>NC_091434.1:137909390-138635298 GCF_964237555.1 Oryctolagus cuniculus | reverse complement strand
GGAGTATACTCTAGGATGCTTGCACAACAACAAATTCATTTAATGCAGTGCCTAGAACGCATGTCTGTTGTTAAGCAACACACGACTGTGTATTATTCTAGGATTAAGAATTAAGGGGGGGGGTAGTGCTGTGGTGTAGCAGGTAAAGCTGCTGCTTTCGGTGTCGGCATCCCACATGGGCACCAGTTCGAGTCCTGGCTGCTCTACTTCCGATACAGCTCTTTTATATGGCCTGGGAAAGCAGTAGGAGATGGCCCAAGTCCTTGGCCCCTGTACCCTCGTGGGAGACCTGAAGGAAGCTCCTGGCTCCTGACTTTGGATCGGCACAGCTCTGGCCATTGCAGCTGGGGAGTGAACCACCATATGGAAGTGTTCCCCCCACCCCATAACTCTATCTTTCAGATAAATAAATCTTAAAAAAAAAAAAAGAATTAAGGGGGGTTGGAATAAACATAGTGTTGGAATTTAAGGCTTCTACTCAAAGCTCTTAACTAGGGTACACAGTTATCTAAACAGTTCTGTGGCTGAGAAGTAACTCCATGGACAATGAGTAGCTGAAACTTAAGGCTACAAGCTGCAGTGGTTAGATCGGCTCTATGCTATGTGTTCCTTTTGGAATACTTGTCTCAAGTGTTCACTCAATGAGAGAAGCCTGTACTAGCACCCTGAAGTAGACATGAATAGGGATGAAGAAAATAACTACAACTACCTAACAGAGGTGTTATTCTGAACCACTCACAGCAACGGCACACTGGGCAACCTTGCAATAAAAGATTGGCTTCCCATGGCTTCCAGAATAAAACCTGAACTCTTTTAGTTTGGCCTTGAAGGACTTCTATGTTCTGGCATCAGCTGAGTTTCCAGGCCCATCAGCCCCTGCTCCCTTTGGGGTCTACTGCAATGTTAGTCAAGCTGACCTCCTACTTCATATGTCCTTGTGTGTCAACCTCTGTGCCTGGGCCTATCGGGCTCCCACACCCAGGAATGCCCCTTCTCCACTGCTGGGGTCTAGATGTGTCAATTCCTTTGAGGTCTAGCACAAACATCAAGACCCAGCTTTCAATTCTCTCCTCCCTGAACTAAACTGCACTAGCTCTGACTCATGCTTATCATGTGTGCCAATACTTCATATCTGCTGAGTTCACCTTCAAAACAACCTTGTGAATTTGGCATGATTTTTGTCCCTTTTATAGCTGGGCAATGGAGGATCAGTAATATCAGTAATTTGTCTGAGGCCATACAGTTACCTAGTACCTAAGTTGGGATTTGAACTCAGGCAGTATGGCTCCATGCTTGTGATTCCTCTGTGAAGTATCCAGGCCACTTCCTGGGCAGGAGTTATGCTGACTTCTGTACTTCTATCATCCTTACAGTCAGTTGGCTCCTCCCAGAAAGGCTATGCGCCCAGTGCCCCTTTGTGTCCACTCAGATGTGCCACAGCTGTTGGCTGGGTGGACAGAGCTAAACTAGAACTACCTATGGAGTTTGTTATCTGTGTTGGGAGTCTTGTAAGGAGGAATGCCACACCGGGTGGGTGGGCTAAGGAGGGCAAGCTGAAGAATCTGCTGTCAAGATACCTAAAATGTAGAGCTGGCACTGTGGCGTAGTGAGTTAATCCTACCATCAGTGATGCCGGCATCCCATATGGGTGCTGGTTTGTGTCCTGGCTGCTCTGCTTCTAATCCAGCTTCCTGCTAATGCACCTGGGAAAGCAGCAGAAGATGGCTCAAGTATTTGTACCCCAGCTACCCATGGGGGAGACCTGGATGAAGCTCCTGGCTTCTAGCTTCGGCCTGGCCCAGTCCTGGCCATTGCAGCCATCTGGGGGAATGAACCAGCAGATGGAAGATCTCTCTCCCTCTCTCTCACTCTATTTTTCAAATACATAAATAAATCTTAAAAAATATACTTAAAATGGGAGCAGGGAGGCCAACTTACAATAAATGACAGAGTAGGAAAAAAACTGCTGAAGAGTAATCAAATGCAAATCTAGGCAGCACCCACTGAAGCAAGCAAGGGAGATGCTGGCAGATGGGTGGAGGCTTTAGGCCCTTTGGGACCTGGCACCCCACCTTATGTGCTTACAATACACAGTGTAGGCTCTGGACCATCACAGGTGTCAGTGGGGAGCCTGTCAGAAATGCAGAGTCTCAGGATCCATTCCGGAGCCCTGGAAGTAAAATCTATATTTAAAAAATTTTCCCCATTTTTTATCTATTTGAAAGGCAGAGCAAGAGAGAGAGAAAAGGACAGACAGACAGACAGACACATATCCACTTCCTCCTACTAGTTCATTCCCCAAATGTCTGTAATAGCCAGGGCCGGGCAAAGCTGAAGCCAGGAGATAGGAACTCCATTTGGATCTCCCATGAGTGGCAGAGACTCAAGTTCTTGGGTCATCATCTGCTGTCTCCTAGGATGCATATTATATTAGAAAGAAGTTGGACTGGAAGCAGAAGTGGGTCCCTCCAATATGGGAGGCAGGCGTCCCAGGCAAGCAGCTTAACCATCTGTACCACAATACTCGCCCTAGCCCAGAACATTTTTATTTTCAAAAACCTTTACGGGTGATTTTCCCTTGTAGGATGGGCCAGAAAACCTGCCTCCATCATCCCTAGAGACCTCTGGAATGAAAGATGGAAGGGGGCAAGAGATGGGGAAGCCCAGCTCTGCCACTAATGAGCTAGACGAACTTGGACATATCTCAAGGTCAAATGAAGACAGTAGACTAGATCAGAGGTTCATAAAACTCAGAATCAGAAAATATATATCCTGGATCAAATTAATATAAATCTCAGGGCTGGGCCTGAGGGAATGGTATTTATAAATTTATTTTTATTTATTTGAAAGACAGAAAGACAGAAAGAGAGGGGGAGAAAGATATATTCCACCAGCTGGTTCATTCCCCAAATTAGTTGGGGCTGAACCAAGCCAAAGCCAGGAGCCAGACATCAATCTGGGTCTTCCCAGGCAGGGACTCAAGTACTTCAGCCATCACCTGCTGCCTCCCAGGGTGTGCATTAGCAGGAAGCTGGAATTGGAAGTGGAGCTGGAACTCAAACACAAGCACTCTGATGTGGGACCAGGCTTCCCAAACAGCATCTTAACTGCCGTGCCTAACACATGCCCTGAAACTGGCCTTTCAACAAGTCGCCTAGGAGATCCTTATGCAGCTAAAAGGCACTGGAGTAGGGGGAATTACTCCAGGTTCTAAAAGCAATGGTACCTGCATGTTAATATAGAACAATTCAAACATTTTGGACTGTACTGCAACTTGCATTAAGATATATGAGCGATTTCAAATATATTTTGGCACATTGGGGGCAGGTGTTGTAGTATAGTAGATTAAGCCACCACTTGTAACACTCACATCCCATACCATCACTGGGATGAGTCCTGCCTCCACTTCCTATCCAGCTTCCTGTCTATACCTAGTATGCCTAGGAGGTGGCAGATGATGGCCCAAGTAGTTGGATTCTTGCCATCCACCTGGGAGACCTGGATGGAATTCCTGACTCCTGGCTTTGGTCTGGCCCAACCCTAGCTATTGCAGGTTCTTTAGGGAGTAAACCAGATAGAAAAATTTCCCTCTATTTCTTCCTCAATCTCTCAGTGACTCTGCCTTTCAAATCAATCAATAAATCTTAAAAAAAAATTGGGCACCAAATAACCTTATTTTTTAATTTTTTTTTTTTTTTTTGACAGGCAGAGTGGACAGTGAGAGAGAGAGACAGAGAGAGAAAGGTCTTCCTTTGCCGTTGGTTCACCCTCCAATGGCCGCCGCTGCAGCCGGCGCACCGCGCTGATCCGATGGCAGGAGCCAGGATCCAGGTGCTTTTCCTGGTCTCCCATGGGGTGCAGGGCCCAAGCACCTGGGCCATCCTCCACTGCACTCCCTGGCCATAGCAGAGAGCTGGCCTGGAAGAGGGGCAACCGGGACAGAATCCGGCACCCCGACCGGGACTAGAACCCGGTGTGCCGGCGCCGCAAGGTGGAGGATTAGCCTATTGAGCCACGGCGCCGGCTCTTAATTTCATTTTTCTATGAACTTTCTGAAATCCCTTTATAAGTATTTACTATGGAGATTATATATACAGAATTTCCCTATGTGTGTGTGTGTGTGTGTGTGTGTGTGTGTATATATATTTCCTTTTCTATATGTAGTTCTGAAACAGGAATTTCATAGAACATTGCTTTTCCTTATTGTGTGGTTCACTCTATTTTCTCCTCATTTTATTTTTAAATCCACTATACTGATTTCATAATCTACTATTGGGTTGAGATCATTTGAAAAACCTTGTGGGGGCCTGTGCTGTGGCGTAGTGGGCTAAGCCTCTGCCTGTGGTGCTGGCATCCCATATGGGTGCCGGTTCGAGTCCTAGCTGCTCCACTTCCAATCCATCTCTCTGCTAATGCACGTGGGAAAGCAGTAGGGGATGGCCCAAGTGCTTGGGCCCCTGAACCCACATGGGAGACCCAGAAGAAGCTCCTGGCTCCTGGATTTGGATTGGCCCAGGTTTGTTGTGGCCATCTGGGGGAGTGAACCAGTGGAAGGAAGACCTCTTTCTCTCTCTCTGCCTCTCTGTAACTCTGCCTTTCAAATAAATAAATAAAATCTTTAAAAAAAAAACCAAAACTTGTGTTGGGGGTGGGTGTTTGGCTTGGTAGTGAAGATGCTGGTTGGGACATACACATCCCACATCAGAGTGCCTGGGTTTGAGTCCTAATTCCAGCTCCTAACTTCAGCTTCCTAGTAATGAAGACCCTGGGAGTCAGCAGTGATGACTCAAGTCATTGCCGTCCCTGTCACTCATATGGAAGCTTGGACAGAACTGCCGGGAGCAGCTCCTGCTGCCTGTTCCAGCAGATGGAAGCTCTCTCTGTCTCTCTCTCTCTGCTTCTCAAAAAAACAAAAACACCCCCTCCAAACACCTGGTATGGACAATACTTGATTCAAGAACGAGGGCTTTGCCTGGGCCAGGAAGCCAGACTCTGCAGGAGTCCTCTGGCACAGTGTGCCCATCCCCACGCTGACCAGTGCAGCCCATGAAGGCCCCAGGGGCAGCTAAGCCCAAGATATGAAGCTGCAGAACAGGGGCGCTGGGTGGTAAGTCAGAGCTGAGAAAAGAGGTAGGTGAGCAGCCCAAGGCCAGGCTGTGCAGCTCAGCGGTTGCTATAGAGCCTTCGGCAGTCACACTGCCTCTCAGAACAGGGAAGACCCACAGCCCCTGCAGAGCCCTGATTCTCAATGCTGGAAATCCACCGGAAACCCTGGGCAGCGCTTGCAAAACATCATTACCCACTCCGAGACAGGCTAAACCTCTGATTGAAGTTCTCCACGGAGGCCACTGATCCAGGACTCCAAGAGGCAGGGTCACATCACATACACACACACACACACACACACACACAGAAGTGGGTTTTGAGGTTTCTTTGTTTCTCTTTAGTTTCCCGTGGAGAAATGGGGATAACAACACCCCCTGTTGTTGTGGGGAGGAAATACCATAAAGTTACTTACTCACAGCTGCTTGGTCAGGGATCACGCCATTCCAACCCTTCCTCAGCAGTCCAATGGGAGCACCCACAGGGGCGGTCCCAGGTCTCAGGTGGGCAGCAGCAGCATGAAGTGACAAGGACATCCAGTCCAGGTGCCAGTGATACTGAACCGAGGGAACTCCCGTTACAGGAACAGAGCTCAGGGGAGGACTTGTGCACTGGGACGAATCCAATTCTAACTCAGGACCCAAATGGCCACTTCCCTCCTTCCACACTGAACTTCCACCACAGCACTGGGCCAACAGAGTCCTTCATGAGTGGAAGGTGAGGAGGAGTGGGAGAAGAAGGGGCGGATCTGCCAGCTGGAAGGTGGCTTCAGGAACTCAGATGTAAGAGGTTGAGCAACTGTTTGTGTTATGGGCTTAAGTCCTAACCCCTGGTGCCTGCAAATGTGACCTTACTTGGCAATAGGATCTTTTGCAGATGATCAAAGTAAGACAAGCTCATTAGTGTGGTTTTGATTTGTGTCTTTATGAAAAGGAACTCTGGGG
The DNA here is from genome assembly GCF_964237555.1 of Oryctolagus cuniculus. NCBI lineage: Eukaryota > Metazoa > Chordata > Mammalia > Lagomorpha > Leporidae > Oryctolagus > Oryctolagus cuniculus. Next base: position 138,629,251 of record NC_091434.1, on the reverse strand, counting down.
GCCAACATTGTGGCACAGTAGGCTAAGCCACCACCTGTTGCGCTGGAGTCCCGGCTGCTCTGCTTCCCAACGAGCTCCCTGCTAATGCACCTGGGAAAGCAGCAGAAGATGGCCCAAGTGCTGGGCCCTGCACCCGCATAGAGACCTGGAAGAAGCTCCTGGCTCCTGGCTTCAGATCGACCCACCTCCAGCCATTGTGGCCATTTGGGGAGTGAACCAGCAATTGGAAGACCTCTCTCTCTGTCTGTTTCTCTGTCTGTAACTCTACCTCTCTCAAATAAATCTCTCTCTCTAAAAAAAAAAAAAAGGAGGGAACTCTGGATACAGACAGACATGCACAGAGAGAATGCCATGGAAAGATTAAATATGAGGGTGGGGAGCAGGGTGATGCTCCTACAAACCAAGCAACACCAAAGATGGCCAGCAAGGCACTAGAAACCAGGAGGGAGGTAGGGAACAGGTTTCTCTGACAGCTTGCAGAAGGATCCAGCCCTGCTGACATCTTCATCTTCGACTTCTTGTCTCCAGAATTGGAGACAAACTTCTGTTAAGATACCCAGACTGCAGTACCTTGTTATGGTGGCCCTAGCAAACTAATAGTGTCAGGTCCTTGTTCAAGGGACACACTGTTATGTGCCAAGGTAAAGAGGAGATGCAAGTGCCTCCTTTGAAGGGCTAGAATTACAGAAGTGCAAGCACGTTTTGCCCCATGCGTGACTCCTGAGCCAGGGCTGCACTGGCTGAATTTTGTGCTGCAGTGATCTGGCCTTGAAATAGGGCTTGCGTGGCCAGTGCCGCGACTCACTGGGCTAATCCTCTGCCTGTGGCGCCGGCACCCCACGTCCCGGTTGGGGCACCGGATTCTGTCCCGGATGCTCCTCTTCCAGGCCAGCTCTCTGCTGTGGCCTGGGAAGGCAGTGGAGGATGGCCCAAGTGCTTGGGCCCTGCACCCGCATGGGAGACCAGGAGGAAGCACCTGGCTCCTGGCTTCGGACTGGCGCAGCACTGGCCGTAGCGGCCATCTTGGGGGTGAACCAACAGAAGGAAGACCTTTCTCTCTCTCTTACTGTTCTAACTCTGCCTGTAAAAAAAAAAAAAAAAAAAAAAAAAAAAAAGAAGTGGAGCAGCCTGGATCGAACTGGTGCCCACTTGGGATGCCGGCACTGCAGGCGGTGGCTTTATGCCACAGCACTGGCCCCTCAGACTGTTTATTATTACTTTAAAAATTATTTGTGTGGGAGAGAGGAGAGAGAGAGACAAAGAGAGAACTCCCATTCCCAGGGTCACTCTCAAATGCCTGCAACTGCCCAGTTGCAAAGGTGGCAAAGATCCAGCCTGAGCCTTCACTACTGTCTCCCCACGTCGGCATTGTCAGGAAGCTGTTATCAGGATCGGGGCTCAATCTGGACTTGAATCCAGGTCCTCTGACACAGGATGTGGGTATCCCTGACCAGTGCCAGCCCCAGATTATTATTATTAAGATTTATTTATTTATTTATTTGAAAGGCTGTGTGTGTGTGTGTGTGTGTGTGTGAGAGAGAGAGAGAGAGAGAGAGAGAGGGAGAGAGAGAATCTTCCATCTGCTGGTTTACTCCCCAAACGGCCACATTGACCAAGGCTGGGCCAGGCCAAAGCATGCACCAGTAACTCCATCTGGTAGGTGCCCAAGCACTTGGGCCATCTTACACTGCTTTCCCAGGTGCATTAGCAGGGAGCTGAATCGGAAGTGGAGCAGCTGGGACTTGAATCAGTGCTCACATGTGATGCTGGCATTGCCTTAACCTTCTGTGCCACAACACCGGTCCTGGGGATTATTATTTTTCCCAGATTCCTACTTACCAGGAAGCTATTTTAATACCAAATGCAAAAAGGCCCATCAACTCACCCTCCCCTTTCCACTTGCCTTTCACATATCCATAGTCTGGTCCCTCTTACAGAGCAGGTCACTGGCTGGTGATCCAACAGCCAGCTGGATCTTTCAATGTCCAGTTCCCTTAACCTCCCCACTCAATACAGGAATGGCCACCTCAACTTTCAATACTTTTCTTGTTCGCAGCTAAAATTACCAAGTGCAGGCTTCTTTTGGGGGGCAGCCAAGCCTCCCAGAGGTCAAGCTCACTGCTCTCCACACAAGAATTTGAAGGGTCTTTTAACTTTCTGGTCAGCTTTTAAGTGGGAGCTGTCAGACCGACCCTGCCCCCCGACTTCTGTATGTGATTTGTATGCTGGTATAAAACAGTAATTCCTGATTTTCTCCAAAGGAGTCAGAGGGGGAAAGGAGGAGCAGGAGAGTCCCATGAGGATGAGGAGAATGGAAAGAAAAGGAGAGGAAGGAGAAGAGAGCGCCACGGATGACTGCAGATCTGTGCCAGGTACTCAGCGTAACGCCCTTACCGCCAGCAACTCAGAGACGGCAGGCGGCGTCCTGCACAAAGCTGCACTTGAACCCAGAGCTCCTTCCACTGCATGGAATGAGAGTCACAGGGAGTCTGATACCTCGCTTAACAGCTCTGATGAGAAGACACTGTGATAGGGTAAGGGGGTAGCCAGGCATCTCTGGGGATCATAGTGTCTGTAAAGTCAATGGGTGAGCTCTCCACGGTGTGGCCCTGTGGGCAGCATGGAGAAGGCAGCTGTTTCACTCTGGGAGCTGACAGTCACGCCGGATGTCCACAGCCATGGCACCATAGCCTAGGCAGTGCCCACGCTTGGGTACATGGGCCGGGCGATCCACCCACCATAAATGTTAAGGTTGCTCCTCTTCCAGTCCAGCTCTCTGCTGTGGCCCGGGAAGGCAGTGGAGGATGGCCCGAGTGCTTGGGAACTTGCACCCGCTTGGGAACTCCCTGTCCCCAAATGGGAGACCAGGAGGAAGCACCTGGCTCTTAGCTTTGGATCGGCACAGCGCGCCGGCCGTAGCAGCCATTTGGGGGGTGAACCAACGGAAGGAAGACCTTTCTCTCTGTCTCTCTCTCTCTCTCTCACTGTCTAACTCTGCCTGTCCAAAAAAAAAAAAAAAAAAAAAAAAAGTTAACCGTGTCAAACGTGGCACAGTGTCCTTCCAGAATCAGCCAGCGAGACATGCTGTTGGTTGCTGCTTCCCTCCAACTCTGTTTGCTAACTTAAGAGGAAATGGAGCTTTCCGCCTCAGTAACCACAAAATTGGTCTTTGCATCTGTGAAAATGACAGCAATCCTGAACATTAATCAAGTATCAATCACCAGCATGAGTGGGAAATCGAGCTGGAGGCTTTACTCAAGTCTTGTTTTGGGCAAAGCAAAGCCAGCGCTGATTGCAGAAAAAACCCCTGGAGCAGCACAGCAGGGTGGAGAAACCTAAGAGCGGAGGCTGGGGCCGGTTGGGCCTCTGCTGGGCCCCGAGATGGCTGTCTCTTCTGGGCCGCACTTTTCCCACAGTTGCAAAATAAGAAAACATCCTCGCCTCTCAAGTCACTCAAGAATTCGGGGAGAGAACTGCATGTAAAAAGTAGGCTGCACACAGAAGCCCCAGCTTACAGACACACTCAGAGTTATTGGGGGGAACCACTGTTCTGGGGAGAGGTCCCTTCTTTTACCAAAATGAGAACGGGGAATGTATTTAATAGGCACTGTGTCCACACCAGGGAGTATTCTGTTGCCGTTCCCATTCAGGCTTCTGAGCTGCCCTATCTGCTCTGAAGGTGCTTGTTCTCACGTGAGCTGTGCTGCCCAGGTCTCCCTGCGCCTTCACCCCGACTTCCCCGACTCCATCCCCAAATGCAAAACCTAACGCTAATCACAAGGAAGACCAGGCACCCAAATCCAGGGACATTGCCTGTAATTGTTGGAAGCGTCAAGGCCATGAATCGCAGAGACTGAATGACCCCTGATTAAAGGAATTTACCAAATGCAATGGGTAATGCTGGATCTAAAACACATTGGGGAGGGGTTGTTTTGCAGTAAAGAATAATTGGCAACATTTGAATCAGGTCAAATTCATGATATTAATTTCCAGATTTCAGTAATTGTGGGATGGTTATATGAGAGACCATTCTTTGTTTCTAGGAAACACACATTGAAATATGAGGAGTACAGGGACACATTATTTGAAATGTGCTCTCAGAGTGTTCAGAAAATATGTCACATATACAAATGTGTATATATACGCCTGCATTTGTGTCTCGGGGAGGGAGGGTGTGGACTATTTTTGTAACTGTTCCGTCAGTCTGAAGTGACGTTTCTCCCCAGGAAAGCAGGGCACAGCTGACAGCACTGCGTGTCCCCTTTCACTCCATGAGCATCCTTGTCGTGTCCTTTCTCACGTGGGCAGAACACAGGAATCCCTTTCAAACTTCTCATGCCACTCGACTTACAGGCAAATAACATTCCAACTAGAAGGTCCTCAAAGACCACCTAAATCGAACCTTCCAGGCGATGCAACTGGGCGCAGAGGGCCGCTAACTATCATGCTCTTTCCTCTACGTCACAGTGTATGGCCATGCAGTGCGTCAGGCACAAAGGTGCGGCAGATTAGGGCCACATAAATTAGGGGGTCTTTTGGGAGGGAGCAGGAGGCCCTTGAATCAGTGTCTTCCTTTTGACTCCAGAGTGGGCTGTGATTTGCAAAATGTTGGGAAGCTGCTCTAATTTCATTTGTTCCCAGGGCACAGGGCAACACCTATATGCTAAGGAGTCTCACAGTTGCATTTCCAACCTGGCCCTCTGCCTGAAGTCTGCCCTCCCATATCCCACAGCCTACTTTGGCCATGGAATTGGCAGCATGTCCCAGACCAAAGGCCGGGTGGGTTTCTTCCTCCTCCGTGGTTCCTCATCTCAGGTCCAGCACTGCCATTTGCCCATGGGCATTTGCCCATTACGCTGGGCAGGCCCATGCATAAGGACCGCCTTAACCTCCTGCTGACCCCTGGGCTGGGCTGCTCACTTCCAGAGCACCAGCCCTGCCCTCAGGGCCAGCCTCACCAGCCCCATCCAGGACCTACAGGCACCTTCTGACCTCTTTCCACTCTGGCCATTGGCACTGTGGTCCCCACCTAGCAACCACACTGAGCCTATCTCCCCTGACTCAGAACTGCCCCAGGCTTCCGAGTCACTTAGAATAGGATCTCAGGCCTCACCAGGGCCCTCCATATCTCTCCTTTTTTTTTTTTTTTTTTTCTTATTTTACAGGCAGAGTTATAGACAGAGAGAGAGAGAGACAGAGAGAGACAGAGAGAGAAAGGTTTTTCTTCATTCTCTAATGGCCACCACGGCCAGCGCTGTGCCGATCTGAAGCCAGGAGCCAGGTGCTTCCTCCTGGTCTCCCATGTGGGTGCAGGGGCCCAAGGACCTGGGCCATCCCCCACTGCCCTCCCGGGCCACAGCAGAGAGCTGGACTGGAAGAGGAGCAACCGGGACTAGAACCCGGCGCCCATATGGGATGCTGGCACCGCAGGCAGAGGATTAACCAAGTGAGCCACGGCGCCGGCCCTCTTATCTCTCCTTGCAATGCAAGGCTCCGGCAGCAACCTAGCATGCGCCAGCTCTAGAGGCTTTCCCCTGCTGCGCTCTCTACCTGGAGCCCTGTGACATGCATCCCTGAGGCGAGGGCCTCTCCCCAGCTGCACTCGGATTATCCAACAGCAAGAGCGCTGTACCCTTCCCATGCTGACCTCTCTTCACCTGACAGCAAGCACTTGCCTACTGCCCATACCCCCCGTGGAGTTCCGACAGGGAATCTACACATTCCCTTTGTATCCCAGTCACTGCTTGGACTATAACAGGTGTTCAATAAATATTTGTTGAATCTATGAATGAATGCATTAAGTCAAAAAAAAAAAAAAAAAAAAAAAGCAAGGAGCACAGCAGGGTATGCAATACACACCCATTTATTTAGAGAAAAATAAATCCAATTAATCATCCCTTAGTATCTGCCAGGGATTGGTTCCAGGAACCCCCTGCAGATCAAATATGGGGGTGCTTAAGTCCCTTCTAGAAAATGGTACAGTATTTGCTCATGACTTCCACAGTCCTCCTGTATATGTTAAACCATCTCAAGGCTACTTCTAATATCTAATACAATGTGAATGGTTGTTATGCTGTATTGTTCAGGGAGTAGTGACAAGGAAAAATTAGGTAGACATTTTCTTTCCTGGATATTTTCTACCTGCGGTTGGTTGGATCTGCGGGTGTGAGACCGCAGATGCGAAGGGTCTTGTTTGTCTTTGGGAGGATTTAACAGCTGTGCCTTCGGGGGGCAAATGGGTGTCTGGAGGCAGAGTATGAGGGAGCTTTTTTGGTGCCTTTGAATTTTGTAGTACATGCATGTGTTACCTATTCAATGAATTGGAAAATGCACTCAGTGAACATCTTTTCACCCAACTCCAAAAGCTGGCCTGGGTGGGAGCCATGGCTTCTCTGGCAAGCCCGCTTTGAGGGTCTTGTGATGCTCCCTGTCGGACCTGTTAACGTGGCTGGATGTTCTTAACCCTGATAAAATGACTGGAGAAGACAGATTCATAGCAACCTCAGTTTGCACTTGTGTGAAGGGACAAGGAGCAGTGCAAGCATGCCCTTGCACTGGACTTGGACTTTGGATGCCTGGCACAGGACTCCAGCTCTTTCCTCCTGTGGGCCTCTGGGCCTCCAGATGGCCTATGGGACCATCTGGCCACTGTGGGTCTCAGCTTCTGGCGTTTCTTTCCAGCTCTATGGTTCTGCAGTTTGCTTGATTGGATGCTACCTGTGGCATCACACATAGGACAAATCCCATGCTGTGCCCCCTGCACTCCATGCCCCCATGGCAGCCATGTCTCAGGAATCCTCCAGCCAGCCAGGATCCCATCCAGGTGAACTCTCGCTTACCTGAGCTTGGAAGGGCTCAGCCAGATAGCCAAGTCTCACCCTCCTGCTTCTAGAGACACCTTCTTCAAGCCTGAGGCTTGTGGCTTGTGCACTCTGTGCCCCTGCCAACTTTATCAGCCAAGTGAAGTGCACTGGGCAGTTGTCATGCATGAGCCAAGTCAAACAACTCTTGGGGCCAGGCGTGGACAGCGCTGCCTCTGTGTCCTCAGAGCTGGGCCCACCCTGGAGATGGGGCAGAATGTTAGGTGGTTTCATGAGCCAGCAGGGCAGGCTAACTAAACTGAACTTTCCTGAAACATGCTGGCCAGAAAACTCTGTGAAAGAGAAGAGCTTTCTGTGCCCTGTGTCAGGAGAGGGCCTGTGTTGGGGACAGGTGGGAGAAGAAGCAATACTTGGGCATGGATTTCCACGTTATGTGCATGATGGGAAGAAAGGGAAGGGCATGGAGGCACAGGGAATTTGCCTCCCACTCTGGAATGCCCCATTTATTGCTTTCCTTACTAGCTTTATCTTTCCGACAATTTCAGATGGAAACCAATGTCAGGATCAGCTAAACCCCATCTACACATACCAGTAAGGTGGGAAAGAGTTGTCTGGGAGTGTTTTGGGATTCAGAGGGAATTCTCTACAGGATCAAAAAATTTTTCTTCACATAGTCCTCAAAACAGAATTGAGAGATGACTCAGGGCACGGGTGAGTAAGAAAGGGAAAAACAATCAGGCCAGGAGTCAAACGCGAATGAGAAACTTCCAGAAGTTTCACGATATTCACAGGTTGCTTCCAGCCAGGGCTTTTCCGCTTAGTTCTGCCTTTACTGTGGCAGCTCAAGAGTCCTGGTGTTTGGAGCTGGGGGGCGGGAGGCACACAAACTTGTCACACTCTGCAAAGGGGTGGTATGTGAGGTCGGGAAGAGTTCATCCTCGGATATGAAAAAGGAGACGAGGAACACGTAGGCTGGCGGGTTCCAAATGGAGGAGGTCAGGTCACCTGAGGCTGGGGTAGGGCCTGCACTTTCTTTATTTCAAAAAGCTCCAGATCTGACTGTAATTCAACCCATTTGTCTGTTGTCGCCTCTGCTTCCCCATCCCCCAGGTCCAGACTCATGGGTGAGAATCACTGTCAGCTGAGTTTTGGACACTTACTGCCAAAAAATGGATCGGCTTGTGAGGTTTCTTCTGGCATCATAAACATTAAATTGGAAGCCACCTATAACATCTGCACCCGCTCTGAATCAAGTGGGAGATTTGATTTTTAATTAAATGCACTTAGAACTGTGTGCAGACTGCGGGCACCTTAGGAGGAAGCTGATGTTGGGAAGCCTGCTTTGATGCCAAAGGAAGGTGAAGTCCACGTTTCCAGCCGCCTAGGCCTGCTCTGCTGTCGGGCAGCGTGAGCTTCAAACAGCACACTCTGTGAGCACTTAAATAGGATGGGAATGCACTGTTACAGTTGCAATTACACTTTCCAAAATGACATGTGCATCAATCATTCTTCAAAATCGGTAAGGAGTCCCCCACTGCTCCTCAAAATAAAGCCCTCAGTCTTGGCAACAGCCTTCCAAGACCCGGCTCCTAAGTGGTCCTCCACACTGGCTCCCCACGTCCCTCTTGCAACCCACTCCCATCACTTCAAGTTGACTGGTGCCTGACTGTGGTGTCTGCTTCTTCCTTAATGTTGTGATCGCTACATGGGATTCTATCACTGGGATTATGGATGTATCTGGACTTCACTACTGACATCTTTATATCTCTTGAATATTTTTCTACCTTTCTCCTCTGTGTTTTGCCAGATAGGGTCCAAGGAATCATTCAGTCCAGTGGTTCTCAACTTTGCCTGATCATGGGAGTATGAGATTATGGGATGGGAAGGTGGGAGGGTATCACATGCATTCCAAGTGTGTCCCCGTGACTTCCCACCGACAAAACACCCCCATTTAACCAGTACCCATTTAACTAGTACCCAGATCAAGACAGAGAACATGACCAGCACCCACGAAAGAGTATGTCTTTTTAAACATTTCTAAAAATGGTCTAGTTATCTGACATGCTGATTTCTGGATATGCTGTAACATGAGGGAGGCCAAGAATGGTCTGGGACACATAAGCCCTAACCGGAATTCTGTGAGGATGGACTTAAACTTGTGTCACCTCCGGTTGCTTTTGACCTTGATGGTATGGATGTCTTGCAGAAGTCAGGGCTCGTCATCATGGAGCCAACCACACACACCTCGTTCACAAGTCAGACAAGCCGAGGGATCCAGGAGGCAGAGCAGCTGCAGACTCAGCTGGCAGCAAAAGTGGCTGCTGCCTCCCTTCTGTTCGTCAGCTCTCCCAAGAAGCCCCTCTTGGCCTATCAGGATTAGTAACCTGCAGGACAGGGCACTCCGGGGAATGCAGCCTAGCCCCGCCAAGCAGACACGTGACAAAGCCTCCACAGCACATCTGACCGTCACTCTCAATCTGGGCTACATGCTGGTCAGCTGACTTAACAGATGCAAACCTCATACTAGCCCCAACCTGGGTCCTAAGATCAATTCTATTCTCTTTTTGTCCCAAGGGGAGCATGAAAAGATCAGGTTGTTTTTCTCTAAGGTTCTAAAACATTTTTCTCGTTATCCTGCCTTCCTCCATCTGTCTATTGTCTCCAAGGCAACACAGCCAGAACCGCCCAGCAGCCCTCAGCACAGTGGCTGGGCCTTGAACTAAGCCATACCAGGTTTTTCTCCTGGTGCTAAGTGGATTAGGAGCAGTCGGAAGACTCTGAGCTTATCCTCACACCATCAAGCTAAGGCTGAACTGAAGACTTGGAAGTTTTCACTATTAAGCTTCTAAATTAAGCCTCTCTTCCTTCTAGGCACAGACTAATTAAGTGATTATAACACAGCAAAATGGTTGGTGAGCACTTAACCACGATGATGCGAGCAGGCGAGCTGGCAAGTCAGTGCTGCTGGCTCAAGGGTGGCCGAGCCCTTCTCAAGGATGCCGGAAGAGAAGCCAACGCAGGCCCACTGAGGGAAGGGAAGTGGGAAAAGAACTGAGGGCTGGACAGACTCTGCTTCAACCTCCAGTGCTGCCAACAACTGGCTGTGGGGCCCCGGGGAAGCCATGGGGATTTTCTAAGCCTCAACAGCAGCTTTAGCTCCTACACAGGGTCGCTGAGAACGGAGATGACCCAATGGAGTCCAGAGGCACAGATATTTCTAGGTGTGGCGGTATGCATTTCTACTTCTGTGACAGACCATGCTGGTATAAGGCAATGGTCAGGGAGACTATGAGTTATTATAGACCCTTCTTCTTTCTGTTACCATCTATGGTGTAGTTCTTCCTTTTTTCTTTCTTTCTTTGTACACGTGCACACACGCACAGGTCTTTCATCTACTGATTCACACCCTGAATGTCTGCAACAGCCAGGACCGGGCCAGGCTACGGCTTGGATCTGGGAACTCAATCCAGGTCTCCCCAGATAGGGTTATTTCTAATGAGGTCTGTTGAAATGTGAGGCTTTTTATTTTTCAGGTGTTCTTTTAAAAATTTATTTATTTGGAGAGAGAGAGAGAGAGAGAGTGTGTGTGTGTGTGTGTGTGTGTGAGAGAGAGAGAGAGAGAGAGAGAGAGAGAGAGAGAGAGAGAGAGAGAGAGAATCTTGTTTCCTGGTTCACTCCTCAAATGCCCACACAGCTGAGGCTGGGCTAGGCCAAAGATAGGATGTGGAACTCAATCTGGGTTTCCCACTATGGGTGGTATGGCCCTGACAGCCATCACCTGTTGCCTCCCAGGATCTACATAGCAGGAAGCTAGAACTGGGAGTGGAGTCAGAACTTCAACTCAGGCACTCTGAAAATGAGAAATCTGAAATGAGATGCAGTGGCCTCAAGCAGTGTCTTACCGGCCAGGCCAAATGCCCACCCTGGAATGAAGGCTTTAAAGTAAAGGAATGCACCCCTGTAAGAGGGAGAGGTGTGCCAGAGAATATCCTAAAATCACACCAGGGAGTGGCTCCTTCAGACTGGTACTGCAGAGGACAACAGGGAAGTGGGCACTCAGAGGAGGGTTAAGTTCCCTGAAGCAAACCTCTGAACAGAGGAGTGAAGGCAGACAGCAATGGGTCTTGGCTTTCCTTTAGGGGAGGTGGGCGGGTACCCAGTTCACTGTGAAAAGTAATAGCGAAGGCTGGTGCCGCGGCTCACTAGGCTAATCCTCTGCCTTGCGGCGCCTGCACAACGGGTTCTAGTCGCGGTCGGGGCGCCGGATTCTGTCCCGGTTGCCCCTCTTCCAGGCCAGCTCTCTGCTGTGGCCAGGGAGTGCAGTGGAGGATGGCCCAAGTGCTTGGGCCCTGCACCCCATGGGAGACCAGGAGAAGTACCTGGCTCCTGCCATCGGATCAGCGCGGTGCGCCAGCCGCAGCGTGCCGGCCGCGGTGGCCATTGGAGGGTGAACCAATGGCAAAGGAAGACCTTTCTCTCTGTCTCTCTCTCTCACTGTCCACTCTGCCTGTCAAAAAAAAAAAAAAAAAAAAAAGTAACAGCGAGATAATAACTATCTTAGTGGAAGCAGGGAAAAAACAAAGACCAGGGGAGGCAGAACTCAGAGAAGCTCTGTTTCTCCCTCTGTTTCTCCCTCTCATTTCTGAACACACTGCTGGGCACTCCCACTAGTGAATTTCCAGCTGGGTTTACCAATGCCTGCTTAGTGAGAAAAAGGAGACTTATTCTATAGAAGAACCTACCCCCAAGAGCCAAATTCCTCAATGATTGCAGGTAGTGGGAACCCCAAGGAGACTCATTAAAAGGACAACTTTTTATCATTGGCCGAAGCGCAGGCACTGAGAACCACACCAAACAAAGGCAGAATGTGTTGGGAATGATGGCACCCTAGGCACACACCACAGAAACCACCGCTCAAAGGAAGGGACAGAAGCTGGCCAGCCATTGATGCCCCGCTGTGCACCTTGCCTGCTTGCAGCCGCTACCTCCCTCTAAAAGGACACAGAACTCCGACCTCCTGACTTCGCTGTTTACTCCCTTGGGTTTCTTTACAGCAAGATGACCCCAGGGTATATGCTTAGAGACTACCTTAGTCTTCTCACTGTCCTATGCCTTTGACATGACCAGATTCCCCTCCATCGATTTCTTTTCTTTACAGTTTATCTGCTGAAGATTCAGAGCACCACACCCGCAGTTTCTCACTGTGTGGTTGATGCTCTTGTGCATACCTGTACATCCAAATGCAACCATTTTTTAAAAAAGAATTATTTATTTGAAAGGTAGAGTATAGAATGACAAAGAGAGACAGACATACAGACACACACACATACACAGAAAAAGAGAGAGGGAGAGGGAGGGAGGGAGAGAGGGAGAGAGAAAAAGAGAATCTTCAATCCACTGGTTCACTCCCCAAATACCCGCAACAGATAATGGCTGGGCTAGTCCAAAGCCAGGAGCCAAGATCACCATCAGGGTTTCCCACTTGGGTACAGGGGCCCAAGTATTTAGGCCATCTTCAGCTGCCTTCACCAGTGCATTAGCAGGGAGCTAGATTGGAAGCGAAGCAGCCATCTTATATCAGTTCTCTGAAATAAGATGATGGCATCACCTGCAGTGCCAGCCACAGCAGCCCTAAGGCACCCATTTTTAATGCAAATGATCACCTGTGTAAGAAAGCCCTGTATGCAAGTCGTGTTGCTAAGGAGTACGTGACCTGGCCTAATCCTTTCCTCCCCAGTGTGTGGGCAAATGGAGTTCTCACACACGGGTAATGAGGCAGGGGAGGCACACAACGAGGGAGCTCTCCATGAAACTAGTGATTTATAAAAACTTTTTTCTTTTTTTCGAATTGCAAGTAGCCAGGGATCGCTTCCCTTTATCATCTTCCAATACAGTCACTTCAGCAGGAAACAGTTGAAATGGGGTCTGGCCTCATGTTATGCTTTGAGGTCCAGCAATGTATACATTAGACTTTATCAAAGATGCATAATAGGAGGCTGGGTGTAGCAAAAACCTAAGGAATCTAACCCACTAACCAGACTCACCAAGTGTCATACATACATATCACAGATGAAAGGAAGATTAGAACTGGCCCTTTACCTATGGTTTGGAGCAAGAGAAAGAAGCTTTCAAAGTTTTTCCTTTCTCCCATCTCGGCATGCAGTCCCATGAACATGATAATAATTAGCATTTGCGAAAGGTTTTATCAACTATTGACATAAGGAAGTGCACATCCACTTAGTGGTGACCTCCAACACCCCCAGTAAGTCCAGGACCCTAAATTATATGCTCCTGTGCTATGGCACTCACCAAATGGACAAAAGAAAGGAGCAGTGTCATGCGATGAGGTGGGAGGTTTTTCAAACCCTTAGAATTAAGTACGTGTGGGGTCTGTTTTGATTTGTAGAAGGGGAAAAAGGTCCCCTAACAGATGGTTATGATAAAAGGACCCAAAAGTCAAGGTACTTTTCAAACCCAATAGGCCACTGACATTACTTTCAAAACTATGACATCATGGTTACAGCCACAGAAAGGGTGGAAAAAACAGCAAAGGAGAAAAAAAGGAATTAGGCAGAGTGTCTCAATGAGCACATGTGGGCTATGTATGCCCCTATCTTTTGCTGGCTCTTTTAAGGACATTTGTCTAAGCGACCATGATTGTGAGGCCTCTTTCCTGCTCACACTAGAGGCTGGAGCGGAGGTGGGAAAAGATTAACTGGGAGAAGGATTTGATGCACATTTGACAGGTGGACTGATTTCTTCCCTGGGCTCAAGGGTTTTAAAAACCTGCTTGCAAGACTGGGTTCCTGTTCTTAACAGTGGAGATGGTAAGAGATTTCCAACCCTGATTTTACAATGCTCTAGGGTATATCCAATTATTACTATGTATGCATTTAAAATTCTGAAAGCCAAATTAATTTAAATTCCTCTTCACCCCAAAAGCAAATCTAATTCAAAAGCTTTTTCTCAGCTGTCATCCTAGTCTACCTTTCTGAAAGATTTGCTTCTCCTTCTTGGAGGCACCTCCTGCCTGGCTCAGAGACACTACTTTTCTGATGGTTCGAGTCTAACCATTCGGCTTCCGCGGCGGCTCTTCCCGGTCGTGGGGGGATCGTTAGGAATTCTGTACAACTCTTTCTTACGCCTGTTCCTCCTTCCGGCCCCCTTCTCAGCCCCCACTCCCAAGCCCCTCAGGGACTCCTCTCTTCTTGAGATTTCCCATCCCAGCCTGTAAGAGCTTTGGGGGATGAAACTGCCGGAGGGCAGGCCGGGCTGAGGCCCAGCAGTGGTGTCTCAAGGAAAACCAGGACTTAGACAAGGGGATAAATCCATCATGGCTTCATGGTTCATGATGAGTTGAGCTGGGTCTAAGCGTGTGACATGCATTATGGGTTTAATCCTCACACAGCCTCCCTGAAAATCCGTGATTATACCCATTTTCCACACATGAGAAGATTTAAGCTCAGGCAGGCCAAGGCCACGCCGAGGCAGGCTGAGCTGTGAACTCGCACCAGTGCATTCTCCGTCTGAAGCGGGAGATTGTGCCTTGTGTTTCTGGAAGCACTGCAGAGCTGTGGGGTTCGCTTCTTTAGTGGGCCAGTGGGAGGCCAGATCAGCGGTTCCACTTCCAGCTCGACAGTTCAGTGCCACACAGTCTTGGCAGAGGGCCCTGCCCTGCCATGCCTGGCTTTTCCCAGGAAGACAGGGGGTGTGTGTGAGCTCCTTACTCTTACGCCTGCCTGGCTGGAAGGCGGTGGCTCGTCCCAGGACTGTGCCATCTGTGGAGGGACCAGGGCCTTCGGATTCTTATGTGGCAAACTATGTGCATCGGGTCAGAGGAAACCAGTCTGCTGAGAGACCAAACATTTGAGCACAAGGCTGTCACAGAAAGTCCTGGATCTGAGAGATGGGGGAAGAGGATGGAGACCTGCATGATTCTGTCTTTAGATCAGCAAGGCGCTCATGGCATCTCTGTTGAAGGGGACCACGGGGCAGCAGGGGCTGGGGGAGCTTCAAACCCTCTCCTTGAGCATTTCAAAGTCTCCTTGAATATTGCCCCCTTTCCCCACAAATCCAATTCCACACCTCCAACTACTTCACAGAAACAACATATTTGGTGGCCTTTTAGTCCTAGCCTGTTCTTGCTGTTTCCTACTGAGTACCTAGTATTGTCAGGCAGGTTTGGAGCACTGGGGTGAAGCTGAATGTGGAAATAGCCACAGGGCTTCATTTATTCATCATATCTTTCTCAACAGGGGCCGGCCCTGAGACGGTAGGCATGGAGCTTGCATCTAGCCTGGGCTACTCACTCCCAAGGCCCACACAGAAGCAGACCAAGCTAGGTGGATGCCCTGCGAGGTTAGGCGAGGCCTGAGCCGCTGTGCTGGAGGAGAAGCAATCAAAAGGACTAGAAGCTTTGGGTGCATACGTGTGTGTACACAGGTGTGTGCATGCGCATGCACCCGAGAGTCACTTACCCCAGGTGGATGGTGGTGGTGGAGAGTGGGGTGTGGGCAGAGAGAGCAAAGAGAGCACAGGACTCTGTGATGACTCCCAGCTGGGTCTCATCCTGCACGCTGCTGTTTACACGTGCGACCTGATTCCTACCAGAACCCAGGGAGTTAAACATGAAACTACCCTTGAAACCGAAACCAATTATCCATGCAATTTATTAAGTAACGGCAGTTTCTGGGCCTTATTAAAATAAATGTTTAGTGTATTTTCTTATCCTCTGACGTTCACTTCTTCACTTGTCAGCACCCGCTGGCAGCAGCTGGAGTAATCTCACCAATTTTGCTGTATGTGCAAATCAATTTGATCTCCCCCCCAAAGATAAAAATCAGTAAAGTGATTAAGTTACAATTAAGGCATGTCATTGAAAGCACAGACAACACGAAAAGGCCGAAGAGGAATTGCCTTGAGGTCACCAGTGACTTCTTCCTGACCAAGTGAAATGATTCCCTGCCCCACCCCCACCCTTATTCTCTTTGCCTGCTCTATTGTATGTGCCACCGTGGGTGGATCCACAAGCCTCCTCCAGCTTGAAATTCTCTCCTCTTCTGGCTCCCATATGATATCTGTGGGCAAGGCTCTTCTCTTTTCACCATACTGACTCCCTCACAATCAGCCCATCCATGCATCCATCCATCCATGCATCCATGCATCCATTCATGCATCCATCCATCCACGCATGCAACAGGTGTTTAATGACTCAATGTACAAGGCACTGGGAAAAACAACAATATTTACTTATGTCTGTTTTTGACAGTTTTAAGAAATGCTGTTGCATATGTTATTTCATTAAATTATCACTGTAACCATATGAGATTGCTGTGAATATTCCCATTTTATTGATGAGGAAACAGGCAGGTTTTATTGATGAGGAAACAGTTCTGTGATTTATTTAAAACAGCATAGCCAGCAGGTGGCAGAGTCTGGACATGAATTCAGGTTTTCATCCCGTTAAGAATGCATAATGGTCCTCTCCCATAGAGTGGTCGGGGATAATTTCTTGACTAGTCTCACTGTTCCTAAATATATATCGTAATCCAGTCAACACATGCTTTTTAACACTGTGCCAGGCTCAAAGGGATGCAGAAGCTGGGTGCCTGCCCTCACAAAGCTTGTGGTGTGGCTGGGGAGACAGACATCGAATATATGTTCACACAACAAATACTTGGTTTTCAATGCATGAGAATTAGGGAAGTCTCCCCAGAGGGACAAGTAGTCACTACAATATATTCTTAAGGATGAGCCAGAGTTAGCTTTGGGAAGAGAGGATGAAAGAAAATCATACAGACAGCGAGGAGGAAAGCATGTGCAAGGGCTCTGTGGCAGGAAGACCCACTGGGCTGAAATTTTGAAGGCCAGTGTGACTGGCACATGCAGAGTGAAAGGGAGCCTGGCACTGGAAGTGGTGCAGACCACACAAGACTTTGCAGCAGCCATGACAGTGATTTTTTTTTTTTTTTTTTTTTTTTTTTTTTTTTTTTTTAGCTTAGGAGGAATGGGAAGCCATAAGTCGAGAGAATGACATGGTTAACTCTGATTCTGATTCTGACTTCAGTGGGCAGAATGGGTTGTAGAGGAGCGAGAGTGGAAGCAGGGCAAACGGCTGAAAGGCTCTGGCAGTTGTCCAGGTGAGAAGTGATGGTAGCTTGGGCCAGGGTGGTGGTGGTGGAAATGGAGAGAAGACCCCCACAGGTGCCCCCTATGCTGCTCCAGCCCATTTTCTCACTAGACCCTGCCACCAGAGTGTGCTCACGAATTTGCAGTACATGGAAGCTTGTCCACACTTCAGGGCTGTGCTGGAGTCTCTCCCAGGAAGCCTTCTCCAGACAATGCCAGTCCCCCGAGGTCTCTCAGAAGTTGTGCATGTCTTCTGCACTGCCCATCCTCACACCTGATGCTTCTCTATGGCTCTGGTCCACTCCTGGAGATGCCTTCATTTCTCTTGTTGTCTTGCTTTCTCCCTTTGGAAAGTAAATGCTTTGTTGGCATTTGCTGAATGGTATCAACAGGGCTCCTTTGGAAATTACATTTGTAAATGATTACTCATGCCAATTGCCTTTTTCTCCCCCTAAATTAAACATTGGCTGCTTATATCTGTCTTCATGATCTTGTTCTATCAAAACATATGTTCCAAATTTTCCATTATTTCCTCAATTCTTTTCCACATTTCTCCTAGTAGAAAGCAGTTTCAGGAGAAATGGAGAAGGGGGTGGGGTGAGGGCACGAGTGTAATTAAACAGGGGCTGTCTGACCAGAATTCCTATAGCTTTTAATGGGGTATTTGATTAATCCTTTCCACAGGCGCCATTATTCATGCCTTGATGGAATCTCATTTTATAGCTCTTAATACATGGACCCAATTTATCCACATCACATTGTATTCTAATACTTGTCATCCAAGTTATTAGCTATCTCCTTCTCAGTGTAAAATCATCAGCAAGTTTGATTAGCTTATTCCCTCGGGATGATGGGGAGATAAGAACAGACACAGCACAATATGACCACCATGGTTCTACCTCCTCAAAAGGGGACTGTGACACTGTGTCTATTTATGGAGCCAGGGTAGCCAAAATAAGCCTCTGCCCCTGTGGAAGGATCTCTGGCGCTGGGGAGCCTTGGACACAAAGGGATGACTGCTGTCGCTCCTGGTGGGGCCAAGCCATCATCCAGAATGGGATCATTTACAAACAGTGGGGTTCCCCACCCTGCTGTTTCCTAACAGCCCTGCCCTTCCTGAAAGTACATCCCGGAAGCTCCTCTTTATTCCAGGATCACTTCTGCCTTCAATCTCTGTTCTTTCTCCACTGGAGACCCAGCAAATCAGACAATATAAAGGAAATGCACAGTGCTGATTATTGCCCTCTCCAGCATGGAATTGGCTGTAAGGAACCAGTCCCTTCTGCCTCTTCTCTAGAACCAAATTTCAGCCTTGGGACTTATTGGCGGCTTCAGCCCCTAGCACGAAGGGGAAAAGAGGCTTGTATGACCCTATACAACGGTGGGCTCAAAGCCCACGGAGAGTTTCCAACGTCTCTTCCTCTACCCAACTACCTAGTTTCAGTCCAACTAGGCCAAACCCTCTCACTGCCCCAAGGGCCACAGCCCCCTTCATCTTTTCACCAAAAACTCATCAATAATTCTCATGCTTTTCTGAGCGTGGCAAGAGAAAGGTGAGAAAGAGGCTCAGCCCCTGTGGTGTCAAGAGGTAGAGCCTAATTGCCCTCCCAATATGTGTAGGCTGGATTCAGCAATTCATCTCTGATGAACAGAATAGGGGGAAGTGACAGTGTGTCACTTGTGAGACCAGGCCATGAAAGGCCTTTGACTGTGGTCCCCTCTGTTTCAGGTTTGTGGCTCTGAGGAAAGTTCACTGCTATATCGTGAGCAGCCCCATGGAGAGGCCCAAGTTCCTGCGAGTGAGAAAGTGAGGCCTCTAGCCTACAGCCACGAGAGGAGTCATCTTGGGAAGCAGGCCCACCAACTCCAGTCAGGCCTTCAGATGACAGCTACAGGGCACCTTCAGGCGACTCAGAGACAGAACTGCAGAACCAAGCTGCTCCCCAACCTTGCCCGCAGAAGCTACACAATACAATACAGATATTTGGTGTTTTGGGCTACTAAATGTTGGGACCACTTGTTATGCGGCAATAAATTATTGATACAGTCTCCTTGCTCCAGGGGAAGGTCTCCTTTGCCCCCGAGGCTCCACTTCATCTTCTCTTTCTGGTTAGAGCACCTGGTATCCCTGCAGTCCCTGTGGTAACCCACTCCTGCCTCTACTGCATGCTCACACAGTCCTCAAAGGACTCCTTCCTGAGACAAGGGGACAGAGAGGCTCTCTGAGGCCTCGGTTTGGAATTCCAGCTGTCTGCCTGCCATCTCAGAATGACATCTGGCATTAGGAGAATGACTTTTTGCAGAAGGCATGAGACTCCCTCTTGTTTCTGAACCCTGGGACCTAGTGACTTCAGTTAGGGCCCAGGGCCAGCAGAGAAACACTGCAAACAACACGCTGCCTTCGGTACCCTTCTTGCTCAGCTGCAGCTTTTGCAGAAGGTCATGTCTCATTTCCGCTTTGCACCCAAGTGCATCTGACACTAGGTGGGCATTCCAAAACTGGCTCAGAGGTTGCCAGGCACACTGCAATCCCGCACCCCTGCTGGCTGTGTCCTGCCAGCACAGACACCATTGAGAAGGAAGTGAGGATGAAATGCTCATTTCATTTCTCTCCCAATCGCATGAGGAATAAAATGTTTGTTTTGATTAAAAAAGAAGAAAAACCAAACAGGCTGCTTTTCTATCATTTCTCTCCCAATCGCATGAGGAATAAAATGTTTGTTTTGATTAAAAAAGAAGAAAAACCAAACAGGCTGCTTTTCTATCAGTTCAAATCCTAGTCATTAAAAAAAATCCATCTCAGTTCTATGGGTGGTGAGGTCAGAAAATTATAGAAGTCAATGTCTTGGAAGGGGCTAGCATTATGGTACAGGGGGTGAAGTTGCCACCTACAATGTAGGAGTCCCACATGGGTGCCGGTTCATGTCCTGGCTGCTCCACTTCTGACCCAGATCCCTAACAGCCTGGGAAAAACAGCAGAAGATGGCCCTGATGTTTGGGCCCCTGCTACCCACATGGGAGACCTGGATGAATCTCCTGGCTCCTGGCTTCAGCCTGGTCCAGCCCTGGCTATTGGGGTCATCTGGGGAGTGAACCAGCAGATGGAAGAGATGCTCTGTGTCCCCTCCCTCCCTTTTAAAATAAAAAATCTTTTTTTTTTTTTTTTTTTTAAAGAATTCTCTTGGAAGGCTTGGAAAAGATACAAAGGCAATGGATCTAAGAAGTGGTTCTCACAGCACAGTCCTTGGGGCACCAGTGTCAGCATCCCCCTTGCTAGAAAGGGAATGTTCTCGGGTCTCACCTTGGACTACTGAGTCAGGTACTCCAGGGGGTGGCAACGCTATCTGTCTTAACAGCGGATTCTCGTGCATGGCCACAGGTTGCATATCACTGACACAAAAGGTTAAACATCTCAATCACTGCTTCTTAAGACAGTGATGGAGTGCTCCTATTTGTGGGAAGGAACGCCTTCCTCATGGAGCTCCCTGCCCTTTCCTCCCTGGGCTTATTACAAAGCTTGAAAAGAGCACAGGCCTCGGAAGACGCAAGTTCAAGGAATGGAAATCATTCTTCATATGCAGGTAACGCTTTTCAGTGGACAGGAGAGGCACACCAAAATTGGCTTTTTTCCTCCCAAGAATGACCATACTCTTAAAAAAGTCACCATTCTAAAGTAAGTTTAATATATCATATACAGCTGGCTCAGCCTTTTACACTTAAAAGATTACATGGTTCCACCATGAATGAAAAGCAGGATTACTTCAAAGACTCATGTGGGTATGTACCCGTCTTTAAGGAACAAACTATTCTGTTACTCCACCACCTTCCACGAAGTGGGAGTTTCCCCTTTTCTCATCTGCAGGTCGAAGTCAGAATAGCTGATGTGTTCCCTGCGCTTCCCATGGCGGGGCTTGGGGCCAGCTCCCTGCTCATTCAATCCTTCTCTGGTGTTGTACAGGACATGCAGCAACAAACATGGTCTGAAGGGGAAGGCCAGAGGCTGGGAGAGGAGGAACAGGAACCCACACCCATGCCTTTACCTCAGATGAGTTAACCTTCCATACTATCTTCTCAGCCTCACTGAGTCATTCTGCTCTCATTAAAAATACTGGGAAAACAGAAAAGGTTTCGAGTGTGAAACCACTGGCTACAGCATGAACTGGAGGACTCACTTCTAAATTTTAGAGTTCATGCTAGACTGTTCCCTCAACACTGTAGATACTGAAGGGCTGGTCCTAAGTTTCTTATAGCCATGGGTATTAGTGGGCTGTCTGAGAATCTGACTCAGTCTCAACAGAGACCACTTGAAGATGATGATCCACATTTTCTCCCTTATCCGGGTATCTCAATGATGCTCACTGACTCACTGTAATGCTATCAGGGCAGATGATTTCCCTGTGGTTGGGATGAGCTTGAGTTGATCCAGCCCAGCTTGGGCCCTTGTGCCTGTGGGAGCTGGTTAATCTGGCAGCTGTAGGGATGGCGGATGTCACTGGTGGCCACAGAAGAAATCAAAGCTTTCTGGCAGAACCAGCAACACACTGGCAACACAACACACTGGGCAATGGCCACACAGGCCTCACCTTCATTCTCAGGGGTGTCACAGGTCACTCATGTTTTGGCAACCTGATCACAAAGCCTCTTTGCCTATTTGACCTCTAGGGATAACCTGGTATCTTTAGGTACACGTAACAGAAATCTAAAGTCCAAGTGGGCTGTGGAGTAAACCCTGCAAGTATCTTTCAAGCCCCAGAGAAAAGCACCGAAAATGCATCTGCCTTTCACCTTGACTCTTGGTAATCAAGGCTTTGTAGAACGGAAACTCCAGCCCCTCTCTATTTTTAATTCTGGGATGCTTGTTGTCTTTTGCTGAGACACTGATTTGATTAGTAGCACTCTTTGGAACTACACACACGAAATGCTGAGCACACAAATGTATGATTCATTTCAGAATTCTGAGCCGAGAACCCCACCTATCAGGGGCACACTGGCGGCCGGGAGATTCTGAGAAAGTACTTCCTGCATATAAATGGGACACGTGATGAAAAAATCGCTCATGGGTATACTCCGGATGCCAGAGACCACCCCGCTGTGCTCTCCACCCTGGAGAAGTGACGGCTCTGCAGGAAACCACTGGGATTAGGCGATCCTGCGTTTGGACACCCACATGCCACCTCATTTATCTACCTGTGACAGGGACAGAGCTGGAAGAGAATCAAAAGATGACAAATTGCTTCTGGTTTTAAAGGAGCTGTTCAGGCTGGGTGTACGCCCAGGGGGAACCAGGTTTCATGCCAGGAGCCATCACTTCCTCCTGTTCTAAGGCCACATTTTGGCAAACAGCAGCTAGCAGATGACTGCTGTCTCCTTTCACCAGCAAATGGAAAGACGCTCGCTCAGAAGCCTGAAACCCAGTCTTTCTGAAGACGCGTGCAGCGGGGAACAGAGCTGCCCACACACTGCAGGGAGGCAGCACACAGACAGGAAGCGAGAGCTCCACATGACAGGGATTCTTCCCTTGTAGAGGCTGACAGATAACGGGCATGGCTCTGCAGCATTCCAGAGTAGAGCCAGACAGCATTGGCCAGCAGGTCGGGGAAGGCTGACTCATGTGACACAAGCTGCCCCAAACTCCCAGGATGCTTGCCACTGGAACCTGCTTTTGTGGACCCAGAACCTCCAGGCTGTCAACTTTCCTGGAGGCAGGAAGCAGACACATCAGAGTTTCAAGACAGTCCATACCTCTTTATGCACCAGCCAATGGTTCAGCCACCACTGTTTCTCACTCTAGCTCTGACCCTTCTTCCTCCTTTCTAACCAGTGGCACCTCTCCGGGAAAGACTGTGTAATTCACGGTCAACCTGTTCAGTCCTCTGGGGAAGAGTTTCCCCAACGAATCCTGTTTGGATTTCTTTTATGCAATGTGCTGGAATCTACAAGGCCAGACGAGGCTCTCATGCACTGCAGTCCTGTTCACTTACATTATCCTCCTGACAACAGCTATGAAACACTGGATCAGTATCTCTTATCCAAAATGCTTAGCACCAGAAGTGTTTTGGATTTGGGATCCTGGAATACTTGCATCTACATAATATGGAACCTTGGGGATGGGAATCAAATCTAAATATGAAACTTATTTATGTTTCCTATGTACTTTTTACATATAACCAAAAGGTAATTTTATATAGTATTTTTTTAAAAAATGTTTTATTTATTTGAATGGCAAAATCTCTCTCTCTCTCACACACACACACACACACACACATCCATCAGTTGTTTCACTTCCTAAATGTCAGCCACAGCCAGGGCTGGGTGAAGTCAAAGCCAGGAGCCAGGAACTCCACCCAGGTCTCCTGCACCAGGGGCAGGGGCCCAAGCACTGGAACCATTAGCTGCTGCCCCCGGGGCGTGCCCCAGCAGAAAGCTGGAGCAGGAGCAGAGTCAGGACTGAACACCAGGCATCCGTGAGCTGCTGTGCCGCAACACTTTGTGTACTAAACCACGCTCATAGGTGTGGATTTGTCCACTGTGGTGCCATGTTGGTGCTCATGGAGTTTCCGATTTGGGGGCATTCTGGACTTGGGGGATCTTCGGATCCGGAGTGTGCACCCTGTACTATCATTATCCCCATTTTGTAAATGAAGAAACTGAGGCACAGAGAAATTGAGGGGTTGGCAGAAGGTCACACAGCAAGTTAGTAGCAGGGCTACAATGGAGACCAGGCAGCTTGGCTCCAGGCCTGGCTCTTTCCTAACCACCTGGCTGCCTCTCCTGTGTGAACACTCCCTCACATACAGAAGCTGACACCCATGTGGGCACTGGTTCTTTCTCCAGCCCGATCCTCTGCCATTCAGAGCCTTGCAGAGCAAAAAGAAGACACTCATCTCCAACCTCCTGTCTATTATTCCTAAAGCCAGGCTAGATGCCCAAATGCTTATTTGTGCGTGTTTGCTTTGAACATTCCAGCGTGTTGTCCAAGACTGCTTCATAGATGGTGTCTCTGTTCTCCTTCCTTAGCCAAGCACCTGGCCCCCTCCTCTCAAACCGCCTGTCTCTGGCTGCGCTCCTGCTGTGGGCGACTGATGTTCCCTGCCTAACCTCATTATACATGTCAGCTAAAAACTCCTATTTTCCACGTGGTTGTGAGGCATATTTATAGCACAAGTCACATGCCAAGGCATTTTTAAATTTATAATTTCTTAATAGCAACTTTGGAGCATAACCACCATACCCATTCCACAGATGGACAAACAGAGGCAGGAGGCCACAAAAAGGTTACAAGGGAGTCCTCAAATTGCTAGGTATCTTGAGTCACTTTTATACAAATCTTTCTACAGATTGCTTCCTCTCAGCTTCCGATTAAATGTATGTGTGGCTTGGGGATGGGAGATTTTATCAGGATAAAGTAGTTTCTGAATAGGGATTTTGGCTCTTGGAATACTAACCAGCAAATGTAAACTCTGGGTGCAGGGACACTAGTGTTCAGCTTTCTGCCCAGATCCGTGTGCAGTAGTAGGCTGGCGTGCATGAGGTACACACTTGGAAAATTCTCTCATCACCCCTTGTAACTAGTCAGAACACTGAACTGATCTATCCTCATGCAGAACACAGCCAACTGCTCTCCTCATCTGCTGAAATGAGCGTAACTTTTGTTCTGATGGAATCTTCTGGCCAGGAAATGAAAGGGGAGACCAGACCTGGAAGCAGATGGAATAATCTTCCCTCAGAGTCAAGACTGTACGACTGTTTTCAAATAGTTATTATTGAAAGCTCAGATCCCACGAGGAGGAGAAAGGAGAAAATGGAGCGGGTGTTTGGGGCATGTAAGTCTGGGTACAGAAACTGCAAAGGATGGAAGTTTTCTATAGGTAAATCTGCCTTCTGTACTGGGTGCTTTTTTGTGCTGCACTGTGCATTTTTCCCTCTGGAGTCTCTGTTCATGGAAAATACCTAGGGGGAGGAGGGAAAAGTCGAGTCCTGAGGGTTTTTTAATTTTATTTTTTACAGAATTATTTATATGAAAATCCAAGAGGGAGGGGGAGAGGGAGGGGGAGAGAGAGACAGAGAGAGAGAGATCTTTGATCTTCTGGTTCACTCCCCAAATGGCAGCAACAGCAGGGACTGCGCTAAGCTCAAGCCAGGAACCTGTAGCTTCATCTGGATCTCCCAGGTGGATGCCAGGGGCCCAAGCACTTGGGCCATCTTCTGCTGCTTTCCCACATGCATTAGCAGGGAGCTGGATTGGAAGTGGAGCTGCTGGGGACTTGAGCCAGTACCCATATGGGATGCCTGCACAGCAGGCACTGCTTTAACCCATTGCACCATCATGCCGGCCCCTGGAGTCCTGAGTTCCAATCTCAGCTCCGCTGCACTCAGTTGTGCGACCTTAGGCAAGCCTATGAAATCAGCGCCCACCTGTACCTTACTGAGTTGTTAGGAAAATCAAAACAAGTGAGCTAACAGAATGCACTTTGTCAACAGCAAGATGCTGTGGAGATGTCAGACGTGATCAACCTTGAAAGGCAGCAGCGAGCACAGAGAGAAGCTCTGGACTGTGGTTTCAAAGGAATCATCGTCCAGAGAGACGCTGCTGGCAAGTGGCCTTTGGGGAGTGATCACAGAGGAGAGGCTACGTCACAGCGTGCGGAAGCAGGCGACAGCACGCTGTCTCACATGCTCAGAACCTCTACTCCCGTGTGCCTGGGGCAGTCAATTGGTGGGAAAGGAACTGAGGCTGAGACGAAGCCTGAGTGTAGGGCAGAACTGAGAGATCTCCCAGGCAAGATGGTCTCTCTTGTCCCGTTTGCACATGTGTTTTGCCTCCTCCCAGCAGCAGGGAATAAAGAGCCTGGACTAAGGGAAGGCTGGTGGAAAGCACGTATGTCTCTGAGCTTCTGAAGAGTGGATTCTTGGAGATTTACAACCTGGGCATTGTTTGTTTGTTTTTTTCTTTATGCTCCCAATTAGTCTCAATTTCCCTAGGTGACACTATCTTCTCCCCAGGAGGAATCATACCCCTCTATGTTTCCTGCATCAGATTACCACCTCCAAAATATTTCCTTGATCCCTGTCAGTGAACTCCTGCCACCAGCTAAATCTTCTAACAGCTCCCGACATTCAGGGCAAATGGCAGCCTTTAGCAGGACCTGAACTTGAAATTGTTACAAGTGCTTTGCGCGGCCGGCGCCGTGGCTCAATAGGCTAATCCTCCACCTTGCGGCGCCGGCACACCGGGTTCTAGTCCCGGTTGGGGCACCGGATTCTGTCCCGGTTGCCCCTCTTCCAGGCCAGCTCTCTGCTATGGCCAGGGAGTGCAGTGGAGGATGGCCCAGGTGCTTGGGCCCTGCACCCTATGGGAGACCAGGAAAAGCACCTGGATCCTGGCTCCTGCCATCGGATCAGCACGGTGCGCCGGCTGCAGCGGCGGCCATTGGAGGGTGAACCAACGGCAAAGGAAGACCTTTCTCTCTCTGTCTCTCTCTCTCACTGTCCACTCCGCCTGTCAAAAACAAAAACAAAAAAAAACAAGTGCTTTGCGCCATATTCACAATGCACTGCAGAATCACTGCCCGGATCAGGGGGTGACTGGGGGATGCCTGTAGAGCAGGAACAGAATATTTGGGGCCAGTGACAAGATGGGGCCAGCGTGGGAATTTCCCCTTTAAACAGTTCCAGCAAAAACCTGCCTGAGACAATTCCATATTCATAAACGGAGGGCAGAGGCGGTGTTTCTGCCCCGCCAAGAGCAATAGCTATCTATCATGGCAAACGACTGAAACAGTTGTACGCACACCGCTTCACCCGGTGCTGTAAATTACAGTACACAGATTACACTGAAGCCTAATGCTGCCCTTGAGCTTCAACAGCTGAGTCCTATAAATGGATACCCGTTAAGAGAGATTCTTTTTCCTGGTTACTATTTAAAAGTGTATCTCTATTAAAAGCCTGTCTTAAACATAAATTACCAGGAAGCCCGCCCCTAGGCCCGGGCAGGCTCTTCCTCAGGGCCCTGACTCACTGGAGTCACATGTAAATGACACAGTGACGGGCCCAAGTCTTGAAGTGTGTGCTGGGCTGACCTCAAGAGGGATCTCGCAGTGTGAACGCGGAAGGAGCACTCACTTTTCGCCAAGCCCACCCTACCTGGGCTGGGGTGGGGAAGAGAGGCCTCTGCCAGGACTTAAGGAGACCTTCAGAATTAATATGATCCTGAACCCCAAATCACCCCAAAGGGGAAGCTCCTCCCGGCATCTCCTGTTCTGGGAAATACCAAGTACAATTCCCGTGCCAGCTGAACAACGAAACAAATATTATTAAGAAGAAAACCCCAAATAACTTAGAATGGATGGCACACAGAATCAGGCTCTATTGATCAAACTGCATGGACAGAGGGTTTATAAGTTCTGTCCACAAGTGGCATGAGGGGAGGCGTGGAAAACCAGGATACGGCAAGGGCATGGCTCTTCAGCTTGTGCAGTGGCCACTGAGGAGCTGAGAACATGGCCAAAGTCCCAGTTTTCCTAGCTGAATTTTATTCTCAGACTCCTGCTCCCCAAAGTTAGATCTGTGGACCAAAAGCCCCAGCGTTGCCCTGGAGCAGTTTGTTCGCGCATTAAAGTCTGAGATGGAGGGGACAGGTAAGCAGGTAGGAACTCATAACAAATGACACATCTGATTCACAAAAACAGGCCCTAACAGTGAGCCACAGGACTCTGAGTTCTTGTCGAATCCTACTCCAGAACACTTTCAGCAACTCAAGGGATGGGTTTTACAAGCTGTGAGTGAATGTGTCATTCTGAACGTGAGAGATGCCCCCAGAGTACGTAAAGCAGAATTGGCTTGCAAAAGCTCCTACAAAGCCCACATCTCATGAATCAGTCGGGGTGCCTGGGATTCCCCTCGGAATCAGTAGCCTGGGAAAGGATAGCTGGTGTCTTGGGCTTTGGTTTCAATTCTCTGTTGTAACTGCCAGTGGGGGAAAGTATGCAAAGGCCTGTTGTTTGAGAGGATGGAGATCCTGGATAACTTCAGTCATTACTAGAAAAAAAAAAAAACAACTATGGTTAAGTATGCAGGTGAAAAACTTAGTGGTAGTCACCGAATAGATTTGAATTAAAAATGATCACAGCCAAGATAGTAGACGGAAAGATGGGGAGAGGGTCAGGAAAGTTTGTTCATCTAACGGAAGGAAGAAGAGGAGGACAAAGAAGGGAATAGAATGCAAGGCAAATAGAAATACGCCAGAAAAGAGGAAAATAAGTTCAAACGTAAAAGCTAAGCACAATAACTGTAAATGAATAAAACTCATGTCTTAAGACATTATTAACTGGACTTATTAAAAGCCAGTTATATATTGCTTACAAGAGACACCTGCAACAAAATGACACAGAAAAGTTGAAAATAAAAGAACAGAAAGAGATCAATGAGGAAAATACTTACTGGCCAACAGAAAACTGGGTGGCAAAGTTGATCAAGATAAAATAGGATCAAAGGCAAAAGCATTAATAGGTACAAGAATGCTACCATTAAGAAGACATGGCAATCAAATTTATATGCACCCAGTTGCACAGCCTTAAAACTATAAAGCAAAAGCTGTCAGAGTTACAGGAGAGAATGACACACTTACAACCATCATAGGAGATTTAAAACTACTTTCTCAGAAACTACAGGGTAAGCAGATAAAGAATGATGAGGATAAACAAGATTTGAGCACAATAAACAATATATAGATGGAATTCTGTGCCCCAAAAAGATTATATAAATTTTCCAATCGCACATGAGACATTTACAAAAACTGCACACTAACTAGACAGAAAGGAAGTATCAAATGTCAAAAAAAAAAAAAAGGATAACTTACAATGAACATTCTCTGACCACTATACATTAAACTAGAAATCACAAAGAAAACAACAGTAAGGCGAGCCCTTTCGCCACCCTTTGTTTTTGAAAATGAAAACCACACTTCTAAATTACTATTTGGCAGCTGGGGGAGTTTTATCTACATGTGGCCTGGTTGCTATGGGACCAGGTTAATTTACATGACATTTATCAAGGGGATCACAAGAAACAGGAAACTCTCAGACCATTATAGCTTCATTATTTTGTACTTTGAACTAAACTCTAAACCAGAGGGATGGGTGAAATACCTGACTCCCAGAAGGAGATAAGGGACGTGCATAGTGAAGGAGGACTAGCTGTGCAGCTACAGAAACTGTTCCTGGCATATTCCCTAGCCCCTGCACTGCTCTGCCTCACCCTGCCATCTCTCGCTGCTTACTACTGCTGGTTGGCTGAACAGACTGTCCTTGAAGTGCTCCTGGTACCTGGCAGGAGGTGCTATTCAATTGATGGGGCATTACAGTTACAATTAAAAGCATTCTGGAATTGAGAAAATACTAAAGTTCAGTTTGTATGGGGCCTTCTGCCTGCTCACGGTCAGGACCAGGAACGTCTGAGAAGTGAGTGGGTACGGCTACACAGGAGCAACACGGGGAACATGTAGGGGCAGGTGTCTTGGGAGCAGAGAACACCCTTTCTAAGAAGTCCCCCAAAACAAAACCAAAACCAGATGACAGTTTCTTCCCTAGACTGTGCTGATGGCCCCAAAACAATCCCTGGGCCAGCTGAATAATGAGGCAAATATGCACTAGGGTAAGCTTGATTCACATGTACTCGGAGACAGTGCCACTATCAGGATGACACTCCAGAGGTGACAGGAATGCAGGTTACTGCAATGGAGGTCAGGCTGGGCTGGCTCCAGTGCAATGTTCTTATTAATGGGTATACAGCAACATGCCGTGGTCATGGTTACCTACATGTTTAGGAAGGTTACGTGCTGGGGGAAGGCAGTCACTCACAGCAATGAGCATAAAACCATGGCCACAACACATGCTAAGCCACACTCGTCCTATAAAAATGCACTTCTGGAGAAGTCTTAAGAATTTGAAGAAATAATTCAGGGAGAGAAAAGCAAAGTATCTATGATGCTTACGAACAAACAAATAACACAGCTAGCCAGAAACCAAGCTTCAGACAGAAATCTGTGGTCTTTTGGAGAGGCTCTCAGGGACCCAGCTCTTGGAGAGAATGCTCTGAGAGCCTGTTGCAAAGGACACTCACAATGGTGCGGTGTTGCAGCACAGGTGGAGTGAGGTGCTGGCATCAGGGGGTGGTGTGAAAACGGTGTCTCATCAGTGTCACCCCGGAAAGCCTTCCTGCTTACAGTGCACGTGGTCTGGGGGATCGTGAACTTTGTCCACGGCCAGTTTCTCCTCCTGGGCTAGAAACAATCTTTGCTTCTCTGCTCAGACAGCACATGAAGGAGTAGGGTTGTGCTGGGGCCACGTTATTAGGGGAAAAAACCGCATCATTATTATTGCTGCTGTTGCCCAGGGTGCATGGTTGAAGTTGGAGAAAAGAGATGAGAATCCAACGTGAACTAGGCACATTTCTGGTTCCAACTGCAGGATCTCTTGGTTCTGTAAGATGCTGATAGCTACTATGGGGCTCTGGGAGGGGAGTGTGGCACGGTTGGCCAAGGCGATGTGCTCGCCGAGTTCTGACTCACTACTCCAGAGAAGGAGCACTGTTTTGGCAGTGCTGCTCTACTCATTGCTCGGGATGGGGAGGATTCCAAAATGACCTTTGCAATCAGCGCGGGCAACATTCTTGACTAGGATTTAAATAAAGCGATGACTGTTCCTCTAATTCGCCTCGGTCGATACAGCTCTGTGGGATGGAATAGAGCGGCCTGCACCGCAAAGCCATGCCAGCGATGAGTCAGAAGCTGGGGGTCATGTTACAGTGAGATCCCTCCAGAAAGCCGCTGCGGTCAGGGGTGAAAGCCGCGGCCTGCTGGCCACTCACTGAGGATGGATGTTCTCCCGCAGCAGCCTTGCCCAGTGAGTTTGAGCAGGGACGGCCATTCTCTTCAAGCAGTCAGGTCCTCCCAAATGGCCGCACCTGCTCACATGTGGAACTGGGCTGATTCACTACTGGCAAGCTGGTTTCCTCCCTCGCTGGCTTCCTCCCTCCTATCTCCAAGATTTTTTTTTTTTAAGTATATTGAGCACCAACTTTTGAGATCTGGCACTCACAACGTTAACTCAGGGAATCTACTGGTGAGCATGACAGGGCTCCTGGCTCTTTGAAACTTCTTGTCTGCTGTGTGTGTGTCAGTGTGTGTTTTCTTTCTTTTTTTTTGGGGGGGGGGTGGTTGGGGAGAAGAGGGAGAGAGAGGACATAAGCATTTGCAATAGCTACCATATTGCCATATTGGTGAATCAGAAGGTTCCCTGAGCACTTGGATTTGGGATTGGAGGAGTCCTTCCGTCTGTCCACCTACTTGTGAGTATCCACAGAAAGTTGGCAGATGTCCTCTGTGCTGGACTTAGGGGTGCAGAGGGCACAGTCAGAGCCCTCAGAGCCTGCCCAGGGCGCACAGGTGACTCTGCTGTACAGTTACTGCACAGGAAAAGGATGCAGGGGCAGAGACATCAGCTCACAACTTGGCTGGGGGCAGCTGAGCTCTACACAAATGCAGATAAACCACTTGGGGCTCTGCCTGCCTACAGAGGTCTACCAGTGATGTAAAAATGAAGTCAGCTGCACTTGGAAAAAATCCCAAGACATAACTAAAATGGCTATTTTCTATGTAAACAGCCTTCGGGGCCGGGGCCGTGGCTCACTTGGTTAATCCTCCGCCTGTGGCACCGGCATCCCGTATGGGCGCCGGGTTCTAGTCCCAGTTGCTCCTCTTCCAGTCCAGCTCTGCTGTGGCCCGGGAAGGCAGTGGAGGATGGCCCAAATGCCTGGGCCCCTGCACCCGTATGGGAAACCAGGAAGAAGCACCTGGCTCCTGGCTTCGGATAGCTGTAGCTCCGGCCATAGCGGCCATCTGGGGGGTGAACCAACGGAAGGAAGACCTTTCTCTCTCTCTCTCACTAACTCTGTCAAACACACACACACACACACACCACCACCACCAACAACAACAACAAAAACAAAAACAGCCTTCAGGTGGCCAATATAACAATCTCTAGAAGCCAGAGTGAACTTCTAAAAATGTAAACCAGATAATGTCTTTCTCTAACTGAATTCCCTTCACAGTCTCTCACAGCCCAAACTCTGGCTTCTGGCCTTCCAACTCTGCCCACTGCTTGGA
This sequence comes from Oryctolagus cuniculus, assembly GCF_964237555.1. Lineage (NCBI taxonomy): Eukaryota > Metazoa > Chordata > Mammalia > Lagomorpha > Leporidae > Oryctolagus > Oryctolagus cuniculus. Next base: position 138,597,139 of record NC_091434.1, on the reverse strand, counting down.
AGCCCTTAAACATGCCAGCTTTTGCTCTTATCCCACTCTCTGCCAGGTCACTCTTGTGTCAGCTCTTCACACGGTTTGATCACTATTTGTTTATGCCATTTGAGAAACCAGGATGTGAACTTCAAGGGAGACAGTCCCCTATCCATCTTTTTCACTTCTATCTGCAGCACCAGAACATTGCCTGGAGTATAGCAAGTGTTCAGTAAACATTAAAATAAAATAAAAGAATGAATCAAAACCATGAGATTCTGAAGAAGGATACTATAAAAGATTTGGCTTTCAAAAAATAGGTTTATAAGTAAAGCTTTTTAAGATTAAAGATGAATTCAATAATCCTAAAGTTATACAGTTCCTGTTAATGGGTTTGGGCCATAATCCTGAAAGATACAATCCTAAATGTTAAAATCCTGAATGAGGAAATCCTGAAAGATCAAAATCCAGAAAATACAATTCTAGAAACAGATTTTTTAAAAAAGAGATTTTATTTATTTGAAAGACAGTGTTAGAGAGAGAGAGAGAGAAAATATCTTCCATCCACTGGTTCACTCCCCAAATGGTCATAATGGCCAGGGCTGGGACAGGCCAAAACCACAAGTTGGAACCGCATCTGGGTCTCTCATGTGAGTGCAGAGGCCCAAAGACTTGGGCCATCTTTTGCTGCCTTCCCAGGCACATTAGCAGGGAGCTGAACTGGAAACAGAACAACCAGGAGTTGAACTGGCACCCACGTGGGATGCTGGCATTGCAGGTGGCAGCTTAGTCTCCTGTGCCATAATGCTGCCCTAAGAAAAAGTCTTTTAAAAAGGCATTTATTTACATATTATAAAGTGATTTGGGGGAGCCGGCACTGTGGCATAGTGGGTAAAGCCACCACCTGCAGTGCCAGCATCCAATATGGGTGCCAGTTCAGGTCCGGGCTATTCTACTTCCAGTCCAGCTCTCTGCTATGGCCTGGGAAAGCAGAAGACAGCTCAAGTCCTTGGGCTCCTGTGCCCATGTAGGAGACCTGGAGGAAGCTCTTGGCTCCTGGCTTTGGATGGGTACAGCTCTGGCCATTTCAGCCAATTGCAGAGTGAACCAGCAGATGGAGGACCTCTCTCTCGCTTGCTCTCTCTCTGCCGATCTCTGCCTCTCTCTGCCTCTCCTTCTCTCTCTGTGTAACTCTGACTTTCAAATAAATAAATATTTTAAAAAAATGATTTGGAAATCATAAAAACATAAAAGAACACGTTGTAGGTCACTTTAGACAATAAAGTGGCAACAACAATACATATTTTTACAAGCACAAACACTCAGGTACACTAGCCACAGTCACATTGGCCATAACAGCTATGATCAGAAAACTGTACTCACAAAGAAACAGATCAGAAAGTGAAGTGTATAACTGCACAGAGCTATGATTAGTAACTGCACACCAAGGTTTATCAGTGTGGTCACCTGAAATACCGTGATGGACAATCCAAGTCTTTGGACAAGACTGATCATAAACCAAGATAGGTCCACAGTGCATAAGCAGCTGCCCAAAAAGCCAAAGTCTTTCCCAAATGCAGATGTACCAAAAGGTCAACTCTTCCTTTAAGGAAGATGTTTCACTGATTTTATGAACATACAATGCTTACACACAGTTAGTACTGCGATAATGCATTTTTGTGGAGTCAAATTTGCAGGAAAGAAAAATCACAAAATACCACCATACAAAACTAGTTTGAACTCTCTGAAAGTCTTTATACAATTATATGTCCAATACTGAAAACAGTGTAAAGTGAAACACATAGCATGGTGAATTGTAAAAAATAATGCTGACGGGCAGGTATTGTGGTGCAGCAGGTAAAACTGCCACTTGAGATGCCAACATCCCATTTCGAGTGCTGGTTTAAGTCCCAGCTACTCCACTTTCAATCCAGAAGGCAGCAGATGATAGCTAAAGCACTTGGGTCTTTGTAACCCACATAGGAGACCCAGATGAAGCTCCTGGTGTTTGGCTTCAGCCTGGCCCAGATCTGGCTGTTGCGCCATTTGGGGAGTGAACAAGTGGATGGAAGGGGTCTCTCTCTCTCTCTGTGTATTTTTCTCTCTCCCTCTATCACTCTTTCAATAAACAGATCTTTAAAATAATGCTGGCAATTTAAAGTACTGGGAAATGCTAAAAGAAGAAGAAGAAGAAGAAAAAAACAACACCCCCCACCCCAAAACTAGAAAGAAAATCTGACATGTGAAGAAATGCATTACAGGGACAGATTAGGCGCCATTGAGCAGAGGTGTCTCCAGGAGCCCAATCATTACATGTACTTTGAAGTCTTGCACTGTGATGAGGAGCTGCTTTTTCTCTTGTAGGGAATGGCTCTCTTTGGAGAACATGTTCACATGGTGCTACTCTTCTTGAGTTGTAGTTTATGGGATTTGACCTTTCAGGATTTCAACATTTGGGACTTTAATTTGTTGAGATTTCAGTGTTCGGGGTTATGGCATTCAAGACTGTGTCTTTTAAGGATTATGATGGGCACCATCTACTTATCTACCTCTAAGTTTAAACCAGTGCTCTTCTGTAAGTTTATTTGCAGCACACAAACATGCTGAGCACATAGTTAAGTGCTCAATGGTATATTAGCGTTATCATTATTGTTGTTTTCATCTTCCATTAGTGGAATAAAAATAGGAGCCAGGGTTAGGACCAGGTTAAACTGCTATGCTCTATACTCAGTATTAACAATAATTTAAGTGAGCTCAAATATAATTTGAAGCTCTACTTGTAGATCTTCTCAGTTATAATGCTTGACTTTAAGAGATAACCACTTGTTCATCAGTCAGTGCATCATTCCTTTCCTTACGGGTTTTCTTAAGATCTGTTGTAAAATGGCATTTACTAAGGATGACGGAAGGATGGAACAAGCAGGCACTGTTTCTGATTACAAAAAAATCTAAAAGCAGAGCAGGCACTGTGGTGCAGCAGGTCAGGCTGTCACTTGGGATGCCTGCATCCCATGTGAGAATGGCTCGTTTGAGTTCTAGCAACTCCATGCTTCTCATCCAGCTTCCTGCTAATCTGTCTGAAAGGAAGTAGATGATGGGTTCCTGACACTCACTTGGGAAAACCTGGATGGTGTTCCAAGCTCCTGGCTTCAGCCTGGCTTACCAAGCTGTTTTGGGCATTTGGGGAGTGAACCAGAAGAAGGAAGATCGATCTCTCTCTCTCTCTCTCTCATTCTCTCTCCATTTCTCCCTGTAATTCTGCCTTTCAAGTAAAGAAATATATTTTTTTAAAGATTTATTTGAAAGAGTTATAGAGAGGAAGAAAGAGAGGTCTTCCATTCACTGGTTCACTTTCCAAATGGCCGCAATGGCCGGAGCTGGGCTGATCCGAAGCCATACGCCAGAAGCTTCTTCCAGGTCTCCCAAGCAGGTGCAGGGACCCAAAGATGTGGGCCATCTTCCACTGCTTTCCCAGGCCATAGCAGAGTTGGATCAGAAGTGAAACAGCTGGGATTCAAACCGGCCCCTACACAGATGCCGGCACTGCAGGCGGTGGCTTTACCCGCTACGCCACAGTGCTGGCCCCAATAAATCTTAAAAAAAAAAAAAAAAAAAAGTCCAGAAGATATATCAGTTCCAGGAGTTAATTGGGGATCAGGGATACACTGACCAAATTAAAGTTTAAGAAATCCTCCTAGCAGTGTAAAGTTTCACAGATTCCCATGCTCTTGCCACATCTCATTAATTAATGCTGTCAGACTTGACACAGAATATATTCGAGACCAAGTTTCTCTAAATATTTTATACTTCTTTAGTGTAAAAAAAAATCTAGTCTCATAAAAGACAACTAAGAACACTGCAAATTTAATCTCAACAAACAAATTCAACTTAATTGACAAAAACCCGCAAGCCCTGAGCTGCGGCAATCAACACCTTCAGAAGGGAAGTCCCGGCAGGGTAATTAGCTCATGATGATACCCCTGATGACCCACGAAGCCCAGGGGAAACTGATGTGGGAGGGACTGACTTTCCCTAGGGCTTGGAGGCACAAATGGTTAGTTTCTTCCTTAACCAGAGGTCACCTGGAGATAGACAGAAGCCAATGAACAATTGCAGGGCGTCTTAGAACCTCATTAATTAGGCTCCCATGTGTAGTACTGCTAGGCTGTGTGACTCTTGGTACCCAACCAGTATTGGCATGTGGATGCACTCAGGAGTGAGATGCCAGCCAGGACACGCCATGCCGAGCTCCAGGACTGAGTGGCTGTCACTCATTTATTTTGCTGCTCAGCCTTTCTGCTTTAGCTCACAGGCCATTAAATTCTACTGCATCCCCATCAACATGCAAAACAGCCACTTGAAGGGCATTCAAAAATATAATCAGAAAAGGGAATAAAAACCCTCTCCGAGAAAGAGGGGAGAAAATTGGAGTCCTCTCTTGTTGACTGAATGACATTCTTTCCAGTTGCAGTGATAGCTAAGGATTATCTCTGACTGAGGGGTAGGCTGAGTTTGGTTCTCTGTATGGCTCGCGGCTTCAAGGACAAGTGCCAAATGTGGCCGAAAAATCTGTAGGATCTGTGTCGATGGAAGCACTGTTTCTTTAGCCTTTTTAAAATGTTTATTTTGAGATGGAAAGGACGCAGTGATGGACTTGTGTGAGATGGCTTGTTTATGCTTTGCATCTGCCTGTGATGAGGAAATGACCCTGAAGGCCAGCCCTGTGCAAGTTGGAGCAGTCAACTTTCTACAACTGCTGTGAGTCTGTGGAAGTGATGAGCATTTCTGGGTGCGCGCGCGAACACACACACACATACACACACATACACAAACTGTACTCTGGAAAAAGTTGAAAAACAAAGAATCATGGAAAATGTCACAAGCAGAGTGCGTTATATTTTACAGCAGTGGTTTTCAATCAGGGGTGCTTTCGCCCCCTACAGAACACTGGCAAGGCCTGGAAGATTCTTTTGGTTGTTGAGTCTAGGGACAGGTGGGGGCTGCTATTGGTATGGAGGAGGGCAGAGGCAGGGGAAGCTGCTCAGCAAGCTACAGTAACATCCAGGACAGGCCCCACCACAAAGAACTACCTGCCTCAAATGTCCAGCGGCGGCCCTTTTGAGAAGCCCTGCTCTATGGCAGACGATTATGTAAACATACTCGCGTAGGGAGATAAGGACAGAAAGACATTCTACCTACTCCTTTCATTTAGGCAAATAATACAACTTCATAAATGTTTGACCCAATTACAATCTGGACCTACTTATTTTTTATCTTTAATTATAATATTTCAAATGGATCAAAAACATGGAATTGCTAAAAGCAATAAAATCCATTTCCCATTACAGATGCCCTGAACCTCCGAGTTTTCGCCTTACAGATAGCCTGTGCACATACACATGGGCAGCATCCCCCAGCCCTGGGATTCTGTCTTGAAGAAGTGGCCACAGTACTACCTGGGATGAGGCCAGGAGACACCAGCAAATGACACAGAAAGAAAAGTCACAAATGGTCCCCTTTCACCTCGTAGTAACCACAAGTGAAAACCCTTTGGGTAAGATTTCATTGTAAATCTCCATAGCTTCCCATTCAGTTAATGAGAGTGTAAATTTTCTCTTAAAGCAAACTTCACCCCACCACTGAGGTTCCCATATGCAAAAGCTTCCTTCATCATCCTGACAACCTTATGATGCTCATTTTAAGAATAAGGAAACACAAACTTAAGACAGGAAAGTGACCTGCCTAAGATCACACTACTAACAAGGGACAGAACTGGAATTTGAATCTAGTAAGATGGATCAGAGAGGCTTCACTCAATCACTAGACTCTGGCCTCCAGTCAATATGACAGGCCATGACTGGGATGGACAGAGATGCCTTCTGGGTGCAATCAGGACTCCAAGGTGAGGCTCTTTGTTTCCCCTTTCTGCAACTGTCCCTTAGCCTTAACAACCTACCCTAAGCAGCTTTAAATATTAATTTGCTTTTATTTTAAAGAGAGACAGAGACAGACTGACAGAGATATGTCCCATCTGCTGGTTCACTTCCCAAATGCCTGAACAGATGGGGCCAGGCTGGGCTGAGCCAAAGCTAGGAGCCTGTAACTAAATGTAGGCCTCAAACACGGATGGCAGGGAGCCAAGCCCTTGAGCCATCACCTGCCACCACCAGCAGGAAGCTGGAATCAGAAGTGGAGCTGGGACAGGGCACTCCAATATGGATGTGTCTTAACAGCTATGCCAAAGAACTTAATTCTTCAAAATCCCAGCTTTTCTGGGTAGGAGATTGAACAGCATCTAAAAAGTCCCTGGCACAGACTAAGAAGGCGACAGATCCAGGGAGGCCAACAAAGGTGGGTGGCACAGACCGTGGCTCCCAGAGGGTCTTATCTCCACACAGAATGTCTCCCCGCGGTGGCTGTGCCTGCTTTCTCTAGCAGGCACACCATCCTGGGCACAGTATCAGGAGCACAAGGTCCTCGGCCAGTCCTGCGGGGACACTTCACACCACACCTGTACAGCAACGATGGCAGGGAGCTCAGAGGGACGCTGGGGCTTCACGACATTTCCAAAGGAGTTGACATTGGGGCCTACTGTGAACGTAAACCAATATTTGTAAAGCCAGGTCCTCAGGACTCCGGGCAAATGTAATCATATTCAGGCCGACAAGTCTTGCCTCATGGAGTGTGGGATGCTAACGATGAATCACAGGCAAGAGTTCGTAAGCTGACCTCAGAGTGCGCGTCCCGGGAGACCAGGCAAGAAAGGAAGACAGGAAGCAGTCCACTGAATTGGCTGTCCCATTTTTCATAAGGAACATTCAACTTAATGAAACATAGCCACGTTTTACTGACAATAATAACTACCCTTTTTTTTTTTTTGACAGGCAGAGTGGACAGTGAGAGAGAGAGAGAGAGAAAGGTCTTCCTTTTCCATTGGTTCACCCTCCAATGGCTGCTGCGGCTGGCGCGCTGTGGCTGGTGCGCTGTGGCTGGCGCGCTGTGGTGCGCGGATCAGCACCGCGCTGATCCGAAGCCAGGAGCCAGGTGCTTCTCCTGGTCTCCCATGCGGGTGCAGGGCCCAAGCACTTGGGCCATCCTCCACTGCACTCCCAGGCCATAGCAAAGAGCTGGACTGGAAGAGGAGCAACCAGGACAGAATCCGGCGCCCCAACTGGGACTAGAACCCGGGGTGCCGGTGCCGCAGGCGGAGGATTAGCCTAGTAAGCCGCAGTGCTGGCCTACCCTTTCTTTATTTCCTTTCCATGGGCCAGCAGACTACACACACTCATTTCTTGTTCTTCCTGGTAACTCTGCAAGGCAGGAGCTGTCATTTGTATCTTGTAAGTGAGGAACGGGAGGCTCAGAAAGGTAACGTACTTAGCCAAGATCACGCAGCTAGTGTTAGTCAGTATTCCAACCTGGGTCTGATTTTTCCACCATGACATCCTCCTGTCCACACTGCTCTGGGACACTGGGGTGGAAGAAAAAATACATATTTGGTTTTCATGCTCAGTTCCTTGCACAGAGCTCCTGAGGCCTTTGTGAGTCCCTGGGTGACAGGGGTGAGAGGAGCACCTTTAGGTGTATTTGGTCTTAGTCCCCAGTTTTCTGACACAAGAGCTTCTAGAAACCCTGTGCCCTCTGAGTGGAGTATGCTAATGAGATGACTGGTGGTTGGGGTCCCTAGACACTTTCAGAATGGGGACTGGTTGCCAGAAAGACAAAGACACGATTGGAAGGTTGGAACTTTCAGCCCTACCTGACAGGATGTGGAGACGGAGTTAACTGCCAGTGGTTTAATGGATCGTGCCTATGTTGACCTCCGACAAGACCCTGGACAGCACAGTCTGGAGCGATTCCAGGCTGGTGAGCACATCTACATGCTGGCAGTAGGGCATTCTCACTCTGTGAGACAGACAGAGGCTCCTGCACTCAGGACTCTTCCAGACTTTGCCAAGTGCACCCCCGGCTGGTCATTTGTATTCTATTTTCCTTTATAAATAAAAAGTTGAGTGTCTGAGTTCTGTGAGTTATAGCAAATTATTGAATCTGAGTAGGGGATTGTGGGGACTTCTGATTTGTAGCCAAGTCAGACAGAAGTGTGGGTACCCCGGGGATCCATTACTTGTGTTTGGCATCTGAAGTGGGGGGGGCAGTTTTGTAGGACTGAGCCTTAAGTGAGTGGTTTCTGCATTAAGTCTAGGTAATTACAGTCAGAATTAAATTAAACGGCAGAACACCCAGTCAATGTCCACAGAGAATTGCTTGGGGTGGAAAGCCTACACAAGCCTTACTCAGTCAAAGTGCTGAGTAAGAAACAGCTTTCTCTTACCCACCACTTTCTGAAGTCTCCCAAAGCAACTGCCTGAACACACACACACACACACCCCACATTTTTCCAGTTTTACTGAAGCAAGGAGAACACTAAGACCCTGAATGCTGCCACGCACCCTGACGCACTTCTTTCATGGGTCCAAGGAAACAGAAGAGAACCAGTACACCCCTGCCCTGAAAGGATTACAGAAGCAGAACCAGTTCACAGGTTCGGTGGGAGCCTGTGAGGGAGTGGCACCAGGGAACAGGGTTCTATGGATATCCTACCCAGCTGGGGGCAGTGGGGAAGGATGTCAGGTAGAGGAGGCTGAGGAAATGAATCCCAAACCTCATACCTGTCAGGTTGTCCCAACAACTCCATGAACAGGCAGAAAGCCCACTGTACAGATGAGCAAACTGAGGTCAGGAGAGAGCAGATGACCTGCCCAAGGTCACACAGTTAGTGGAAGAATTACGTAAATCACCCTGACTTAAAATTCCGCATTTTCTTCACTACCTCAACAAATTTCAAATGATGTTCTATGGAGCACTGGTGGGTGGAGGGACAGAAGTCAGGAGAAGGCCAGACAGGTAGGTGGGAAGAGGGTTGAGAAAGCTCTCTGGAATCCCTTTATAAGGGCACTAATCCCATTAATAAGGACTTATTCCCATCAATAAGCCCACACCCCAATCTCAACCCCAACTGTTCTGCTTTGTCATACTTTTAGATTGTGATTCTATGCAAGATTCTATTTGAAAAGATATTCCCCTGCTAACCAAACTGAGGTCGAAGCCCAACCATGTTATGCTACCAGGTAAGCAAATGGGCTGGGCCTTCAAATTTGGGAAGGGTGGGAGGGGCCATTAGGTCCATGAAGAGAGAGGATCTCTAGCTGAGACCTTAGGCAAGGCACCTGAACTTCCTAAGCCTTCGTTTCCTCAACTTCACAAATGGATGCAGTAGAGGATTTCAAGCTCAAAGGTAAGGAAAGTGCCTGGCACTTAGCACGGTGGCATTCTTATTAACTTGCTGAAAACGGCAAGGTTAGTCACACACAGTAAAACAGCAAAGAAAGAAACATCACTATGGGCTGAATGTTTGTGTCCTCCTGAATTTGTATGTTGAAATTCTAATCCCTATTATGATTGTATTAGGAGGGAGGCCTTTGGGAGTGATTCATGGATGGAGTCCTTATTAATGGGATTAGTGCCCTTAGAAAGGGATTCCAGGGAGCTTTCTCCACCCTCTTTCCACCACATGAGGATAGAGCAAGAAGGCTGCAGTTTGCAGTCCAGGAAGAGGGTCCTCCCCAGAGCCTGACCGTGCTGGGGCCTTGCTGGGGCCTCGACTTCAGACTTACAGTCTCTAGAACTGTGAGAAATAAATTTGTTACTTATAAGCCAACCAGTCTATAGTACAAGGGAACTTCAAAAAGTTTGTGCAAAAAATGGAAACAAAAGTTTTTTGGTGCGAAAAATTTTCAAATGCCTGCATAATTTTTCCATAATATGCATTTTCCATGAACTTTTTAAATACTCTCCTATTCTTTACAGCAGGTAGAACCAATCATGAAACTCTAGGAGGAATTCTTTGGGAAAAATAACAAATACTGCCCCAAAGAACAGCTGCAGTGCTGAGCTGTTCTGCCTTTTCTCCTGAGCCTGATACATGTGGGCTTTGTATCGTCGGGACACACACCCGAAAGATGTGGAGGCGCTGGTGTTTCAAGTTGCTGGGTTGTGGTGGTGTCCCCACTGCTGCTCAGCAACAAACTCAGTGGAGAATGAGTTGCAAGTGCTGAGGTCAGGAATCTCAAACCCCCAGACTAATTTACCGTCACTGTTCACAGCAGGTGGCCACAAAGCCATGGGCTGTCCCCTAGGCTGACACTTGGCTCTTGCACCCAAAGCCTTCTCCTGGCAGAGGGAGGCCTATGCATCAGCCACCCAAGCCCTAGAGGCTTCTCTGTTGGCAGGATGACGCCTTGCTGGCCTTTGTATGGATTGTTCAGGGCAGTGGGGTCTCAAGTCCCTTTCAGGAAGCTTCCATTACAGACTGCCAGTGAATTAAGTTCCTAGGGAAGGTTCTGACAGCTTACAATAGAATGCAGACCCAACAACTGAGATTTTCAGTTGTTTTGTTCATGGTTGCATCCCAAGGTCTAGAACAGCAGCGTGTCCCTGTAAATGAATGAATGCTGATCACAGTCAGGATGATGTAGCATACGCACTCTCCTGAAACACACAGAAACAACTGTCACAGAGCTCCCACGACTGCTCCCTGGACGACTGGCTGGGCGGGACCTTCTTGCCACGGTTCTGCTTTGGATTCTCCACCTGTCACATCAGCTGGTGGGGCCACCACGGGGCCTCTGACAGCTTCCCTTTGGAGAGGTCTGACCTTTTCTCTCTTCCAGACAGAAGAGAAGGTCATTTGCTACACAGCACTGAGCAAGAAGGCCACGCATGCCGAGTACACGACCCGCTCCTTTCGTGCTCACTCTACCGTAAGTGACACTGTTGGAGCTAGATGTGCGTGCAAAAGTCATGGATGAGGCAGGAAACCAAAGACCTGAGACATTAAGCAAGTAGCCCAAGGTCACAGGGCTGGTTGTGGCCTCTTATCACAGCTCTTTGTACAGCACTTTCTAGGGTCCTTTTCTGCTTCGTGCCAGTTCATCATCTTGGACTAATTCACAAAAGTGCCCCCATAAGCTTGGATTCTCTTTCTACAAATTGTAAGCACAAAATACACCTACAGCACACATTATATAGATGTAGATATGTACATATATATACATACATATCATCCCAGATGATAAGAACATAATAGAAACTGTTCTATACAGTCCCACACATGTTTACTGAAGGGCTTAGTTACAAGCTCAATTCCTTTTATCTCCTGCCTATTTAAAAGTGATAACTGAAGAGGAAAGTCAGAAATACAGAGAAAGGGGAAATGTGTTGTGTAATCTGCAAAAGCACATTCAATAGAATGACTGCTTCAACTTAAGGCCCACTGAAGGTGTTTGGAAATTTTAGCAACAAAGGGAGGCATTCCATTTTGTGTCCATCAAAATAAAATGCTGGAGAACAGTGACCAAGACTTCCAGCACATTACAGCTTTGTCTTGGTCTGGTCCAGCTCCCTGTCAAACATAAGGAAACTTCCACCCTGAGAGATTGAATGCCATCTTGTTTAAGGTCATTTAGCTGCTTATTTGTCCCTGAGTGGCCCTGTGGCCTTTACCCGCTGTATGTCTGTGGCACCTGCACTGAAGACCACGTGAGGGATTTGTGACACCAAGGATATTTAGATAACCAGGGAAAGCGAGTTCACAAACACCCGTGGATTTCTAAACAAAGGACATTCTTGGAAAAGGCTAAGTGGCACCTGAAGTTCTCCCTACACGCCACTTCCCCGGGGAAGCACCCAGTGACCCAGATACCAGGCTGCCCTTGGCTCCAGTTCCACTTGGTGGAAATCCAGGGAGACCCCCTCCTGGCCCTCTTCCAGTGGCACCCAATGTCAGCCTGCAGGAGATTCCTCAGGCACTGCCCTCCCCTCCCACTGGTCACCTGCAGGGCCACCACGAGGCTGGGTAGAAGACCTCAGTCTAGTCCCATCGTACCCAGACACGTTGCAGGGTTTCTCTCATTTGTTCTGACAGGATTGACTGTTTCAGCAAGGGCTACAGCTCCTAAAACAGTGACCCTGCAAACAGAGGCTGCAGCCTCAGGAAGAGTTTACCCACAGCCCTGGGCTAAGCCAGACACTAGGGCAGACCCTGTGGGGGAGCCCAGGGACAGGCGAGCGTGCCCAACAGCGGGCGCCAACACGGCGGTCAGGCGCAGGAGTCCACTTACCGCAGTGCGACTGGAAAACCTGCGGCTTCACGACCTGGTTACAGGCGCTGCACACCACGAGATAGAAGTCGTCATGTGCTGGGTAATGGCCAAATAAGTGCATATCTGTGGGGGAAATGAAAACAGTGGTTTTTGCAAAAGCAATTAAGTCTCAGAAGGTGTAGTTTCCTCTTGGAATTTCTTCAAGGACAGTTTTTTCAGACAAGATGCACAGAAAAGCAATCATCCTCACTAAAGGGAATGTGGTTTGTCATAACGCAGCTCCCCAAACTCTCCGAGAAGCAACCGCCTCAAAGACTCCCTCCTCATCTCCCCCTCGGAAAGGGACTGCTGTTGACGGAGCTGACGGAGCTGACAGAGCTGGGGAGGGTGGGGCTGCCTGAGTCACATGCTGTGGGGAAAGAGGCTCTCCCAAACCTGTTCCTATTTCAGCAGGGGCCCCCCAAGTAAGTGGGGATACAACAAGGAGTCACCTTGGCTCCAGCAGTCATCTGGGTTTCCCCTTCACCTGTGGAAGACACCAAGGCCAAAGGAATCCACAGGCAGATGGTTTGCCGGCTGCCAGCCTTACCCATTATCCATTTGGTAAATATTTTTGGAGCACCCAAGAGTGCCAGGCACTGCGGTAGGCACAGGGGGAAACCGGGGAACAAAGGTGTGGTCCTGGGGCACCCGGAGCTTCTGGTGGCAGAAGAGAACCACACAAAGCAGAGATAGTCACAATAGCCATAGTGGATGTGCGGGTGACAAGTGCCAAGTGCCAAGAAGGAGACGTATGGGGTCTCACTTGCCTGTGTCAGGTGGACCTAACCTAATCTGGGCATTGGGGGGTGCCTGCCTGAAGGTCAGGTCCCAGAGAAACAAAGGAAGGGAACGTTCAAAGCTGAAACCTAAGAAGGGGGGTCCAGGTCCCGGAGGAACCTTACGGCTGGAACAGACCCAGGGAAGAGTGGTGGGAGAGGTGATGTGTGGCGAAGCTGGCAGGGACCCAGAAGCTGTAATCCGCACAGATCAAGGGAAGGATTCTGAGTCGAATGTTAAGAAACGATGGGAAGCCATGGAGGGTTTCTGAGTAAAGAAGTGAGATGATCAGACATGCTCTGCTAAGACCTCAGTTATGCGGCATATACTTAAAGAGATACCAACATTCCTGTCTATGCAAGAATCTTGTCCACCAATGTTCTCTGCTCACTGAAGCCTCGAAGTGGGAATGACCCAAACGCCCATCAACAGATGAATGGACAGGCAAAATGTGTCGCCTCCATGCAGGACACTACTCATCCACAAGACGGAACTGAGCACTGAGTACTGATCCAAGCTACCACGAGGGCGGTGCTGAAACGTTACACTAGGCAAGAGGAGCCACATGCAGTGCGCCCCACTTACACAAAACGTCCAGAATCGCAAATCTGCACACACAAAAAGGGGCAGAGTGCTTGCCTTGGGCTGCGGGCCTGTAGGGATTGGGGGATGATTGCCGAGGGGTATGGGGTTTATTTTGGGGAGGATGAAGTGTTCTAAGATTGATAATGGTGATGGTTGCACAGTGCTGTGAATATACTAAAAACCACTGCATTGTACAATACTGGATAAACTGTATGGCATGTAAATTATATTGCAATAAAGCTGTTTCCAAAAAAAGTTGCAAGGAAAGCCATGGTCGCACCTCTGGGTGGAGGCAAGGCCCTGGATGGCACCTCCACCTGCCTGTTAGCTGACTGGTTCCAGGAGAGGCACTTTGGCTCTGAGGCCAGGGTGGTCACATAACCAGGGACAGGAAAGAACCACACTGTAGCTCGAAGGTGTCTCTGTCACAAACCTGCTCCTCCACTCACCCTCCAGCCCTCATTTGCTAGACTCAACCTGCGTCTAAGGAAATCTCACACCACCAAGGTTCCTCAACAGGGAGCTCAGGCCAGGGGAGCGGCTGAGTTCCTCACGACTGGGGAAGGCTCACTCATAACCCAAACAGAGCATCGACGGCAGCCCCCATGGCTCTGTCTTCTCTTCTCTTCCCACTGCTTTGAGGGAAGTGAAACTGGCATGTTTATCACAGGGGCAAGGGGCAGAGATCCACCGCTCACCCTTAGGGGGCCTGAGACCCGGAAGGTGGGACAGGTGGGCCTGGATGGGCTGGGGCTGCCTGAAGACACAGGCCACACTGAGTTTCTCCCTTGTTGGTGGCCCTGGGAAGGCACAGCCTGTCATTTACCCCTCGAGAACCCACCTCTCTCCACTTCTGAGGAAGACCTGCACACACTGGTGGCTGGATTGTCAGGGCCTGTGGGAAGAGACACTGAGAGTCCTGAGCAGAGGATGCGGTGCTGGGCCCCACCACGTCCTGAGCTGAGCTAAAGGAGCCCCTGTGGGCAGGCAGGGACCCTTAGCTCAGAGCCTCATAGCAGGCAAGCTCTGGCTCCTGAGCCTTAACCACTGATTCTTGCCTTTTTATTTACAGGCTGTTCATTTTTATAACATATTCTCATTTTTTTTTTAGAATAATAAGAGTAGCCATGATTTTTGAAGCCACATTTGAAAAATATAGAAATCCAGAAGAAATGGACAGTATAATTACCGGTAGGCTTTGTTAACACTTTGCATCTCTAATCTAGTCATATTTTCTAGCCAGTGATGGGTAGAACCAGAAGCTGGCAAGGGTTCACACATTTACTTATTCATCAAGCCATCTGTTGAGCTGCTTTACAACCTCTCTCAAATAGGTGAAGCTATGAAGGGTCAAAAGAAATTCATACATTTTTTTAAAAGCTAACAAAACCAAGCATTAACAAAAATTCCTTGAGCACCTGCAGAAACTGCAGACTGCAGAGGGGAAGCTGAGAATAGACACAGCAGGGTGGAAGAGTGCGCACCTGTGTGGTCCACTCTGCATGGCCTGCTGGCAGCCTTCCAGGACCGCTGCAGATGCCCACTGTCCTGTACTCCTCCTGGGACCTGTCCAGCCCACCTCTACACACATGTGCACCTGCTACATCCCTTACTGAGCTGACAGTAAAGGTTAAGCTAGTCAGAGACCGTCGCCACGGTTGGGATGTAGTCCCCTCAAGGCCCTTCACTCACTGGGACTTTTCTTGGTTTGCCTCTAGGGCAGCATCAACCTTGTACATGTCTACTCGGTGCATGATTTCTGAGGGAAGGGGGAAGGCCCACTTGTCTGCCTGAATAGGCGTCAGAGAGCTGACCCTAGCATCTCCTCTGTGGTTCCCAGGGTCTGAAAACACAGCAGGTGGGGAACAAGGCAAGAGCATCTGGCCCCTAGAACACCCACTTCACATGGCTGGGTGTTCATGGGAGTGTGCTGTTTGATTAGATTAACATGGGCTGGTGGATGTGGGCAGGAAGACAGGAACAGATGAAAGCTCATATGCCAGGCACAATGCTAGGTACGCTGTTAGTTTAGCCTCTAAGTAAGACATTCAGGGCATAATCATACAAACAAAAACTGGTGTGCTGAAGTGGGAGCCAACTGGGCGTGTCCCTGCCCCATTCCACATTCAGTGATGTCACGGTGACAGCTTGACATGAACCATACTGGCAATATGTATACCACGGATATGGGCAAACACTACAAATCATTTCATTGCTTTTGGTGAGTTGGTTGTGCAGCACTAAATAAAGATGGGCAAAAAAGGAAGAAGAAAAAAATAGTGAGCTCATGTGTAACGCCCCCACCCAGTGGCAACCACCGTTGACATGTTAGAACATAGCCTTCTAGACTTCGGGATGTGGTAACACTATCTTAGTTACTCTTCGTAATTAACCTATGAAGTTGCTGACATGTCCAGTGTACAGGGAAGGGAACGAAGACAAAGCAACATGCTTGAGATCCCGTGACAATGGTTGTAAAGTGGGAAACTCTGGCTCTAAAGCCAGAGCTTCTTCCTCAGCAAAACGCTACTTCCTTATTATTATTATTATTATTTTGAAAGGCAGAGTGGATAGTGAGAGAGAGAGACAGAGAGAAAGGTCTTCCTTTGCCGTTGGTTCACCCTCCAATGGCCACCGCGGCTGGCGTGCTGCGGCAGGCGCATCGCGCTGATCCAAAGGCAGGAGCCAGGTGCTTCTCCTGGTCTCCCATGGGGTGCAGGGCCCAAGCACCTGGGCCATCCTCCACTGTACTCCCTGGCCACAGCAGAGAGCTGGACTGGAAGAGGGGCAACTGGGACAGAATCCGGCGCCCAGATCAGGACTAGAACCCGGTGTGCCGGCACCACAGGCAGAGGATTAGCCTATTGAGCCGCAGCGCTGGCCCACGCTACTTCCTTAACAATGCGACAAGATCCCATTTCTCAGATGAAGAAATCAGTGTGGAAGGAACTACCGTTTAAACATGGTTTGTCCCTTCTCAAGCTCAACATTGAAATTCGCCATGGTGGCAATATGGGGGCAGGGAGCTTTAAGAGGAGATTAGGGGCCGGCGCCGCGGCTCACTAGGCTAATCCTCCGCCTAGCGGCGCCGGCACACCAGATTCTAGTCCCGGTCAGGGCGCCGGATTCTGTCCCGGTTGCCCCTCTTCCAGGCCAGCTCTCTGCTGTGGCCAGGGAGTGCAGTGGAGGATGGCCCAAGTGCTTGGGCCCTGCACCCCATGGGAGACCAGGAGAAGCTCCTGGCTCCTGCCATCGGATCAGCGCGGTGCGCCGGCCGCGGCGGCCATTGGAGGGTGAACCAATGGCAAAGGAAGACCTTTCTCTCTGTCTCTCTCTCTCACTGTCCACTCTGCCTGTCAAAAAAAAAAAAAAAAAAAAAAAAGAGGAGATTAGGTTTTAAGAGGGATTAGTGCTCCTCTCCCTAGAGTGGAGTGGGTTTGTTCTTATGAGAACAGAGGACAGGTTGTCATAAAGCAAGCCTGGGGGACAGTGCTGTGGCGTGGTAGGCTAAGCCTCTGTCTGTGGCACCGGCATCCCATATGGGCACCGGTTCGTGACCTGGCTGCTCTTCTTCTGATCCAGCTCTCCGCTATGACCTGAGAAAGCAGTGGAAAATGGCCCAAGTACTTTGGCCCCTGCACCCACATGGGAGACCTGGAAGAAACCCCTGGCTCCTGGCTTCGGATTGGTCCAGCTCCAGTAACTGTGGCCATTTGGTGCGTGAACCAGCAGGTGGAAGAGGTCTCTGTCTCTTCCTCTCTCTGTTTGGAACTCTACCTCTCCAATAAACAAATCTTTTTTTCTTCTATTTTTTTATTTGTATGTATCTCGTAAATACAACATTAGGAACACAGTAATTCTTTCCACTGCCCCCATCCATAAACAAATCTTATAAAAAAAAAAATAAAGTGAGCCTGCCTCTCATGCTCTCCCTTCACCTCACAGGGCCACTTGGCTCCCACTTGTGCACCATGTTATGATGAAATACAAGCTCTCGCCAGATGCGGCTGCTGGATAAGGACTGCCAGCCTTTAGAACTGTGGACCAAAATAAGCTTCCTTTTTTTATAAATGACCCAGCCTTAGCTATTCTGGTATAGCTACAGAAAATGGACTGGGACAGAGGGTTGCTGAGCTGACTCCTGGGCTGTGCTAAAGCTCCGAGGGAGCTGTGGGCATGGACACAGGCCTAGGGTCAGAAGGCAGGTGTGGGGCAGTGTGCTCACCAGCTGTGCCATGCACAGACAGTGCCCAGCCTCTCTCAGTGGGTGTTCCCATCTGTGAAATGGGGCTAACATCTCTTGCCTGGTGGGGTTGCTGTGACGGTTTCAAAAACTTGCCTGCCTTGGATCTTCTACCAGGAAGGATTCAGGGCGAGAGTGTGAGGAAGCTTTAATCAAAGTTACCTTCCCTATTTTTCAAAACTATCTAATTCTCTGCAACAGACAGTCCTTGCTCCAGGAGATCCATTCTCTGACTCTTCCTCATGACTGCTTGTGGCAGACCTCCTGGGAGGGCTGATCTGCACAACCCCATGTGTGTGCATATGCACACATACTATGTGTGAGGACAGAGCGGGGCTCTCTTGGATGTAAGAAAATGTGTACTTAAAACATGGGATTTTTTTCCTCCCAGTTTTAAACAAAATGTGCAGCCATCTCCCAGAAAGACGAAACCAAACCCTGCTTTGGTCTATTTTGCACCTACAAATGCACAACCTGTGGAGCATTTGGGAGAGAATACCAACACCACCAGGGTCATCACCGAGGGGACCTCAGTCAGCCTGTGGCCTGATCACAGGCAGGGAGGGGCAGACTCCATTAGGGCCATTTAACAGATGGCGGATACAGGGGACACTTGCTTCTGGGTCAGTATGTTTTAATTTTTGACCCAGATCCAACATCTATCTATCTATCTATCTATCTATCTATCTATTTCCATATCCATCCATCTACCTACCCATCCATCATCTATCATTGAAACCTATGGGTTATATTCTATTTTCTGTTCTGTCCTACTCATTTTTGCTTTATTTTATTTTAAAAATGCCCATTGAGATCCCCAAATTAATTTCAGGACCACAATTCAAAGTCTGGAAAACACAAGGCAATGCAGTGAGTCAGAGTCTGGGTGGAGGCTTACAGTTAATGTGGATTTAACTGAAGTGGGAGCTGGTCCTCAGTGTTCACCTGAGAGTCTAAATCATGAATGAAATCATTAGTGCCAATTCTGTGCTGGTACAAGTTTGTTTCAGCTCACAAAGCTGACTGTGTGCCTCTCTCCCCAGCTGCACTGAGTGATGGACATGTCAGTAGCTTGAACTGGTCAATGGGGGGATATTAGCATCTACTACAAACTGGGAATTCTTCCCTCAGAGAGCAGGTTGTTCAAACACTTAGCAGGGGCCGGCAGTGTGGTGCAGTGAGCTAAGCTGCCACTGGTGACACCAACATCCCATATTGGAGCACTGGTTTGAGTCCTGGCTGTTTTGCTTCCAATTAGCTCCCTGCTAATGCACCTGGGAAAGCAGTAAAACAGCCCAAGTGTATGGGCCCCTGCTATCTATGTGGGAGACCTGGATGGGTTCTGGGCTCCTGGCTTCAGCCTGACTTAGTCTGGTTGTAGTGGGCATTTGGTGTGTGAAGCAGTAGTAGATGTAACAACTCTTTCTCTCTCTTTCTTTGCCTGTCACTCTGCCTTTCAAATAAATAAAATGAATTAAAACAAAACAAAACCAAAAAAATCCAGAAAACCACTTAGCAGGGGCTGGGATTGTAGAGTTGTGAGTAAAGCCGCCTGCACTTTGGCATTCCATATGGGTGCCGGTTCGAGTCTCAGCTGCCCCACTTCTGATCCAACTTCCTGCTGATGTGTCTGGGAAAAGTAGTGGAAGACAGTGTAAGTGTTTGGGTCCCTGCCACTCACATGGGAGACCAGGAAGAAAGGCTCTTGGCTCCTGGCTTTGGCCTGGCCCAATCCTGG
This sequence comes from Oryctolagus cuniculus, assembly GCF_964237555.1. Lineage (NCBI taxonomy): Eukaryota > Metazoa > Chordata > Mammalia > Lagomorpha > Leporidae > Oryctolagus > Oryctolagus cuniculus. Next base: position 138,577,623 of record NC_091434.1, on the reverse strand, counting down.
TCATTGTAGTTATTTGGGGAGTGAAACAGTGGACGGGAGATCAATCTCTCTCTGTAACTCTTTCAAATAAATAAGTAAATCTTAAAACAAAAATAAACCACCTGGCAGCACACCCGTGACTAGTGCCTGTTCTAGCATCGTCCTTCCCTGGCTCAGTTTCCCCAGGTGTAAAATGGAGAACACTGCATTCGTCACCCACTACCCTGGGAGGCACACAGGCTTTGGGAACTCACGGGTAAGTTATCATATTAACATCACATACAGCTAGGCAGCAATTATCAGCCCAAGAATATATGCACAACAGACCCAGTAAGCATCACTTCTCGGTCTTTTGGCTAAGATCAAGTGTTAAGCATGTTGGTCACTTCCTGTATCAAATAGCAACACAGTGGTTGTAAGTTGTCCATGGGGACTGGCAGGAGGATGGGGGAGGATTAAGTTACAGGAGTTCTTTCCAATGTCTGTTTGACTTAATGCTCCCTCATTAAGCATTATTCATGGAGATTATTCACAGATTAGGCTCAGTGCTGGCTTATGAATGTGTCACCTGCAGGCTATTCTGAGTGCCCCTGTTGGAAGCACTTCCCTTCCATCTTGGCACGATTCTTCCTTGTGACAGAGCCACCACATTCATGCTGTCAGCTGACCCGGGCGCACTCAGCCACACTCAGCCTGCTTTCTGACAGCACTGGACACTCCCTCTGCCTCCTCTCCCATGAAGCCCACCAGCCCCTCCCAGATGCACAGGAGGGACAGAGCGGATGGAGCTCAGTTGTGATGGAAGGGGAGATAGAATTCGGGACAGTAGAATGGTCTCTAGTAAAGTAATAACTCAGATCTTTCTGTGTGTTTGGCAAACTGTTTCTTGAGTTGATACTAACAGAAAAATGGACAGAACAGGAGGCGCATTGCATTCAAGATAAACAGCTTTCTAAACACAGCATTTCTGACAAGCAAAGTCTTAGCTACGTAAACTTCCATTTACGTCCAACAGTCAGTTTTGGAAAACAGCAGCAGCTAAGAAAAGGGCAGGCTGGTATCTCCAGTTCACTATGTGTACAGGACTTGTTGCTAAGATGGGAAGGCTTTGTGGATGCAGGTTCAAACTAGATGCTGTGCACTTCTGAACTGCCCCAGGCCCCTTCCAGAGCTTGCGACTGACATTATGAAGTGACACCTGGAGAGTGTGCAGCAGATGAAGATCTTCAGCAAGAGGGAGGAAGTATTCATTCCCTACTTTTGCAAAAAGGAATTCTGAGTGGAGTACAGGCTGCAGAGAAGCTGAGAGAAGCAGACTGTGCTCTACAGCTTATCAGCAGTAGATGATACCAATCCTTGCTACAGAAAATCGTGCAGAGGAAAAAAGACAACAGCAAGACAGACAATCTTGAATTTTAGTTTCTTGATAAAAATATTCTTTAAAAAGATTATTTATTTATCTGAAAGGTGGAGCTACACAGAGAGAAGAAGAGACAGAGACACTGTCCATTCTCTGGTTCACTCCCCAAGCAGCCACAACAGCTAGGTCTAGGTCAGGCCAAAGCCAGGAGCCAGGAACTCCATCCTGGGAAGGGCCCAAGGACTTGAGTCATTTTCGTTGCCTTTCCAGGTGCATTAGCAGGGAGCTGGATCGGCAGCAGATTAGTCAGACTCCAAGTGGCACTCTGATATGGGATGCTGGCACTGCAAGTGGCAGCTCAATCTTCAGTTTCTTTTATCAGCACTGTGCCACAATGCTGGTCCCCATGAAAGAAATAAAGTCCCAAGAAAATGGTTTTATGTTTCCCAAAAGTATTTTCCAGGGTGTGATTCACTATAGGAATTATAAAAATATCAAGGTGGCACATGCTGTAATGTTATAGCATATTGGAAATAATTGCATATAATTTTAAAATACACTTTCCTTTTTAACTCTAAAAAACTTTTACTCTAAAAAATTGCAAAGAAAGAAAATGGGATTGAATTTATGTTAATTTCAGTACACCAAGCCCTTTCCAAGAAGGTAAAGTTGAGTTCTGCCGAAAATGTAAGCCTCGGGGTGGGTGTTTGGCACGGCAGTTCAGCGCCATTTGGGAAGCTGGCATCCCAAGTCAGCGTGCCCGGGTTTAAGTGCCAGCTCTGTTCCAGATTCCAGTTTCCTGCTAATGGACACCCTGGGAGGCAGCAGTGAGAGCTCAAGTAGTTGGGGGCCTGCCACTGATACGAGAGGCCTGGATCGCATTCTTGGCTCCCAGCTTCGGTCTGGCTCAGCCTTGCCCGTTGAGGGCATTCAGAGAGTGGGCCAGCAGATAGTAGATCTGTCTATATGCCTCTCCGCCTTTCAAATAAACAACATCAATTAATTAAAATTTAAAAACAAGAAGTCTCTGCTCCCTCAAAGGTAACTGCCCTCACAGATCTTGGTGGATCCCAAGAAGGTGACAACCATGTGACAAGAGCCAGAGGGCTGGGTGCTGCCAGACTTCCCAGGAAAACTATCAGCAGACGGTAGCTGACAGAGGTTTTGATTTGTGGGGTTCTCCCTAATAGGAGCACAGACCAAGTTATTTGGAAGAACAGTCCCTGTGATTCAAGGACACGCGTGACTGACTCCAAGCAGATTCCAATCAGGACACAGAACGGCTGGTCCTAAGAGCCTGCCTTTCCCCTATTAATCATAATACGCTCTTTACACAGTTTTTTGGTGAATGTTTTTAGCTGCTGAAATATTTAGCTGCATTTTAATCACGGATGCCACAAGAAAATCTTGAGAGGAAATACAGAAATGTTTCTCCTTTGCCCCGACAGCATTTGTGCTTATTCTGTCACTCCAACATCTCCTTCAGTTCCCGGAACAGAACAAGCCGGGGCCTTAAGATGACCTCACACTGACATCTCCACTTCCCCAAGCAGACTGGTGAACTCTCCCTAGGACAAGGCAGTCACTTGCCGTTTTCCAGATCTCTGGGAACCAAGGGCCCTGCTGTGAGGGCTGGATGACACAAGGAGACTGGAAAAAGCAAGCAGAGGTAGTGAATCCTACAGCGTGAGGGTGTGCCCGAGTAGCAGAAACAAAGCTTTTCCTCTCCTGCAAACCAAGTGCTGATGTGGCTGCCAGCTTCCTGCTGCAGCTGGGCCAGAGGTCGCCCCTGCTGCTGGGCTGGAGCCAGGAACCAGATCTGGAGGCAGGTGGGCACTGGGAACAGAGAGGGGCAGGTGAAAACGGCCTCGTGATGCTACATGAACTTCAACCAGCCAACCCATCCACCAATCCACCAACCAATCAACCACACAGCGCAGGAGAAGCGCATTCAATGACACACACACATCCAAGGTAAACTGAGGTAAGGTGCTGTGCTGGGCTCCATGGGATGCTTTCTCTGGTGTCAGGCCAGCTGTGAGCCAGAGTTTAGGCTATAAACTATGCACGATGGGCCTGCTGGGCTCTGGAGTTCAAATCCCGTCTCTACTATTTGGCATGATAATCCTGTGTAAGCTTCTGTTTTCTCATCTGGGATTAAATGACGTATCTGCAAAGGGGCTGGCTCACAGTCAGGATTGAAATAATCAACCACGATATTATCAACGGCCTTCTCCCCTCCTCCTTCCTTCCTCCCCAGTGCACCTGCACCCAGCAGTGTGACCACAGCTTTCCCCAGACTGCAATGGAGTGACTGGTTTATGCCAGCAACCCTCACCAGACCGGGACCTTCTGGAACACAGCAAGGGTGACTTATGGCCTTCTCTATCTCCAAAGCCAAACAGTCTGGCACATGGTAGCCGCTTAATCAATGTTAATACATTAACTAGGCTGAAGGTCTCAAGAAGTTGATTTATTTTTCATACTCCCTCATTTTCCCTTCTCAAAGGAGGAAGTAGTAATGACAATAAATTGTCCTAATATCCATAGTTGCTGTCTAAGATTATGAAATCAATACTTTTTTATCTATTTACTCATTCTTTGAGCTCCATGGAAGGCAGGTGCTATGGGAGTCTAAGCAGGAGCACATTCCAGGTGGGCCATGGGAGAAGTTTACCCCTGCTCCCCACCAGGCCAAGCTCACAAAGGCTGGCCTCTTTGTTCTCTGGCAAACACCGCTGCTACCCACCTGTACTCTCAGCAATGGTCTCACCCGGTACCAGTGGGTAAGGTGGGCTTAGGGTGGTTTCTGTTCTCATTTTCAATTTCCTGACTCCGTACATGAAAACCATGTGTGATAGAGAGTCTAGGAAGGCTAGACTTCCTGCAGCCTTCCTGTCTCAGCTTTGCCCAGTCTGACACTAGGCCAGCATGCAGCAGGCTCAGCCCAGAGCACAGTGGCAACTTCAGCCTGACCTGGCAGAGGATCTGACTGGCTGGCTGGGCAGCGATGACCTTGGTAGCCAAGAGAATGATTTTGCAGAAGTCTCCCCTTTGCCTATGCCTGGTTTAGGCAACCATGGCAATAATTTGACCCTAAAAATCTTGCTGGGGATGGGAAACTGGCCCTGACTCCCTCAAGCAGCTGCAGGGGGAACTGATGTCAATTCCTTGTCCAGTTGCATCCGTCCTTGTCATCATCCCAGCCAGACTGGCTGGTGGCTTCTGGCCTGATATAGACTAAGCACATGTATCCACTGTGGCCGATCAAAGTCCTGGTAGGGTATCCTGGCCAAAACTATTCTTACTGCAGGAGTCGCCTGGGCTGTGTCAGCTGCACAGATACAAGAGGACCATTTCCCCCTCACTAAGCTGGCACCAGGACCCCCGTTCTGGAGAGAGGACAAGGATGGGTATGGCATGTTCAACCAAAGTCCTGACAGCAAAATCATGTGGTTTGCAAGGACTCATTTAGAGAGAGAAGAGAGGCACCAACCTACTGCAGGAAGTTCTAGATCCTCCCCTCCCAAGTTCTTCTACCTGGTTCGTAAATGTTTAAACATTCATTTAAATCTTTATGCCCATTTTGCCTTCTACTTGAGGAGTACTGTTGAGATAAGATATGTTCCACAAAATCACTAGGCCTCCTGAGCATTTTTTCTTAACTCTTCTTAGTAGGCTTTGCTTTGTTTCTGTGTTTGGTAGGAGCTTTTCCTATCCTGAGCTCCTCTGGCCAGAGGCATTTAAGAGCTTGTTTGTATGAGGCCACTTTTCCATTGATTCTGGGGTGACTTCTGCTATCTCCACCCTGGGACATCTTTTGGGTCCAGGCTGGGCCTCCTGGCATCGTCTGATGCCTTCCCTTGTTTTACAACCCCACCCACCCACCCAAGAGCGCTCTCTGAGTGGGGCCACACTTCACGGGAAAGCAGTGGGTTTGAGGATCAGAAAACAGGGACCCAAATGATGTTTTCCCTTCCAAGACGGGTTTTGGCCTGCTGTGGCTTGAATGTGTCCCCATGGTTCGTGGCTGGGAAACTCAGTGCCCAGTGCAGCAGTGTTGAGAGGTGAAAGGTGGGGCCTTAAGAGCCCTCCTGAACGGGCTAATGCTGCTACTGCAGGAGTGGGTGAGTGATCTGTGAGGCCGAGTTCTTCGTAAAAGGATGAGCTCGGCCTCTTTCTCCTCCTCTCCTCCTCCCTCACTCCCCACCTCCTGTGGGTGCTCCGTCGCCTTTCCGCCTTCTGCCGTGAGACGACCCAGCAAGACGGCCCTTGCCAGACGTGGGTCCCTTTGACCTTGGACTTCCCAGCCTCCAGAACTGTAAGAAATAAATCTCTTTTCTTTCTAAATTACCCAGTCTGTGGTATTCTGTTACAATAGCAGGAAAGAGACTAAGACATAGTCAAAGAGAATTTTTAGGCTGAACATGAAAGTGCTATTAGAACACTGTAAGTGGGTTAGGGGGAAATCAATGGCAACTCCTCCTTTCATGTCTTTTCATACAGAACAGTCCACCTTCTCATTGTGGCATCCTGACTGAGGCTGGAGGACAGACTACCAGGTCCTCTCGGTGCCTTTCTGGCTCTCAGGTAGCACAACTGGTCCAACAGGGAGACGGGTGAGGAAGAGGAGAGGAAGGGAAGGATGCCACATCCATGCTACAAAAACAAAGGAAACCTCTAGAAAAGGCAATCGAATGCAAAATCTGGGCAGCTTACTCCTAAGAGGAGTTAGTGAGGGCTATCTGTCTATCGCATCTATCATCTGTCACAGGAAACACTGCCAGTCTGTACATGTTTTATTGCTATACCAAATGCCACACTTTGGGGTGACAAGGGTGACATATGGCTTTATAAAAATAAGTAAATGAAACTTAGAAAGAAAAAAAAAAGAAACTTAACCAACAGCAAGAAATGTCAGTTGGTTGTCATAGGCCACTTTATAACTACCTGAGAGCATGCCCAAACCTCACGCCTATCTTCCTCTTCCCTGCCCTGTCACAGTTCTGTTCACACAGCGGAAGCAATGGAGAAACAGGACTTGAAGTTTTCCCGATGGCAACTGAATCTAGCCTTCTCTTTGATGCTGGATGGACTCCGGACTTGACAAAGGGCAGCTCCGAGGTACAATGGAGAACCTGATGTCCGCCATTTCACTTCTTGAATTCACAACTGGGAGTCTTTTGTTCTGTCTGGTTGAGAATCAGGGCAGAAGATGGGGGCTGGGCGGGTCAGATGACTTTGGGAGCAAACCTATGCTGTACTGAGGGCTTTCGTGGCTCTGCTAAGATTTGGATAATCATGAAAGAGGAGGTTCTTGCGAGGTCCTCCGTCCCTGTTTAGAGATTTTAATTACAAATGGACTGCATGGCCTCTGGAGGGGCCAGGAGGCGTCCATCTCCCCCAGAGATAGATGCACCACGTGTCCTAAGACAAAGATTTGAGAGATTTCCTGGCTGACAGCTTGTAGGACCATGTTGAAAGCAGAGTCCACAAAGGAGCACTCTGCAGTATCTCACGCATACAGCAAATGTGCCATTTGTAAATATACAAGAAGAGGCCTCCATCGGTGAGGCTGTATCATGGCAGGCCTCGGCTACCAAGCTGCTGTTACTAATTCCACCTAGAACCTGTGCAGGAAACCACCAACCCACAGGGGCAAGAAAACACCCACCCTAGACAAAGCCCTCCATCATGTCAGACACACCAGCCCATGAACAGTGGCAGAGAGCGACACAAGTGTCCTTTTTTCAGATCCCAGGATGAAGCAGCAGCACTCTTCTGAATGACAGGAACGACAGGGACCAGTGCCCGAGTCTTGAGGACCTCCAAGCAGAGGTGACTGATTCCTATGCAGAGGCACCAGGGGAAAAGACCACTGCTCCTGTGTCACTCGCTAGTGTCTCTGTGCAAAAGGCAGAAACTGGCTCCGGCTTCCACCATAACCGGCAAGGAACCTATGACGTTTGGTTTCCAGGGGATCATTCCTCAAGGCAACAGGCCCCTTAAGTGCTGATAAGATATCAATGATCACCTAAACAACACTGTGCCAGCTCAGTGGTAAATGTGCCATTTGGTTCCATTAAGAGCAGTGCCCACCTGGCAGAGGCAGAGGACAGTGGAAAGGAGCTGCCCAATGTCCCTGGGGTCAGTGTCTGTGGCACTCAAACCACTGGGACTGTCCAATGATGGGAAGTTCATGGGGAGTTCATGATGGAAGCCAAGGCCACTGCAGTGGGATGGGCCAGTATGTCTGTGCTCACTAAGAGGAAAGTACCTTTGCTCTAAGACAGCAAAAAGACACACTCAGGGATTCTGTCACTTCCAAGCTCTTTAAACCAGGCCTGTGTAGCTGACAGGCCTCTCCAATGGGGCAGGTGCTCAAAGCCGGTGGCCTTCTGAGCACAGAGGTCCAGGAAGAAAAAGCTCACTGCAGAGGGGGTTACAAAGAAAGATTGATCTGCTGGAGGGGGAAAAGCATAGTATCTTCAATCATAAGCTAAGCAATCTTTGGGGTCCCAGGTGCCACCAAAACCTCCCCCTCTGAGGTGCCTCCTTCCATGCTAGCTGAGATCCTGCACATCCTTCAAGGTCCAATGGTTGTACGACCTCCTCCAGGGAGCCTTCTTGGATTCCGGCAGAGCCAACTAACCTCTTCTCCATACCTGCACAGTACTTTGCACTTTGTTGCTGCACTTGGTTCACTCTGCCTGGTGCTGAAAGACTGGTGGGTACCATTGTCTGTCTTTCCTATTTTGTACCCTAATCTTTTATGCACAGACTTGGGCATTTAGCAGTTGAAAATGAAGATGCCAGAAACATGCTCAGATGCTTCAAAGACCACCAATGAATCGCAGCTCTTACCTTAGCCTAGGAACCACACAGGAGACTCAGCAGGGCAACTAAGGGTTGAAGACTGAGTAGCAGATTCCTGCCCTGCCTCTAGTTGGCTGTGCCTCACCGGGCAAGCCACAGAGCCCCTCTGGAGCCATCTTTCCTGCTCTAGAAGATCTTCTCCATAAAGTTGCTGCCAGTGCCAGGATCTTACAGGAAGTCAGCAGCTTTAGAATGAATTAGCTAAGTCCAAAGCCAGACTCTCAGAGAAAGACTACCCGGCATCATGCTTAGCACCCAGGTTCTGGAGTCATACAGCCTGGTTTGGATCCTGCATCATTTCCTTGGGAAATGCCTCTGGGCCTCGGTCTCCTCTTCTGCAAAATGGGAATGGTAATAATAGCAGTTACCAGGAAGAGCTAGGGAAAGCACATATGTTTAAAGTCTGGTGCTTCGAAGGTGCTCAATAAACATGGTAATTTAGAATCAGACTTTCCATGGTGGGACTTTGGAAAAACAGCCCTGCTTCACTGGAGTGAAACAGTGTGCGCTGTGAATGAAATCGCTGTGCGAAGTCACCAGACCTTGAATTTTCGGCCATCGAAGCCACAGGGTGAGTAAATAGCAGTTAAGCGTTTCTCAAAGTGCGATTCCTACCTGCAATTTGCTTGCTAAATGTAGATGCCTGCAGACCATCCCAGGTTTACGGAATCACAGTCCTGAGCCGTGGAGTCCAGTAAGATACATTTTTAACAAGTTCCTTGGGGGAATCTGATAATCCCGCAAATTCTCCAATCACGACAACTGCTGAAATGGAGACACCTGGTACATCGAGGGTGAGCCTAGTGATACGGACATTTTTGCTGGCTAGCCAGAAGGGAAGAGACCTCTGTACGTGTGGGGGTGCCACTGAGGACACCACTTGTGTACCTCTTCTAGGCTCTTCGGATTAAGAGTCAGAGACTTGTGTAGTTCAGTGATGTGAAGGAGTCAACCCACTGCACATCTCTTCCCAGCTCCACACTCAGGGACTGCACGTGGATAGTCTAAAATGGGCAGCCTGGTGGCATTTACACCTTGGCAATCAGCAAACACTACACATCTGGGCTTTGAGGGTTTTGCAGAGACCCAATATCCTAGCACACGTAACTGGCTCTCACCTGTAACAACTTCAGGGCTGGAACCTAAACTCCAGAATGTGGTCCTGGACACTGTATTTAGACCCCTGGATGATCTTGGGCCAGTTAAAGCCTGGATTTTGAAAGCCTACCTGAAATATGAAGCAAATGATGTCCTGGTGCTTTAATCCTCATGGCATGGCCTTTATGCTCCGTAGTCATGCTGAAACCTCCAGCACTGGGCTGGCCATCTAGCAAATCACAGTCTTGAGACCCCAGGGGAATGGTGTTAGGGTGTGCAGGCTTCGGGGCTAATCCCTCATGGCTGCCCAGTGACTTTCACAGCCCAGGAAACCAATCTATAGTGCAAGAGTAGGGCCAAGGCCCAGCAACAAATCTCTCATCTCTGAGTCCGGGGGTGGAGCAAGGCCCAGCAGCCATCCCCAGCCTACTGTTCCAAACGCCCCAGGTGCCTACAGGGCACCCACTGAGAGCAGAAGCCATGCAGTGGGCCCTGTTTCAGCAGATGCCACTGTAGAGAAATGCAGAAATGCAGGCCCCCCCTTTTTTTTTTTAATTCCTCCACTCAGCAGCCAGGTGAGTCAGGGAAAATGCAATCCAATTTCTCAGTAAATCCTACTATGCTCTGGAAGGACACGGTTTGAAAAATCTATTTTTGTGCTTTTATTTACTTAAGGTCTGCATGCCTGGAGCGCTTTTTCATAGTGCCATCCAACTGCCTTTTGCTTACCAGAAAAAAAAATCCCGCCTTCCTGTAATATTACCAGGAACAGCCCAGCCACCCAGCACAAAGGAATCACGGCTCTGTGCCCCTAATTCCTGGCAACACAGCAGGTTGGCTCCAGCACAGGGTTTTCCTTTCTAGGACCACCCAGAGCTCACATATTTTTGCCTTTTCCTGGTTTAAATGCTGTTTTTGATCCAGAGGCACAGCCTATCTCTACGAGGTGTGCACCTGCTATTCTAGTGCTCTCACAGTGTAAATTGTTGGGGACAGAGTTGCATATCTGTGGGCAGTCTCATCTTCCAGAATGGCCAAATGGGTAGGTCAGAAGATAAAACCTCTTCTAGCTATTTAGGACTTGGAGTTGACTGTATCGATCAACTCATACCTTGCTTGTCCCAACTCTGCTGAAACCCTCAAATCTTGTCAAACCCTCCCAGCTGGATCCTCATCCAGCCAACTCTAACTAAGGCCCTAAAGGACCCACTGCAAGTCACATGCTTAGTCCCTGCCTGCCCAGCAATGGTGGGCTGCACGGATCATTGCATTACCATGGGTGGCTGCGGAAGGTACAGGGTCTATTTCATTCAACCCACAGGTCTTTTTTTTTTTTTTTTTTTTTTTGACAGGCAGAGTGGACAGTGAGAGAGAGAGACAGAGAGAGAAAGGTCTTCCTTTGCCGTTGGTTCACCCTCCAATGGCCGCCGCTGCAGCCGGCGCACCGCGCTGATCCGATGGCAGGAGCCAGGATCCAGGTGCTTTTCCTGGTCTCCCATGGGGTGCAGGGCCCAAGCACCTGGGCCATCCTCCACTGCACTCCCTGGCCATAGCAGAGAGCTGGCCTGGAAGAGGGGCAACCGGGACAGAATCCGGCGCCCCGACCGGGACTAGAACCCGGTGTGCCGGCGCCGCAAATTGGAGGATTAGCCTATTGAGCCACGGCGCCGGCCAACCCACAGGTCTTTTTAAGAAACGTACAAGCAGCCTCCTTCTCTGTCCTGGTTCCTTCTCAGCTTCCATGGGAACACTGACTCCTGGCCTGAGTCAGTGCTCTCCTGCTGGCCCCCACCAGATCCCAGCTAGCAGAGGCACAGCTCCCGCCTGGCAGCTGAAGGAAGAAAGCCAGGACTGTGTCACTGAGTCCTCAGGGCACTCACGCCCTTGCTGGAGAAATGGGTTTGTGGTTTCACACCTAACAGAGCATCAGAACCCCTCAGGAGCTTGACAGGACAGACTGCTGGCACCCAGCCAGACTGAACTGGACATTCTGGAAGTGAGTCCCAAGAATCTGCATTTTGGAACGAGGCTCTCCAGGTGATTTTTGACGCAGCTGTCCAAACTAGCATGGAGCTAGACTCTCCCAAGCACCCTTCCCTAGAAACAGCCTATGATTTTATGTATGTTCATCCAGTTAGGAACTGGAGGAGGGAAGGGTAGTATGGGGTGAGACCCCTTTGCTTCTCTGGTGAACAGAGATGGGGCTGTAAGACTGTCCCCTCTCCACACAGCTGAGCAGCCATCAGCCAGCACAGAGGCTGCCCAGGAAGGGACCCTCCACTGGCAAAGAACCCGGATGGAGTTGCTGTCATTAATGTTGCAGTATCTGATGCCTCCCTTACCCTGGATGGACAGGACTGCTGCTAGCTTTGGCCAGAGGGGGAGAAATGGGCAGCTCTCAGCTTTGGTACCTCAGTGGCTGGACACGTGTGGCCTTGGCCTCCTTTCATGGCCTTGGGGTAGTCTTCCTGGGACGCCCTGTCAGGCATGCAGGCTGCAGGTATGCAAGGAAAAGCCTTTTAAGACAAGCAACAGGGGCCAGTGTTGTGGCGTAGCGGGTGAAGCCTGTAGTGCCGGCATTCCATATGGGTGCAGGTTCAGGTCCTAGCTGCTCCACTTCTGATTCAGCTCTCTGCTATGGCCTGGGAGGGTGGTAGAGGATGGCCAAAGGACTTGGGCACCCACATGGGAGACCTGGAGGACGCTCCTGGCTTTGGATTGGCACTGCTCTAATTGTTGTGGCCATCTGGGGAGTGAGCCAGTGTATGGAAGACCTCTCTCTCTCTCTCTCTCTCTCTGTCTCTCTCTCTCTGCCTCTCTGTAACTTTGCCTTTCAAATAATAAATAAATAAATCTTAAAAAAAAAAAAGATAAGCGACAGGCATGCTGAGATCCACCAAAACCAGGAAAAGCAAGCCCTAAACCCCAAGAGGTACAAATGGTAAGGATATAGCTGTCCTGCCTCCAATAGAGCCTAATATAAGCAGGACTCCTGTGTGTGGCTCTGTGTGTGTGTGTGTGTGTGTATATTAAGAGTCAGCAGAGGGGCCGGTTCTATGGTGTAGTGGATAAAGCCGCCGCCTGCAGTATCAGCATCCCATATGGACTCACATTCAAGTCCCAGCTACTCCACTTCCTATCCAGCTCTCTGCTATGGCCTGGGAAAGCAGTAAGTAGAAGATGGCCCAATTCTTGGGCCCCTGCACCCACTGGGAGACCCAGAAGAAGCTCCTGGCTCCTGGCTTCAGATCAGAACAACTCCAGCTGTTGTGGCCATTTGGAGAGTGAACCAGTGGACGGAAGACACCTCTCTCTTTCTCTCTCTGCCTCTATAATTCTCTGTCTTTCAAATAAATAAATAAATCTTTGAAAAAAAATAAAAGAGCCAGCAGCCAGCAGAACCCAGCCTGTACCAAGCTGAGAGTCAGAACACAGAGAAGAGGGAAGCTCTTGCTGGAAATGAACACAAGTGCCCCTTCTCCACGCACCCCAGGAAAACTGGCCTTTCAGTGCATCTAACAAGAAAGGGGTAGAATGTCTGGGCGACCCCACCCAGCCAGTTACCCACTGTTCTGACATTTCTACAAATGCTTATCCTGTGTGTAAGGTGCTAGCCAGGGACTAGTCTACCGATAGATCCTTAGGGAGAAGATTACTGATAAAATAATATGATTGAAAACAAATCAATGCCAGCAGCCAACATTTATCGAATATTTACTCTATGCTAGGCACTTTGCTAAGTGCATTAACATTGATTGTTCCATTTAATTCACACAATAGCCCTGCAGGGGTTGATATGATCTCCATTTTATGGATAAGGAAACAGAAACTCTCTGAGTTTCACAGCTTGCGAATAGTGGAGCCAGATTTTGAACCCAAGTCTTCTGACTCTTACCTCAAAGGCTGTTCTGCCTTTTCAAAGAGGATGGCAGCTCCAAGAAAGGGAGACAGGTGGGAAAGTGACCGGAACTCTGAGATAAGTTGTGAATAAATACCCATGGAGTAGCTCTTACTAAATGCCCAAGGACAGAAGCATAAACCAAAGTCCCTGTCTACAAGGAGGACGACAACATGCACACTTCAAACAATGAACGAGCCGGACAGTAGAATGAACAGATATAATAAAGGGCTAAATTGTGCCAGACACTTAGAGAATAGGACAGCATGAAGGCACGTGAGAGCTGAGGGGAACAGACAAGAAGGGCACATGGGCTGGAGGAAGGAGTGCTGAGTCCAGCCACAGTGCAGAGGAGCCTGCTTTATGAGAGTGCTCATGTGGGCAGGGGGCCCTCTGGAGGGGCCAGAGTCAGGGCAGGAAGGGGATCGCCCACAGCTGCAGGGCTTGGTCAATGTGTGTACAAGAAGTACAGTGGCCAGCTGATAATGTCCTACAGGGTCCATAGGAGATCCAGTGCAAGAGAGAAGTTACTGGTCCTATCCTACTGCCCCAAACCCCTTCCTGCCTCCCTCCCTTCCTCCCTGTCACTCAACATTTGTTGTTACTGACTAGATTTCAGGCCACAGAGAAATGAATGAGATGATTCATGCCTTCAAGGAACTTAGAGACCACTAAGGGAGACAGGCCTAGATACCTTAGCCCACAAGACATTTGGTGAGTGACAAACAGGGTGTGGACAGAGTTCATCCTGCGGCAGGGAAGGGAAGGCTCCATCAGGATCAGCCCGGAGTTGGGTCTTGAGAGATGGGCAGAAGGCAGGTGTACAGCAGTGAGATGCATCTGGCCTGCTGGGTAGTGAGTGTAGCAGAGGACAAGAATGCTGGGAACAAGCAAGGGAGATGGGGCCAGTGAGGCACTGAGGACTACATCTGTGTGTAAGCATTTGAGAAAGACAGTCAGGGGAGCCGTGGGCCACATTTGTTCTGGAAACAACACTGAGATTGTGGGGCTAAGCCTGGAGGCGAGGAGGCACTGTAATGTCGGGGTTAGTATTGATGTATAACCTGTGGGCAGTGGCTACAAGGCCAGAGAGGACAAAGGACTCAAGGGAGACTTGGAACTGGTCACTGTGGGAAATGACCTACAGCTTTTTGGCTTGCATTACTGAGAAGAGAGGAAGGTGGATGGGCAGGAAGCAGGAGGACATGCTGCTGCTGCATGGACTGGTCATGTCCCCTGTTCACAGGTTGAAGCTGTTTTCTTCAAAGTGATGGTGTGAGGAGCTGGGGCCTTTGGTATGTAAAGAGATTTAGGTGAGGTCATGAGAGGGAAGCCCCATGACGAAGAGACAGCAGGGCTCTCCCAGCACAGTATGAGCATACAGCAAGTAGGTGGGGATCCACTGGCCAGGAGGAGGGTATACACCATGCTGGCACCCTGATCTTGAACTTGTAGCCTTCAGAAGTACAAGAAATCAATGTCTGCTGTTTAAGGCACCCCAGGTCTGGTATTTTGTTACAGCAGCCTGAAATGACTATGACACATGAAGAAGATAAATCTGTTTGGCCCCCTATTGGGTTTGAACAACTGATCTGCAGCTTGAAGGCCAACTAGCGCCAGAGAGAAAGAGAAAGAGAGAGAGTGAGCAGGGACATGGTGAGCATGTGGAATTGCTGGGGGCATCAACCACAGGAGTCACCCTGTGATGATGTTGCCTGATCACAGAGGTGAAGACAGAATTAGAACACAAACAAGAAAAGGACCAGAGGATCAGGAAAGGGAGCCAGTGAAGGTGGTTGAGAAGAAACGCTAGGTGAGGCAGGAGGAAGTGCTAAGGAGGCCAAAACAAGAGTCAGAGGCACAGAGAAGTCAGGGGAGAAAATCCCACACAGTGTCCAGTGCTTCTGACCGTGGGGAGCCACACCTATTCTGGAAATGGTGAGGTGTGCAAGTCAATTGGCAGTTGTTGCTGGGAGACACACAACCGAGGAAGGGTGATTTGCTTTAATTTTAAACAACAAATATTCACACAGAGTTTTGGTCTGCAAGAAGCCAGGGGGACTTCCTGGGGCCTGAGACTGCTTCAGTTCATGGGCTCAGCCAAACTGCCTGTACATGGAAGGCCCCCCCGGCACTTGAGAGTTGGCCCTGTCCAATGCCCCCTCCCCCGCCAACATGGTGTTGACAAAGCACATGACACCACTGCTTCTAACATCTGTTAGTGTTCTGAAGACCTGCATCAGGGAGGCTTGACCACAAGGCCCAGCTTATCTGTGAAGCCAGGCCTCAGAGAAGTAAAGCTACCTGCCCACAGCTGCACTGCTGATGAACGGAGTGCAGGATGTGAACTCACACATGCCAAACTGTACTATGCCCCCATGCTGCAGAAGAACCTTTCTCTTGCATGTCTTCCTTGAAAGAGCTCCCCTACACAGGCCCTACCAACACACACCCATTAAAAGGGTAAAAGAGGACACGTCTCTGCCACAGCACCTGGGGGAAGACGGCTGCCACAGT
Organism: Oryctolagus cuniculus; assembly: GCF_964237555.1. Classification (NCBI taxonomy): domain Eukaryota; kingdom Metazoa; phylum Chordata; class Mammalia; order Lagomorpha; family Leporidae; genus Oryctolagus; species Oryctolagus cuniculus. The sequence goes on along the minus strand of NC_091434.1, from coordinate 138,561,895 downwards.
GACCCCCAGTCTGTTTACTCCTCCCGAAACCCATGCCCTTGGTGCTCCCTTCTCACAGAAGTCCAGGCTCGGCCATGTGACTGGCTTTGGCCAACAGAAGTACCTGCGCACCAGGACTTGTTCTCTTTGGAACCCTGGTCCTCCCTGGGCAGAAGCCCAGGCTGGCCTATGATGAAATGGAAAGACCACGTGGAACAGGAATGACTGCTCCTGTTTGCGCCTCTTCAGAGCAGACACATGAGTGAGGCCATCTGAGACCATCCAGCCCTAGCCGGGACATCTGTGCCTGGAGAACCACCCAGCAGAATCTTCATAAATATTGCCTGAGGCCATCAGGTTTTGGGTGGTTTGTTGCTGCAGAAAAGCTGATATGAGTCCTGAAAAAAGGCCCAGTCCAGCCTCTCCCTCCAGCTCTGAAACAGTGGTGGAAAATCCTGGATCTCCAGTGTTCACACACTCCTTTAGCAACAGGAGAACTACCCCAAGAATACAATACCACCCTTGGCCTAGAGTAGGGGTTGGGAGCGTCAGGTTGTGGGTCGTATAAGGCCTGTAAAATCATTTGGTCTGGCCCTGCCAAAGCAACTGCGAGTAGAACTCAAAATTCAATAAATACAGAGCTGCTAATTTTTAAGTAGATAATTTTGTAGGCCCGCAAATTCTGTTATAAATATCCAAATGGGCTGGCACCACAGCCCACTTGGCTAATCCTCTGCCTGCGGCGCCGGCACCCCGGGTTCCAGTCCCAGTTGGGGCGCCGGATTCTGTCCCAGTTGCTCTTCCTCCAGTCCAGCTCTCTGCTGTGGCCCAAGAAGGCAGTGGAGGATGGCCCAAGTGCTTGGGCCCTGCACTCGCATGGGAGACCAGGAGGAATCACCTGGGTCCTGGCTTTGGATCGGCGCAGTGCGATTGGTAGAAAATTTCTACATTGGTAGAAAAATGGTTCCCCACCCCAGCAGGAGTGTCACTGTACTCCTGGTGGGGGTGGGAAAAGCAAGAGGCCTATCTGTACCTTCTCTCTGGGATGTAGGGTGGGCCTGCTCCCAGCCAATAGGCAGCCCTCACAGGTGCCAGGTTACTTGGGGACAAGGGGATGGTGGCGAGCTTCTGCCACATTGTCCCTAGGCTGTGTTTTCCCACTGATGAGAAAGAAGGAGGTGATCTCTCCTGTGTGGTCTACTGCAAAGGCTTCCAGGCAGCACAGCATCAGAGGGTGCTGAAGCAGCTCTGGGGGCCTGCAAAACCCACCACCTCCCGCTCCACAGCCACTCAGCAAGGAGCCTGCTATTTCTGTTTCCAGAGAGGTGAAGAAAATGAATGAATACCCAAGAAAGACAATCTAATCAGTGGCGCTTTGATAAGGTGACAAAACTACTCCCTCCTCCAGCCCAAACTCACTCTCTGTGGTGAACTATTATGGGAAGGAGCGTTGATTAATTAGAAGCATCTTCAGGACATGAGAAAAATCAGCAGCTAAAATGTCTGAGCAGAGAGAATTCCTTGTTGAGAAGAGCTCCTCCCCACCCCCCGCCAAAATGCTAAGATGTCACTTTCCCCAAGCATATTTATACAGGGAAGAGGAGGAGGAGGTAAGAATTAATTAGGATAGGTGCTCCCACCCAAGTGGCATGGGAGATACGATTATTTTGCTGCTTTTACAGACCAAGGGCCCCTGCCAGGTAAGGGTGGATCTCTGATGCCGATCACCAATTTGAAAAATGACTTTCAGTCTTTGCTAGTTCTAATGAAGCTTGAAATTACGATGGTTCTTTTGTTTACTTCCCCTGTTTGCAAAGCCCTGGCCACCCATCAATAACATCAATGTCGGGATTATTTATCTTTCAGTGCCCAACCTATGGGGCATGGAAGAACATTAGGAAGCCAACGTGTGAGGCATTTTCTCTGGAGGGAGTGTGGATGCCTCCTCATACCATAGAACCCTTTTACAATCTGGAGTTTTGACCAACAGGACTGATACCCAGTTTCAACCAGGGCAAAGAGCCCCAGGAGTCAAGGGCTGGATGCTTGTCACCCCCTGTCACTTACTAACTGTGAGATCTTGGTTAAGTCCCTTACCTCGAGAAAATTCAATGTGACAAAGAGGTTGGTGACTAACATACTAAAAAAAAAAAAAAAACAAAAAAAAAAACTGTAGTTAATAAAAACCACACAGACCTGCCCTCTTGAGCAATTAAGTGCCTAGCACAGGCTCATTAACTATAAGCACAGCGTTGCACAGATCTCTAGAACATTCTCCATCTCACATAACTCAAGCTCTATACCCACTGAACAGCAACCCATTCCTTTCTCCCCAGCCCTATGAAATCATTGCTTTGACTTTCAGCTTCTATTAGCTGCACTACTTCAGATACCTGGTGTGTGTGGAATCATGCAGTATTTGTCCTCAACAAAGGAGTGTTCACCTAGCTTAATGTCCTCAAGATTCAAGCACACCTCTCACACAGCACTTGCTATCTGCATGGTAAATAGTCACACATATCAACTCATCTGACCCTCACGGCGACTTTGTGAGGAATTACTATTTTTTTTTATAAACAAGGAAATTGAGGCAGGGGAGTTGAAGTAATAAGAATGTGCTCACCTGGTGCATAAGCAACTCCAGGCTCTGTCCTCTCGAACATGATATTTTGTTTCTGCAGAGTTCAAATTTTTTCACAGAGGTATTGGAGTTAGTGAAGGTAATGGCAAAAGATGAGGCAGGGAGAATAAATGAGCGGAAATTTCTGAGAGATTGCCTTTGCAGAGTTTGTAGCGGACTTCCAGTGGCAGAAAGCGGGAAAGTGTTAGAGCCAGGAGCACCTGGGCCCAATCCTGGCTCTGCCCTGGCTCTAGGCTCCTAGTAAATATCAATGAATAGAACCAACAAGACCCCTCACTCATGGAGGTTTTACTCTAGCAGGGGATACAAACAAACAACAAATACTCCTTGCAGAGTACAGTAAACAAAAGGGGACAAGTGTCATGAGAAGACACTTGGGCGGGTGTGGGGCTTGGGAAGCTAAGGTTGGAGTTTCTCAAAGGGTGTCATTGAGAAGATGAGATATGAGCCAAGACTTGCAGGAGGCGAGGGGTGCATCCAGGGGATGGCACAGTGGGGAGAAGGAAGAGCTGCAGCAGAAGTCCTGAGTGGGGAGACCTAGAACACAGGAGGAAGAGCAAAGAGGCCAGTGTGACTGAAGATGCATGCAAGAGCCAGAGCAAAAGGCAATGAAGCCAGACACCACCTAGGGATGTATCTCTGGCAGTAACTGAGTGACATGGGGTTTTGAGTAGACAAGTGTCATGTTTGGCTTTATAGTCATTTGGGTGGTGGCAGCTTGCAACAGAGCAGCAGAAGTGGAGATGAGACAAAAGGCTGGTTCTGGACTTAACATCTGGACATGGATGTGGGTGGGAGGCAAGGATGACGCCAAGAATTTCATCCAGCACAGCCACAACAATGAAGTGGCTATCAGCCTCACAGGAAGGCTACAGATGAAGCAAGTTAGGGGTGTTGTGGGTTAAATTATGTCCCCTGAAAAGACAGAGAGAAATCCTAACTAGAGTACTGTGCGTGTGACGTGACTTCGAAGCAGAGTCTTTGCAGAAGTCATAAAGTTAAGAGGAAGCCACAAGGGTAGGCCTTTATCTAATGACTGATGTCTCTTTTTTTTTAAAGATTTATTTTATTTATTTGAGAGGTAGAGTTACAGACAGTGAGAGGGAGAGACAGAGAAAGGTCTTCCTTCCGTTGGTTCACTCCCCAAATGGCCACAACAGCTGGAGCTGCGCCGATCCAAAGCCAGGAGCCAGGAGCTTCTTCCCAATCTTCCATGTGAGTGTAGGAGCCCAAGGACTTGGGCCATTTTCTACTGCTTTCCCAGGTCACAGCAGAGAGCTGGATTGGAAGAGGAGCAGCCGGGATTAGAACTGGTGCCCACATGGGATGCTGGTGGCACAGGTGGAAGATTAACCTACTGCACCGCAGTGCCAGCCCCAATGACTGGTGTCTTTATGAGACAGGAACAAGGGAAGATGATGGGAAGATATGGGGGAGAGTATTATGTGATGAAGGAGGCAGAGACCAGAGTGATGCTTGGACAAGACAAGGAAAGTCAAGGATTGCCAGCCACACCAGAAGCTAAGAAGCTAAGAGATAGAACCGATTCTCTTCTAGAACTTTCAGAGGGAGCGTGGCTGACACCTTGATTTCGGACAAGTGTCCTCTAGAACCGTGGAAGACAGAATAATTTTCTGTCATTTTCAGCTCCCCAGCTTATGGTACTTGATCATGGCAGCCCAAGTCAACTAATAACAGAAGTAAGCTAGGAATTTGGTTTTCAATATGTTAAATGTGGGGGTGTCAGGTAGACAATGGGATATACGAGTATTGGGTTCAGGAGAGAAGTCCAGGCTATTACCAGAAATTTGGGACATGTCTGCACACAGAACATATTTAAGGCCATGAGACTGGATGGGATCAGCAAGGGATAAACATAGATGGGGAAGAGACGAGGCCAAAGACTGGGTCACTCCAAAGCTCATACCAAGGAGAAGCTAAACCAGCAAAGGAATCTGAAATGGAGCACCCAGCAAGGCAAGGGTAAGGCCAAGAGTGTAGAATCCTGGGGCTGCATTCCTTCCATGGGGCTCGACGGGCAAGACCTCCCTACTGACCAACCTGTAGCCTCTTCTCCCCTCATACCTGAATTTCTAGCTGGACCATACAACCCCTCACTCGCTGCTGCTTCCCACCGTGTCTTTGGGAAAATAATTTCCTCTGCTGGCTACCAGCTATTTGGTCTCCCAAACCCTTTATTTGCAGGCCTTCTACCTAAGAGCCCTCTCCACCCTCCACCCTGGGTCCCCACAGGCAGGAGGCCCCTGCTCCCTCCTCACCTCTATTCTCACTCTCATCTCCTATCATGGGGTGGTGGGAATGTCTGTCCTTGCATGTAGTCTGCTCCCCTGCATAGCAAAGAGCATACAGCATGCACTCAAAAAACATCTGCTGAAATCAATGCACTAGTAAACAGGGAGCTGAAAGGGGTCTCTTCTAGCAGCTATGTCATAACATCAAGTGTAGAGTTAACTAAAACACTGGAACTTTTGAAAAGGGTTCTCAAGCTATATCTCTCCCTCTTGTACTCAGTTGACTTTAAATGTTATGAATAGAATTTTACATAATCCCTATGAAATTTTATCCTGATAGGATCCAACTTACACTAGTGAGATATTTAGGGTCTTGCGTCTGTCAATATCTAGACTAGCTGTCCGACCCGGCTTTCTGTTCCCCACAAACTTTAATGAGTATATAGCATCAGTGATACTCAAGTCATCAAGACAATACTAAGTAGGACAGCAGTAGGAAAGAATTCTGCAATGTTCCAAAGTTGGCTTTCCGATTTATCATGGCCCACCCATCCGAGTACCCACTATGTGCCTGGCATTGTTCTAGGTGTCAGATTCATCAGTGAACAAAAATCCCTGTTCTCATTGACTTATGGTTAAGTGCAGCCTTCAACTGTTATAAATCTATCTGCCTGTAGGGTTTTATGTGGATTCCATTTTATCCACAGACAATTCATAAAAAACACTTGCCAAATGTCTTGCTAAAGCCAGAGACAAGTACTGCTTGCATTGCCTGAGCTCCCAGGCCAGGAGCCTCTGAAAGAGAGGAAATGGTATTTCTCTAAGGTATATAGTTTTTTTTTTTTTTTTTTTTTACAGGTGGAGTTATAGACAGTGAGAGACAGAGACAGAGAGAAAGGTCTTCCTTCCGTTGGTTCACTCTCCTAATGGCCGCTAATGGCCAGTGCTGTGCTGATCTGAAGCCAGGAGCCGTGTGCTTCCTCCCGGTCTCCCATGCGGGTGCAGGGACCCAAGCACTTGGGCCATCCTCTGCTGCCCTCCCAGGCCACAGCAGAGAGCTGGACTGGAAGGGGAGCAACAGGGACTAGTACCCAGCGCCCCAACTGGGACTAGTACCCGGGGTGCCGCTGCTGCAGGCGGAGGATTAGCCAAGTGAGCCATGGCACCAGCCTAAGGTATATAGTTCTTAGAGAACCCAGGCAGACTTCTGGTGCTCACTGCTTTCTTTCCCAATAGTCACAATCTACCATTTTAGTAGTGCATTCTTGACTCTCCATTAATCTGCAAATTCTGAAATCATTTTCATTCCTTTTCTGAAACCCAGCAAACCATTTGGTCACTTTTAGTCTTCTAGGACCTCTCTTTTTCTCTAGGATTCTGTTAAGCTCACCAAGAGCAATTCCATCTCAGTTTTCTTCCCCAGGTATCCTAGGGCATCATTATCTAGATCTGAAATCTGAACTTGAAATATCTGGATGTTTTCTGATAATTTTTTTCACATGTATACTGGCTTCTAGTTTCTTCTTAGTGATACAAGTCCCACATTCCAGAATCTGTAAATCTTTCTTCTTAATGCCCCTTGCTATGAATATCAGTGGGGATGCTGAATGTCCCCTGAAAAAATGTATTAAAGGTTTGGTTCCCAAAGTCATGTGTCAGTGGTAATAAGAGGGTGGTAACTTAATCCAATCATGGTGTTTCAAGGTAGGGCCTTTGAAAGGTGATTGGATTTGACTGGGTCATTAGGTGGTGTACCCATGACTAAATCCCGGTGGCTTCATAGGAGACTACATAGACACAGATACATGCACTTCCTCTTGCCAGGTAATGGTCTAGGCCATGCTGGGGCTCTGCCAGCAAGAACGCCATCATCAGACACTGAGCCAGTGGGGCTGCCAGGTCTTGGACAGTGAACCTCTAAAATCAAGAGCCAAAATAAAACGTCTTCCTTCACAAAGGGCTTGTCTTAGCTATTTTTCATTGTCGTAATGAAATGCTAACTAATATACCTCTCTAGGATCAATCTTTCCCTCACGTGCTCCCCCTAATTTCACTTTAGGTGCAGGCCATCTTCACAGATAATCTACTGCCCTCAAGAAACCCTCCTGATAACCCTTCAAATCACTTCACGGCAGTCCCCAGACTTCCGCTGAATGCTCAGGCCCTGCTCTCCAGGTGTTGCCTTCCCTGTGTGGGTACCTGCCCTGGCTACACCTACTTTCTTACCACTACCCACAGCAATGCCAACAGCCATGCTGACTGCCTCTCTGAAACTGGCTTGGCACTCACTGTTCTCACTCCCATCAACTTTTAAAAACTCTAATAAACTTTATCTTTGACCCCTGCTACTTGAGGTTTTGTTGATGATGATGATAAAGAAGAAAAAGAAAGAGGAGGAGGAGCATTATAGCAGGAGGAGGAGAAGAGAAAGAAGCGGTGGGAGAGAAAGAGGAGAATTAACTGATTCAGTGTTTTTCAGCTGGTGTTTTCAGGGACTATCTCTGAACAGTATGAAAGTTAATATGCCCATACACATTAGCATTAATATGAGATTATATTTACATATCTTGGGGGGTATTGATATTGTATTATTACTTAATTTTTTTTTGGCTTGGTCATTGTTTTTTCTCTGCTTCTCAACTGGGCCCTCTTTTCAGGGACTCGCTGACTGCAAAGCCTAGAAATTATTTAGAATCCATGTGAGGAAGGGTAAGAAGAAATGCATGGGAAAGGAGGATCGAAGAAGAAAGGGCCAGAAAGGGGACTGGCAGACTTGTGAAATACTTGCCTAGTTTAAAAGATAACATTTTTTAATTTCTCTCTCACCCTTTCAGGGCTAGACAATCAGAAAAGGTACAGAAAGTATGATGTAAAAATAAATTCTTCTTTAAGAAGTGAATGTTCCGAACAGCATCTTCCTGGGGCTTTGTATTTATTGCTCTGTTTCACAGAAATTGCCAGTAGAGAACAATCAGTTCACAGGGCTGTTACAGAAGATCATTTACTGGGAACATAGATGGCACAGGATTGCTGCTAAAGAGGGCATGGGACTGTGGTGGGACTGGTGCTTGGCAGGGGAGGCCCACAGGAGCGCTCCTGTCCTCTATCCCCCCCCCCCACCACTTCCGTCTCTTCAGGAGAGAGGTGAGAAACCACTCTGAAACACAGGCAAGGGCCAGTCTCTCCTGCACTGTGCAAACTGCTGACTTGCACCTGGAGTAGCAGATACTCTGGAGTGAAGCAGGGAGAAAAAGCCAGTTTAAGACTCGCAGAGGTGGGAGTTGCGGCTCACTGGGTTAAGCTACAGTGCTTCAGATTCAGTTCTCTGCTAATGTTTCTGGGAAGGCAGTGGAAGGTGGCCCAAGTGCTTGGGTCCCTGCTGCCCATGTGGGAGAGCAGGATGGAGTTCCTGCCTCCTGGCTTTAGCCAGGCCAAGCCCTGGCTGTTAAAGCCATTTGGACAGAGAATAAGTTGATGGAGCTCTCTGTTTCCACCTCTCTCTGTCATTGCTGTACAAATAAATAAATAATTAAAAAAAAAAAAACATCTCGGGTCTTTTAAAACCATGGACATCTCTTATGAGCATTTCAGACTCAGCTCTAGGAAGACGTACACGCACTGCAAGCTGATATTCTACCTTATTAGTAAAGGTCATGCAATTTCCAGGCCACATTCTATGTTGAAATCGTTCAGCTTTATCTTATAAACTTCCAGAGAAAAAACCAGGGCACATCAAGGATTCAGGATGGCACTGGACTTTTTATTAGCAACATCAGAAACTAAAAGGCAGGGGAGTTTTACATTCAAAATTTGGAGGGGAAACTATTTTTTCCAGTAGAAATTCTGCACCCAACCATCCATCATACAGATCGAAAGGCAAACTCACTTTCAGACCTCCGTGGCCTCAAGGAACTTGCCTCTCATGCACTCTTTCTCAGGAAGCTGCTCAAAGATAAAGGGACAACGTGAAAAAGAGGAAGACAAGGGGTCCGAGAAAACAGGGATCTAAGCCACAGAGCACAGCCAAGGGAAGTCCCTGGATGACGCGTGGCAACATGCCTGGAGAATGGCAAGTCTTGGCTGGAGCAGGAAGATGGGTGATCAGGAGGTGGGAGGTAGAGCCACAGTGACAGGTTATGTGATGTGTACACTTGGCAAAAGGCAATAGTGGGCATTTGCCAGATCTACAGGGATATTTGGGGGGACCATGCAATAGGTGGGTAGTAAAACACGCACCCTTTTAAAGACAATTATTAATGCGAAGGAAAACAAACAGTTGACAGTTGTATAAGAAAGGAAACACAACCCTAGTACAACAGTTGGTTCTGTAGTGAATTCTACTGAATTCAACACTTTGAAAACTGAGCACAGGTTTTGCTCACTTGACTGGAGGGGGGGCAGTGAGGGTGGGTGGTAAAAGGGGGCCAAATTCTTTTAACAGGAAGTCAGTAGGCAGAGTTTCAAACCAATAAATCAGGAATGTATTATAAACATCTAATTTATGGAGGCCAATTCCAGAAGAAATAGCTAAAGGACTTTCAAGAGATTGCTCTGGGGAGTAGCGCTGGAGCCCAGGAGGGCTGAGAGCACTGTTATTTGACTTTTAAACAATGTTTCTTTAAAACTCTGATAAAAATAAAAATGTACTGCCCTGAAATTTTTATATATAAAAACTCTTAATAGGGGAAATAGGGTGACAACTCAAAGGAGGGAGATTCAGTAGAGGACGAGAAAGAGGAAATATTACAAAAATTCTTAGTGTGAATTGGCTCAGATTCAGAACCTATGAAGAGGATCTCCTTGCTGCTGGAAACTTCCAAGCACGTACTCCTGCCATGCTGTGTTCCTTCCCCCAATCCCAGGGCACTGGGGCATTCCACATTCTCTGCGGAGGGGGTTCAGCCACAAAGAAGCGTTCCCTGCATCATTCCCAGCCCAAGTGGAGACTCTGGGTGAGAAATATGTGTGCAGTGACTTGTCTCCTGCTGCAAGCTGAAGCATCCTGGGGTGCTCTGGAATGTTTGATTCGAAGGTGGGAGAAGCCAAAAACTCTAGGAAACATACAAGGTTAGGGAGCCCGATGAGGTGCAGCTGACGGCAGGTGTCACAAACACTGACTGCTGAGTTTAGAAAATAGGAGAACAGGCATGGGTCGCTTATCAGTGTTTTATCCCAGCCAACTGAGTTCTCTGTCAAAGTCAACACAGAGAAGCTAAGAGCACAAGGGATATTTTATTTTATTTTTTTTTCATTTTTTAAAAAATTTTTGACAGACAGAGTGGACAGTGAGAGAGACAGAGAGAAAGGTCTTCCTTTTGCCATTGGTTCACCCTCCAATGGCCGCCGCGGCCGGCGCGCTGCGGCTGGTGCTGCGCTGATCCAATGGCAGGAGCCAGGTACTTATCCTGCTCTCCCTTGGGGTGCAGGGCCCAAGCACTTGGGCCATCCTCCACTGCACTCCCTGGCCACAGCAGAGAGCTGGCCTGGAAGAGGGGCAACCGGGACAGAATCCGGCGCCCCGACTGGGACTAGAACCCGGTGTGCCGGCGCCGCAAGGTGGAGGATTAGCCTAGTGAGCCGTGGCGCCGGCCTAGGATATTTTATTAACAAAGGGTTCCTTCTCCTTAATGGCCGTAGACACAAAAATGGCAAAAATTCTCCATCAGACCAGTAGAGTGTTAAATTATGCTAGTGTTTACTGCTTCATTTCCTGGGTCCGGGAGCCAGTGACTATTTATTATCTCTCTGATGTATTTAGAGACCCTAATGGGGGCAGAAAGTGAAAAAACATTTGATTGAAAACAGAGATGTCAATATGTGCCCAATGCATGCTGTTGATACAGGAGAAGGCAATTTCAATAGCACTGAAACAATCAGACTTTTCAACTGCTGTATGCAAACCACATGAAAATGGAAGCTTACTGCTCCATGCATAGAAGAAAAGAAACTGCTGCTCGGTGGTTTCTTCCGATTATATTAAAGTAAATGCTGAGATGTTCTATTTACTGAAGCTGAAATCTATATTGGGATTATGTAAGAGAATACTCCTATTCTTAGGACATACGCACTGAATTAATTGGTAAAGTGCCATGAAGAATGAAACACCCTCCAATGGTTCAGGAAAATAGTATGTGTGACTATGAAAAAATATCTTTGGATTTTGATCTATCTATCTCTGTCTTTGTCTGTCTTTCTCTTTCTCCCCCTTTCAAATGGGGGATAAAACAAACAGGCACAATGTTATAGCAATTGGATTGGGGGAAAGGCTATAAGGTGTTCTTTTTCTTTTCTTTTTTTTTAAGATTTACTTATTTATTTATAAGGTAGAATTACAGAGAGAGAGAGAGAGAGACTCTTCCATCCGTTGGTTCATTCCCCAAATGACCGCAACGGCTGGAGCTGGCCTGATCCGAAGCCAGGAGCCTGGAGCTTCTTTCAGGTCTCCCATGTGGGTGCAGGGGGCCCAAGGACTTGGGCCATCTTCTACTGCTTTCCCAGGCCACAGCAGAGAGCTGGGAGCAGCCAGGATTCAAACTGGTGCCCATATGGGATGCCAGCTGTGCAGGTGGTAGCTTTACCCACTAGGCCATAGTGCAGGCCCCCCTTTCTTTCTTTTCTTTCTTCTTCTTCTTTTTTTTTTAAGATTTACTTTATTCATTTGAAAGAGAGAGTGACTGAAAGAGGGAGAGGCAAAGAGAGAAAGGCATCTTCTACCTACTGGTTCAAATGGCTGTAACAGCCTAAGCTGGGCCAGGCTAAAGCCAGATGACTGGAACTCCATCTGGGTCTCACACTTGGGCCATCTTCTGCTGCCTTCCCAAGAGCATTAGCAGGGAGCTAGATCAGAAGCAGAGCAGCCAGGACTCAAACCAGCACTCTGATGGAGGATGCCAGTGTTGCAGGCAGCAGCTTAACCTGCTGTGCCACAACACTTGCCCCCTTTGTGTTATTCTTATTCTTGACACTTTTCTGCAAATGTGAAATTATTTCCAAATAAAACGTTAAAAACAATATGAAATGGAATGGATGCTTGGTATATCAGCTGACATCACAGGATAGGGGTAGGGAACCTTTTTTCTACCAAAGACCATTTGGATATTTATAACATCATTTGCCGGCCTTACAAAATTATCAACTTAAAAATTAGCCTGTTATGGATTTATTGAATTTTGAGTCCTGCCTGTAGTTGCCTTGGCAGGGCCACACCAAATGGTTTTGTGGGATTTGCACGGCCAGTGGGCTAGACGCTCCCCACCCCCGCTGTAGGAGAATGTTTGATGCTTCACAAACATTCCAAGAGCATGCTGGCTTGGGGCTGGATATCAGACTGAATCCAACAGTCTGCCTGGGCCAAAGTACTCGTCTTTTGGAATAGATTTATAACCAGGAAAAGTCTTATTAAAATGTCTGATGTGAAAGGAAACACCTTTATAGGCTTTGCCTTTGTAATGGCTCAAATTCAAGGGTGAATGATCAGCTTACATACAATACACACCTTTAGTGTAAACGAAGAGGACCATCTCACTGTCTCTGTCTTACCACCTCCAAGACAGGGCAAGAATGGACTCTTGGGGCTGGCACTGTGGCGCAGCAGGTTAACGCCCTGGCCTGAAGTACCGGCATCCCATATGGGCGCTGGTTCTAGTCCCAGCTACTCCTCTTCTAATCCAGCTCTCTGCTATGGCCTGGGAAAGCAGTGGAAGACTGCTCAAGTCCTTGGGCCCCTGCACCCACGTGGGAGACCTAGAAGAAGCTCTTGGCTCCTGGCTTCGGATTGGTGCAGCTCTGGCCGTTGCGGCCATCTGGGGAATGAACCAGATCTCTCTCTGTCTCTACCTCTCTTTGTAACTCTGTTTTTCAAATAAATAAAATAAATCTTTTAAAAAAAAATAAGAATGGACTCTGGCAGTTTGGGCACTACTATGTCTGCAGCTTCCAAGGCAGCATACCCTAGCATAAAGCTGCACAAAATGACACCCAGCTGTAAACAGCGGAGCTACTTGACATGAAAACTGGGGCAGCAGAGCCATGCAGGACCCCCAAACAGTGCATCTGGTAAAGATGATGCCTGTACTTATCCCTTGCTGATGAACACTGAATTTAACTTGGTTCCTAAATTTCAGAATCAAAGTTACTCTTCGGGTGAAGAGGACTGGTCACCAAGAGGGGATAACACGTGGCACCCTGCCAAGGGTGACGGCCTCATATGAATTCAAACACATATTTTATTTTCTGTATCTGGTTTGGCTCTCTTTTTTCAAAGCGTGTAACTGTGTATTTTGGATATTTAACAATAAGAAAAATTTAAAATTAGAGAAAATAAAATGAATTAACTTGCTTTTACAATTTTAAACCACAGCTGTGTCCCATTCAAATGTCCTACACCCCATCTGATACTGATGCTTGAAGGTCACAGAAACAGAAGCCTCTCAATCTAACATTCAAGAAAATCACCCACTATGTACATGTATTGCCAGCAAGTAACACATTGACTTAAGAAGAGCTCATGTTGGCGAATGAGTGACTGACAGCTTTCTGTTTTTCCAGTGAGCAAGGCCTAGTGGATCGAATGAAGAAAGAAAACTGGGGGACAGCAATGAGGTGAGGGTCACCTGCCAACGGGAGGAAGGTGCTAAAGTGGGGGTGAGAGCTCACCTGATCCCTGGATGAGCCGGAGTGGAAGACTTAAGTTTCCCACTTTCACTCCAGTCTGTGTTAACAATTTCCTTCCATGTCTTTGGAAGGCTGGGCTACAATCAGTCGAAGTATCACCTGCCGCAGCTGCCCTCAGATCCCAGGCAATGCAAGGGAAGCCTGCAATTCTCACCACAGAGAAGGGGTTGGAACACAAGAGCGCGGGTCTCCTTTCAGTCCTCGCACAGAGCCAGAGACTGGCCACATGGGCATCAGACAGAGACGAGTCAGCATCAGAGATGAAAACACAGAACTATTTACTTTGTAGAGGAGTAGAGTGGTTGCCAGTGTTAAGTTCTGGAGACAGAAGGACCTGAGTTCAAATTGTGCCTCCACCCTGCCTGTGAGCAAGTTATTTAACCTCTGTCACCCTCAGCTTCCTTAACTGTGAAATGGAAATGAAGACAGGATGAAGTGGGATCACGCATGGCACTCCCTGTGCAGGCCGGCACAGGGCAAGTGCTCAGGACAGTGACCTGCCAAGACTGCTGCTGTTCTCACAGCACCTGTGCTACCTGGCACTTAGAGCATCTTATTTTCCCCTAGCATAATAGATCCCCTACTCTGATGCTGGAGATGCTGTTTTGCTACCTGGTGACATTGCACATTCTCAAAGTGCATAAGCCCCACACACCATCCAGTGGTGCTGCTCGAGGGTTCTGAAACTCGCCACCAGGTAGCCCATACAACACTTGAGCTGGAAATACTGAAATTCTGTAAGTCTCAAGGATAATGCTGTTGCTTCTCAACAATAGATTCGCTTTTCCAAAACTCCTTAAGCCTACAGTGAAGGAAGTCTAACACTAAGAGCCATGGGAAGAAATGTGCTCCTCTGAGACATAGAGAATGCTTCCGATGCACTGGCTGCAGGATTTGGGCCTGGCTTGCTCTTTGGCTTTGTCTCTCTCTTTCAGTAAGGGAGGAGACTTTCACTGCTTCATTTGCCCACCTTCACACTATTACTTCTTACAAGCACTGGTAAGGATATTTGGAATGGTAGGATAAACCCAAGGCGTGGCAGGTGACAGGAAATGGAGGTACTAACTGGTCACACAAGTCAATTTGTGTGTTGAATGCTCCATGGTTTATAAAACACCTTCAGATACATGAGCCCATTTCACCCCCACAACCATCCTATGAGAAAGGGAGGCGGACTTCAGTATTTTGACCATTTCACAGAGAAGGAAACTGACCCTTAAATTCAAGGCCCTTGACAGAGAGTTGGTTACAAAAACTGAGGCTGGGCCTCTCTGCTGTTTCCTGGCTTGCCAGGTGATCCTTCCTCTGCAAGTATCCCGCCACTGCCATCCACCAGCCTTTCTCCAGATGCCAAACAATGGGACCCAATCTTGGACTGTGAACCTTCAGAACCATGAGCCAAAATAAACCTCCTTCCTTGATAAGTAGCTTGTCTTAGAAATTTTCCTGTGGTAACAGGAAAGTGACTATTACAACTGTTTCCAAGTGAGCAACAACATATGCCCAAGATGATCAGGAGGACAGGGAAACATAATTAAATACATATATATTGAGGTCCAGCTTCAAACATTCTCACTGTTAAGGGGGCATGATTAAAACAGCTTAGAGGTCTCTGCCCTAAAGAGTCTAACTGTCGCTCCCCCTCTTCGTGGAGGACCGACACAGGACCCTGCGCTGTTCTTTTATCTGCTTGGCCCTTCCCGGGTTTGCTGCTGGTTCTTCCCGGGTTGGCTACTGTCCCTTCCACCTCCGTGGAAGGGCGGTTCCCCCTGCCACTTTCCCCACTTCCGCGGGGGAGCGGCACACCGCCGGCTGGCTCTCTCGGGGGCTGCACAGGTGTTCCTTCAGATGTTCCTGGTGCATGTTGTCTCTCTCCTCCTTTATAGTCCTCTTCCACCAATCCCAACTCTGCTACCCACACGCTGAGTACGCTGCTCTCCTCCAATCAGGAGCAGGTCCTGCAGCTTGTCAAGTTGGTGAAAGGCAGCTGGGTAGAAGCTGTTTGCTCCTCTCCCAGCGCCATACTGTGGGAGAGCAGATGCATAGAATAAGTCTTAATTCCAGTAACTTAGTCTAGTCCGAGTTGCTCCCAGTTGCTCCCCACATCTAACGACTACTGGATCATTCTGCTCCTTTTCCTCTTTTTTTTTTTTTTTTTTTTTTTTTTTTTAAACTACTGTTAGTGACTTTTGGTCAGGAACTTTTATTGATGTGTATTCCTCAGGTTACTCCATAGTCTGGTGATGCCATAATCCTGATTTTATGGAGCAACAGAAAGTGTTTGCTATCTCCTATGCAGTCTAAGGCTCACATGAATCATTTCTTTGTGAGAGGATTACAGGCAGAGCTATGCAGGCATGACAGTTCCTGGCTCACACAGCAGAGGCATCCCAAGTCTGCATCATCATCCGTGACCACTTAAAAACAGCAAAGGTTCAAGTAAACATAGGGGTACCTGGGTATTTGCACATTGGTTCTTGAATCATAACAGAGCCCAGCTGCTTCCTGCAGGTTTTCTCACTACAATGCCCACTCTGTGGCATTTAACAGCATGCAGCTTCCAGTAAACACTATCTTGGAAGCTTTAAAGAAGAAGGAATTGGTTGATTTTGCTCACTGTTCTCTTCCCAGCAGTGCCTGGAACCCAGTAGGCATACCATCACTATTTGCTTACTGGCTGAATAACTAGTGGACTGATTATCCCTCAACTTTACCTTTTCCCTTAATCAAGATATTGCTACAAAGACAGTAAAGGAATGGGAAAGAGATGAATACAAAGACAATGGAAATGGGAGATGCCAGCAGACAAGCACATGGTTTTGCAAGGTGTATGGGGAGCAATTACTGACTGGGCAGGGTGGAGGAAATAGTGACCTGTGTGTCTGCATCAAGGATTGTGAAGGCAAGGTGAGCATGTCTGCCTCAGATGTAACGATCAGGAGGCATGGGAAGTAGAGGCATCCGGCACTCAGGTGGCGCTGGCTTATTTGAAAGTCTGAAGGTTTGTTTTCTGAAGAAATGGACTGGCAGATGTTCCAGTCGATGGGGCAGGAGATACTGTGAAGGGATGGAGTGATGTGTAGGCTACAGAGGATGGAGTGAGAATGGCCCTTGGCTGCTACCTCACCTGCTCTTGGAGCACCCTCCAAGTAGGATGCCCTTCAGGAAAAGCTTCTACATGCTGACAACTGAAAAAGCTCCCTATATGATGGACCACCAGGCTGAAGTTCCACTAACACACGCACTCCCCACCCTCACCCCACCTTAAATGCAAATGGCCTAGGATCACCAGATACTAGAAGGAAGCACCAAGCTGAAAAAGTCAGAGGAAAACAGGGACCAAGATGCAGGGGATGTAAAAGCTACAGGATGAGCGGAGGGAAAGTTCCAAAATGCTGTGATTGATATTCTCAGACAGCTAAGCCAAAGCCATGATTCAGCAGTGAACAAGCACAATCAAGAGTTCTTGGGGATCAAAAACCTGGTATTTGAAATACATTTTTTTTTTTTTTTTGACAGGCAGAGTGGACAGTGAGAGAGAGAGACAGAGAGAAAGGTCTTCCTTTGCCGTTGGTTCACCCTCCAATGGCCGCCGCGGCTGGCGTGCTGTGGCCGGCGCACCGCGCTGATCCGATGGCAGGAGCCAGGTGCTTCTCCTGGTCTCCCATGGGGTGCAGGGCCCAAGCACTTGGGCCATCCTCCACTGCACTCCCTGGCCGCAGCAGAGAGCTGGCCTGGAAGAGGGGCAACCGGGACAGAATCTGGCGCCCTGACCGGGACTAGAACCCGGTGTGCCAGCGCTGCAAGGCGGAGGATTAGCCTAGTGAGCCGCGGCACTGGCCTGAAATACATTTTTTAAAAATATTTATTTATTTATTTATTTGAAAGGCAGAGTTACAGAGAGGCAGAGGCAGAGGCATAGAGAAAGAGGGAATGGAGCTTCCATCCGCTGGTTCACTCTCCAAATGGCTGAACCTGGGTTGATCTGAAGCCAGGAGCCAGGAACTTCTTCCAAGTCTCCTATGTGGGTGCAGGTACCCAAGGACTTGGGCCATCTTCTACTGTGTTCTCAGGCCATAGCTGAGAGCAGGATCGAAAGTGGAGCAGTCAGGACTCGAACCAGCAGCCACATGGGATGCCAACACTGCAGGTGGCAGCTTTATGGCTTTACCCGCTATGCCATAGCGCCAGCCCCTACTCTTTTTTTCTTCCTTCTTTTGTTCCTCTCTCTCTCTCTCTCTTTTTTTTTTTTGTTGGAACTGGGTGTTCAGAATTTCTGGATTTGATTAGTTTCCCCTTTTTGTTTCCATTTGTCTTTTTTTTCCTGCTATGCCACAGTGCTGGCCCCAGAACAAAATTTTTAATAGGTTAGCAAGATAAAGTGTAGTAACTCTTCAACAAGGAAAAAGAAAACAAGGCAGTAGAAACTGATGCATCTGAGAGGACCAATATCTGATGAAGAGAATTCCAGAAAGACAGTAAATGAGAAGCAGGAAATGATGAGCAAATAGAACAACACGAGTACATTCTGTAGAACTGAAGAACAGGCACTTAGAAAGAAAGAGGGGCCACCTGACAGTGTCAGCACTGTGGTGCAGTGAGTTAAGCCACTGTCTGTAGCACCAGTATCCCATATGGATGCCAGTTCAAGTCCCAGATGCTCCACTTCCAATCTAGCTCCTTGCTAATGTACCTGGGAAGGCAGCGCAAGATGGCCTAAATACTTGGGCCCCTGCACCCATGAGGGAGACCTGGATGAAGCTCCTGGCTCCTGGCTTTGGCCTGGCCCAGCCCTGGTCACTGCAGCCATCCAGGGAGTGAACCAGCAGATAGAAGAACTCTCTGTCTGCCCCTCTCTCACTGTAACTTTGACTTTCAAGTAAACAAATAAATCTTAAAAAAGAAAAGGGGCCACCTGAGGAGTGTCCAACCCCAAGCAAGAAACAAACTCCATGGCATGCCATCACAACATTTCAGACCAACAGTGATGAAAAGCACACCCTAAATGCTTCCAGGGAACACAACTGATCACATGAAGGACTGGCATCTAAAATTAAGGGCGACACAAGAGCCAGAAGTCAACAGTAAAATGTTTTTTTTTCCCCCACTTCTTTTTTTTAAAATGTATTTAATGTGTAAAATGGTTTTAAAATCCTGAGGAAAAACAATTTTCAACTCTGATTGACTCTATATTCACTAAATTATTAATCAAGTCTGAGGACAAATCCAAGACATTTCCATATTTTGAAGACCCCTAATTTTATCATTTACTTAGGGATGCACCTAGAAGATGCATCCTAGCAAAACAGGGAATAAATGAAGTAGGAGGAAGACTAGGTGGACTTCCCAGGACAGAGAGTGGCTCCAAGATAAACATACAGAAAGGGAAAAACAAATAAAAATCATGAGGCTTGGGGTGGGTACTTGGCCTAAGAATTAAGACACTGCTTGGGATACCTCCATCCTGCACTGGAGTACCTGGGTTCGATTCAGAGCTTCCTGCTAATGTGCACCTGGAGAGGCAGCAGGTGATGGGTGGCTTCAGCAGCTGGGCCCCTGCTACCCATAAGGGAGACCTGGTTTGAGTTCCTGGCTCCTGGCTTTGTGCTGACCCAGCTGTCTGAGGGCATTTGGGGAGTAAAGTAGCAGATGGAAGATTTCTTTCTTTCTTTCAAATAAAAGACAAGAAACAAAGACCTATAAAGCAGTAATTAATTTTAGGATAGGTAAAACTTCTATTAGGACAGGATGTATAAATATCAAGGTCTAAAACTGATAATGACACAGTCAAGAAGTTTATTTTAAAGACATGGTGAGATAAACACTCCTTGGCTCTGCAAGTGAACAACATAGGTACCCCTCACTGTCCATATGCTCACTCTGCATCCCAGGCAGGAGATGGATACTTTCTTAGATCTGTTCCTTCCCATCCCAACTCCCACTACTCACATCTGAAACACAGAATCCACATGAACTGGGATTGGGTAATACCCTTCCCTTTGGGAACTTGTGATGTGACTCAGACACTTGGTATTTTCATAAACTTAGTGTAAGTACAGACCCTTAACTGAGGATTGCCACAAAGATACAGGAAAGGGTTGGGGAAGGCAAATTGGATGGAGGAGAGCAAAACCCTCCTCTACTATGACTGAAGGGTCACACGTCATCCCTGAAATACCTAAAACTGATGAATGAAGAGACTTACACATGTATGCTCCATAGAGATGCAAATAGGAGAAGAAACAAATAAAAATGAGAAGGGTGCTGCTGGCTGCCCCCAGCCCTCAGGACAAGAAGTGGGTAGAGAATGCCAATTGGCTGAGGGTTTTGTTTTTTTTTTTTTTTTTTTTTTTAGTATAATTTGAACTTTAAAATGTTAGTGAATTACTTAAAGGAAAAAAGAACACTAAAAAACTTAATGAGAACATAAGACCTGTGTTCTGGTGATGTCTGTCACCAGCTGAATTATGTTCATGGAAAGACACATTGATATTTGAGCCTCAGCTGCATTCCCCATAAAGTGAGGAGCTGGGGTTCTTCCCAACTCTACAATTCTATGACAGCATAATTCTAATGTGCAAGCAAATTCAGGTTTTCTAACTTGGTGGTATCATCCAAACTTGAATTCCTGGACTGCAATTGTTATCATGTAGCGCTGAGTTAAGAAAATAGCATTTTGTTAAGAATATATATATATATATATATCCCCAAAAAACACAAGTGTATGAAGGCTTTGGTTTGCTAGAAATACAAGAGTGTAAACTGAGGCTAGAAGGCAACATGGAAGAAAACTCATGATGGTCAAAGAAGAGAACACAATGTGATCAACAAGAAAAAAATCAGAGCAAAACTAATTAAAAAAAAAAGAAGGGTTAGGACCAAATAAGGCCCAAGTTAGATGCTGGGGAATGAAGGAATAGGACCTCTTGTGGGATTTACATAGGTGTGCAGCAAAGCCTGACTGGTAGAAGACTGTGCCAAAGCATGAGACTGAGATGGAAAGAGATGAGAAAGTTAAAGGCTGTTGAATACTTTACCAAGAGACTTGCAAGTACTTTCCCTTTGGAGAAGGAGGAGTAAGATGAATTCCCAAAGTAAGAGCTGATAGCGTTTGCCCTGGAGGACAAAGGTGTGACAATGACAGGAGACAGCCAGGACCACCCAGACTGAGGGTGTCCAGGAAGTACAGCTCACAGTGAGACAGCCTTGGCCTTCACTCCAGACCAAGTCTGATGCGTGCAAACTGGAAGGAGAGGTTAAAAAGGAAAGGATGTGGACTCTGTCTTGGCTAGCCTAAGAAAGCCCTGGAGATCAAGAGTAAGGAAAAAAAAATCTGACAGTCATAGTAGCATCCATATGTGTTGAAACAGACTTCTCTTGTTGGATCTGAACTTCTTTCCAAAATAAACAGAATAGTTTCTTCATGTCCAGGCAGTAAAATTCATTATTATATCATCCATTAAACATTTCAAGTATTCATTTGGAAAGTAAACAGACATTTTTATTGATGTAAAATAAACCGCTCAATCTTACAGAAAAAGCACACTTTCGTGTCTTTGGGATAATAATGGCAAATGCTTGCCGAGTACTTACAGTTCAGTGACTGTTCTAAGATCCTTCTGCAAAACATCTCACTTAATCTTCCCATTGACCCTGTGAAGTAGCTACAGATCCATAAACTCTGACCCAAGTCTCCTGGGCTTGGTGGGTTTCCCAAAATGAATTTGCAGGTTATAGTGAGGTAATATGGTACATATTGTCTAAGAACCCAGCAGTTTGGGGCTGCAGTACAATATAAAAGAAATTTTCTGCAGTGAAATTTAGGAATATTAATTTAGATAAATAATAATATTAATTTAGATAAATAATGAGTATAATAGGTAGCCACATGCCAGTTCAGAAGAGACTTGGAGGGCAGGTATGATGGGAAGAATCATTATATTCCTAAAGTTGTACTTACGAAATTTGTACTCATTAAATAAATGGTTTCTTTGGGAAAAAGAAAAAAGACAGAGAGACTTGGATGCCAAACAAGCATGCCTCAAACTTAGAAAAATAAAGCTTTCCATTTCCAGAGTGTTTGGATTTCAGAAAAAGGAAGATCAGAATTATTATTTGTATTTGATAGATGAGGATATTGGGCCGCAAAAACACTGGGCAACTTGACTGAGATCAAACAGCTAGTAAAGGGGACTGGAGTGGTGAGTTGGCTCCAGGCAATTGGGCCCCAACCTAGGTACTTCACTTCAATGCCTTATGGCTTTCTTGTATGGTGGCTTAACAGTTCAGGATTGGGGTTGATGAAGAACATAAATTAATTTTCACTACCCACATAGTCAAGACATGCGCCATTCAGATTTGTATGTGTTATTGTTTGCCATTCTTTGCTATTACAACAAAGTGCCTAAGCCCAGGTACTTACAAAGACATTTCTTCAGCTCACATCATCTCATGCAGGTTGTACCTTGAAAGGCAAAGTGCATGGGAGAGGAGTGGCCACACCATGAGACAGGGGCCCAAGAGAGCAATTCAGGGATCCTGCATGCTTGGGCAGCAAACTGTTTTCACAAGAACTAACTCAGGATCCCATGAAATCTATATTAATCCTCTCTGAAGGCAACACCCCAGGGACCCAAGGACTGCCCTCTAGGTCTTACCTCTTAAGTTCCCACCACCTCAGCACCACAACACTGAGGACCAGGCTCCCTTCAAGGGGAGGGCCCAACCACATCCAACCCATCCAAGATCCAAGCAAAGTCCTACTGACATCAGTATCTCCCATCCCCGAAGACCTGGGAGAATGCCCTGGAGGAAGACCAAGAGATGGGGTCATTTACAACAGGTTATGAGCCAGAAAGACCTGAGCACACAGGATGCCCTGTTCAATTCCCTGGAAAGGTTGGGGGTAAGGAAAACACAGCAGAATCCCAGATGAACCAGGTAAAAATGGCCAGCAAGATCGATGAATACCAATGTCAGAAATGAAAAGGCAATCAAGAGGAATAATAACCACGGTTTATCCAGCACCATGTCTGCCAAGTCCTGTGCTGAGTATGTTATATGCACTATCATAGAAGTGGCTGAAGCTGAACTCACGCACTTCAGTTTATCACAGGAGGAGCTCTAAAGAGAGGGAGTTGGTAGGAGGGAAAGCATTGGGTTAGAAGCTGGAAAACCCACAGAGGGAGGTAAGATTTCTAAAGGAGCAACGCATGGGCTCCACCAGCAAGGGTACTCACGGATTATGCAATGAGAGCTGTTGTCTACGAAGATACTTCTCAAATTATGCCTTCTTGGGATAATGTTTTTCAGAGAGTAAATGAACACAGAATTTAAATACAAGATAAGCAGTTTTATTTGCTTTGTCACTCAGGAAAAATGAGCAAATATGTAGTTTCTGATTTCTAACTTGAGAAGGCCTCCAACACTAGTGACAGCCTCAAGTACTCAGAGCAAAGTGAAAATTCTATTTTCCACACAGAGATAAGGTTCCTATGGGACAGTGTAGAGGAGGGAGAACTACTGGTGCAATTTTATGGTAATTTAATTAGCAGCTTCCAAACACCCACAAATACACATCCATTGAGAGCCACAAGACTGCCAGGTTTCCCATCATCTTCCGTGTTAGCTTAAATTGCAGACTGCAGTGTAAATTGTCAATGTGCATTTACCAAAGTCAGGCTATTTCTGCTACAGGAGAAGACGCTAAAACTTCCTTTCAGAACTGGTCAACGACAGAATGTTGTTTACATTCCCAGCAAGATCACGAGCACTCAACAGCTGGATGTTACAACAACCTTACAAGGCCCTTCTCTAGAAAGAAGGGGACTGAACTGCCCTGTAAGGGTGGGGCAGAATCAGGTTTTCTGGAACTTTCCCCATGTGAAAGTTTTGGGGAAGCTCAAGGCTCCCCTTCAGTGCAAGGGTGCCAAGGAGGAGGTGATCAGAGACCGCGTCACTGGGCTCACACCGAGTGCCTCAGCCCAGTGTTGCAGATGTTACCCCAATGCTTTCAACAAACCACTTTCCAGATGAGGCAAAGCAGCTCTGCGAGGCCCAGCCAATTGTCCTAGGTCATGCCAGACACAGGAGGTAGAACTGGAAACAACACGGAGGTTGTCCTCATGACTGAAGTCTCGTAGCAGAGCTGGAAGAGACGTTGCAAAACTTCCAGGGGGCTCGGGCCCATCTCATCCCACTCCTCAACTGGAGCTCAGGCTCCATGTTTATCCGCTCTATTGACTGGGCTTTTGCTTAAGATTTTTTTTTTTTGGAGGTGGGGGGATGGTCCTGTTCTGTAAACATCAACAAGACAGACAAGGACTTTGCAAACCACAGCCCCACACCTGTGGCAGGCCTTGCTTTGTGCCTGGAAGAGTTTTTGTTTTCTTCCCCTCAGTGCCTGTGGGGGTGTGGGGTGTGGCCAGTGAGGACGGCCTTAGAGGATTAGATGTGGCTGTGTGGGAAATGGTATACATACCTAACGTGTGATTTGGCAGTGGAAGATAACATCTGAGTCATAAAGCAGCTCTGCATCAAAACAGTAAATCAAGAGCAAACAATGTGGGAAAACAAATTCCTCAATTCTTACAGGGCCCCTGTTGGTTGGTTTCTCATTCCAGGGCTGTTAACCCCCAGTCAACCAATCCATCCCTTCTCTGGAGGCTGCTAGAATCTACATTCCTGCTTTTGCACCGACAGCACCCCCCGACATAGGTCACATCTTGTGGCCCTGGGGGACAGGAGTGACCTGCATGTTCTGTGACCAGCATCTGCGAACCATGTTTTTTCTCTGCAAAGTGGCAAACATCTGAATGGGCAGGGTTCACAGAGCTGTCCCACTGTCAGAGATGCCTCCAAGGGCAGTACTTCCAATTCTCTCTCTCTCTCTCTCTCTCTCTCTCTTTCTTTCTTTCTTTTTTGAAAGACTTATTTATTTGAAAGACAGAGAGTTGGGGCGGGGGTCTTCCATCCACTGGTTCACTCTCCAAATGGCCGCAATGGCTGGAGCTGAGCCGATCTGAAGCCAGGAGCCAGAAGTCTCCTCTGGGTCCCTCAGGTGGGTGCAGGGGCCTAAGGACTTGGGCCATTTTCTACTGCTTTCCCAGGCACATTAGCAGAAAATTGGATCAGAAGTGGAGCACGTGGGACTCGAACCAGTGCCCAAATGGGATGCCAGCGCTGTAGGCTGGGGCCTTAACCCACTGCGCCATGGCACCGGCCCCTTCAATTCTTTTTTTAAGAAAAGATTTATTTAAATTTTTGAAAGAGTTACAGAGAGAAAGGGAGAGAGAGGAGGAGAGGAGAGAAGAGGGGAGTGGAGGGGAGGGAAGAGAGAGAGAAAGATGATTGGTATGCTCTAGTTCATTTCCTAAACAGCTACAACAGCTGGGGCGAGGCCAGGTTGAAGTCAGAAGTATGGAACTCTATCCAGGTCTCCCATGTGGGCAGCAAGGGGCCCAAGTACGAGGGCCATTTTCTGCTATTTTCCCAGGTGCATTAGCAGGGAGCTGGGTCAGAAGTGGAGAAACTAGAAGTTGAACCAGCACTCAGATGGGAGCGGCAGCATAGGCAGTGGCTTAACCCACTGGACCACAAGGCTGGCCCCTGTGCTTCTATTTTTAACAGCATTTTTATTTTATTTATCTGAGAGGCAGAGAGAGAGAGAGGAAGATAGACACAGGGAGAACTCCAATCCATTGGTCCACTCCTCAAATGCCCAGGAGCTGGGAACTCAACCTAGGTGTCCCACAAGGATGGCAAGGATCCAAACATCAAGTTACCACTTGCTGCCGCCTAAGGTCTGCATTAGCAGGCAACTGGCATTAAAAGCAGAGGACAGACTCAAATCTAAACACTGGGACATGGGACGCAGGTGTCCTAAGCAGTGGCTTTACCATGATGCCAAGCACCTGTCCTTTAAAAAAAAAAACAAAACCGAAAACACATGGTTTTTCCTTCTTAATTTAGGTCCTCAGGAGCCTGGGGCACCTCAGAACTATCTCAGGGATCTCTCCAGGCCCAGCTGCCCTCCTCCCTCAAACAGAACACAGCGGGCCTTGAGTGAAGTGTGAAGGAAGAACGAGGTGTTCTAGTCCACCTTTATCATTTATCATTTCACAGATGAGGCCGCTGAGGTCCAAAGAGGGTGTGGAAGTTGTGCACTGTCACACAGCTCATCATGACCACACTCCAGGCTGCCTGCCCAATGCCGCGCACCTGAGCCCACTCTGCGTACAGGATGGATTCTGCTTCAAAAGAGCTCAGTATGTGTGAATACCATGTAGTCTCATCACTGTATTGAGAAAGGCCGAAGCACATCAGCCTCACTCAGGTCTTCTAAATTGCTCTGGGAAGGTCTCAGGGGATTTAAAGGATTTAAAGTGTCCAGAAGGGGCTGCTGTTGTGGCGTAGCAGGTAAAGCCACCGCCTGCAATGCCGGCATCTCATATGGGCTCCGGTTGGAGTTCCAGCTGCTCCACTTCCAATCCAGCTCTCTGCTAAGGCCTGGGAAAACCCCTGCATCTGCCTGGGAGACCCAGAAGAGGCTCCAGCCTCCTGGGTTCTGATTGGCCCAGCTCTGGCCATTGCAGCTACTTGAGAAGTGAACCAGCAGATGGAAGACCTCGCTTTCCTTCTCTCTTTCTCTCTCTGCCTCTGCCACTCCACCTTTCAAATATATTAAAAATAAATCTTTTTTAAAAAGATAAAAAGCCTAGAAAGCAGTTTGTTGTGGTAAGGGCAGTTCTAGGTCCCCAGCTTCCTCCTCTGCGGGATGAGCTGGGTGACAGGTGAGCACAATCATTCCACGAGAACATCTGCTGACACCCACTGTGAAAAGGTCATGGCCCTGGAAGTATAAAACAATGTTCAGGAACACTTTAGTTTAAAATGTGGTAGATTGATAAACTGCATTTATCTCTACTCTGTCCTGAAGCTCCACTAAAAATGACAGTAAATTTAACTTCAGAAAGGCATAAACTACAGGAATAATGTGAGCAAGATGGGTGCTGAGAGTAGACCCAAGATGTCAATAGCATTTTGGAGATCACTAGAGAACAGATGACAAATAGTGAAAGACTCAGCAAACATCAGTTAATGGTGGGTGGAGTGGAGGGGCAGAGACGCAGGCTAATTTGAGTCCTAGAACCTAGAAAGGCCCAGAGTGAGGCCCTGTAAACATGAATGCCAGGTGGGCTGAACTTACGAAGCTTGGTGGAGAGTCTATGTAACCCTATAGCCCTCTACCCTCAGCTTCATCTTGGAAAAATACTGGAGAAGTCTTTGGCCAAGAAGGACATCTAATAAATAGTATAGTACAGTAGGTGATTCTGCTGTGAGTAATACTTACATGTCATAATAATATAAGCCCCCAACACTGAACTAATGAGAAACTGTCATAACAATATTGGA
This sequence comes from Oryctolagus cuniculus, assembly GCF_964237555.1. Classification (NCBI taxonomy): domain Eukaryota; kingdom Metazoa; phylum Chordata; class Mammalia; order Lagomorpha; family Leporidae; genus Oryctolagus; species Oryctolagus cuniculus. The sequence goes on along the minus strand of NC_091434.1, from coordinate 138,534,937 downwards.
TGGATGGATGGATGGATGGATGAATGGAAGAGCAGTATGGCATGTGGAGGACTTTTGGTTGTTCATGGTAAGAAGTTATTGGATAATACAAAGCTTAAACATTTTAAAAATGAAAGGAAAAGGCAGTTATTTTAAATGACAGAAGCAAAGAAAAAGAAACAGTTAAAAGCAGTTTGAAAGTATTTGCATGAAGGGAGTAGAAATCAAAGCTACAGAGGGGACTGCTGATTATGATTCTCAAATCCAAAGGCTCCAAAATCTATCTTTCCCTAATTTGATACCAAAACTTATTTTGTGACAATTGCTGACCCAAAGCGATACGAGGCTATTTCTAGAGCTTAATCTGCTTAAATGTGAACATTTTTTTCCTGGAGAAATATCTTACATGTTTACAGGTGATGCCCCAGACATCAGCAGGAGTGCTGACTGACCGCCTTTGTAAACTCTGAATAATTGTGAAATTCCAAAACACACCTGCCCCAAGGGGGTTGCCCCTGAGCCAGTACCACCTGTCTACTGACCCTCAGGGCTCATCCAGCCCCTGCCTGCTTGACTTCCCTTGAAAGCTGAGGTCTGCAAGCTATATTCACTATGCCCCAAACAGAACTCCTGACTTCTCCCCTCCCTGGTGCCCACTCTGAACCCAAGGTCACCCTTCTCAGTTATGCCGTCACCTGCCCCATTGCTAGCAGCAAGAAACTAGCACTCATCCTTGACCCATCTCCTTCCCCACATTCCGCATCTAATCTGTCACGGAGGCACTCAGCTCTCCCCCCACAAAGCGTCCTGCCCACTGCCAACCATCCTCATTGTAACTCCCAGTACAAGCCTCCCTTTCTGACTTCTCTACTTCTAACTTAACCCCAGTAGAGCAGATTCTTCACAAAGTAGACAAAACTTTTCGAAACAGAAATCCAATCAAGTCACTCCCTGGGTAAAGTCCTCTAACAGCTTCTCTCACCACTGGAATACAGGTCCAACTCCCTACTAGCCTGCACAGTTTGGCTCCTGCACAGTTTGGCTCCTGCCTCTCCCTCTGACCTCATCTTCTATCCTCCATTTCCTCCAGCCTCAGACCTTTGTACCCTCTAGTCCCTACCCCTCAAGACTCTCCTGATGCTCATAGGACTCTGTCCTCACATCATTCAATTCTCTGGGCAAGCATCACCTTCTGACAGAAGCCATCCCTGCTCGCCCACAGTCCATCACCCACTTGCTCCTTGCTGCATTATCCGTTGTTCAGACTTATGCCTCTGCTAGATTTTAAATGCCACAAACACAGGGAGTTTTGCAGTCTTGTAAACTACTGAATCCTCTATATTTATAGCAGAGCCTCTCACATACTACATGTTCAACAAAACCTATTAAAAAAATAGATGGGGGCCTGCAACGTGGTGCAGCAGGTTAAGCTACCACTTGCAACAGCAGCATCCCATATTGCAGTGCCAGTTTGAATTCAGGTTGCTTCATTTCCAATCCAACTTCCTGCTATACCCGGGGAGAGGTAGGACATGATAGCCCACATACTTGGGCCCCTGCCACTCACATGAGAGACCTGGATGGAGTTCCAGGCTTTACCAGTCCTGGCTGTTGCAGGCATTTGAAGAGTGAACTAGTGGATGGAAGATCTCTCTCTGTTTCTTTCTTCTTCTTCTTTTGACAGGCAGAGTGGATAGTGAGAGAGAGAGACAGAGAGAAAGGTCTTCCTTTTGCCGTTGGTTCACCCTCCAATGGCCGCCGCGGCCGGTGTGCTGCGGCCGGTGCACTGCGCTGATCCGACGGCAGGAGCCAGGAGCCAGGTGCTTCTCCTGGTCTCCCATGGGGTGCAGGGCCCAAGCACTTGGGCCATCCTCCACTGCACTCCCTGGCCACAGCAGAGAGCTGGCCTGGAAGAGGGGCAACCGAGACAGAATCCGGCGCCCCGACCGGGACTAGAACCCGGTGTGCCGGCGCCGCAAAGCGGAGGATTAGCCTGTTGAGCCACGGCGCCGGCTTCTCTCTGTTTCTATCACTCTGCCTTTTGAACAAATAAGCCTTTAAAAAAAAGAGAACAGAGGTACTCACTGTATACCATTTGGAAAATAAAGAATAATATAATGAAAAACCATAATCATTTCTGGAATCCCACCACCCAGCTATAAACATAATGTACAAATAAATATGCATGCTTAATAATAACTTGATATGTTCTTTATCTTGACAGGAATACATGGCTTTTATAAGAGTTTGCATTTGTCAAAACTCAGAAAATGTATACTTAAGACTTGTACATTTCACTGTATATAAATTTTTCCTCAAAAGGAAAACACCCATGTACAAATACAGAACAATAGTTAATTATGTGCATGCTAAAGTATTTTGATGAGAGTGTGCTGATGCTTGCAACTTAGTTTGAAACCCATCATCAAAATAAGATGGATTGTTGAAATGCTAGAGGAAGCATAACTGCACAGATACAAGCAAATAAAATAAAACGCTAATGGTAGAACTAACAATAGCTATAAGGGAGAGTTCACTACAAAATTCTTTCAAGTACACTATATATTTAAAAATTTTCAAAGTAAAATGTTGGGAAACATAACTTGGGATCACTTCTGTTACAGGTAGTATCTTACCCAGCTTACTTTCACTGTATTTTCCTATGCCATTATCATCTTTGAAAACATGATTTCAAAAGGCTGTGCAGTATGCCCTTGGATGGGTATGTTATAATTCATTTAATCAGTTTTCTATCTTTGGACCCATAGACCATTTTAAATTTTTCACTTTTGCTAACAACAATGCAAATCCTTGTAGTACAAAAGGGGTCTTCATAAAGTTCATAGAAATGAAATTAAAAGGTAAATTAATTATTTTCATGCAAAACAATATTTGAAATCCATGCATGATTTTTTTCATAATACAATTTTCTGTGAGCTTTTTAATGCAAAAATACAGATTTCAACTTTTTGCACCAAAATAAGCTTATCCTTTAATTCATTTTTTTCCAGAAACTTTAATTTTTATTTATTTATTTATTTATTTTTTGACAGGCAGAGCAGACAGTGACAGAGAGAGACAGAGAGAAAGGTCTTCCTTTTGCCGTTGGTTCACCCTCTAATGGCCGCTGCGGCTGGAGCACTGCGGCCGGCGCACCGCGCTGATCCAATGGCAGGAGCCAGGTACTTATCCTGGTCTCCCATGGGGTGCAGGGCCCAAGCACTTGGGCCATCCTCCACTGCACTCCCGGGCCACAGCAGAGAACTGGACTGGAAAAGGAGCAATCGGACAGAATCCGGCACCCCGACCGGGACTAGAACCCAGTGTGCCGGCGCCGCAGGCAGAGGATTAGCCTATTGAGCCACGGCGCCGGCCAGAAACTTTCTGAAGTACCCCCCCCCACACACAAATACATATATATACACACACACACACATATATATATACCTGTATTATATTTGCATTATACTTATTACGTGTTTGTTATATATGTATTATATATGTTCTGTATATGTTCTATATATGTGTGTTTGTTTATTCCATTTACATTCCCAGAAGGTCAAGTGTCAAAACACTTTAGAATCCTGCTATGTGCATAGAGCTATCGTGAAAGACGTCAACAGATGGGTAAATTCTCCCCATCTGGTGAATCTTGAAAGTTCTTAAAGGGGACCAGCTGCTTTCCTGTGTCTCCACCACTGCATTAGTGAACTCCCATGCACACCGCAGGGCCTCAGAGAAACATCCTGACCTATGTTAAGAGAACACACGATCAGAAAGAAGCCTACCTATCTGAGAAAAATGGTGGGAGATGGTTTCCTTTTTCTTCTTTTTAAGGAGAATAACAACAACGACTACATTTCTTGAATGTTCAGATGCCAGGCAAAATGCTCAATGCTTTAACATGGAACAGCTCACCTACTTTTCAAAACAACCCTAATTCACTTAAGTTACTATCACGCCTATATTAGGGCTGAAAAAAAAACCGAGACTCAGCCGACAGGGATTAAATAACTTGCCGAGGCCCCCCAGCCACTGGGTCCCTCAAACCTTGTGGACTCCAAAGGCCATTCTGTAATGCTGTCAACAACAAAGAAATTATACCATCAAGTGGTGACGCGCCAACTCGCCCTTCTCTCCATCAGCGGGAAGACCCAGGCGGCCATCTTGGATGGAAGCGGGAAGCTGTGTGGGTGCTTTGCATCATGGGAAATCAGAAGCCGGCTCCTCGGGACCACGTGGAGAGACGACGACTGTGGGCAGCAGCGGCCCGCAGCAGCAGGGTCCTTGGCCGCCCAGATGTCCAGCGTGCCGTGGTGAACCCATGACGGGGTTTTCCCAGGGCTAAGAGTGTTCTCTGGGGCTCACGAATCTGATCTGAGGTCAACTGCAGAAGCCCTGCTGGGAGCATGTTTAACACGGTTTCTTGAAGGGCAGTCCGCCAGCGGCAGCCAAGAGCGAGGCACAGCCACCTGCCTGCAGCGCAGGCCCGGCAACGCGCTTTCCTTTCTTCATTCCTCATCCCTCTGAACCGCATGTTTTAGATTTTTATAAAGACATTTTATAACTAAAAAATGGTTCCCAGAGATCAAGGAGACAAGGGTGGTAGTTGCACCTTAACCCATGTTTTAATTGCGTTTTTCCATGAACTTTGGAAAGGTTCACAGCACTGGGATTGCAGGTTTTTTTTTTTTTTTAAGATTTATTTATTTGCTTGAAAGGCAGAGTTGCAGAGAGGCAGAGAGAGAGAGAGATAGGTCTTCCATCCGATGGTTCACTCCCTAATTGGCCGCAATGGCTGGAGCTGTGTTGATCCGAGGCCAGGAGCCAGGAGCCTCCTCTGGGTCTCCCACCTGGGTGCAGGGGCCCAAGGACTTGGGCCACCTTCTATTCCTTTCCCAGGCCAAGCAGAGAGCTGGATTGGAAGTGGAGCAGCCAAGACTTGAACCAGCGTCCATATGAGATGCTGGCACTTCAGGCGGCGGCTTTACCCGCCATACCAAAATGCTGGCCCTTGGCATTTCAGTTTTAGAATTTATTAGAGAAGGGGCCGGCGCTGTGGTGCAGCAAGTTAAAACCCTGGCCTGAAGCGCTGGCATCCCATAAAGAAGCCGGTTCTAGTCCCAGCTGCTCCTCTTCCAATCCAGCTCTCTGCTATGGCCTGGGAAAGCAGTAGAAGATGGCCCAAGGCCTTGGGCCCCTGAGCCCATGTGGGAGAGCTGGAAGAAACTCCTTGGCTCCTGGCTTTGGATCGGCGCAGCTCCAGTCTTTGCGGCCATCTGGGAAGTGAACCAGCGGATGGAAGACCTCTCTCTGTAACTCTTTCAAATAAATTAATTAAAAAAAAAAAAAAAAAGAATTTCCTGGCGAAGCAGTCCTCGCCTTGGTTTGACTCCCAAAGCTCATTTCTATGTTACTGCTGGGAACTTGGGGTCTCTTTCCTTCTAAGGTAGAGCTGATTGCTAGTCTGGCTGCCAAGAGCTTTTCTAACCCCTCATGAAACCAACATAAACCTGGTTTTCATAAAGGAAGAAGGTTCCCTATTAAGACATACTGAAGGGCACTTTCACAGGGCTGGGGACCCAGTAATAATTTTCCCAAACAACAAAACAAAAAGGAATATTTCAGAGAAGATTGGCTGGGGATAACCTTTTTTCTTCTGTGTGCGCGCATGCGTGTGTGCGCATGTGTGCTATGTTTTAAGAGGCAAGAACAGCAGGGCATACAAAGCCCTCAGAATTGCCCTGAGGTAACTGGTTCAGAGAGAGACCCAGAGCAGGAAGAGGTCTTGAGGAAATGTGTGAGAACAAGCTCGTTCTGAGATGAAATGGTCCCGCTAGTCGCAGCCGAGAGAGGGGGCAGGGAAGAAGGAGCAGCCATACAGCAACACCCAGGAGGGGGAAGTGCCCCAAAGCTGGGGGGGGGGGGGGGCTTGTGGAGGAGGGGTGTGGGGCGGCTCTGAGTAATGGGGGTCCCAGATGAAGCCCACAGGAGATGTGAACTCTCCCAGTGAAGGGAGCATGTCTGTGTCTCACAGGCAGCCATGAACGTTTCTGCTGGGGATTTCAGGAGGTCCCAGTCACCTGGGTGCTGGCCACAGATCATCCATTCATTAGCACGTGACAGTGACACCAGGGGCCAATGAATGCCTGGTAACAGCATGTTTCTATCACACTGAAGAGAGGTAATCTATTTAGCTGAAAGTTCTATTATCCCTCAAGACCAGAGAATTTAAATCTTCGAATCACACAGGAGCTGCAGGGTCACCCACAGCACTGAAATGACTCAAGGACAAGAAAAACAACCTAAGAAATGAGATGCATGTGCTAAAAGCCCAGGAGAGAGCACCTGGGGAGAAACTGGGCACCAGCATTGGAATGCTGGGGCAACAAGGTCCTGGTAGAGGGTGATGTTTCTAGAGATGAGGGGCAGGAAAAGGGAATTACCAAGGGCAGATGGCAAACACCACCAGGTGGCAAAGGCCCCCAAAGAAGGTGCTGGAACTGGGAGACATTAGGACAGGCAGTCCCTTCTGGACTTCAGCCTTCACCATGCTGCCTGGCCCTGAACAGACTCTCTAAGGACATTAGAGGATTTATGTTATCTTTTTTTTTTTTTTTTAGATTTATTTATTTGAAAGGCAGAGTTACAGAGAGGCAGAGGCAGAGAGAGAGTGAAAGAGAGAGAGAGTTCTTCCATTCACTGATTCACTCCCCAGACGGCTGTAACGCCAGTAGCCAGGAGCTTCTTCCAGGTCTCCCACTTGGGTGCAGGAGCCCAAGGACTTGGGCCATCTTCTACTGCTTTTCCCAGGCCATAGTAGAGAGCTGGATCTGAAGTGGAGCAGCTGAGACTCCAACCAGTGCCCACGTGGGATGCTGGCACTGAGGGTGGTGGCTCTACCCATTATACCACAGTGCCAGCCCTGGATTTATGTTATCTTAAATTAAAGGCAGTCAGTCACCAGACCAGCGGACTCCTGATTACCCCTACTCTTTGAATCTATGGTGCTTTAAGAGGTATACTTATGCATAGAAGGTCCCTGACTTAGGATGGTCTGAGAGTGATATACCTTCCATAGAAACGGGACTTTGAATTTTGTTTTCTTAAAAAGATGTATTTATTGGGGCAAGTGCCGTGGCTCACTTGGCTAATCCTCCACCTGTGGCGCCGGCATCCCATATGGGCACCGGGTTCTAGTCCCAGCTCCTTCTCTTCCAGTCCAGCTCTCTGCTGTGGCCCGGGAGGGCAGTGGAGGATGGTCCAGGTGCTTGGGCGCCTGTACCCGCATAGTAGACCAGGAGGAAGTGCCTGGCTCCTGACTTCGGATCGGCGCAGCGCTGGCCATGGCGGTCATTATGGGGGGTGAACCAACGGAAGGAAGACCTTTCTCTCTGTCTCTCTCTCACTGTCTAACTCTACATGTCAAATAAGTAAAAAAAAAAAAAAAATGTATTTATTAAGAATGGGACTGGAAGAAGGAGGAGTAAGAAGGGTGAGAATGTGGGCGGGAGGGAGGGTGGGGTGGGTGGGATAACTCACTATGTTCCTAAATTTGTATATATGAAATGCATAAAGTTTGTATACCTTAAATGAAAAGTTTCTAGATAAAATAAAAATTATTTATTTATTTGCAAGTTAGAGCAACAGAGATGTCAGGAAGACAGAGAAAGAGAGATTTTCCATCCACTGGTTCAACTCTCCAAATGGCCACAAAAGCCAGGTCCTGGCCAGGCCAAAGCCAGGAGCCAGGAACTCCATCCAGGTCTCCCACATGGGTGACAGGGGCCAAACACTTGGGCCATCATTTGCTGCCTTCCCAGCCACATTAGCAGGGTGCTGGTTTAGAAATGGAGCAGCTGGGACGGGTGCTGTGGCATAGCGGGTTAAGCTGCCACCTGCGGTGTCGGCATCTGATCTGGGCACTGGTTTGAGTCCTGGCTGCTCCACTTCCAATCCAGCTCTCTGCTATGGCCTGGGAAAGCAGGAAGAAGCTCCTGGCTCCTGGCTTCAGATCAGCACAGCTCCAGCCATTGCAGTCATCTGGGGAGTGAACCAGCAGATGAAAGAACCCCCCCCCCCTTCTCTACCTCTCCTTCTCTGTGTAACTTTGACTTTCAAATAAATAAATAAATCTTAAAAAAAAAAAAATAAGTGGAGCAGCCAGGACTTAAACCAGCACTCCAATATGGGATGCCAAAAACCACAAGGGAAGGCTTAAACCTGCTGCACCAGGATGCTGGCCCCAAGGCCTCTGAATTATGAATTTGGATTGTTTATTGGACCAGTACTAGGTGTTCTGATCAGCCCCACAGTCAGGAGGGAAACCACAGTCGACTCCACCGGTGCTGTGTTGCCGAGGTAGGATGTGTGAGATGCACTCAATACACATTTGACTTAAGATATTTCCAACTTATGATTGGATTCTCAGGATATAACCCCTTCCTAAATAAAGGGGCACGTGTACTAGGAAGAAAGAAGAAACAGCAACAATTTTAAGAAAATTCCCAACATCAGAGCTGGTAAAATGTGAAAAACGGGGGCACCTTGGAATCAGTGACCTATGGAAGATTGTAAGGATACTACCTGCTGGTTTTGAGAAGGACCATGGCACTGGCACCATCCCCAGGCACAACTGGAGAGGGTGGGGCAGTGGAAAGAGTCATTTGATAAAGAGCCATCACTCCCAGTCTGCATAGGATATATGCAAAGTAGCTGGATGCATGAAAAGGGAGCAGAGCAAGCCAGTCCAGAAAGAAACACCGCGACCCTCCTGCAGCTCTGACTTAACACGTCTGTGGAGGGGGCACTTGGCCATCCCTGTCTGCTCCCCTAGTGAGCCCAATGCCAAGTGCCGAGGCCTCCGTGTGACAAGCAGCACGCCAGCCCTCTGGGGACGTTTGCCAAGTGCCTGCCTCCCTGCTGAATGAATGCCATACATGTGCATTTGCTGGCGACAGAGCAGGCCCTAAAAGCAGGAAGTGTTTTGCAAAGAATGAACCAAGTCTTCCCCCTTGGAAAATAGCTTCCCTCCAGCCTCCTTCAAGGCAGTTGGAAAGGAATGCTGTCCATTTGCAAATCAATAACTTCCACGGGCTATGTAGACAACAAAGCGCAATATGTGATCCGAGAGACCCACAATGGCTCAGTGTTCCAACATAATCCTGCCCTCCAAGAGGCAGACAAGGAAAGACACAGGCCTCCTGGCTGCATCTGCCCAGTGCCACACCGAGGGCTGGTGGCCTATCCTTTTTTTGGGGTGGAAACCAGAAGGCTGCAGCTGAGCATACTGCCAGGAGCCAGCGACACTCCACATCTTACTGCTTCCTACTTTTCACAGCTGTTTGCTTCAGGGTTGTTAGAAAGATACCTATACCAGAAGGGAGCCGGTTTCATGGAAAATACATTTCAATCATTCACTTTCAGCCAGAATTTCACACTCTCCGAGGCACTTGACATTATGCTTGGAAATAGGAGAGAAACAGCTGGTGCACGGGCCACACCTCCAGGGATTTCAGCCTTTTCCTACAAGCAGAGCTGCCTGTGCCGAGAAGTATTAGGTTCTATGAAATTGCAGCCAGGAGCAGAGGCTGGAAGGCCCGGTAGTAAAACTCATCTCCACCCTACCTGGATCAGTCTTGTGGCTCAACCCGCAGAGCCAATAAAAAAAAGGGCCTGTGGCTGGCAAACATTATTTCCCCTGATTGTTCCACTCCCTACTAATTACTCTCAGAGTCTGGCAGTGCAGCAAGAGCCTGGGGTGATGTGCAGATGACCTGAACTCCCAAATCACGGAGCACCAAGCAAGGTCTTCCGGGAGTCTGAGAATGGGCCGTTATCAATCCACTTGGCTTGGGAAGAGGCAGCAGGACCGCACCTGTGCTCCCTCTCCACTAACCAGAGAGACTGTTAGGAACCTCAGTCACCCCCAACAGAAAAGCAGAGGAATCCATTCTTTCTGGAAGCGTGATCTCTGCAGAAACCAAGTCGGGCTCCATTTAGACAAAATCACTGAAGAGCTCTTCGAGTTCAGCATCAGGGAAGCCAGCCACTTGGGAAGCCACCCGTGCAAAGGAAACAACCAGACCAGCCAGCAGCATCTGACCCATGCAGCTGTGGGGTTTCTAGATACAAATGCAGAGGTTTTTCCCTTTACAAAGGCCAAATGGCATGCTGTTACAGGCAGCAGCTCAGCTGAGAGAGGTTTTTAGGAAGCTGTTGCTGAGAGGCTGAGAGAGAGACAGGGAGGGAGGGAAGCAGGAAGTGAGCTCGTGGGTTTTGTGCACTGAAAGTGAAAATCAAGACTTGAAAGTGGAAGATGGTTGCCTGATGGTTTGGCAACTCTCCCTGGCCTGAGTACTTCAAATCCAACACGGGGATTTCCATGCTTCAGCCCAACACACTACTGGAGACCGCTCCCAGTGTGCTGGGCACATGGCTGTTAATGCTGGCAGCATGCTCACTTGGACTGAGTTCAAGATGGTACCTGATTAGCACACGTGAGCCTGTTTGGCCATGCTGCCTTGGCTGGAAGGTGCATCCGGGGTGCCTGACAGCAGCTCTTTTTTTTTTTTTTTTTTTTTTTTTTTTTTTTTGACAGGCAGACTGGACAGTGAGAGAGAGAGAGACAGAGAGAAAGGTCTTCCTTTGCCGCTGGTTCACCCTCCAATGGCCGCCGCGGCCGGCGTACTGCGGCCAGTACACCGCGCTGATCCGATGGCAAGAGCCAGGTACTTACCCTGGTCTCCCATGGGGTGCAGGGCCCAAGGACTTGGGCCATCCTCCACTGCACTCCCAGGCCACAGCAGAGAGCTGGGCTGGAAGAGGGGCAACCGGGACAGAATCTGGCGCCCTGACTGGGACTAGAACCCGGTGTGCCGGTGCCGCAAGGCGGAGGATTAGCCTAGTGAGCCGCGGCGCCGGTCTGACAGCAGCTCTTAAGTAGTCACGGCACGAGAGCAGCCTGAGTTGAATCTTGTCCTCTTCCCTATTGCATCTGTGCTCTTAGTGTACCCAGACAACGGGGAAGAGCTTCAGCACCCCACAGCGGCTGCAGCCATAGCTCCAGCCAACCCAAGGGGTGCATGAACACCCAAGGGAAGACACACAGCTAAGCACCTGCTGTATGCCAGGCATGGAAAACAGGAATATCTATGAGGCACAGGTTCTGTGCAAAGGAACCCAGAGCCCACTGGGAAGAAAGGTGAAATAAGAAATGATAAAACCATATGATGGATGCAAGAACAGTGATGCCTGCAACTTTAACACAGATGGTCGTTCCGCTGGAGCTGGGTGATGCTGTGGAAGCTTCATTTGAACTGGGCCTGATGAGTAGGAGGTTGCCAGGAGGACCAAGACAGCAGTGAGCAACAGGAGTAAGGTTGGAGGGTGAGTGGTCTGTGGGGAGACAGAAACTCTTCTGGGGAGCCGGGGCTGGGCAGACACTAAAGGGTTCCCAGGGCTCCACTGACAGGCTGCAGCCCACGTCACTCAGGAGATCCCGGGAGCCACTGATGAGATTTAAGGAGCAGAGCGACAATCTGATCTGAGCTGGGGAGGCAGTAACCAGAAGGAGGGACAAAGGAGGCTGCTGGCAAAGTTCCAGCAACCCAGGTGTGGACAGTCTTCTGGATCCGACAGGAGCAGGGTCAGAGCAGAAGTGCAGGGCTGCAGGCAGACAGGAGGGGTGCAATGCCTGCTTGTGGCAGGCCAGTGCCCTGCAAGAGTTCCAAACCCTGGTGCCTTTGATGTCCGAGAGTCCAGGCTGCCCACACACTAGCTCTCTCCGCCACACTTTCTGAACTGTCCTGATCCCCAGACTCACCCCTGCCAGGATCTGAGCGACATCCTGGCTTCTGCTCGGCCTTTTCTATCTTCTCCAGATCATGCTCCCTGCTGGGCTGTGGAGCCTTCTGCTTTTCCACTCGCTCCAGGACCAGAGCCCTCAAGAAGGAAACAGGATGGACTTCTCTCCTGATGCCATCCACAGCCCCCTTTCCAAATACAACACAAAGAATCCCTTACTGGAGGTAAGGTCACCCTTTTAGGGTTCCCTGCAGCCAGATCAGAAATTCCAGGATCCCTGATGTCTCCCTTTGCCCCAAGTCCTGGCCCCATGGAGTGATGGCGACCTCAGAGGTGGCTCGGGGAAACTTTTCTGCATCCAGTGGAATCTGGACCCACGATGACAATCTCGATTTCCTTGGCGAGCTCCAAAAGGAAAGTACTTAGGGTGGGGCTGAGACACAGTGTGCAAGCAGATGAGCCCCAGGTGTTTTTCCTGTAAATCTAATTGCTAATATATGAGGCAGGAGCAAGCCGGAGCCCTATGTGTGCTGTACGGCGCTTATGTATATAGGAGCGTTTCACGGTGTGTAATTGCACTGGATCACGACCGGCACATGGGAGGGGGAGGGGCTCGCACTCCTCGGAGGCTGTGTGGAGCACAGCGTGGCAGCCCAGATGCTGCAGCCAGGAGGCCTGGGGTGCCTTCCATTCACCAGCTGGCTGGCCTTGGACAAATTCTGCGCTTGCTTGTGCCTTGGTTTCTCCAGCTGAAATACAGGACTGATACTAATGTCTGGCGCCCAGTGAACACCTTATAGGCATTTATAAAGAGATTTCTAACCTAGGGGTGACTTCAGTAGAGGGCTGTTGGGCCACAGAACCTGCCTGAGGTGGCCTGACTGCAACAGGGGACAGAGGACTGAAGTCTTTGGCTCCCAGCCCCTCCTTATTCTTCATGTCCAGCTTCTCTGGGAAGCAGGGATTCTCTGGCCTGGGAAAGAGCCTTTATGGGGGAAAACAATGTGCACTGTCATCCTGTAGCAGTGATCATTATAGTTTTTTTTTTTTTTTTTTGAAAAACTGTATTGAGGTCAAATTCATATAACATAAAATTCATCATTTTAACCATTTAAAAGTACACAACTCAGTGTACAATTCATAATGCTATAAGCCATCACCACTATCTAATTCCAGAATACATTCATCATTCCCAAAAGAAAACCCCTATTTCCCAATTCCCCTCTCCCTCCAGCCCCTGGCAACAACCAAGCTCTTCTCTACCTCTACAGACTGCTCTGTCCTGGTCTTTTGCTTCCTTCTTCCATACCCATGCTTCAGCAGGAGGTATCAGTGAAATACTCCTTTTCATGGCTAAAGAGAACCCCATTGTAGTATACACACATTTAGTTTATCCATTCACCTGCTGGTAGACATTGGGTTAGTTCCATCTTTTCGCTCTTGTGCTATGAACACAAGTATACCATTTTTTTTGGGTGAACTTAAGTATACCTAAGAATGAATTTGCTGGATCATATGATAATACTATGCTTAACTGCTGCCGCTTGATAAAGTGTATTTATGAAAATTCCATGGCTAACATCATACTTAGGGTCATTTTATTTACTTATTTTTTTATTCAAGAGGCAGAGACACACACAGATATGCCAAACTGATTTCCACAGCGGCTGGGCCATACCAGTTCCACCAGCAATGTATAGAGTTTCCCTTGCTTTACATCCTCACTGATACTGGAAATCTACCTTTTTCTTTCCTTACAGACAGAGAGACAGAGAGGGAGGAAGACAGAAAGGGAGAGAGACAGGGAGAGAGAGAAAGGGAAAGGGAAAGGGAGAGAGAGAGGGAGGGAGGTATCTTTCATCCACTTGTTCACTTTCCAAATGGCTGCTACAGACTGGGCAGGGCCAGGCCAAAGCTACGAGACAGGACTTCCAATCAGGTCTCCCACATGGGTGGCAGGGGCCCAAGTACTTGGGCCATCTCCTGCTGCTCTTCCAGGTGCATTAGCAGGGAACTGGATCAGAAGTAGAGCAGCTGGGACTTGAACTGGTGCTCTGATATGGGATGTTGGCATCACCAGCAGCAGTTTAGCTTGCTGCATCACAATGCCAGTCCCCTAAAAATATATACTGTTATAGCCTTCCTAGTGGGTAGGAAGTGCCATCTCGCTGATTTGTGTTTCCTGAATGACTCACGATGCTTAGCATCTCTTCCAGCACAGTACCTCTTTATGTGTTTGACACTGGAGAAATTGATTTAAAAGATACAGAGTCTTGGGCCTGTTTCTTAAAATGAAAGTGGGCTGACTCTTGTGCAGATCACAGCATGAAGATCTAACTATCAGCAGATTCCTTGGGTTAGTTTCAAGGTGCAACTGACAAATGGTGGCCCCTAGGGTTGGAAATGGGATTTGGATGGCTCCACAGGTCCAAAATTTCCAGATCTACCTGTGGCTGGGGGGGAGGCACCCTGCTCTGCTTGTCTTCTGGTTATGAGGTCACATCTGTCTTTTGTGGGCATCAAATGCCATCACTATTAAGAGTGGCAGCTCATAGGGCTGGTAAAAGCTGCTGCCTATGATGGTGACATCCCATCTGGGCTCCACAGTCCTGGCTGCTCCATTTCTGATCCAGCTCCCTGCTAATGCACCTGGGAAAGCAGCGGAAGATGGCCCATGTACCTGGGCTCCTGCATCTACGTGGGAGAAGCAGATGAAGCCCTTGGCTTCAGCCTAGCATAGTCCAAGTTGTTGCTGCCATTTGGGGAGTGAACCAGCAGATAAATCAATCAATCAATCTCTCTCTCTCTCTCGATATATATATATATATTACTCTGCCTTTCAAATAAATAAATCTTAGAAAAAAGAAAAAAGAAAAAAAAAGGAGTAGCAGCCTGACTATCCACAGACTGGAAAGTGGGATTAACCAGAGGCTCTGAGATCCTAGCTAGGAGGGAACCAGTTTCTGGCTTGAGAGAAGCCAGGGAGTTAAGGATAAATGCCACGTGATGATCTATCTAGGAAGCTAAGGGGGCAGATGGCTTGAAATGCCAGCCAACGTCAGGGTTGGGTACTCACTGTGGTGGCCCTGGGCTGGCTCTACGAGACTTGGAATCACTCTGCCAACAGCAGAGGCAGGGCACAGCTGGGCACGTTCCTTTCCAAAAACAGAGCACTGGCCCCACTGTAAAGGTTGTCTCTTCCCTAGCCCCTAGCCTCCCTGTTTTCATTGTTGCCTTCCGGCCACTTCCTCGTTGTTCAGAGCCTCACCAGAAATGAGAGAGAAGAGCAACACTACTGTATTACATGTTTCCTCAATTCATGGCCCAAGAACAGCTGAAGTCTGTGGAGTCTTAACTCTATTAATTCTGTGGCTTAAAATCACAATTGGTTATTTATCTCTCACAGTTCTAAGTACTGACTACACTCTGTCGGGCAGTTTTGCCTTAGGATCAGATGTCAGCTGGCACTGCGGTCATATGAAAGATCTACCAGGCTGCATATCCAGATATCCCATTCACATGGCTGGCATGTGACACTGGCTGGCAGCTCAAAGTTCAGCCAGGGATGTTGACTGCATTATCCACACCCAAGTGCCTTTGGCTTCCTATAGCATGGCAGCTGGATTCCAAGTGGGAGCATCCCTACTGTGAGTGTCCAAGAAACTCAGGCAGGAGTGACACGGCTCCTGTGACCCTGCCTCCAATACCACATGGTGTCACATCTGCTGTATTCTGTTAGTCAAAAGTAAGTCACGGGGAATACTCCCCAACTCCACGAGGCCAGTATTACTCCCCCAGACAAAGAAATTGCAAGAAAACCCAAGATCAAATCTCTTACAAATATAGCTATAAAAATCCTCAACAAAATGCTAGCAAACCAAATCCAGCAATATAGAAAAAGGATTATATACCATGAACAAGTGGAATTTATCCCAGCAATGCAAGAGTGGTTCAACTTATTTAAAAAAAAATCAATCTGTGTTATATACCACATTAATAGAAAACCCCACAATCCTCTCAACAGAAAATGCATTGGACAAAGGCTAACATCCTTCATGATAAAAACACTCAACAATCTAGGTATAAAAGGGAACTTCCTCAACTTCCTCAGCATATTTATGAAAAGCCCATGGGTAAAATCATACTTATGCTAATTTTATTTACTTTTGAGAAGCAGAGAGACAGAGAGAAAGATCTCCCATCTACTGGTTTACTCTCCATGTGCCTGCAACAGTTAGCGCTAAATCAGGCTGCAGACAAGAGCCAGGAACTCAGTCCAGCTCTCCTTTGTGAGTAACAGGGACCTAACTACTTGAGCTGTCACCTAATGCCTCCCAGGGTGCACATTAGCAGGAAGCTGGAGTGGAGAGCAGACTCAGGACTTAAGCCAAGGCACTCCAATATGCGATACAGGTGTACCCACTGGCATCATAACCGCCAGGCCAACCCATTCCTAGTATCATTTAATGGTAAAAAACTAAAAGTTTTCTCCCCAAGATCAAGAACAAGACAAGGATGTCCACTCTATTCAATGTTATTCTGGAGGTTCTAGCCAAGACAATTAGACAAGAAAAAAAGAAATAGAGTCATCCATATTGGAAAGGAAAAAGTAAAACTACTTCTATTCACAGATGATAGGATCTTAAATACAGAGAACACATACAAAGAAAACTATTACAGCTAACAATTTCAGGAAACCTGAGGGGCCAGCGCTGTAACAGAGTAGGTTAAGCATCCGCCTGCAGCGCTGACATCCCATATGGGCACCAGTTCAAGTCCCAGCTGCTCCACTTCTGATCCAGCTACCTGCTGTTGGCCTGGGAAAGTAGAAGATGGCCCAAGTGCTTGGGCGCCTGCACCCATGTGGAAGATCCAGAAGAAGCTCCTGGCTCCTGGCTTCAGATCAGCCCAGCTCTGGCCATTGTGGCCATTTGAGGAGTGAATCAGCAGATGGAAGACCTTTCTGTCTATTCCTCTCTCTCTCTGCATCTTTGCCTTCTCAGAAAAAAAAAGTTGAAGACTAAAAGAACATATGCAAGAATTAGTAGTATTTCTATATATTAGCAATGAAAATCAGAAAAAGAACAGCATTCCACTTATAATAGTATTGAAAAATAAAACACATGAATAAATTTAAGCAGAGATGCAAGACTTTTATATTAAAACTACAAACATTGACAAAGTTATCCTAAAATTCAAATGGAAATGGAAATTCAAAGGGCCTCATTTTTTTTTTTTAAAAGATTTTTATTTACTTATTTGAGAGGTAGAGTTACAGACAGTGAGAGGAAGAGACAGAGAGAAAGGTGTTCCTTCCATTGGTTCACTCCCCAACTGGCTGCAACACTGGAGGTACACTGATCCAAAGCCAGGAGCCAGGAGCTTCTTCCCAATCTCCCATGTGGGTGCAGGGGCCCAAGCATTTGGGCCATCTTCTGCTGCCTTCCCAGGCCATAGCAGAGAGCTGCATTGGAAGAGGAGCAGCCGGGACTAGAACTGGCACCTATATGGGACACCGGCGCCGCAGGCGGAGGATTAACCTACTGCGCCATGGTGCCGGCCCCCAGGGCCCCATTCTTTCAAGCCAAAACAATCTCAAAAAAGAAAAAAGATGGAGGATGTATATTTCTCAATTTCAAAACTTTCTACAAAGCTACAGTAACCAAGATAGTGTGTTACTACTGTAAGGACAGATATGCAAATTGGAAGAACAGAACTGAGAGTTCAGGAGCCAAATCTTATATTTACAGGCAACTGATTTTCAACCAAGCTTCCAAGATAATTCAATGGGAAGACAAATGATGCTGGGACAACTTTACAGCCACATGAAAGAGTGAAACTGAGTCCTTGTCTCACACCACATAGAGAATACAACACACAACAAAAAAACCAACTCAAAGTTGATCAGTGATCTACATGTAGAAGCTAAAACCATAAAACTCTTAGAAGAAAACACAGGAGTAAATCTTTGTGACCTTTGACTAGACAAAGGTTCCTTACACATGACACTAAAAGCACAAACAACAAAAGAAATATTTGATAAATAAAATATCAAAATCAAAAAATTTTGTGATTCAAAGGACATAATTAAGAAAGAGATGATCCAAAGAAAGGGCAAAAATATTTTAAAATCATGTATCTGATGACACTTATATCCAGTATACAGAAACAACTCTGACAACTTAACAAAATGAAGAATACTGTAATTAAAAACCGTGGAAAGAATTTTAAAAGCATATTTTCCATACAAGATAGCCAATAAGCACATTAAAAGATGGTCAACATCAACAATCATCAGGGAAATGCAAATCAAAACCACAGTTGAGATAGCACTTTGCATCCACTAGTCAAGATGGCTATAATAAAAAAAGACAATAGCAAATGTTGACAAGGAGGTGGAGAAATTGGAATTCTCATTCATCGCTGGTGGGAATGTTAAATGGTACACCTGCTAGAGAAAATAGTTCAGGAGCTCCTCTCAAGTTTAATACAGAGTTACCTCATGTTGCAGCAAGTCCACTCTTAGGTATATACCTGTAAGAACTGAACACATGTCTACACATATGAAAACATTGTCGTAACAGCACGATTCACATCAGCTCAAAGGTGGAAACAACCCAAATGTCCATCAACTGATGAGTGGATAAATCAAATGTTGTGTACTCTACAATGGACTCCTATTCAGTCATAAAACGGCATGAAGCCCTGGTACCTGCTGCCACATGGATGAATCTTGAAAACATTATGTTTAAAGTAAAAGAAGCCACACAAAGAGGAGTGTTCAGAATAGGGCAATCCACAGAGACAGGAAACAGATTAGTGGTAGACAGGGACTGGGGGCGTGACAGGGAATGATGAGTGATTGCTCATGGGTACAAGGTTTCTTTTTGGGGTAATAAAAATGTTCTGGAGGGGTGGGTGTTATGGTGTACTATGTTAAACTGCTACATGGGACACCTGTGTCCCTTACTGGAGTACCTGGTACAAGTCCCAGCTACTCCATGCTTCCAATCCACCTTCTTGCTCATAGTGCCTGGGAGGCAGCAAATGCCAGCCCAAGTACTTGGGCTCCTGCCACCCATGTCATAGACCTGGATGGAGCTCCTGGTTGACTTGGTCCAGCCATGGCTGTTGTAGACATTTGGAGAATGAACCAGAAGATGGTTCTCTCTCTCTCTTGCTCCCTCTCTCTCTCTCTCTCCCTTCCTCTGTCACTCTTTCAAATAAGTAAATCTTTTTAAAAATGTTCTGAGATTAGACAGTGTTGTTGGTTGTGAATATATCAACCTCATGAATATATAAAAAAGATAGGATTATGTTCTTTCAAGATGCGAGTTGTATGGTGTATGAGTTATATCTTAACAAAACTATCAATGGGACCTGCATTGTGGCATAGTGGGTTAAACCACAGCCTGCAACACTGATAACCCACATGGCTGCCAGTTCAAATATTGATTGCTCCACTTCTGATCCAGCTCTCTGCTAACACACCTGAGAAAGCAGCAGAAGATGACCCAACAACTTGGGCCCCTGCCACGCAAGTGGGAGACTTGGATGGAGTTCCAGGCTCCTGGCTTTGGCCTGGCCCAGCCCAAGCCTTTAGATGGGGTGGAAGATTCTCCCTCACACAGACATTCCCACTCTCTGCTTCTCCCCCTCTAACGTCAAATAAATAAATAAATAAAAATCTTAAAAAAAAAAAAAAAAAAAAAAAAAAAAACCCTGGGGCCTGTGCTGCAGTGAGCAGGTTAAAGTCATGGTCACCCCATTTGGGCACAAGTTCAAGTTCCAGATGCTCCACTTCTGATCCAACTCCTTACTAATGCACTTGAGAAAGCAGTGGAAGATGGCTCAAGTCCCTGGGCCCCTGTACCCATGTGGGAGATCCAGAAGAAGCTCCTGGCTCCTGGCTTCCATCTGGCCTAGCCCTGGCCATAGTGGGTGAACCAGAGGATGGAAGATTCAATCTCTCCCTCTCAAACTCTGCCTCTCTCTGTAACTCTGCCTTTCAAATAAATAAAATAAATCCTTAAAAAAGCCTATTACTAAAACATATACATATAGCCATAAAAGTGAGTGCCAGAGTTGGCCAAATGTCACCGAGAGGCGACCACAGGTGGAGGCGTGTTGCCTGCCTGCAAGGGTACCTTTGAGGATTAGTTATCATGTGTTCTCCAACCTGCCCCTCTGCCTTAATATGTGAAGTTAACTGGGAACTGGCCAGTGGATGGAGGACTGGATGGATATCTTTCAGAATGTTTTGGTTCTGAAATTCGAGGGGGAAATCACATCCTGGTATCTCTTGAACTTCTCTGTCAGTTGGGGACAAACAAGACCTGTCGGACCAAGGAGAAATGATGGAATTTGGAAAGCCCAGAGAACAGGTCCAGTTGAGAAAAAATGGGAAGCGGTAAGGACAGATGGCACCAGGGACTGGTGACTTTTCAAGAGCTCATCCACAGGTCTGGGTGGGAAAGCAGCTGAGGAAGACCTTATTGTCTGGTCAGCCTGACACTGCAGAGAGCAAGTGGGTGGTGCAGACAAACAGAGCCTGGCCCTGCCACTTAGTAGCTGTGTGTGTCTACATGAGCTACTTCATTTCCACCCACCTTGGAGTTTGCTCAGTTGTTTGCAGGGTGATAGCACAGAAAGGCTAATATGGGCAAAGTGCCTTGTACCTAATAGTTGTTCAGTAAATGGTGGCTTTTATTACTAGTACTGTCTTGTCAGCACAATTAATATTAATGGCCCTTGTCAGCACTCAGCAACACCTGCCATGTGGTTTGGGAATTATCTGGCAGTTTGTATTTTGCTACTTAGCTTTGGTCCTCTAGTCAAAATCAGACAGTAGATTTTTAATAATAAGAGTTCCTAAAAGTCATATGATCCAATTATGTCAGATGTGGTAAATTACCTTTACTCTATAAAGAGTTCCCAAGAAACCATGATTAAAATATTTATAGATCAATAGAAAGTTAAGCAAAAACCATGAAAAATCAACTCACACAAGACCATCCACAAGGCTAACCAATACACGAAAAATATTTTGCTCAACCTCATTAGTAATCATGAGAGTGCAAATTTAAACAAGATAACATCTGAACTTACTAAATCATCCAATATTTGAAAATCGTTGGTGAGATATTGGCTAGAGTTCAGGAAATAGCCATTCTCATGTACTCCTGATGGGAGTGTTAATTGGAACACTGTTTCAGGAGGGCAGTTTAGCTATAAGTATCAAAAGCCTCAAAAACAGGGAACTGCTGGACTCAGCATCCCAGGGCTAGGAATCTATACTCTAGACATTATCCTAGATGTGTGCAAAAATTTAGATACTAGGATATTCATTGGATTGCAATATTACTTTTAATAATAAAAACTGAAAACAATCAATATAGCCAATGACAGGGAACTGGTTAAATAATTTATAGAATGCATCATCAATGCGATACTTAATAACCTGGAAAGGTATTATAATCAAAACAATACAAAATTAACCCATTTTTGTGAAGGGTAAGGTCAGCATTGATGAATTCTAGGTCAGTTTTCTTCTCTTCTTGTGTTGATGTGCTTTTCCTACAGTGATCACGTGTCACTTCCGCAATAGGGAAAAGAACGTAGAATACATTCACACCCAAACGCCTCCACCCCCCCGGACGTTAGCTAAGAGGATTCAGCCTAAAGCCAGCTACGGCTCCTGCGTCTGCTCTTCCAGCTTCAAGTCCCTCCTCCTACCAGCGCAGAGTGTGTCCTCAGGGGCCAGGACCCTGCTCCTCTCTGGGTCTCCGTGCTTGGGACAGCATGAGACCCAGACCCAACTCCAGCATGAATGATCACCCACTAGTGAACCTCACGGTGCCTCCCAACCACCACTATCCCATCTGCGAGCCACACGACCTCATGCTTTCCACCCCACCTCCATTCCCATCCCCAGAACACAGAACTCAACAAGGCTGCTACAAAGGAGCTAGCATGCACCGCTACTCCACCCTGCTGTTGCTTCTCTTTCCAGACCAGCAGAGGGGGGGCCAGCCCACCTGCACTGTCCCCTGTGAGGAGCTGAGCATCCTCAACAGGGCCTGGAGGCGCAAGTCCACTTGCTTGCCAAAGAGGTAGCGGCAGGCTGGTCACCACACGATGGCATTCTCCCTCATTGCACCACACTGCCCAGAGGCTTGTGCCCACATGGGGATACGCAGCTGGGCACAGGGGAGGGCGTGGGCAGAAAGCAGGTAGCTCATTCAGACCCATTCTGACAGACCTGAAACATGTCAGCCGTTTTTAATGGTAAGAAGGCAAAATTGAGTGTCCCCACAAATCTCCATCCAAACCCAGAAACACTCTGGCTGGGACCCACTCCTGGGGAGACGCGCCAGGCTGTGGGTCACCACGCCCTACCAAGCAGCCTGTCTTACTGGGGCAGCCATCTGGGCTTCCCACCCTTTTGTGGGCACGGCCATGGCTTGTTGGTTTCATGCCTTGCATCTTCCTCAAGTGCTCCATGGAGATTCTCCCCCAGGTGAAGCGCACACAAATGATTAGCCAGAGACCCTGAGATCACTGGGGCTCCCTGAGGACGTGCAGGCTCCTGGAGGACCAGGCATGCTCTCATGTCTGGGTCACTTCCTTCCCACTTGCTTCCCATCTGAGCTTACGGGGAGAGGTGAGTTCCCACGCATGTGCATATCCTGAGGCTCCACTGAGAGCATCAGCTGTTTCTGAAAACCTCATGCTTTATTTCAAAAATGAACATCAATTTTGCTTTAAAAAATGATTTTTTATTTGAAAGGCAGAGTGTCAGAGAGAGACAGAGTTATCTTCCATCTACTATTGGTTTACTCCCCAAAAGGGCTGGGCCAGCCAAAGCCAGGAGCCAGGGGCCAGGAGCCAGGAGCTCCAGCCAGCAGGGGTCCAAGTACTTGGGCCATCCTCCACTGCCTTCCCAGGCGCATTAGCAGGGAGCTGCATTAGCAGCACAGCCGCTGAGACTTGAACCAGCACAGCTACGTGGGATGCTGGCATTGCAAGCTGCAGCTTAACCCACTGCACCACAACGCTGGCCTCTATACTCTATTTTTAACCTACACTATTTTGTTAATTCTCAGCTGTACTTCCTCCTCTCCTCTGAGCATCTCGTAATGTCTTTAAGAAATCAGGCTGAGCCTTAAAATCCACTTTGGCTGCAGTTTAACTGGCAGTGTTTTTTCTCAGGTTCCTTACAACAATGTATCTTATAAAGAATGGTGTCTTAGAGTTGATAAAACATAATGACAAAAAACAAAACCAAAAAACAAATAAAAAAAACTTTCCCCTAGAATCAGAGCGGACCTGAAGTTCTGAAAGATGGGCTGGGTTGCACCCTGCTGGTCCCCTGCTTAGGGTGCTGGTTTACGGACCATTTCTAGGTGGTGTTTCCTATGAGCTGTCAAGTCCCACAGCACGCAGCACATGGCCCTCACCAAGGCACAGCTGTATGAAGGAATGATGAGGAAGCCTTGCTCTGAACACTGTCCCTGCCCCCACCCTGCAGACTGCACGAAGCTCCATGCTCCTCTGACCACTTCTCCGTCTTTCAACAACACCATGATTAGCCCATTTTACAGATGGGAAGAGTGAGGCTCTGAGTGATTTCTCTCTGCAGTGACTCCTAGGGCTCTTGCATAAAGAGCACAGAGAAGGCATGGGCTGCTGCTGTGAAAACAGCCCAGTGTCTCTTCTGCAGAAGTGGCCCAGGCCCCGTGTGCCTTCCTGTTGGAAACTGACCCTCATTTGCCTGTACCAGAGTCCCGCCCTGGAACTCCCCGCCCGGTTCCGCAGTTTCTGTGCAGGTCCTCACCTGGCACCGTGGTGTGTAGGGTGAACAGGGAGACAAAACAGAGCCGAGCCCAGCAGAGAGGTCAGTGACAAAGAGGCAGCCTCCTTGGGTCTCAGCCTCCAAGGCACCTCACCTCAGTTCTTAATTCTTCATCGCCCTTCTTCATCGCCCATCTCTTCATTTAAAAGCTTCCCATCTCGACTTTCTCCACCACCTCTCTCCCTTTTGCTCTCAAATTCTGGCCCTTTTTTGTTTTTGTTTTTGCTCCTCCTGCCATGTCTGCACTATGTGGCGATCACTGGGCTGCTTCTACCTGCCCCTGGCTGCCAGGCCGTGGTTACAGCTGCCATCTGCTGACCGTCACCGGCGTGGATGGGTCAGTGGCTAAGTGTCCCCACCCTGCCCTGGGATTGTCCCTGCTGTTCCTAAGAGCAAGCGGATGCACAGAAAGGTGAGGCGGCTCATCCAGAGGCACACAGCGAGCAGGCGGCAGGGCCGAGATGCTGGCTCAAGTCTGAAGGCAAAGCCTGTGTTCTCCCTTCTGCACCATCAGGCGCCTCTATGGCTCAGCTCTGCCAGGGACTGGACAGGACAGTGGCTTCCCAGTCTGCACCACGCCCTCTGGCTGGCTGCATTTCTGTAGCCTCCAGGGGAAAAGCCTGGACTGAAACTGTGTAGCTAGAGCCAGATTTTAAAGGGGTTCTCCCTAGCCCTTAACCCCAAACCAGGGAGAACAAGACTCAAAGGAATTCCAGGGGTCATGGGCCCTGAGCCCACTCCGAGAGCAGCTCACCTATCCCTGGCCAGTCTCCCTCCCCTGTCCAGTGCGGCTCACTCCCCTGTTCCGTCTGTGTGTGTCGCACACAAGCTGCAAATCTCTCTTGAAACACCTTTTTTTTTCTTCTTCTTCTTCTGGAAAGAATGAGGGAGTCTCATATCCTGGAGGAACCCCAGGCACAGGGAAATTCACAAAACCTGTCCCCAGGAAAGCGTGCACCCTCGAATGGCCATGGTCTCCCTGTGACTGGAGGGCTTCCCTGGTCACAAGTCAAGAACTGCCCCATGTGTGTCCCTGCGACCCTTGCACAGGGATCTGCACACAGCAGGTGATGCATAATTGTATTATGGAAAAATGCCCCTGCTTCTTCCTCCTCCTCCTTCCACCACCAGCATCGGTCAAGAAGAACCTTCCATAGGGACCTCTCTGGTGTTCCCCTGAGTCCTCCAGACCACCACCCTGTCATCCTCTGTGATGTCACACTGCCGTCCTGTTCTAGTCCTGGAGCCCCAAGTCACCCCAGACTGTCCCCAGATGCCAGCTGCTGCCTCTCTCCTCTCCCCGTGAATTTTGCTGGCTCTTTGACACACCTTCCCTAGACTTGGCCCTATTGCCAGCGGGTCCTTACTGTCCCACCCCTCACCTCACAGAGGAAGACCACCAGGCCTTGCCCCAGTCACTGCCTATGCTGGTCCTGCTTTGTGGCAGAGGGGGACCTGTTCCCAGCAACCAGGACCCAGTCAGCTCAGCCATCCAAAGCCTCTTCACACAGCCTCTGTCCAGCAGGCTGCCTCCTCCTCCCCAGACAGCAAAAGCACTGGTGCGCATGCAGTCCTGGGTGTGGATTTTCAGCCCTGGCTCTGCTCCTCTAGCTACACAGCACCTCTGTGCGAGTGAGTAAAAGGTACCCCCTCAGGGCAGATGCAGCCTGCGGGGTACAGAGCTTGGCAAATGCAACACCGGTCTGACGTGGCCCCTGGACCAGCACAGCTGCACAAGGTCCTTCCACACGTGCCTTCCCGGCACCCTGGCTGTGTTACCTGGGAAAGGCTGAGGACCCGGAAGACAAATGATTTTTTTTTTCCTGGGCTCCATCTGACTCTTTCAAAACTGGAAACAGGCATTCACAGCATAATTTACAAACAGGCAGAAGGAACCCAAATGCCCATCAACGGAGGAGCAGACAACCAACACACGGTCAATCCATATGATGGAATATGACTGGGCCTTAAAAACGAAGGAAATTCTGGCACGTGCTACAGGATGGATGAACCCTTGCACACTATGCTAAATGGACAAGCACTGTGGTTCTTCTTCCACGTGGCACCAAGAATAGGCAAATTCATGGAGACAGAGGGGATAGAGACTGAAGGGAGTAGGGGGTGGGGAGTTACTGTTCAACAGGTACAG
Source organism: Oryctolagus cuniculus (assembly GCF_964237555.1). Classification (NCBI taxonomy): domain Eukaryota; kingdom Metazoa; phylum Chordata; class Mammalia; order Lagomorpha; family Leporidae; genus Oryctolagus; species Oryctolagus cuniculus. The sequence continues at coordinate 138,509,150 of NC_091434.1, read as the reverse complement.
TTTCTGTTTGGGACGACAGAACAGTTCTGGAAGTAAATAGTGGAGATGGCTGCGCAATACAGTGAATGAACTTAGTATCAATAAATTTTACAATTTAAAATTGCTGGGGCTGGCGCTATGGCGTAGTGGGTAAAGCCGCCACCTGCAGTGTCGGCATCCCATATGGGCACCGGTTCGAGTCCCGGCTGCTCCACTTCCAGTCCAGCTCTCTGCTATGGCCTGGGAAAGCAGCAGAAGATGACCTGCGTGGGAGACCCGGAGGAAGCTCCTGGCTTCCGTCTTCAGGTCAGTGCAGCTCTGGCCATTGCGGCCATCTGGGGAATAAACCAGTGGATGGAAGACCTCTCTGCCTGTCTGTCTGTCTGTCTCTCTCTCTCTCTCTGCTCCTCTGTAACTCTGCCTTTCAAATAAGTAAATAAATCTTTTAAGAAATTGCTGAAATATTAAATTTCTTTTTTTAAAAGATTTATTTATTTATTTGAAAGTCAGAGTTACACAGAGAGAGGAGAAGCAGAGAGAGAGAGACAGGTCTTCCACCTGATGGTTCACTCCCCAGTTGGCCGCAATGGCCAGAGCTGTGTAGATCCAAAGCCAGGAGCCAGGAGCCCAAGGACTCGGGCCATCTTCTACTGCTTTCCCAGGCCATAGCAGAGAGCTGGATTGGAAGAGGAGCAGCCGGGGCTAGAACCGGTGCCCATATGGGATGCCGGCACATCAGGCCAGGGCATTAACCTGCTGTGCTACAGCACCAGCCCCCTGAAACAGTAAATTTCATGTTTTGCATATTTTGTTTATTTCTATTTATTTGAGAGGCAAAGAGAGAGAGAATGAGGCAGAGAGAGCCTTCATCCACTAGTTCACTCCCCAAATACTGGCAGCTGTCAGGCTGGGTCAGGCCAGGCCAAAGCTGGAAACCAGGAACTCAATGCAGGTCCTCCTTGTGGGTGTCTGGAACCCAATCACTTGGGCCATCAGGTGCTGCCTCCCAGGGTGTGCAAAAGCAGGAAGTTGGGATCTGGAAGCAGAGCAGGGACTGAAACCCCCGCTCTCTGATGTGGGATACAGGTGTCCTAACCCGTACTTTAAGTGCCCTGCCAGATGCTGCCCTGTTAATGCATACTTGAAAAAGCTTAAAAGTTAAAATTATTCTATACTACAGCTTAAAAAAAAAATACAAGAGACTGCAAATCCTCTCCTTGAAAAGATACGAGGACTCATCAAACCTGCCACACAAGCTGAGTACCTAATCCCCCGGCAGCAGCCTCTCTCTGGGGGCAGAGCCCTCTTGGACAGGTGGCAATCTAAGAACCCAGGTGGCTGGAAGGGGCCACCTCGGCACCACACCCCCTTCTTCCCGCCTGCTCCCTGGGGCAGCCAGGCCCATGCGTGCGAGGCATAAGCCGGCCTGTTACAAATGCTTTCCTACAAAGCACTGGAGACTGGTCCTTTCACCGTGCCAAGAAGTGGTTTGCTGACCATCTGTAACCCATTCAAAGGCACCCGGCAGGAAATGGCGGCCAGGCAGAGCCCTCCACGGCAGTGCTGTGGGAGCACCTCTACTCCAGCTCCGGCCGGCGGCGGGAAGCCAGCCTTTCTCAGGGTGCACGACGGCCACAGGAGCTCTGGGGGCTGCCGGACGTCCCTCAGGGGCTCCGCGGGCCCCGGACGGCTGCCCACCAAGTTCGGGAAGAAAGGCGTGCCTGTCACACTGAGTTTTTCAATGAGCTCCGAAGAAAACTCACTTGAAAAACCAAAGCAAACCCCAGACCCTAAAGGGGAGGGGAGCGGCAAACCATGAAAACCAACCTCAAAATTGCTTTCTTCTGATGTCTACAGACAATCAGACCACAACGGCAAGTAGTTCAAGTCTTTCTTATGGTGGCTCCTGATCAGCCACTTCCTCCCAAAGTGACAGAGGCCCTCAGAGCACTGGAGGCTCACAAGAGTGGACCGCCAAGTTTCAGGAATTTGTGAGCCAATTATTTAATTATAATTATTGTTATATATTATATAGAACATATCATATTGATATAAGCTTATTAAATATATTAACATAAGGAAAACCCAGAACTTATCACTTCTTATCTTACTACACTTTATTATTATTATTTGTGTTTTGATCAGGGCTCGGCAAGTTTTTCAAGAAAAGAGCCAGGTAATATACATTTTAGGTGTTAAGGACCATATACTGTCTTGCTCTAAACTTCTCCACTTGGCCAAGTCTGTCCAAAAGTAACTATAGATACTGTATAAATGAGTGCATGGCTGTGTTCCAATAAAACTTTATTTCTAAAAATAGGCAACAGGTTGGATTTTGTCTGTTGGCCATAGGTTGCTGATTCCTACTCTTGAAGTCTTTACATCTGTTATATCTGGATATCTATAAAGCAGTGTGCTAATGTATATCCCTAGCATGGATTCAGTGATATCACGTGGACAGCTTGAAACACAGTGGTGGGAGTTTATACCATGGAAAATCATCAAGTGCTGTAAGTCAGGGCCTGATCTATTATTATCTTTTTTAATTATTTAGGTTTAAGAAAGTGATAGAGAGGATTTTAATAATGTGGATTAAAGTTAAAAATATATCATACCTATAACTCAGGAAAAACATTAGGATAGAGTCATCCTGTGTGCTTTAAAACCATTACCCAGTTCAGAAGGATATCACATCACCAATGAGTGACATTCTGACAAGTGTCTTTGTTCTTTCACTTTCATCTTACTCACTGATTTAAATGAAAATATCAATCAACACTTACATGGGATCCACACTTGTTTGTCAATTAACATCGTATATTGGCAATGAGATACAAGTATTTGGCAAAAATCAACAGAAGCATTCGGAGAGCTCTTGATAATATGGAATTTACAATAAAGAGCATTAAACATTTTATTATGCATAAATTATATGATAAAGATCATTTTATTAGTAAAATTTATAATAAGCATATGCATAGTTGCAAATTTCTAATGTGACACTTAAAATTTTTTTAAATTTTTATTTGAGAGCCAGAAACAGACAGATCTTCTACCCTCTAGTTCATTCTCTAAATGCATACCATGGATGGGGCTTGTGCCAAGGCTGAAGTCAGGAGTCAGGATCCTAATCCAGCTCTCCCATGCAGGTCTTGGGGACCTAACTACTTAAGCCATTGTCACTGCTTCCTAGAGTATATACTGGCAGGAAGCTGGACTCAGGAGCAGAGGCAGGTATTAAAGCCAGGTGCTCTGAAATGGGATGCATGGTTGTGTTGTGTTTTGTTTTTTAATATTTATTTATGGCTGGTACTGTGACATAATAGGTAAAGCTGCTACCTGCAACACTGGCATTCCATATGGCTGCTCCATTTCCCATCTTGCTCCTTGCTAATGAGCCTAGGAAAGCAGCAGTAGGTGGCCCAGGTACTTGGACCCCTGCACTCACATGGGAGACTCGGAAGAAGCTCCTGATTTCTGGATTTGGTTCAGTCCAGCTCCGGCCATTGCGGCCATTTGGTGAGTGAACCAGCGGATGGAAGGTCTCTCTCCCTTTGCCTTTCAAATAAATAAATAAATCTTTCTAAAAAATGTTTTTTTAAAAAGATTTATTTATTTATTTGAAAGTAGAATTACAGGGAAAGGGACAGAAGAGGAGAAACAGATCTTCCATTCTCTAGTTTACTCTCCAAATTGCTGCAACAGCCAGGGCTGGACTAGGCTAAAGCTAGGAGTATCATCCGGGTCTCCCATATGGGTGGCAGGGCTCCAAGCACTTGGGCAACCTTCTGCTGCTTTCCCGGGTACATTAGCAAGGAGCTGGATTGGAAGCAGAGCAGCTAGGACATGAACTGGCACCCATATGGGATGCCAGCATCACAACAGGTAGCTTTACCTGCTTCACTACAACTCCGGCCTCAATGTGGGTGTTTTATGCTAGGCCAAACACCTGCAATTAAAAAAAAAAAAAAAAACAGCATAATGTCAAACATTTGCTAGCACAACATTGATTGTGATAGGAAAGAACTTACAAATTAATTACGCAGAGGCCGGTGCTGTGGTGTAGTGGGTAAAGCTGCTGCCTGCAGCACTGGCATCCCATATGGGCACCGGTTCTAGTCCTGGCTGCTCCATTTCCAATCCAGCTCTCTGCTATGGCCTGGGAAAGTAGCGGAAGGTGGCCCAAGTGCTTAGGCACCAGTACCCGTGTGGGAGACCCAGAAGTTTTTCCTGGTTTCGGATCAGCGCAGCTCTGGCCATTACAGTCATCTGGGGAGTGAGCCAGCAGATGCAAGACCTCTCTCTTTCTCTCTGCCTCTGTCTCTGCTGCTCTGTAACTCTGTCTTTCAAATAAATAAATAAATCTTTTTAAAAACAATTAATTATGCAGCAAGACCTAAAGAGAGCATATTTATTTGCGTGTTAGGGAGAGATGAATGAATAACCCTCCCCATACAGCCTGAATAGACAAAGACAGACACACAGAAACATCACCCAACAAGACATCCCGTCTGTTTCCTGACAACCAGCCATCCTTGCTGCCTCTGCACGAAGCACTTGTTCATTCGTTCTTCAAACATTAATACAGCTACCACACACCCTATGCTCCAGATGGCCACAAACCAAACAGCCTCTGCCCTCCAGCCAAAGGCCCTCAGACCCAGGTCAAAGGCTAATCTCTTCCTTCCCTGTGCCCCTGAGCATTCAAGCCCCGGTTCATCCTCTACCCAGCTGCCTGCAGCCTCGGGAGTTCCTGGAGGGCAGGGCCCAAGGCTGCTCCACCTGCACATCTCACAGAGCCCAGCCTGCGTCTTCCACATAGTGGGGTGCTCAGTCACTTTCCACTGAGTTGGTAACACCCGGTCTGCAATTTAACTTGAGTGGTTCATGGGATCAAGGCTAAATGCTGGGCTCCAGCTGGAAGGGGGGAAGACCAATTATTTTAAGTTTGATTATCTTCTTCCTTCCCCAAATTAAGCATAGGCTCACTTGGGTGTGTGATCCCCTGTTTATCGGTGGTTTTAAACGTGCGTTCTACCAACCGAGCTTGGGTCACACTTGACTTCCTGAGGTTTGTACTGTAAAGCTCATTGTCTCTAAGCTTTCCCACTGACTGTGGGTTTCAACTACACAGACGGCTTCTTGACATGTGAGTACAGGCTTTGCCTTGGCTCCTCCTTAGCTTAAGAATCACGGGTGTTGGGGGCATTCTGGCACGGCAGGCTAAGCCATAGCCTGGATGCCCGCATCCCACCATGGAGCACCGGCTCAAGTTCCAGTGGCTCTGCTTTCCATTCAGCTTCCTGCTAACGGATCCTGGGAAAGAAGCAGAAGATGACCCACGTCCTTGGGCCCCTGCCACCCACAAGGGAGACCTGGCTAGAGCTCCAGGCTCCTGGCTTCAGCCCGGTCTAGCTCTGGCTGTTGTAGGCATTTTAGGAAGTGAACCAGTGGATACAAGATTGAGCTCTTTTTCTCTCCCATTTTCTCTGTCATTTTGCCTTTCAAATAGATGAAAAGAAATGTACATTTAAGAAAAAAAATGGGTATTCAATTCCCTACTCTGAAAATTCGTAATTTTTGAAGATTTATTTGGAAGGCATAGTGTAAGAGAGAGATATCCTCCATCTGCTAGTTCGCTCCCCAAATCGCTGCAACATTCAGCATTGGGCCAGGCAAATCTAGGAGCCTGGCTTCCTACATATGTGGGTGGCAGGGGTCCAAGTACCTGGGTAACTTCTGCTGACTTCCTAGGTGCATTAAGCAGAGAGCTGGGTTGGAAGTGGAGCAGCCAGGACTTGAACTGGCACTCACATGGGTTGCTAGTGTCGCAGGTGGTGGCTTAACTCAGTGTGCCATGACACCAGATATGAACACTGGTGACTAAAGGGAAAAGCTTTGCTCTTCTGGAAGCCACCTAATAGTTCACACCCTGTAGATGAGAAAAGTTCTTCTTCATGAAAGAAATGTCAGCCAATAGAGGTACAGCCACATGACAGAATTTGAAAATGACCATTGTAGGGGCCGACACCATGGCATAGTGGATAAAGCCGTCACTTGCAGCTCTGGCATCCCATGTGGGTGCCAGTTCAAGGTGTGGCTGCTCCACTTCTTATCCAGTTCTCTGCTATGGCCTGGGAAAGTGGCAGACGATGGCCCAAGTCCTCAGGCCCCTGTGTCTGAGTGGGAGACCCAGAAGAAGCTCCTGGCTCTTGGCTTTGGCCAGGCCCAGCTCTGCCTGTTGTGGCCATTTGGGGAGTAAACCAGCAGATAGAAGACCTCTCTCTCAGCCTCTGCCTCTGCCTCTCTGTAACTCTGCCTTTCAAATAAATAAATAAATTAAAAAAAAAATAAATAAAATAACCATTGTATAACCCCCAAAGAAACAGCCAATGCAAGGCAAGTATTGGCAATGGACGTCAAGGGGAGCCCAGGACATTCCCTCCTGGAGATCAGCATATTCTCTGGGTGCCAAAGCATCATCTGAGCAGTGCCAGGCAGGTGCACAAGGAAAACACATGTCTATGGTGGGGGATGGGGAGGGCAGACCTTACCAAGCGATTCACATCTAATAACGGACACCCTGGCATCACGCGCCCCCTGATGAGATGCTTAGCAAAGCCCTCAGAATCACCTGGCACCTACTGTCAAAATGTTCAGCCTGAGTCCATTTGAACCTTAGTTCTTACTTCCAGGATGGGAAGAAAACAGGGCAGAGGTACACAACACCCGGAGGAAGTGATCAGACACACCACAGTGTATTCTGTAAGTACAGAAATAAGACACACGCACATATGGTCACACACACATATGGCTGGGGGGGGGGGGGGGTACCGTCCTAGATTAAAAGACAGAGAGAGACAGAACCACCAGCTGTGATGCAGGAACCCTGAGAGGACCCCAGCTACACAGGTTGGAGGGGTGATAAGAGGTGCAATCTGAATGTGCACTGGATGCTAGATGCTCTTAGGGCCTTGCTGTCGGTTCCCTGGTATGACACTGGTGCCACCACGATGCAGGGGAAGACCTTTCATTTTAGGAGACGCATTCAGAAGAATCCAGTGGTGAACGTGCTATCCGTGGCTTACCAAATGGGTCAGCAAAGCCACACACACCTATCTACAAGAGATGAGGCTCTCAGGGGCTGCCGATGTGGCACAGCAGGCTAAGCTGCTGCTTGTGATGCCAGGGTCCTACACATTGGAGTTCCTGGCTTCAGCCTGTCCCAGACCTGGCTGTTGAGGGCATTTGGGGAGTCAGCCAGTGGACTGAAGATCTCTCTGTGTCCCTCTCTCCCTTTCCCTCTGCCTTTCGAACAAACAAACCTTAAAAAAAAAAAAAATTCTCTGTGAACCCAAGTGACTAGCTCAAGGTAGTGCAATAAAGATGTAGCAAAATGATAAATATTTAGAGATGAAATACTGTGATGTTTAAGCTGATTTTAAGAAGCTGTGGAATTATATGGGCACATATCATTTTAGGAAGATAATGAAATATGAACTAATGTTTAATTCTAAGTATGTATATATAGGTGATCCTGGGATTGTGACTTCAACTTTTTTTTTTTTAACGTGTGAAAAATATGAACACCCACATGGAGGTGGAAAGGCAAACAGGGCTGGGGGTTACAACTGCATATAAATGAGCCTTCAGGGTGCTTGAAGGTGCCGGTGACTCCAGAGGCACTGGCGGTAGCCCCGGTGTGACTACAGCAGGCCCACTAGTAGCACTTTCGCCCTGAATTCCCTCTGTTGCCCGAGGAGCCAAGGGAGATGCTGGGGCTAATCCCTTAGAGTGAGCTGGACCCTTCTGCAGTGTGGTTCCAAAAATCCATGTGAACAGAGACTCCAGCAGTCGGTCATGCCTTAAAATCTCAGCAATCACAAAACAGCAGGTGGTGAGTCAGAGAAGTGTACGCATAGGTCATCTCCAGACTGACGATGAAAACGGAATTATAATTGCAAGCTCTTGTTTCCTGGGCACGCAGCTTTCAGTTTTACCAGATGAAGAGAGTTCTGGGGACTGGTTACACAACCATGTGAATGGTCTCCACACCACTGAACAGAATGCTTCAAATGGTTAAAATGATACATGCTATCTTGTTTGTATTGTGCTACAATTAAAAAAAAAAAAAAAAACACAGGTACCTCAAGACATGTACCTGAAAATCAAATAGGATGAAAAAATCATCCTATTTGATGAACTGTAATACTCTGCTCACTGAAAGATAATTCAGGAAAGAAAAAGGGAAGACAGGGTGTGTTCCCCCCCCCCCCACTGCCCCTTCTAGAAGATTCTTGTGCAGCTGTGAAGACAAGAGATAGGTAGACAGCAGCAGTGTGAGCAAGCGTAACATTTCGGGGCCAAAATGCACCGTGGGTGAGGCTGCTGGGTGCGGAGGAGGTCCAGGCAGTGTGGCCTGACAGGTAGAACAGGCTCCCGCAGAGGGTGAGTGTGGAATGTGAGTGGGCACCAGGGGGGAGGGGAGGGTGCCAGGGGCAGACAGCAGGCCAGGGAAGGAACAGGGATGGTTCAAAGTGCTGGGAGAGGCAGGCCACCTATGGGATGCAAAGGCACTGGGCACAGAGCCCCTGAGCCACGGCACTGACTGCGGATGACGGGGAAGTGACAGCAGGTTTTATTCGAGGAAGAACCTGATGCCAGTGTGAGATGGTGTGTAGGGCAGGTGGATATGGGAGACAAGTTAAGGGAGCTATTAAAAAAAAAAAAAAAAAAACCTAAATAGGCTTCCGGGCAGGCTAGCCTGGGGTGGGGGCTTTGCTCCTCAAATGAGACTGATAGTAGGAGGGAGTGTGGAGAGAGAGCAGACACAGGGCTGGTGTGCACAAGGATGCAGCCACCAGGGGAGTGAGAGGAGAGACAGGACTGGTGGCAGACATGCCAGAACCACCGCACAGAGGGGTCTCTGAGGTGTGAGCAAGCAGCAGGGGTCCACAGACCTAGAGAAAACCCAGAGGCAGAGCCAGGGCCCTGAGGGAGTGGCAGGGGGAGGGGCGGGGGGAGAGGAAGGACAAGAGGAGCTGGTGGAAGAGACAAAGTGGACGTCACTGATGCTCCTGTAAAGGAAATACGGTGTCAGAAAGTGCTAGGTTGGCCGTCTGCTACTTAAGGAAGTCCCCAGTAACTCCCCTTGGAAAGCAAAACGCGCCTCCACCTGATTATGATAAATTGGGTTTATCTTCTGCCGCAGAGTCTTTTGGCTTGGCCACTGGCAGGGGCAGGACTCATGGGGTCTCAAGTTCTCTTCGGGTCCTGCCAGCCTTCTGCCAGAGATGAGGAGAGGGTATGTGATGGACGAGGGAGAGCTCGAGGGGACAGGAGGCTGGAATCTGGGGAACTGGTTAGCGGGGCTGTCATTTGTGGGTAGGCCAAGCAGAGCCAACTTGACTCAGATGTGACCGTTCTATGCCAGGCCAGTGAGGGGCAGGATTCCATCCTGCCAAGTGGCAAAGGGGGTTGAGCTCTTGGCACTTCTTAGAGGAATCAAATCACCAGCCAGCTTACCAAGGGACCTGGGCCCATCCAAGGTCACCACACCCCCACACAAAGGATGCAACTAGAAAGAGAAAGAGAGAGAGGCAGACAGTCAGAGACAGTCAGACAGACACAGAGGCACTGACACCTTGACACCAACCCCTCTGAGACCAGCAAGGCTGTCACGTGTGAAAGAGAAAGAGAGAGAGGCAGACAGTCAGAGACAGACAGACAGACACAGAGGCACTGACACCTTGACACCAACCCCTCTGAGACCAGCAAGGCTGTCACATGTAAAATAAGTGGGGTGGACTGGGGCAGTCATTTGGGGCAGTGATGCCCATGTGCCACACTCAAGTGCCTGGATTTAAGCCCTAGGTCCACTTCCAATTCCGGCTTCCTGCTAATGTGAACTCGGGAGACAGCGGACGATGACTCAAGAACTTGGGTCCCTGCTACCCACATGGGAGACCTGGAGTCTGGGGACTTGGTTAGCAGTGCTGTCACGTGGCCTAGCCCAGCTGGGACTGCTGTTGCAGGATTTGGGGAGTGAATCAGCAGGTGTAAGAAACATTTTTCTCTCTCTCCCTCTCCCTCTCTCCCTCTCCCTCTCCCTCTCCCTCTCTCTTTCTCTCCCTTTCAATTAAAACAAAATAAAGAAATAAAATGCTTAAGTGCCCTGGTTAATGAATAGCAGGTAAAATGGAAAGGAAAATTCTATGCCTTTTTCAGCCACTCCAGTCCAAAGAATCTTCTTTGTCACTGCCCCTCAGAGCCACTGACAACTAGGGCATCGCTTTGGCTGAAGAAGGCAAAGGATTTTCACAGCCACTTAGCAGGTGCACGGCCATCAAAAAGACACCTCCAACTTGGCGGGTATTGAAAAGCTATCCCCACTCCATCATCCAAAGGAGCGGCCCTTCATGAAAACACTAACAATCCCAAAGCCACGAGGGAAACGGAACAGCGGCCGAGAAGATGCTCAAAAGGGTGAAAACAGAGCGAAATCATCCCTGTAGATAGATGCCCCTGGAGTTGCTTGGCAACCATCTTTGCTAACACCTTCTCCCAAAAAGGAACAGTTTGCATCAGCTCCTGCATTTTCCCTGAGGCCAGGACGCTGCCTGCAGAGGCCTCACAGCTGAGGCCTTTCACTGAGAGGGAGACCCAGAGCCCCACCAGAGCATGGGGGGGGGGGGAACGCTAGCCCACCTTCACCATCTCACTGGGCTGGGGCGAGGCAAGCGAGGTGGCAGGTGCAATACTTAAGGGGGTGTGTTTGCTCCACACCTGTAAGAACCCCAGTATGCACGCTTGACCACATGTTCCAGGTTTCTGCAGGCCTTCCCATGGTCCTACCCCTGTCCCCAGGACGACAGCCAGCACGGCGCAGTGCTTAGAGGAAGCACCTCTAGAACCAGCCCACCTCTGGCTCAAACCCCAGCGCTGCTGCTTCCTAGCACTTCACTTCTCTCAACCTCAGTTTCCTGATCTCGAAAATGGGGTTGAGCACAGGAGCTGCTTCACAGGGTGGGCATGAGGATTAAATGAGAAAATGCACCTTGACCTCTGTACCTGGCACCTGGCAAATGCCCAAAATTGGCAGTGAAGGTTTATTGTTTCAATTTTCTTACATATTGATTTATTTTATCTGAGAAAGAGACATGCACACCCCAAGATCTCCCATCCACTGCTTCACTTCTCACATGCCCAGGAGCCAGGAACTTAATCTAGGTCTCTCACCTGGGTGGGCGGGGACACAACCACTTGGGCCATCACATGCTGCTTCCTGGCAGGAAGCTGGAATAAGAAGGGAGCTGGGACTGGAACCCAGGCACTCTCTGCCCCAGGCTTGTTAATCAAAAGAACACACAAGCAGTTCCAGGGAGCCCCTTAGCCTGCACCTACCTACAGAATCAGAATCTGTACCAGTGGTACTAGCAGCTTTGCTTTAAGAAAGTTTGCCGCCGGTGCCGCGGCTCACTAGGCTAATCCTCCGCCTTGCGGCGCCGGCACACCAGGTTCTAGTCCCAGTTGGGGCGCCGGATTCTGTCCCGGTTGCCCCTCTTCCAGACCAGCTCTCTACTGTGGCCAGGGAGTGCAGTGGAGGATGGCCCAAGTCCTTGGGCCCTGCGCCCCATGGGAGACCAGGATAAGTACCTGGCTCCTGCCATCGGATCAGCGTGGTGCGCCGGCTGTGGCAGCCATTGGAGGGTGAACCAATGGAAAAGGAAGACCTTTCTCTCTGTCTCTCTCTCTCACTGTCCACTCTGCCCGTCAAAAAAAAAAAAAAAAAAAAAAAGTTTGCCAAGGGCTTCTCAAGGTGCGCAGGGTTGACAGCCAACTTTTCTGAAATGATAAGCAGTGCTTCTCCAAGTTCAGCCAGCGCAGGGTCACCCTAGGAACTGTTGAAGGCACCTGCGCCTGGCTCCTATGCTTCACTCTGGCCATGCTGTCTCAGCGCGACAGCAGCCTGGGGCCTGGCGTGTTAGGTACTCAGGCATAGCACAGCGGGTCCCCAGAAAGACTGCATTTTGTAAAACACTGAAACTGATTCACTCTTGAAAACCAGCAGTACAGGGACACCCGTCCAGCTCCTTTTGTTTTTTCTTTTCCTGGCATCCTCAAAGGACTAGGGACACAAAAGCAGACAAAAGACACCCTGGAACGTAGGCACACTTTTGGAGCAGTCAGGATGCCGTCTGTCCCTCCCGGAAGTGGCAGCTCTGCTCAGGCAAAACCGAGGACCTGAGTGCCTGGTGAAAGCAACAGTCACCACAACAGAAGCTTACGTTATTAAGTACCTACTGTATGCCAGACATTCCCTCATTCATTTCCACAACTCTGAGAGGTACTATTGTTCCTATTCTGAAAATGAAGAAATTGAGGCTGAATTCAACATACAGCTAGGAAGTAGATGAGTTCAGATTTAAATAATGCTCCATGAAACACCCAAGTCTTCAAGGATGATAACTTTGGGTGTTTGCTAATAATCTATAGAATGTAAAGTTTAACATTTTAACAATTAAAATTATTCAAGAGGGAGAGAGAGAGAGCGAGTGAGCGAGAGAGAGAATGCCTTATATAGATATTAAGATCTCATCCACTGGTTCGTTCCCCGATTGCCCGCAATAGCTAGGACAGGGCTGGACTGAAGCTGGGAGCCAGGAACTCAATCCAGGTCTCTCAAGTGGGTGGCAAGAATCCAATTGCCTGAGCTACCATGGCTGCCTCTGGGGATCTGCAATGGTGGGAAGCTGGAATCAGAAACTGGAGCAAAGAATCCATCCTGGGCACTCCAGTGTGGAATACGGACCTGAAAACCACCACCTTAACTGCTAAGCTAAATGTCTGTCCCCACGTAAACCTGTTTTAACTGTATAGTTCTGCGGCATTAATATATTCACAGTCTTATACAGCCATCACCACCATCTATCTTCAGAACTTTTCCAATCTGTACCCCTTAAACATGAACTTTATTTCCTGTCTGCCAGCCACTGGTACCCACCATTCAACTTTCTCTATAAAGCTGACTACTCATGGGGCCGGTGTTGTGGTGCAGCAAGTTAAGTTGCTGCCTGCGGTCACGTGAGTGCTGGTTTGAGTCCTGGCTGTTCCACTTCTGATCCAGCTCCCTGTTAATGTTCCTGGGAAAGCAGCAGATAATGCTCCAGTGCTTCGGTCCCTGCCAAGGATATGGGAGACCCAGATGGAGTTCCAGTCTCCCGGCTTTGGAAAGGCCCAGCCACAGGCCATTTGTGGAGTGAACCAGGAGATGGAAGATATCTCTGTCTGTCTGTCTGTCTCCCCCTGTCCCTGTAACTGTGCCTTTCAAATAAATACTTAAATCTTTTAAAAAATGTGGGGGCCAGCGCTGTGGTGCAGTGGGTTAACACCCTGGCCTGAAGCGCCCGCATCCTATATGGGTGCCGGTTCGAGACCCGGCTGCTCCAATTACGATCCAGCTCTCTGCTGTGGCCTGGGAAAGCAGTAGAAGATGGCCCAAGTCCTTGGGCCCTTGCACTGCATGGGAGACCCGGAGGAGGCTCCTAGCTCCTGGTTTCAGATTGGTGTAGTTCCAGCCGTTGCAACCAGTTGTTGAGTGAACCAGCAGATGGAAGACCTCTCTCTCTCTCTCTCTCTCTGTGTAGCTCTGACTTTCAAATGAATAAATAAATCTTTAAAAAAAAAAAATAAGAATGTGACTATTTAGGAACTTCACATAAATGGAATCACATAGTCTTGTGTTTTCATTGTCATTAAAAAAAAAAAAAAAAGCCGGATATCACTTGGGTGGGGGTGGGGACACAGGCCTCCAGAACCTACAGGTGCTCTGGCGCAGTCACATAATTCCCACCAGCCCCTTCCTCCCCTGCTGAGGGTGACCCTGAACCACTCACGTTCAGAGCCACAATTAGCCCCACAGAAGCAGGTGTGCTGATGACTACTTCCGTGTTCAAAGAGTCCATCTTTGTCATCCTCTCACTTTTATCCTCTTCCCTAGGTGGCCGGAAGCCACTCTGTCGTGCCCTACAGAGGATGTGTTTGGTCTCCTTCTCTTCCATAAGCACCGGATCCCTTAAAATTGCCAAGTGGAACTGGGTTATGAAACCACAGATACAAGGATAAAACATCTCCACAGAAACAAATGCTTTTTTCCCTGCAGAATACCAGCTCTACTTATAGGCAACAGGCTGAATCCCGACCGGGCCCTGAGAGTTAGGGATCTAGGGCCTTAGCTTCAGTTCACTGGCAGGAAGGGATTTTCTGAGCTCTGGCCATCAGTTCCAGCGCCTCAGCACCCAAATCTGACTCCAGATGCAGAAATGGCCCACCTGAGCCCTGCCACAGAAACCAGGAAGGGAAAGCCAGCCCAACAGCACATCAGCTGGGAGCCCAGGCTTGGGGGGACATTGACACCAAGCTTGCATGAGAGACACACACAGAGGTCGCTCCTTGCCGTTCAGTTCCAACAATATTCGGACAAAGCCCGTGGGCTATGTGGATTTCTGCAGTCCCTGAGCAGAGGTCCCAGAAGAGGCCGCCTCAGACTGGGGGTGTCCTTGGATAGCAGGGATCTGACTGGGCCAGGGTCTCACTGTGCCAGCTGCCACCGTTTTATTATGACTACAAAACCTCATCAACGAGAGGCCAGTCCACAGGACACAAGCACAACCCACGCAGAAGTGAAATGTCTTCCCAGCCGAGTCTGCAGTCCCTGTGAACCTCCCGGGCCTCCACGACACCGTGCAGCACGTGGCGCGACATCTGAGGCCCTCAGCAGCCAGCCACTCCCCTGCCCTTAGCCCTTTCTGTTTTCCAATCCTTAGCATGAAAATCTCGAAGGCGGCTGCCCTGCTCCCCGTCACATGCATCCCCATTCCAGACATATCCCACGGGTACGCAAACTGCAGGGAATGCCAGTTGCATTTCCAGCCTGACTTTAAATATACATTGAAGCCGTTACTGCTTCACTGTGCTGCAAGAGCCACCGTATCAGAAATGTCACCCTTCAAGGTCAGGATCTCCCCACTGCGAGGACCGGGCCCCCCAGCACCAGTGCCTGCCTCTCACTGTGGTCACCACTGACTACAGAATGGAATTAGAGGTTTGCGGGAGTTATCTCGACTCCCTTGAAGGTCTCAGTCTCCTCCACACGTAGTCCAGTGCCAGGGGCTGGAGAGTCATGGCCTGGATGGGTGTGCTGAGTACTGGGCCACGATGACCTGTATGGGCTATTGGCCTGAACGTGGACAGATACCAGTAAAGTATTTCTGGGAGTATCTTTGTCCATGTTCCTTGTGTTTTACCTGCCCACCCACACCTGATACCAGTGATTTTGTCCCTTGGGGAACACTGGCTATGCCTGGAGACATTTTTGGTTGTCAAAACTTGGAGGGGGCCGGCGCCGCGGCTCACTAGGCTAATCCTCCACCTTGTGGCGCCGGCACACTGGGTTCTAGTCCTGGTCGGGGCGCCGGATTCTGTCCCGGTTGCCCCTCTTCCAGGCCAGCTCTCTGCTGTGGCCTGGGAGTGCAGTGGAGGCTGGCCCAAGTGCTTGGGCCCTGCACCCCATGGGAGACCAGGAGAAGTACCTGGCTCCTGCCATTAGATCAGCGCGGTGTGCCGGCCGCGGCGGCCATTGGAGGATGAACCAACAGCAAAGGAAGACCTTTCTCTCTGTCTGTCTCTCTCACTGTCCACTCTGCCTGTCAAAAAAAAAAAAAAAAAAAAAAAAAAAAAACTTGGAGGAAGAAGAAGGTGCCACTGGAATCCCATGGGTACCCCTTATAGTGCTACTAAACATCTTAGGGGGCTGGCGCTGTGGTGCTGCAGGTAAAGCCGCCACCTGCAATGCCAGCATCCCATATGGGCTTGGGTTCAAGTCCCACCTGCTCCATTTCTGATTCAGCTCTTTACTGTGGCCTGGGAAAGTAGTAGAAGATGGCCCAATCCTTGGACACCTACACCAGCATGGGAGACCACAAGGAAGCTCCTGGCTTCGGATCAGTGCAGCTTCAGCCGTTGCGGCCATCTGGGGAATGAACCAGCGGATGAAAGATTCTCTCTCTCTCTCTGGCTCTACCTCTCTCTGTAACTGTCTTTCAAATAAATAAAAGAAATCTTAAAAAAAAAAAAAAAACCCAAAAACCAAAAAACATCTTACAATGAGTGCACAGGACAGTTGAACCAGCACAAGGAAGTATCTGGCTTGAAACTTCCGTTGTGCCATTGTTGAGAAAACTCACAATACTCTGTGTTCTGCTATCTTTGCTCTAACAACAAGATGTTTTAGTTTCTAAAACATTCTATACTCCCTTGCACAGTGAGCCTTCACACAGGTTGTTTCCTGTAACTCCACCCCGCCCAGCTCCCCACATGGGTAACTTCCACGCATCCTCCAGGTTTATTTATTTATTTATTTATTTGACAGGCAGAGTTAGTGAGAGAGAGAGTGAGAGAGAGAGAGAGAGAGAGAGAGAGAGAGAGAGAGAGAAAGGTCTTCCTTCCGTTGGTTCACATCCCAAATGGCTGCTATGGCCGGTGCGCTGCGCCAATCTGAAGCCCGGAGCCAGGTGCTTCCTCCTGGTCTCCCATGCGGGTACAGGGCCCAAGCACTTGGGCCATCCTCCAGTGCCTTCCTGGGCCACAACAGAGAGCTGGACTGGAAGAGGAGCAACCGGGACAGAATCCGGCACACCGACAGGGACTAGAACCTGGGGTGCTGGCACCGCAGGTAGAGGATTAGCCAAGTGAGCCGCAGCGCCGGCCCCATCCTCCAGGTTTTAATGCAGATTCTTTGAATGCAGATTCTTCAGGGAGGCCTTCACCGAGTCCCCAGCAGAGATCAGGAGCCCACACCACACCCTCCTACAGCACCCAGCTTCACCTTTCAGAGCCCTCTTCACAGTCACCAGGACTTTCTCAACGCCTGCCTCTGCCGCTATGACGGAAGTACCCAAGGCAGAGCCCACACTTTCTCACTGTTGTACCCAGGGTTGGCACCGTAGCAGAGCCCACTCCAAGTCAAATGCACCAAGGAGGCCAGGAAGATGGGGGTGGGTGGGTTGTATTACAAACTAAGCAAGATAGGGCCAGCACCGTGGCTCACTTGGTTAATCCTCCGCCTGTGGCGCTGGCATCCCATATGGGTGCCGGGTTCTAGTCCCGGTTGCCCCTCTTCCAGTCCAGCTCTCTGCTGTGGCCCGGAGGGCAGTGGAGGATGGCCCAAGTGCTTGGGCCCTGCACCTGCATGGGAGACCAGGAGGAAGCTCCTGGCTCCTGGCTTCAGATCGGCACAGCGCCAGCCGTGGTGGCCATTTGGGGAGTGAACCAACGGAAGGAAGACTTTTCTCCCTGTCTCTCTCACTGTCTATAACTCTACCTGTCAAATAATAAAACAAACAAATAAACTAAGCAAGATACCAAGAAGCTTAAAGGAGCACCCTACTATGGAGGCTCCTTATCAACTGCTATGGACAGCTCTCTAAGATAAAGGAAAACAGCCAGATAGGAGGCAGTACTTAGAGCTTTCTATGATTCACGTGGGAACAAGGAGAAGATACAATCACCTACGCATCCACCCAAATGCACACAGAGCACCTTTGGACGGGCACACCCAAGCAAGCAGGGCAACAAGGAAACACCATCACTTCTTTCAAAGTGACTTTCAAATGAATGATTTAAACAGTGGACACCTTCTAGCCTAAAAGAATCATCCCAGGGACTGACAGATGAGGATTATCTTGGCACAGTTTAACCTGCTTAGAGTGTAGTATGCAGTACTGTATACACAGTGTTGCAAAGCATGCCCATTCTGACTTCCTGTTCTGGAAGGAGCCAGGGCACATTTTCTCCACATGGGCACCCAGGCATATGGAAACAGGTTCATGTTTAAAGAAACTCATTTCAGAGCAGAGTCTTTTCCAAACTTGATGGCCCTAGTGGTCTTTCTCAGCCCTGCGGTCCTGGCTATGGCGTACCCCTCCCACCCATCAGCTGGGTGCAACCAAACAGCTTATTCATTGTCCAGGCCCTTTCTTCTCCTGTTCGTCCTGCCTCCCTGCTACCTCTAAGCCCTTCGTCTCTCTCGTCCTTCCAGTCCAAATGCTGGGTGGGAGAAGAGAGATGACAGCGAGATGTCAGGGTGAACAAATGCTGCTACTTGTTAGCAAAAAGGGAGGAAGGAAGGCTTAATGGAGAATAAAGTTGAAATTAATGGTGAAAATGAGGTTTATCTGTGTTATCTGTGGACTTCCAGTCTTCCCATCTCCTATTAACACAGATAACAGAGCTGTCTGTGTAATGATAAAGGGAGGCCCTCAGCAGTTTCCCATAAATCTCCACGGCCTGTCGCTGGCTTCCCTGGCTTGGAGTCTAAGAACACTTCATTCTCACTGGACCAGTTGCTGTGGCCCCCTGTAAGGTGCTCCCATCCCGCGGTAACTGCAAGACTCCTAAACCTGAGCTGAGCCTGTTCCCATGTGCCCTGTTTCCGCCTGCTGCTCAGTCCAATTCCATGAGCAGCTCAGAACGGCAAGCCCTGTAGCCACAGCAAGGTCACGCCGATCCTAGCACTGCACAAGTTTATCTATATCAATCTAAAATATGTGGGAACATTAAGATACAGACAGGTGCCCAGAGTCACAAGAATGAGCTTCCAAAAGACCCAAACAAGGATTAATTGAGGCCTTTCTGTTCTCAGTAATGAAACAAAACATCACTTTTTTTAAAAAGTAGTTTTCAGCTCTCTCAGCTCTCACAAAAAAAAAACTGTATAAATTCTTCTGAGCTACAGGCCATAAACTGTCCAATTATTTTTTTCCAACTCTTGATAAAACTTAGCAATGGCCACTGATTGGCTACACTCCAATAAAAACATTGATAGCCACAGAAAATTGTTTTTAAAAAATCATAAGCTTCATAAAACTATGATAAAAAAAAGTCTGCTCTAAAAATGAAGTTTCTGATATAGTAATCTTTTGGCCATAATCACAAACTAATTAAAAAACCCTAGATAATTAGGGGTGCATATTTGGTGCGGGGTTAAGCCACTGCCTGGGATGCCTGAATCCCACATTGGAGAGCCTAGTTTGAGTCCTGGCTACTCTACTTCCAATCCAGCTTCCTGCTAATGCAGATCTTGGGAGGCAGCAGTGATGGCTGAAGCACTCTGGTCCCTGCCACCCCTGTGGGAGACTCCAACTGACTTCTGGCCTCCTGGCTTCTACCTGGCCCATCCCTGGGCACTGTGGGCATTTGAAAAGTGAACTGGTAGATGGAACATCTCTCTCCATTTATCTCCTTGCTTTTCAAATAAAATGAAAATAAATTTTAAAAAATTTGTTAAATCCTAGTTATTTAGTATCAAATTTTCTAGATCTAGCTTCATCATATATGCTAGTAATAATCATAACAATTAGAAAGAAATTAAAATGTTTTCATTAAGCACTTACTATGTGCTGAAGCCTTCTTGTATCATCTCACTTAATCCTCACAACAACCCTGTAATGATCTCTGTTTTCTAGGCCAGGACACCAATGAGCTATGTGAACCCTGCTTGTTATCTGTGAACTGGCATGTTCAAGTAAAAGTTCAGGTGAGACCATTAGAAAAGGGGCACATTTATCTAAACCCGAGACCTTTTCCTGATTAGCATGAAAAATGTCTTCAGACGTATCTACTAAGCCGAAGACTAGTTTAAAAGGCTAGCACTAAATGATGCCTTCCTTGGAATTTTTTTTTTTTTTTTTTTTTGACAGGCAGAGTGGACAGTGAGAGAGAGAGAGACAGAGAGAAAGGTCTTCCTTTGCCGTTGGGTCACCCTCCAATGGCCGCCACGGCCGGCGCGCTGCGGCCGGCGCACCGCGCTGATCCTATGGCAGGAGCCAGGTACTTATCCTGGTCTCCCATGGGGTGCAGGGCCCAAGCACTTGGGCCATCCTCCACTTCACTCCCTGGCCACAGCAGAGAGCTGGCCTGGAAGAGGGGCAACCGGGACAGAATCCGGCGCCCCGACCGGGACTAGAACCCGGTGTGCTGGCACCGCAAGGCGGAGGATTAGCCTAGTGAGCCGCAGCGCTGGCCTATTCCTTGGAATTTTCTATCATCAATACCCATTTCACATTGTAAATCAGCTAAGATGGTTTCTGGGACCCCTTGCTCCTGGGAAATCTAAGTCCTGATGGCCCCAAGGGGGGCCCAGGGCACCCTGGGTTTTATACTCAGACCATCAACTTTTCTCAGAGGGCTGAAGTGAAGGCCACACACTGTTCACAAAATACAAGCAGCAGAATACGCTTGTGTATGAGATGCGGTCATTTTTTGCCATTAGGATGTTATAAATTGAGAGAATTAACTCAGTTATTTTCAATATATTTTGAAATACAAGGATACTTCAAAAAGCTCATGGAAAATAAAAGATAAGTTTATTGTGGTACAAAAAGTTTTGAAATCCATAAATTTTGAAATCCAAAAAATTCATGTAAAATGAGGTAAACAAAGCAACCAACCTGCATCTCCCACCTGTGGGTTCCCTCCCCAGATGCCGCAGCTGGAGAGCCAGGAACTCCATCCAGATTTCCCATGTAGGTGGGAGGAAATCAACCCCTTGAGCCATCACCACTACCTCCCAGGGCCTGAGTTATCAGGAAGCTGGAATCAGAACTGGAGCCAGGAACCGACCCCAGCACTCCGCTGTGGGACTTGGGCATCCTATCTGGCTGCTTACATGTGAGGTCGAATGCCCATCCATTAGAGTTTCTGTAGAAACAGCTTGTCTGGTACAACTGCGTCTCAGAGGTGGCTACATTCAATAGGGACGCTGAGGTCAAAGGACCCAAAGGGTCCCCTTACCTTACAGATGAGGAGCACAGGCTCAGAGACGGGAAGAAGTACACCCAAGGGCATATATCCCAACTTAGAAAGTAGGCTCAAAGCTCACTCTGCACTCTCCTGCTTCTTCTGCTGTCCAGGTTGTCCTGGATATAACCCCATCTCTGCACATCCACACCTGCAGTTAGCAACAGCTTCTGAACGCAGCTGATGATCTGGCAAGGTTCAAAAGTATTTGCCAGGGCCAGTGCTGTGGCGCAGCAGGTTAAAGCCCTGGCCTGCAGTGCCGGCATCTCATATGGGTGCTGGTTCAAGCCCCGGCTGCTCCACTTCCCATCCAGCTCTCTGCCATGGCCTGGGAAAGCAGCAGAAGATGGCCCAAGTCCTTGCGGCTTTGCACCCACGTGAGAGACCCGGAAGAAGCTCCTGGCTCCTGACTTCAGATAGGCTCAACTCCAGCCGTTGCGGCCATCTGGGGAGTGAACCAGTGGATGGAAGACCTCTCTCTCTCTCTCTCTCACTCTACCTCTCTCTGTAACTCTTTCAAATAAATAAGATAAATCTTTTAAAAAGTATTTGCCAAGCTCCTCTCGACCAAAATGGTACCAAATATTGGATGAAACGATAAGATATGAAGACTTTCTGGAGGGGATTTCAAAGCATTTCGTTAACATTTCACACCTGATATAGGTGAAGAATTGAAGCAGAGGAAGGTTAAAGGGATAAGAATGGGGAAGGAACTCTATTACCATAGTCAGCTATTTAAAAAGTAGGAAGTCCTTGCTGTGTCTTCCAAAGTGTGGCCAGAGAGAGGCTGAAGGCAAAACTCCTGCCTAACTTCCCTCTTTGAGCTCAGTCTATAAAACATATCACACCACACCAGCATCATTCATGATAACAAAATGGAGGGAAACAACCCACTTATCCATCAACAAAGAAATGGAGAAGCAAAATACGTGTGCACCTACTTCAACATGTTCACAGAAAATGAATCAAAAGATAAACTGATTTTGCTGCAAAATTTTTTTGAAATCCATGCTTACAAGTGGTCTTTGTAAAGTTCATGAAAAAATGCAAATTATGAAATAACTACGCATGGATAGTTAGAAACATTACTCAGCTTTACAAAGGAATGAAGCAATAGGGCCGGTGCCGCGGCTCACTAGGCTAATCCTCCACCTTGCGGCGCCGGCACACCAGGTTCTAGTCCCGGTCGGGCCGCCGGATTCTGTCCCAGTTGCCCCTCTTCCAGGCCAGCTCTCTGCTATGGCCTGGAAGTGCAGTGGAGGATGGCCCAAGTGCTTGGGCCCTGCACCCCATGGGAGACCAGGAGAAGCACCTGGCTCCTGGCTTCAGATCAGCGCGGTGTGCCGGCCGCAGCGCACCGGCCGCGGCAGCCATTGGAGGGTGACCCAACGGCAAAGGAAGACTTTCTCTCTGTCTCTCTCTCTCACTGTCCACTCTGCCTGTCAAAAAAACAAAACAAACAAACAAACAAACAAACAAAAAACAAAGGAATGAAGCAATGATCCACGCTATGCCAGGGATGAACCATGAAAACATTATGCTAAGTGAAATAACCCAGACACAAATACTGCATAGACAAATATTGTATGATTCCACTTACATGGGGCAGCTACAATAGGGAACTTCATAAAGACAGAAAATGGAACAGGAAGTAGACAAAAGCAAATGAAAACTAGAAATACAGGAAATGGAATAGAGTTTCTGGTTGAGATGATTAAAAAGTTGAGAAATGACCAGTGATGATGGTTGTACAATCCTGTAAATAAGCTTAATGCCACTCAACTGGACGCTTAGACACAGCTAAGCCAGTCAGTGTATTTTACCATAAAAATTCTATCAAAATCTGCATCCCATCCTTTTGTTTCTCAGTCAGAATTCCTAAAGTTTATTTTATTCCTTCATTGCCATTTAAGCCCAAGTTTCTTTTCAAGACCTGCTTCCAGCCAACAGTGTCATTGGTCAGTCTACCTCTGCTCA
Source organism: Oryctolagus cuniculus (assembly GCF_964237555.1). Taxonomy (NCBI): domain Eukaryota; kingdom Metazoa; phylum Chordata; class Mammalia; order Lagomorpha; family Leporidae; genus Oryctolagus; species Oryctolagus cuniculus. Next base: position 138,486,338 of record NC_091434.1, on the reverse strand, counting down.
TTCACACAGACTCACATCATTGCTCAAGGGCCACCTTCCAGGACACAGGGACCCATCCAGCCACAAACACCTGTGCACCCCAAGACCTCCCACTGGGTACCTCCGCCAAGGGGTCTCCTAGCAAGGTGAACGCAACCAGCCAACGTCACTGGAGTTCCAAGAAGCCAAACACCCAACATGCAACATCTTGGGCCAATACTTAAATCCCTCACAGGTGAAATACCCAGTTAGTACTCATATATGTGCATTTTACCTCTACAGAACACCGTGCGCACATGCCAGGAAGACCACCAGGAACTGCTCAGCCAACGTGCTCCCTCAGACTTATAAGCAAAGAGACTGCAGTCCAGCCATGGCTGTCCTGGTGAAGTCCACAACTGCACATTGCACGGAACAGTGGGTATCCCTAATGCAAATGCATGCAATTGAGCACGAAGCCTTGGTACCTTAGAGGACAAAGGCTATCTAAGCAGCATGTACCACTTGTGACTGCTGAAGAAAGAACTTTCCATCTTTTCTTAAAAGAATCCATTTCTCACAAGGCAAAGAACGTGAGAATAGGAGTCGTTTCAAACAGAAAGGGGTGTTGGTGGTGGTAGAAGTATGAGTTCTGGGTGTTCCAGTCACAATCCATCACCCAGCCCTGGGACGTACCAATCCTGGGCCACGCCACAATCTTGAATACTCAACTTTAAAGGCTTTCACAACCTCATCGTCTTCCATACGAACACTGCCAATGGTCTGATAACCGAGTCCGACAAGCTATGAAAGACCTCAAGAGCGCATGTGAAGGCTCTCTAGTCACATGTGCCATTGCCAACACACACACACACACTAGGCACTTGTAAGATGCCCACTTGACATCACTCCCTTGTGCATCCTGAACATATATCTCAAGACCACTCTGAGAGAGCCAGAGGCCAACATCTTCAGGGCAGCCTTTTGTCCCCCAGGTCCTCAGTTAGCAGAAACACTGCTAGAGACTGCTTCTCGAATATGCATGCTTCTTAAACCTCCGGGTGATTTTTGCCTCTGGATGGTCAAGGACAGGATGACTGGGCGGGGAGAAGTGACCATCTCAGGTGTTGATCCACAAAGCGAGTTCCATCTTTCCATGCAGATTACAGCTGCCTTCCAGAAGGAGACCACTATGTGGAGTCTCATGGCCTTTTTTCCACTGGTCTTAGACCAGCAAGGTTCTAGTGGCTTAGCTGTGTCTGACACCTCCCACCAACCTCCTCTGTCCCTGTGGCCCTTCCTCCCACCCCCCAGTTTCAGCCAGGACATCAGTGAGTGAACCAGATTCCAACGAGCGCATCCGTTTGTGCAGCAGAAAGAGGTCTTGGGTCTCAGGAGCTGCTGCACGTGAAGCCCACGTGCCACAGTTACACAAGGCCCGCTCGCACACAGGACCAGCGGATGATTAATGTACGACGAACACGTGTGCCGGATGGCCAGTTCTAGCAGGCCATGGTTTCACTCCCATGTCCCAGTGTGAGATGACCTCTCTACCCCACTGGGTTCCATTGCAAGTACCGTGGACTTCCATGCTGGGAAAACAGAGCTGGGGGACCAGATGGGAGGACGGGGTGGGGAGCGGCTGTACATACAGATGCCCCTTAGCCCTGCCCACCACGTCACAATCTGTGACCCAGCGCAAAGTGAGCCAGAGTAACTCAGAGCCAAGGGTTGCCATGCGCGCTGCTTTTTGGTGGCAAGCGAAAGGGGTGGCTGCTGGAATGGCCATGTGGGGCTCATTCAACAGCTGTGCATTTACCCACAGGGGAGGCTGGGAGGCTTGCCACGGGTGCCCCACTCCTCATCTGGGGGATTTCGACCCCCCACCATTTGACGAGGATGCTCCAGAGCAGAATGGCCCATACGCACCAGGAAGGTTCAAGCGCTGACTTCGAATGAAGTACAGCAAACTTCTGCCTCCAACAGCCTCCCCCAGCCCCCCTACCCCATCACCAGTGGTATTTATACTTTGAAAGAAGTTCAGGAGAAGAAGCAGTAGTCACCTGGGCGGGCTCGATTTTTGACAAGCCTTAGTCACTCCATACCCAGAACAATTCACATGATATTCGAAAATCCTGTGAAGATTCTGTCACACATGCTAACACTAAAATGCCAGGAGCTCCACTTACCTTCTTTATTAAGCCTCATAACCTCCCTGCTTTTTCCACCCTCTTTTCCAGCCTCTTCTAAATCTACATCTGCAGATGAAAAAGAAAAGCAAAAAAGAAAATAAGGAAAAAAAAAGAGATAGAGAAGGGGGAAAGGGGGGGGGGTGGGGAAGCCAAAGTCTGGGTGGGTGGGGGAGGAGGGAGAGTGTTTATTTGCAAACAGATCGATCAGAAAGACTGTCTATGAAAATCTTTCAAAAATTGACAATGCAACCTTTCCTCCCAAGTCCGGGCTTCCAGCTACCTGGCCCAGAGAGGTACCCCCAAAAAACTATGCAAGCAGCAACAGAGTCGCCTTTCACGCGGATGCCGCGCCGGGGCTGCGGGAGCCCAGGCGGCGGGGGGCCGCGGGGGGCCGGGCGCGGACAGCCGGGCCGCCGGCCGCGGGCCTCGCTCCGCGCTCGCTCGGGGGGTGGGGGGGCGGCATGGAGGACACCGGGGGCCACTCGCTCTCTCACACACTTTTTTTTTTCCCCCAGTGGCTGTAGCCGAATGGAGAGGTTACAGGATAATAAAGGGAGGAGGAGGCGGCGGGGTTCTTACTGTCGGAGCAGTGCAATTTGGCGGCGTCGATCCAGGAGGACCAGGGTTTGCCCAGAAACGCCTCCGGACTGGGCACTTTGCGATCCAGTGTCGCCATTGCTCTTCCTTCTTGTTGCTTTTTCCCTGTTCCTTCGGCAGCAGCAGCCGAGAGACACGGGATTCGAGAACGCTCCGACGTCATCTTCGGAACGTTCCGACATTGAGTGTTCTGAGCGCGGAGGGAGGGAGGGAGGGCGCAGGGAGGCGGCGGCGGCGGTGGCGGCGGCGGCAGCGGCAACGGCGGCGGCGGCGGCGGCGGCGAGCGCGAGGGGAGGCGGGGCCGGCGCCCGGGCGCCCGCAGCCGGCTGGGCAGGCGGCGCTCGCGGCGCGGCGCGGCGGCCGCCAGGGGCAGCAGAGAGGCGTGCGCCGGGGAGGAGCCGCGCCGTGTGCCGGCAGCCGGGGCTGCCCAGGCTGCGGAGGCTGCGGTGCCGCCGAGCGGCCGGCGCGCGTGCTGGGGGCCGCAGCAAGGGGGGGCTTTCCCACAGACTGGCCGCCGGAGGACCCAAAGTTTCTGCAGGCAGTCCCTGCCTCCCGCCCCAGGGCGAGGCGCTCCCGCGGAGGAGGGGGGCGTCGTGGGGGTCCAGGGCAGTTCCGCACCCCCACGCCCTCCCCTGACCCCGGGCCAGGCACCCCGGGACCGTGGAGATCCGGAGACGCCTCTGGGAGCTGACCCCGATGGGGAGCTGGAAGTGGGTCTGAAAAGCAGGTGAGTGCGGGGCGAGAGGTGCCACGTTCCCACCGCAGGCTGCTGGCCGTGCACAGCTCACAACTCCGCCTGGGTCCTGGGAACCCCGCACTCCGCTGCGTGCCTGCGGCCCTCGGAGGAGCGCGGCGAGCGCCAGATAGAGTTCGCCGCGCGTGGGAGGCCCCGGAGCCCTGTCCGTCCAGCGCTCCCTGCCGGAGGACCCGAGCGGCCCAGGTCAGCGCAGGCAGCCCGAAGCCGGGAGTGGTTCCTTGGAGAAATCTTTCCAGGCTGAGCCAGCGAAAGAGGTAGCGCTGGATGGCCTCTGGATTTTGTGGTCTTTTCATTAAAATTTAACCCCTGTCCCTAAGAGTAGGCAACACGGGCCTTAACAAGTCTTATCTCAAAAAAAAAAAAATCCTTTTATTTACTAGAAGTCACCTAAAATAAAGGGACAACCCTCCCCCATCATGGAATAGGTACCTTTCCTCTCTCTGCGCGGCACCCTGGAGTTCTTGCCACTACTTGTACCCAAATACTGCTGAAGCACAGTACTTGGAAGTTGCCGTGTGCTGGCTGAGTTCTGCCCTGGCTGTGCCGCCTGATGCTGTGTCCTTGGTACCCTGTCCCCAAAAGCCAGCGTTCGGGTGGGCGACGAAGGAAGGGCTTTGGACTTGTCTTCCCTTGAGCTGTTCGTGTGAGCGGACGGGCTTATGTCAGACCCAGAAAAGTTCACTTGCCTGTGCTCTCTTTGGAAGGGTTCCAGCCTGGCCACGGTGCTGGTGGATGGAAAACTCCCGTTTTAGTAGTTGGTGGTATTAACATATCCTGGTAACCGATTGGCCTCTGGTGATACACTAGACACTGGACTTGGCATTCCGTCCGTGCACCCATTTGTCCATGCAGCCATCGTGGTCCAGTTGCCCTTGACAGAAGTAGGACAACGAGGAGTGCCCCTGGCCTTCAGGGAGAAGGAATCCTGTGCCCTCTGATCAACTCTGAGGGGAAACCCCACACTTGTTGCGGTGCCTGGCCAGCATGGGAAGAGCGTGGGGTCCTGGGGCTGCAGGTGTTCACAGCTGCAAGGGACAGAAACTTTGTCACGGAGAAGTTGAGGTCCGCTCTGCATCTTGGGACTTGGGGTGGGTTCCTAGTGGTAAGGGGAATACTCATCTTGCCAAGGGAGGGGAGCTGAGCAGAAGCCTGGAGTGTTTGGCTGCTGAGCATGGTTACCTGGCTGGTGGGTTGGTATTGGGGGGTTGAGTGGGAAGAGTTTGGGTAGCCAGGCGTGGGCCAAATAATGGTACTGAATGGCAGCCCAGAGTCTGGGTTGTGTTTGACAATGGGGAGCCCCTGGAGGGTCTTCCTGTGCCATGAAGATGCAAGTATGACTTAGATTCCTCTGGCTGTGGGGTCCAAGACGTATTAGGGTATGGAGACGTGTAGTGCAATGTTCAGGGTGTGAAGAGAGGAACGCTGGAACTTGGCTGGGGCCTTGCAGGTGGAGAAGAGGGGACAGGTGTCGGAGGCTGTATGAAGAAAGCACCCATCAGAGAAGATGTTTGGCTGGGCTTTGGGGGAGAAGGAGAGAGAGCTCAAAAGCAGAAAACAATAGATGCTGGAACACTTTCCCTTCCTGCTCTGCATCGCTGTTCTGTCTCTATTTATGATATTTTGGGGTGTTTATTCCTTTTTTTTGTGCACACCCGGAAGGTGTCAGGAGCCCTCAGATGGCCCCCAGTGATTCCTACCTCCTGGTCTTCTTGCCCCACGTGGGCTGGACTGGGTGACTTGCCTCAGAAACAGAACACAGCCAAAGTGATGACTTAGGTTGTGACAGACTGTGACTGCTGCTTTGCGCGCTCTCTCTGGCTCTCCCTGGCTTGCTCAAAGGGAGTGCCACAGCCCACTGGTGAGCTCTCGGTGGAGCGGCCCATGTGGCAAAGAACTGAGGGAAGCCTCAGGAACTGGGGCCCTTGGTGCAACAGCTGCTCAAGGAGCTGGGTCCTGCAGGTGCCATGTGCGTGAGCCCACATGGCTCACGGGGAGTCGGGGACTTGAGTTTCCAGCCTTGTCTTTTCTCCTGGAAGCTCCTGTATACTGCTCAGAAAATCAAAGGTAGCTTATTTTCATTATAAGTCAGGGCACCTCTGTTCCAGAGGAACAAGTCCTTGGTTCTGTATTTTAACATTAGCCTACTTCCCCAGCTGTGTCTTTTGAGTAAGTGGAGATTACTACCCAGGAGGCTGAAGATGGTATGGCAGCCTAAACATTGTTCCATTCTGTCTGGGGGGATTTCAACTTTGCAACATAAAGTGTGAGCTGGAATCTAGAAATGATTTAAAGTCTACAAAAGAAGGCTTTGGATACATGGCTATATTTCATTCCTAATCAGACATGTTGTTGCAGTTGGAGTCACGGTGTATAACAGCTGAGTTGCCACTCCAAGCCTTCCACAGTTTCTCCACTGACCAGGAAGATTTGAATACCAACTTTGTGAAACTGTGACCCAGCTGTGATGTTGTTGGATAACATGGCTGTCAATCAGATTGTCTAACGGGCAGCCAGGGAACAGGGAAAACATTGCTCATCGAACTACTAGACTTTGGGTGAAAATCAAGGTCGATTGGGAGTAGCGTTTGGGATAACATACAAATATAAATGTATACACATTGATACTCATATATCAACTATGTGTATGGCAAATTTATTGCAGATTTTAATTCCTTCTGGGAGTAAATAATTACAAAGACTGTTAGGGGTGGTAAGAATCGCACACATTGGTAATAGCAGTAAAGTGACCTGTAAAACTGTGATTTAAAACATTAGTCTAGTGTCTGTGTGATAAAACCATCAGGCAAAGACAGAACCCTACTTCCCCTCGTGATGAATGTTTAGGAGGATAAAAGGAGTGTGAATATTTTATTGTTTTATTGTGTTTGAAAAATGACAGGGTAGCTGTCTGAGTTGCAATGGAAGCTCTCCTGTAGCCCAACTGGAGAACTCTGTTCTCTGAAGAGGACCATGGGAAACACCCATTGAACTTGACTGACACCTGGTTCTGGAGAAATGCTTGTCTGCTGTGCATCCTGCACTCAGTCTGATTCATGTGCTGCTTCACCACATTACTGAAGAGAAGAGGAGGCGAAGGGAATATTAGCACCCTCGTAAGAGGACATTAAGTTCACGCTGGGGTGCAAGAGCACCCTACTTCCTACCTGGGCCATTGCTGGGAGTTACTTGGAAGCAAAACATGTGCGGTGAAAATGAGGCATCCCTGGAATCGTTTGATGTTCTTTGCCTTAATTGAATCCATCTACCCCATCTGCCACTCTGCGCTCTGAATTTATTTCCGGAGCCCACTCTCTGAGAATGGTGATTTGGGAGGAAATCTGTTACATACGTTGTTACCTCTTCTAAAGCTCTCGGCACCTGGAAGGCAGGTGCACCGACAGACTCCTCGGCCTGCTGCTTTCCCTCCCCTCACATGCTGTTGGATTAGAAACAGGATGGGGATAAAAGACCCCCGGCAGCAGCAGGAGTCGGAAAGAAAAGAGGGCTTGCAGGCTTTTGCTCATTGGTTTCACCAGCAGGCCCTGGCCATGGCCTGGGTAAACATGGACTCTGTCTAGAAAAATAACTGCAGAACCCGTGGAGCCTGCCTTCTGACTCAGGCAGACGAGCTGAGATGAGAGTGTCACCTGCCTTCACCTCCAACCCCTAGCAGCGGTGGATCTGTGACTTCGTCTCTTGGGGCTCCCGGAACTACTGTGCAGTTAGGAGACCTGTGGTCCCCAGAATGTGGCAGTCCCACTCCCAAAGGTTAGGCAGGAGAAATGACAGCATCTTGTTAGCATTGCCGTAGAGTTCACTTTTGGCCCTTTACCCTAAATATAAATAACATATAGCATTAACATGTACATATTGATTGGCGCAAAGCCCACCCACTCTAAACTCACACTGGATGTGTTAGAGAAACAGCACAGGGTGGAGACCAGAGTGCAGGCTTGAGAAGATAAGTCTAAGTTACAGTTGCCCATTCAGTCATTTGCCTGGAAACCTTTCTTAATCCACCTGAACCTCAGTTTCCTTATCTGTTAAATGGGTACTAAGGCCCTTCTCTTGGGATTGTTGTGAAGATGGAGTGAGATGCTGGGACTGAGCCCAGGGGTATGGCCTGGCACACAGCGGACGGTCCCAAGTGCTCACGCTGATGTTGCCATTGAGTTGCAGTGCACTGGACCCTGTAGACAGCAGCATCGGATCTAAGCAGGCGGCCACGCTGATGCCAGGAACTGCACATGTGACTCCTTCCAGCACCCTTCTCCCCACTAAGGAATGACATGAAAGCGCCTCTTTTTGGTTTGCAGAGGCAGGGAGCTCTCTGCCCCTGCATCAGTTGCTTTGGAGACCTCTGTCTGGAACTGCCGCCCAGAACTTCATCTTGACACTTACATCATGGTAGGGTAAATATCCCTTTGTTCCAGAAAGACCCTCTAAGACCTTTTTGTTATGCAAAGGAACTGCAGAATGCAGTCTGGCTGCGGACAAAGCTGCCTTTGTGTGACAATGTCAATAGTTATCTTAGTAGTAAGCAGAAGGGGTTGCCGCAAATCATTTTTGTCTTAGGAACATTTATTTCTTTTCAAAAGAAACCTGTTGAATTCTAAAAACCGTGCCTAAACTGCTTTTTCTCACAAAATAGGAAAACAATAGACATGAAGGGAAAAATTCCCTCAATTACCCCCTTCAAATGTGGTCTCTCCCTTACACTTACTTATTTTTTTAATCGCATTTTCTTTTTTTTTTTTTTAAGCTTTAATTATGTATTTGAAAGGCAGAGTTAGAGAGAGATCTTTCATCCACTGGTTCACTCCCCAAATGGCCACAACAGCCAGTGCTAGGCCAGGATGAAGCCAGAAGCTAGGAATTCCATCCAGGTCTCTCGCATGGGTGGCAGGAGCCTAAGCACTTGGGCCATCATCCGCTACCTTCCCAAGTGCAAGAACTGGGAGCTGGATCCAGATTAGGGCAGCCATGACTCCAGCTGGTGCTCACAGGTGATGCTGGTGTGCCAAAAGACAGCCTAACCCTCTGCACAATGCTGACCCCTCATCCCATTTTCTATACATTTCCCTACCTTATGAGTCTAGCATTACAAGTGTATGTGCTGTTGGTCATGCGTGTGTGCGTGTGTGTGTGTATGAATGTGAATAGTTTCATGTTGCGGACATTTTTCTACAACTTTCTTATTTCACTCGTTATGTTACCTGTCATTACATGAAGAATACCTCATTCTTTTTTAACTGCTCCAAGGTATTCCATAAAATGTTCCGAAATCTACTTATGTATTATTTTACTGATGGACATTTAGGGTGCTGGTTTCACAAGAAATAGGGTGGTTGGTTGCTTATTTTTACTTATGCTTTTTGAACATGCAACAGAATTTCTGTTCAGACATAGAACTGCTGGTTCTGCACATTGTGCATTTTAATAGTTCTGACAAGTTGTCTTCTGAAGTAGCTAAATTATACCCCACTATCCCATATGAGCTTCAAGTCCCTGCTGTTCCACTTCCGATCCAGCTTCCTGCTAACATGCCAGGGTTGGGCATTGTGGTACAACTGGTTAAGCCACTGCTCGGGTTGCCTGCATTCCCTATCGGAACACTGGTTTGAGGCCCAGCCACTCTGCTGCCCATCCAGCTCCCTGCTAACGTGCCTGGGAAGGCAGCAGATGATGCGCTTAGGTTCCTGCCGCCCATATGGGAGCCCTGGTTACTGCAGGCATGTGCAGAGTGAGCTGATGGATGGTAGATCTCTCTCTCCCTCTCTCTGTCACTCTGCCTTTCAAAGAAATAAATACATCTTTAAAAAAAAAAAAAGGAATGTGCCTGTTTCTCACACCCTAGTTAATGCTCCACGTTTCAAACGTTTTATTTTTTTTTTGCCAGTAGCACAGGTTAAAAAAATAACTGACTTAATTTGTTTTTCCTTCATCTCTCATGTATTTTTGAACATTTTTAAAATGCTCATTGTATTTTGCTCTGTAAATTGCTGCTAGTACCTTTTGATGATTTCTTATTGGTATTCTTAGATCCTTTTATTGATTTGTAGGAGTTCTCTATCTATTCTAGACTTAGATCTTTTGTTTGAAAATAATGCAATCTTCCATCTTGCAGCATTTCTTCTTTTAACTTGGTTTATGGCATTTTTTTCCATGACACAGTTTGTAAAATCTTTTCCTTTGGATATTGTCACACGGATCAGATTCTTCGTTGAGGCCTGTTGGCTTCCATGGCTTGTGCAAGAGCCCCTCTTCCTCAAGGTCAGGAAATATTTTCTTAGATTTTTGTTTTCTTTATGCTTACAGGGTTTTGTTTGACACATAGACATATATTGGAATTTTTTCAGCTAATGATGTAAGGTAAAAAAAATTAACTCTTGATCTCTTTCCAAACAGTTACTCAGTGGTCTCCATCTGTTGAATGATTTCTCCTTTCTATAGAAATCTGTCACATCCTCACGTTCCAAATACACCCGTCTGTTTCTAAGCTCTTTTCTCTTCTGCTTGATCTGGTTTTTCCACACCGTTCTAAGGGCTCTTGTTTTATAACATGCTTTGCTGTCTGTTAGAAACAAATGCTTCTTTCTATTACGGAGTTCACAAATTCTGTTCCCTGGGGGCCCGTGTGGTAGCATAGTGGGTTAAGCCACCACCTGCAACGCTATCCCACATGAGCTTCAAGTCCCTGCTGTTCCACTTCCGATCCAGCTTCCTGCTAACATGCCTGGGAAAGCAGCAGATGGTGGCCCAGGTGCTTGGGCCCCTGCCACCCACGTGGAAGACCTGGATAGAGTTTGCAGGCTCCTGGCTTTGGCCTGGCCCAGCCCTGGCTGATGCAGGCATTTGGGGGGTGAGCTAGCAAGGAAGGTCTGTCAGTCTGCCTTTCAAATAAGTAAATTAAAAAGATAAAAAAAGAAATAGAAACAAACGCAAATTCAATTCTCTAAACAAGTGTTTTTACTCCTGAGACAGGTGTTCTGTGAGACGCTGCTCATTCCCTGTAGGACTAATGGTGATGGAAGAAGATTGTTAGAAACCAGACTCCACTTCATGCCTGCATGGTTGCTGAGAGATGCCAGCCTAGCTCCTGGTAAGGCTTCCGTCCAGGGGATTTTCCTAACCTAGTATCTCAGAGTTGGGGGAAACCTGTTGTCCTCCAAGTATCTGAAAAGAGCACCCTCTATGGGCCATGGTTGGAAATTTCCTTGAATGACATAGACGTGCCCATCCATGGAGCCATGCTTTGAAGGCTGGAGGAGAGGGAGGCAGCAGACCAGACATGGGGGCTGGGGCCTCTGGGCTCCCAGAGAGGAGTGAGGGTGGCAGGTGGACCTTGTGGGCTGGGCTTCTGGTCCAGCACTGAGCAGTAGACTAGGAATCCTTCAACCCAGTATCCAGTTTAAGGTTTTCTATGTTGTCATTCCTCCTGCCTCACCCATGTTTTTTGAAACCATGTGGCCTGAGTTAGCTATGCTGTGGGAGTTAAGGGGTTCCAGTGACGAGGAAGCCACCACAGGGAGGGTGACCATGTCTGGCTTTCCTCCTGCTCACCCTGGCTGGAAGCAGCATCATGTTCAAGAGATGAGCAATGCTCAGATCTAGCACGTGGCTGGCTAGCAAGGGAACAGAGAGGGTGCCCAGGCTGGGATGCCTCAGGCCAGGTACCAGTACCTCCTAATGCCTTTCCTTCAGCTCCTGCTCTGCTCCCCTCCCAGGGAGGAAATCCTGAAAACAAAAGGCTAGACTTTGGGGTTCATTTATTTTCAGGAAATAGAAGCCTGTAAGGTCCCCCAAAATGGTCATAGCAAAGAATACAATCCAGATCACCTTTGCTTGCGACTTCCTAAGCATGATGCTAACACCATAAATTGAAATACCCACGTGGGCCAGTGTTTCTGAGTCATGGGCGAGTTTGCCACCGTCGCCTCCTCTGGGACATCTGCTGATGTCTGGAGGCATTCTTATTCTGGGGGTGAGGGTAGTGCCTCCTTTTAAAGCTCTTAAATATATTTTGAAAATTTATTTGAGAGAGAAAGAAAGCCCCATCCACTGCTTCACTTTCCAGACACCCTCGAAGGTCGGTGCTGGTGCCTCTGACACCTGGTCGGCAGAAGCCAGGGCTGCTAGCAAGCATCCTCCAAAGAGATAACTCAGGACAGCCCTCCCACAACAGAGACTGATCCAGTCCAAAATGATAGCAATGGGACTGAGAAGCCCTGGTGCAGGTTCATGAATTTCAGGTTTTCTGTGGCATTTCCAGATAATGAATGCATAGCCCTCATCAACTACTTTGCCATCGCCGGCTTCTTCCGTCACAGAGAACTCTATCAAGAGAGTGTGCTGGAGACTGTGAGATCTATCATTGCTCCTGGAAGAACCCAAGTTCCTTTCCTTTTCAACATGTGTAGACTCAAGTTCTGTTCCTGGACGGCCGGTGTTTGTATAATCAAAGAAGATGTGAGCTCTCTGTCTTATGGATATGGTTGCCATGCAACAATCAAGTAGTGTGGTCTTATTGTTGGAGTCACATACACACCATTGCTTCCCTCCAATGGGATGTCTGATAGGACGACACCAATGCTGGATTGCTCTTAGTACTCTCAGCTGCAGGTGATGAGATTGAGCCCCAGAGGGAAAGGAAAACTGAGTGTGGCTCCCTCCCATTGGCTTCTTATATTTTCAACTTAGCAAAACCTGGCCAGCATAGGTTGTGCACTGCACAATTTTGTCACTTCCGAGGGATCCCCAGTCCCACCATTGACATCATCCAGCAGGGGTGGGGAACGTCTGGCCCATGGGCCATTGTAGGAGGCCCACAACATTATCTGGTCTGGCCCTGCCAAGGTAACCACAGGCAGGACTGGAAGGTCAATAAATCTATAGCAGACTAATTTTTAAGTCGATAATTTTGTATGGCCTGCAAATGACATTGTAAATAGCCAAACAGCCCTTGGCAGGAAGAAAAGGTCCCCACCCTGCTCCATCTTACCATAGTGAGCATAAAGAAAAAGTAATCCCCTTTCAGGAAACTTTACTTCCAAATCTGTTAGAAAGTAATCTTTCTATTCCTGATTTTGTTGGAATTCAGTTCCCTACCATCTGCCAGGAAAATCACCATAATACATTGGTGGCAGGGATGGGGACCCCTGGGCAGAATGAGAGGTATCAAAGATGACTCTTTGTGGGGTTATCCTTTGAACAGGGTGTTTACTTTTGACTGGAATAGGAGCCAGCCTCCCTTATTGACCATATGTGTGATTACACCTTTATATTATAGGGTGATGCAGTTACAAGTAATGCATTTGAGTTGGCAGATTTCCCAAGAGATTTCTCAGCTATGAGAAATACAGTTGCTTGGGCCACAGCATGAATAAAATGGCCTTGGTATCTAATTTCAGTTGTTCACACTTCACTTCAAGTTTAAGTCCTCTTAGGCTTGGATTGGAGACAGAGACATTGACCTGTACCAGAGAACTTCAAAAAAAGTTCCTGAAAGGTGGGATTAAACCTTGTAGAAATCCATGCAGGTTTTTTTTTTATTATTATATGCATTTGCCATGAATTTTTTGAAGACCTGTGTATGTACAGATTTCAACTTGATTTGCACCAACATAAACTTCTCACTCCATTTTCTATGAACTTTTTGAATGCCAGTTAAATCAATTTGACAGCAGGGAAGTGCAGTGTCGTTTCGATGACTGGCCCATGATTGATTCAGCAACACGCAATGCTTCGGTTTTGATCGATGCCAAGTAATGGCAGGGCCGGAGGTGGGGGCAGATGTTGGGGACTTGATCACCGATGAGGTCTGAGGTGGCCCTCTTCAGGGAGGACCAGAATCCAAGTAAAATACTGCTGGAAGGTGGGAGTGATGGCAGGGCAGGGGTTAGCATCATAGCTGGCTCACGCGTTGGTCCTTTAGCACAAAGGACTCTGTCCTCTAACGGAATGGATCTGTGCTCGCTTTGTGCTGAATTTTCAGTGGCGCCATCTCGCCACGTTGCAGTGCAGTGAGTTAGGCTGTTGCCTGTGACAATGACATTCCATTTGATTGCCGGTTCGAGTCCTGGCTGCTCCACTTTCAGGCAAGCTCCCTGCTAATGTACTTGAGAAGGCAGTAGATGATGGTTTAAGTGCTTGGACCCCTTGGGAGACCCAGATGGAGTTCCTAGCTCCTGGCTTCAGCCTGGCCCAGTCCTGGCTGTTAACAGCAGTGAACCAGTGGAGAGATCTCTCTGTCTCTGTCTCTCTCAATCTGTAACTCTGCCTTTCAAATAAATTAATGAATCTTTTGGGAAAAAAAATCTCTGTAAGTCTGGTAACTACCCTAGTTTGGGTTGAAGGTTAAGTATATAAATTTTGTTAAAGATTTATTTATCTATTTGAAAGTCAGAGTTACACAGAGAGAAAAGGAGAGGAAGAGAGAGAGAAGTCTTCCATCCACTGGTTCACTCCCCAGTTGGCTGCAGTGGCTGGAGTTGTGCTGATCTGAAGCCAGAAGCTTCTTCCAGGTCCCCCCTCAGGGGTGCAGGGGCCCAAGGACTTGGGCCATCTTCCACTGCTTTCCCAGGACATAGCAGAGAGCTGGGTCGGAAGTGGAGCAGCCAGGACTCAAAACTGGTGCCTACCTGGGATGCCGGCACTCAGGCAGCGGCTTTACCCACTACACCACAGTGCAGGCTCCTTTATTTTTTTTTAAATACAAATAGGGTGGGGAAGCTTTAAAATATTACTATTACTGTTATTATTTTGAGAAGCAGAGAAACAGAGTGAGAGAGAAAATTCCCATCCACTGGTTCACTCTCCAAATTCCCACACCACCTGGTGCTGAGCCAGGCCCGAGGCAGGAGCCCGGAACTCAATCCTGGTCTCCCACTGGAGTGGCAAAGACACAACCACTTGAGCCGGAACCTGCTGCCTCCCAGGGTGCACACCGGCAGCCAGCTGGACTCTTGAGCGGAGCTTGGACTCGAACCCAGGCACTCTGATATAGCATATGGCCACCTCCCCACTGCTGCACCAAATGCCCACCCCATGGCCCCTGAAAGAAGAGACTGACAGACCCATCTTGCCTGGTCTCCTGCCCTGTGCCTCGTGCTGTGGTCCGAGAGGAGCCATTGGTCACCAGGCGCTGGCGGTCTCATCTGAGGGAGACAGGTGTGCGATTAGGGAACAGGACGGCCGGGAGAAGGTACTGATCTGAGAAGCAGGTGTCAGATGCCAGAGGCAGGCTGCAGAGGTGGGCAGCAAAGGCTTGGGAGGGTGGAGAAACTACATCCGGGCTGGCGAAGGCTGTGAGGGTGTGAATAGTTGGTGGGCAGAGCACCCTGGTGCTGATGAGGGCAACCTCACCCTGGGTCACGAGGGTGAAGTTCCCCACGGCGGAGCCCTTCGTGGAAAACAGGTGAGTCTCAGGGTGTGCAGTTAGGACGAGTTTAGTTTCAAATGGTTGCATGATGTTTCCAAGATTGGAAATCTACAGTGTGAGATAACACACGTTAAGAATACAGCATGTTCTTAGACGAATGATCTGTTTTTCTGGGAAATGCTTTTATCAAGAACAAATCTCTAAAATTAGGGCTCTGCGAGCTGAATGAGCTAATTAGGTGAGAAGGATGAACTGTTAGAGATTCTTCAAGCATCCAGTTGGCATGCAGGAGACTAAATCCAGGGCCGGGTTGTGGCGCAGCAGGCTAAGCGGCTGCTTGCGATGCAGGCATCCCATAGAAGAGCACTGGTTTGAGTCCTGGTTCAAGTCCTGGCTGCTGCAACTTCTGATCTAGCTCCCTGCTAACTTGCTAATGCACCTGGGAAGGCATAAGTTGATAGCCCACATGCTTGGGCCCCTGCAACTCATATGGGAGCCCTGGATGGAATTCCTGGCTCCTGGCTCCAGCCTGACGCAGGTCTGGCCATTGCAGGTATTTGAGGAGTGAACCAGTGGATGGAAGATCTCTCTCTCTCTCCAACCCGGAGCCCCTGTCACTCTGCCTTTCAAATGGATGGATAAATAAATAAATCTTCAAGAAAGGAGAAACTATACATGGTTGTGGTGATGAAAGTATAGTTTCTGTGTTTGTCCCTGATCTGGGTTATTTTCAGAGACAAGGTCAAGAAAAATATACATGGCTGAGTTTGCCCAGGGAATCCTGATTTTGCTGGTTGTCCCAGCAAAATTATGAATAGCTTCCTCTTTAAGACTCAGAAGTGCACGATTTGGAAGATAAATTACGCGGCTACCCCAACTCTAAGAGATGCATTTAGGACTTTCCTATGGCTGGAAATGATGCCTCCAGCTCAAGAGTATGCATATGCACCCTGTCT
This sequence comes from Oryctolagus cuniculus, assembly GCF_964237555.1. Lineage (NCBI taxonomy): Eukaryota > Metazoa > Chordata > Mammalia > Lagomorpha > Leporidae > Oryctolagus > Oryctolagus cuniculus. The sequence goes on along the minus strand of NC_091434.1, from coordinate 138,470,498 downwards.
TTTTGAAATGGCTATGTTTTTTTCCTTGCATATAAAGTAATCATTGTAAAAATTACAGAAGGAAAAAAGCATAAATAAAAATTAGCATAAACCTAGAGGTAAATGTTAATATTTGGATGGGGTGGACATTGTGGCACAGTGGGTTAAGCTGCCACTGCTGCTTCCCATCCAGCTACCTGCTCGTGCACCTGAGAAGTGGCAGGTGATACCCCCAGTGTTTGCACCTTGTCACCCACATGGGAGACCGGGATGGAGCTCCTGCCTTCTGGCTTCAGCTTGACCAAGGCTTGGCTGGTGTGGTCATTTGGGAGTGAACTAGTAGGCAGAAGATGATCTCGCTCTCTCTCTCTCTGTCTCTCTCTCTTTCACTCTGCCTTTCAAATAGAAAAAAATTTGGATACACACACACACACACAAACACATATGTAAAAATACTTTGAAAACGTTGTGGAAAATAGAATTAAAAGTAGTTTATTTAGATGTGAATTTGAAATCCATGTGTAGTTCTTTTCATAATACAAATTTTCCCTGAGCTTTTTGAAGATCCTGTATATCTATATATCTCTAGTTACACATTATTTATCAATCATTTTAGATCCTGCAACTCCAAACCAAACCACTTTAAAAAAAAAGATTTATTTGTAAGTCAGAGTTACATAGTGAGAGATCTTCTATCCACTGATTCACACACCCCCCCCCCAGATGGCCACAATAGCCAGAGCTTAGCCAGACTGAAGCCAAGAGCCAAGAGTTCTACCTGGGTCTCCTGCATGTGTGGCAGGGGACCAAACACTTGGGCCATCATTGGCTGCTTTCCTAAGCCATTATCAGGGAGTTGGATAGGAAGTGAAGTAGCCAGGAACCAGTGCCCATGTATGATGCTGATGTTACAGGCAGTGGCTTTACCCACAACACCACAACACTGGCCACCAAAGCAAGCCATGTTGATTGGCATTCTCTATACATGGATATAAACATACTACATAATATTATGTATTTAGGATCATATCGATAACATAGTCAATATAGAGCAATATAATAGCTTTTAAAGATGGCATAGTATTCTAGTGACAGATTATTCTTAAACTATAATGTATTGGACATCCCTGATTTTGGGCATGTAGGTTGTTTCTTTTATATATATATGTATATATATAAAATTAACAATGCTGTAATCAGTGTTTTGTGGAGCTATTTTTGTATATCCATGGTTATTTCTTAAGCATACTTTTTGATTATACATTTTCAGTTTCATAGCTGCTAGCCATTAGGGCAGCCACTGCCTCCTGGTCTCGTTTGTGCTGTATCTTCCATTCTTTTTCATCTTGTGGTCTAAGGAAAGAATCTCATCTCTTGTTATTTCAGCTGTATCTCTGATTATTGGTTTGTCTTCTTTTAGTAAGTCATCTAATTTCTATTTGAGTGTTCATCTTTCATTGAATTATGAAAACTGTTTATATATTTCAAGTGGGATAACCCTTTTGTATTGTAAATTGCAAGATTTTCTCCTAATTTGCTGTTTGTCCTTTAGCTTTATTTATGGTAGATGGTGTGTGTGCAGAGGGCTCCCGAATCTTCACTTTTTGTATCTTTACATATATAATCTTTTCCTTTATTGAGTATTGTGCTTTAAAAACTATTTATTTATTTAAGAGGCAGAGAGAGAAACAGATCCCCGACACACATATCTGCTTGTGCACTCCCCAAATGCCCACAGAGGCTGCGGCTGGAGCCAGGAGCCAGGAACACAATCCAGGTATCCCATGTGGGCAGCAGGGACCACACTACTGAAGCCATTACGGGCTGCCTCCTGAGGTCTGCATTAGCAAGAAGCTGGAATTGGGCTCTGGAGCTGGGTATCAAATCCAGGCACCCCAATACAAGATGCAGGTGTCTTCACTGATAAGGCCAAATGCCCATCCCTAGGTTTTCAACAACATTAACCTTTGAAAATGTCACTTTCTAATCTCATGCCTCCAAAGCCCTTGAACTTGTTTCAAACATGCCAGTTTGGGCATTGCAGCAAGATGAGCTATGCTTTCTGTTGCCACTTCTGTGGCTCGCCCTCTGTAGAGAGCACCAGTCACTTCGCCAACAGACAGATGAGGCGCTGCAAGTAAGGACCAGAGCTGGGCACTCTCGGCTCAGCCCCAAAGCCATGTGCCTGCATTCGTGCAAGGCTCTGAGGGCAGTTGGAAGGGACTCATGTGTTTCAATTTTTTACTGAGGGATTCATACTGTGCCTTAATTACAAGGAATGTATTCTCAGGAAGACTGACACCAGCCCAAGATTCTAACACGTAGTATAGAAGATGCCACAGCTGGCAGTCGGTTCCTCAGAGTAAACAGCTTTCCATGGACTGCTGTCCCCGGGTTGCAAGGTGGAGCCACTGGGCCAGGCTAAGGAGGGTGCATTTGAAAACACACTTCCAGGGGCCAGTGCTGTGGCATAGTAGGGTAAGCCTCCGCCTGCAGTGTTGGCATCCCATATGGGCACCAGTTAATGTCCCAGCTGCTCCACTTCCAATCCAGCTCTCTGCTAATGCTCCAGGGAAATCAGCAGAAGCAGGTCCAAGTCTTTGGGCCCCTGCACCCACGTGGGAGAACCAGAAGAAGCTCCTGCCTCCTTGCTTTGGATTAGCCCAGTTCTGGCCATTGTGGCCATTTTGGAGTGAACCAGCAGATGGAAGATCTCTCTGCGTCTCTGGCTTTCAAATAAACAAATAAATCTTAAAAAAAAAAAAAAAAAAAAAAAAAAAAAAAAAAAAAACAGAAAAAAGAAAAGAAAAAGAAAATCAGACACATTTCCAGTTCTAGTGAGGACAACTGTGGGTGAGCTTGCATCGGGCTCCTACATCCGTGTCCTGGGTTGAACTACATGGGAACCTTGAAGATCTCTTCTATGTGTTGAAAATTAGACCTGATCCAAGACTCGTGTTGTGGTGTAGCTGGTGAAGTCATGGCCTATGACACCGGCATCCCATATCAGAGTGCTGATTTGAGTCCTGGCTACCACTTTCCATCCAGCTTCCTGCAGTTGCATCCTGGGAAAGCAGTGGAAGACGGCCCATGTGCATGGGTTCCTGCCACCACTCGGAGGACTGGGATTGAGTTCTTGGCTTCTGGCTTCAGCCTGGCCCAGCACCAGCTGCTGTGGGCATTTGGGGAGTTGACCAGTGGATGAAAGATACCTCTCTCTGAGGCTGGTGCTGTGGTGTAACGGGTAAAGCCGCCACCTTCAGTGTTGGCATCCTGTATGGGCGCCGGTCCTAGTCCCAGCTGCTCCTCTTCCAATCCAGCTCTCTTCTATGGCCTGGGAAAGCAGTGGAAGATGGCCTAAGTGCTTGGGCCCCTGCACCCATGTGGGAGACTAGGAAGAAGCTCCTGGCTTCTGGCTTTGGATTAGCGCAGCTCTGGCTGTTGTGGCCAACTGGGGAGTGAACCAGTGGATGGAAGACCTCTCTCTCTGCCTCTCCTCTCTCTTTGTAACTCTTTCAAGTAAATAAATATTTTTAAAAAGAAAGATACCTCTTTCTCACACACACACATTCTAATAAAAATTAAAATATATATAATATTTTTTAAAGATTTATTTATTTTTTTGAAAGTCAGAGTTACACAGAGAGAAGGAGAGGCAGAGAGACAGAGAGAGAGGTCTTTCATTTGTTGGTTCACTCCCCAACTGTCCGCAATGGCTGGAGCGGTGCCAATCCAAAGCAAGGTCTCCCATGTGGGCTCAGGGGCCCAAGGACTTGGGTCATCTTCTGCTGCTTTCCCAGGCCATAGCAGAGAGCTGGATTGGAAGTGGAGCAGCCAGGACTTGAGCCAGCACCCATATGGGATTGCTGGCACTGCAGGTGGTGGCTTTACCCGCTATGCCACAGTGCTGGCTCCAATATATATAATCTTTTTTTTAAAGATTTATTTCATTTATTTGAAAGACAGAGTTACAGAGAGAGGTAGAGTGAGAGAGAGGTCTTCCATCCATTGGTTCACTCCCCAGATGGCTGCAATGGCCGGAGCTGCGCCAATCTGAAGCCAGGAGCCAGGAGTCTCCTCCAGGTCTCCCACGTGGGTGCAGGGGCCCAAGGACTTGGGCCTTCTTTTACTGCTTTCCCAGGTCATAGCAGAGAGCTGGATTGGAAGAGGAGCAGCCGGGACTAGAACTGGCTCCCATATGGGATGCTGGCACCTCAAGCCAGGGCTTTAACCCATTGCGCCACAGCGCCGGCCCCAATGTATATAATCTTCAAAGCATTAATTGCACTCTCCTCTGTGGCAGGCTCTACCAGGAAGATGGGAAAGAACAGTTCTGGACCCTTTTTAGGTCTGTGCTTTGCAAGGCATTTCCCAGAGTCCCAGATGACCCCAAAACCAGCAGCTGCCACCTTGTTTGCTAAAGCCTGCAGAGGTGATGCAACTAAGGACCTTGGGTTGGAGATGAGCCTGCAGCTGGGGCCTAGATGCCATCACACACATCCACAGATCACAGGGGACAGAGGGCAATTCTGCAGCGACACAGAGGAGAGGTGGTGTGAGCACAGAGCACGGAACCATCTGCAGGTGCCAGCCTTGGCTGCTGAGTGACCCAGCCACAGGCTAAGGAACACCGGCGGCCACCAGGTGATTGTCCCCGCGAGCCCCTGGAGGACGAAGGGCCTTTCTGACACTGGATTTCAGCCCAGGACAACTGATGCTGCCTTTCTGGCCGCAAGGACCATTGAGAATAAATGTGTGTTGTCTGAAGCCTGCAGTGTCATGGTCATTTGTCAGTGTTCCCAGGACCGTCCTTCCACAACCCGGAAGCACAATCTCGCTCTCAGTTCAGGGAGGCAGACTCAGAGGTACCTGGCCCTCTCTGCTCACTCACTCACTTGAGATGTATGTGTGGAGTGACAGTGTTCCAGGGACAGGAGCCTGGGGCCCGGGGAGGGAGCAGGTGATGAACAGGTAAATAAAAGGAGCTGAGATACCTTTCATTATTGATAAGTGCTCTAAGGAAAACAGGGCGATGTGGAGATGGGGCGGGGGGGGGGGTGCAGTGGAGGTGGGGTAGAAGGAAAGCCTTCCTGATAGGCTAATGTTGGAGCTGAGTCCTGAGAGTGCCCACCCTAGGGGAAAAGCCTGCTCAGAGCTGCAGGTGCAAAGGCCTGGGGGTGGGAATTGGCCTAAAGTGGTTGAGGGGAAGACGGAGGACAGGATTCCTGCAAGTCAGCACGGAGAGCGGTCTCTCATGGGAGGCTGCAGGGCTCTGGCCCAGGCACTATCTGGACCTTTCCCTCTCTCCATCTCTTCCTCCCTCCCTTCCTTCCATCACTTATCAAGTGTGGCTAATATAGAACTGGAAGTACTTATATTTGGTTAGAGGCAGGGGTTGGGTTTTGCAATATCTTCACAGATGTGAACCAACCTCAGCAGTCAAATGCAACAGTGGTAGAATGCAAAGCCAGATTTGGGTTTGGAAGAAGAGCAGCTGGGTCTCAAACTGACCCCAATATGGGAAGCCGTCACTGCAGGCAGTGGCTTTACCTGCTGCGCCACAGCACCAGCTCCATAAATTTTTTTTTTTTTTTTTTGACAGGCAGAGTGGACAGTGAGAGAGAGAGACAGAGAGAGGAAGGTCTTCCTTTGCCGTTGGTTCACCCTCCAATGGCCGCTGCGCTGCGGCTGGCGCACCGCGCTGATCCGAAGGCAGGAGCCAGGTGCTTCTCCTGGTCTCCCATGGGGTGCAGGGCCCAAGCACTTGGGCCATCCTCCACTGCACTCCCTGGCCACAGCAGAGAGCTGGCCTGGAAGAGGGGCAACCGGGACAGAATCCGGCGCCCCGACCAGGACTAGAACCCTGTGTGCCGGCACCACAAGGCAGAGGATTAGCCTATTGAGCCGCGGCGCCGGCCAGCCCCATAAATCTTAAAAACAAAAATGGTGAGGCACTTTTTTCTTTTCATTAGGCAGAGAAAGAGAGAGAGATAAACAGAGAGAGAGCACCCATCCACTGGTTCAGTCCCCGAATGCTGGCTGTGGCCAGGGCTGGAACCAGAGACTCAATCCAGTGACTGGCAGAGGCCAGCACCACTCCCAGGGTGCGCATTAGCACAAAGCTGGAATCAGGAGCTGGAAGTGGGCACTGAACCCAGCTACTCTGTCTGGGAGGCAGCATCTTAACCTGCAGGCTAAGCCCTTGTAACTTTTTAAAATGTAGAGTACAATTTCAGGGAGGAGGTCTTTGGGTTTGTTTCTGGAGTACTGAGTGGGTACTTTAAGTATTTGAGGTCTCATAAAAACCATTCATTCATTTATTCATCCAGTTAATAAATGTTTAACAAGCACCAGCTATGTGTCTGGCACTGGCAGGACTACGGGGACGTGACGATAGGAGGGAGACATCTGATGACCTCAGAGATCGCACATTTTAAGGAGAAGATAGACGTGGCAGGTGTTCTGTGATTGTCTTTGATGCATTTTTTTCAGATTATAAATTTTTAATAGTAATAAAATGGCAAAAATCAAATATTACAGAAATATATAATGTAGGGGGGAAATGCCCCATCAATTCATCTCCAGAGAAAGCCACAATCAACAGATTTCTGCATATTTCCCCAGCTTTGCAAAATATAAATGTGATTTGTTTTGTTTTAAAGATTTATTTATTTGAAACAGAGAGAGACAGAGACAGAGATCTCCACCTATGAGTTCACTCCCTAAATGGCTGCAACAGCCGGTGGTTGGCCAGGCCATAGCCAGGAGCCAGGAGCTTCCTCCAGGTCTCCTAGGTGGGTGACAGGGGCCCAAACACTTGGGCCATCCTCTGCTGCTTTCTCAGGTACACTAGCAGGGAGCTGGATTGAGCAGCTGTGACAAGAATTGGCGCCCCTATGGGATGCTGGCATCACAGGTGGTGACTTTACCTGCTACAGCACAACACCGGCACCTATTTATTTTTTAATTATTTATTTGAAAGAAAGAGATGGAGATAGGGAGAGAGAGAGAGAAAAAGATTCTATCTGCTGGTTCACCTCCCCAGTTGACTTCAACAGCCAGGGCTGGGCCAGACTGAAGCCAGGAGCCAGGAACTCCATCAGGCCTCCCCTGTGGGCGACAGGGGCTCAGTTACTTTGGCCACCTCTGCTGCTTTCCCAGACATATTAGCAGGGAGCTGGATCAGAAACAGAGGAGCTGAGACTCCAGCTGGCACCAACACGGGATGCAGGCAGCCCAGGTGGTGCCTACAACGTCCACCTGTCATGTCAAACTGAAAAATGGAATCGTACTCTTCTGACTCTGTTTTTGGCTTAATATATCTGGAACATCCCCCTATGTAAATACAAGAAAACCTACCTGTTTTTTTTTAATGACTGAATAATATTCCTTGTTGTGAATGTTCCAGAGTTCAGTGTCTTATAGACAGAAATGTATACTGTTTCTGTGTTTTACTTTTTTTTAAAAAAAACAATGACCCAGACATCAGGGTCTTTTTTAATTAATTAATTAATTTGACAGGTAGAGTTATAGACAGTGAGAGAGAGACAGAGAGAAAGGTCTTCCTTCCGTTGGTTCACTCCCCAAATGCCCGCTACAGCCAGTGCTGCGCCGATCCGAAGCCAGGAGCCAGGTGCTTCTCCTGGTCTCCCATGCGAGTGCAGGGCCCAAGCACTTGGGCCATCCTCCACTGCACTCCTGGGGCCACAGCAGAGAGCTGGACTGGAAGAGGGGCAACCGGGACAGAATCCGGCACCCATATGGGATGCTGGCGCCGCAGGCAGAAGATTAACCAAGTGAGCCACGGCGCCAGCCCTCTGTGTTTTACTATTATAAACAAGATCGCAAGGGAAATTGTTTTGCATCTCTTTTTACATAGCCTGTCAACCTGTATCTAAAGGACAGATTCATAGACATGGAAATACTGTGCCAAAGGATGAGTTACTTAAATAGACACTCCTGCCTTTCTTACCTCTCCAATTGTTTTTTTTTTTTTTTTAAAGATTTATTTGTTTATTTGAAAGGCAGAATTAAAGAGAGGCAGAGGCAGAGAGACAGAGAGAGAGAGGTCTTCCATCTGCTGGTTTACTCCCCAGATGGCTACAATGGCCAGAGCTGCACTGCTCTAAAGCCAGGAGCCAGGAGCTTCTTCCAGGTCTCCCACACAGGTGCAGGGGCCCAAGGACTTGGGCCATCATCCACTGCTTTCCCAGGCCACAGCAGAGAGCTGGATCGGAAGTGGAGCAGTCCAGTCTCAAACAGGGGCCCATATGGGATGCTGGCACTGCAAGCGGCAGCTTTAGCCAGGGCCTGGCCCCTCCAATTGTTCTTGAATGAGAGCACAGAGTATGTTGTCATGCAGCTTCAGCACCACCAGCTGTTACTAATATTTAATCTATGCTTGTCTAATAGGCAGAAGACCTCATTATTTGGATGAGCCATTTTGTACTACAATGGAGATAACTTTATCTGGGATGTCTAGGGGTCTTTTCATATGTCCCCACCAGAGAGATCAAGAATTGCTGAGCCCTGAAATTGGTGGAAGATGGCCAGGGCGTTCCAGGAGGTGCAGACAGCCAGTGCAAAGGCCCTGTTGTGAGAGCCAGTCTGGGGATATAAATAGGAACAAACTCCCCAGGGGCAGAGAATGGAGAATGTTAGGAAAATGGCACAGTTTTATCTATGGCGCGATCTATACCCTGACACCATCCTAGCTTCTAGTCCCCACCACCATTGCTGGAAGCCAGGTGGCCACATGGCCCAACCACCGGTGTCAAGCTCCACCCCCATCCTAAGGGGATTCGCTGCTGCTCCTGCTTCCTTGCCTGCCCTACGGCAACGTTTTAAAAGGACCTGTTCCTGAACACGTGGCTCTCTCTTCTCTCCTGCTCTCTGCTCTCTCTCGGCTTCTCTCTCTCCTCTCGTCTCTTGCTCCCTCCTCTCTCCTCGCTCTCTCTTTTCTGCTCTCCTCTGCTCTCCTGATCTCCCTCTCTCGCCTGCTCTCTCCTCTCTCTCGTCTCTTCTCTCTCGCCCCCCTCTCTCCTCTCCCTCTTCTCTCCTGCTCGCTCTCTTCTTCTCTCGTCTCTCTGCTCTCCTTCTCTCTGTTACACTCTCCTTCTACTTCTTTTTCCTTCCTCGCCCCTTCCCTCCAGCCTGCTGGGTTTTCCCCAATAAACCCTTTCCCTTACTCCGGTGTCTGGGGTGTTTTGTGGCAGCCTTACATTGGTGCCGAAACCTGGGACCTTACAGAGAGCAAGGAGGGGAGTGAAGAGGGATGGAGACAGGAGTGAAACCTCACAGGGTAAGTGGTCCATCTTAAGGATTATAGTCTTAGGGCTCGTGCTGTGGCATAATGAGTAAAGCCATTGCCTGCAGCGCCGGCATCCCATATGGATACCAGTTCGAGTCCCGGCTGCTCCTCTTCCAATCCAGCTGCCTGCTAATGGCCTGAGAAAGCAGTAGAAGATGGCCCAGGTCCTTGGGCCCCTGTACCTATGTAGGAGACCCAGAAGAGGCTCCTGGCTTCTGACTTTGGATTGGCGCAGCTCTGGCTGTTATGGCTATCTGGGGAGTGAACCAGTAGATGGAAGACCTCTCTCTCTCTGTCTCTATCTCTGTCTCTCTCTCTCTCTTTCTCTCTCTCTCTGTAACCCTGCCTTTCAAATAAAAAAAAAGCTTTTTTTTTTTTTTAATTTAAAAAGGATTATAGTCTTTATTCCAGGAGAGGGGAGGAACCAGTGGAGAATTGCAGCCAGTTGGGCATGGTCGGATCAGTATTTGGAACGGACCTCTCTGGCTGCTGTGTGGAGAATGGGCAGGAAAGAGGAGAGACTGGACATGCAGAGGGCACACAGTAGCTGCGTCCAGGGCCCAGGTGAGAGATGGTGGTGGTCTGGCCTGGCATGGATGGAGGCCAGCAAGGAGAAAAGTGGCTAGAAATAGGAGTCACTTAGCTTGCAGAATCCATTGGCCTGGTGCTTGTGTGGGCTCGGGCAGGGAGGGAAGAGCAGGTGTCCCTGGGCTGACGAGATGGCCGAGGAGCAGCAGGTGAGGGTTTGCCTGGGAGGTGAGGCTCCAGCACAGACACCTGCTTCCGACCCGGCCCCTGTGCTGGCGTCTCTCAGCAAACCAACCGCCATGCTGGCCACCTTGCCCGCAGCCGAACGGTGCAACTAGGGGAGTGCCTGAGCCAGAACCAGACTGCGGTCTGGTCTGAAAGGCTGCCCAGGAAGAGGCCCCTGGCAGACGGAGCTGGAGTCCAAAGGAGTCCCCAGGCAACAACATTTGGAACCGAGAGTTGGAAGGAAGCACGGGAGCAGGCGGGAAGGGCAGTGGAGACTAAACCAAAGGCAGGAGGGAGGAAGGAAGGAGCCGAGAATCCGGCACAGGACCAGGGCCGAGGAGGGCAGAGCAGCCTCTGTCCTGCCTGTGGCAGCGCAGGTAGGAGGAGCCAGGCCTTCCGAGTTTAATTTGCCAGCTCGGATCGTGCCTGGTCGGGTGACCCTGAACAAGTCACTGGACTCCAAGACTGTTTTGTTCAGATATCATAATATTTATAATAGCTGTTTCTCTGGGTTGTTTTGAGAATTAAAGGGATTGTGCGAAAAAGGAAGATACTTGCAATACAAAACCAGTATCTAGAATTTAAAAAGAAAAAGAAAAGGCCTACAAGTCAATAAGAAAAACGGTGGCCCATCCGGCAGAAAAAGAGGCAAAAACCTTGGGGAAACACTTACAAAAGGATGTTAACGTGTATAAAATATATAGGGGCCGGCGCTGTGGCATAGCAGGTAAAGCCGCCACCTGCAGTGCCGGCATCCCATATGGGTGCCGGTTCAAGTCCTGGCTGCTCCACTTCCGATCCAGCTCTCTGCTATGGCCTGCAAAAGCAGTGGAAGATGACCCAAGTGTTTGGGCCCCTGCACGCGCTTGGGAGACCCAGAAGAAGCTCCTGGTTCCTGGCTTCAAATCAGCACAGCTCCGGCCTTTGCAGCCAATTGGGAAGTGAACCAGTGGATGGAAGACCTCTCTCTCTCTCTCTCTCTCTGCCTCTCCTTCTCTCTCTGTGTAACTCTGACTTTTGGATAAATAAATCTTAAAAAATAAAATATATAAAATAAATGAATAAAGGGAAATGCAGTGACATTGTGCAGGCACCAACCTGGATGAATCCTATAAAAACAATGTTGAAGTCAAAGAAGCACAGCAGACGTGCAGGAAGTCTGCTCCCATGGCTTTGAGGTTTAAAAACCAGGCATCGACGCTGCAGCTAAATACAACAGACACTCACCAGATTGGTGCAGCTGAAGACCCGGATCCTCCCATTTGTTAGTGAGCATGGGGAGCACCAGGAAATCTGTGTACCACTGGTGGGGAGGTAGATTAGCATAACCGTTTTTGGAAAACACACTGGCGTCATGCAATAAAACTAAAAACGTGCCCACTCCACAACCCAGCAGCTCTGTTCTTGGGTATGCGCCTCTAAGAGGAACTGCTTGTGTACTCCAGAATATGTATATACGTCTGCGAATTGAATGCTTGTGATGACCTTATCCGGGAAGCAGCACCAACACCCATCAGTGCAGAAGGCATGGATGGATTGTGGTGCACTCACACCCTGGAGCACTGAGAAGGAAGGAACCACGCCGGGGAGCAGCATGAATGGATCTCACACAGCCTTGACTCCAAGACCTAATACATCGCACGAGACTGTACTTTAGAATCCAAACAGAAGCAGAACTCGGGGAGGGTGTTTGGTCTAGTGGCTGGGGCGCTGTGTCCCACATCAGAGCTCCACATCCAACATTGGCTCCTAACTCTAGCTTCTTGCTAACACAGACCCTGGGAGCCAGCACTGATGGCTTAAGTAACTGAGTTCCTGCCACCCGTGTGGGAGACTTGCGAAGAGTTCCTAGCTCCTGGCTCCTGGCATTTGGGGGGTGAATCAGGGGATGGGAGGCCTTTTTCTCTCCGCCCACCTGTCAAATACATTTTCAAGGCAAAACTAAGCGATAAAGGAGGTGATATAGTTTATATGGTACGGTGCATTGCTGTTGAGGAAATACAAAGTAGAGAAACAAGGATCACCAAATTCGGAGGAGGGCCTGCCTCTGGGGTGGCGAGGGCTCTGGGGTGTGTAGGAACTGCTCGGAGCAGGGGTCCTGCGCCCTCCCCCCCCAGGCACCGTTCTCTTTCCTGCCCGCGAAGGTGGTTGCACAAGTGTTTGCTTTGTGATTGTTCATTATGCCGCGCATTTGTTTTGAACACTTAGATCTAAGAGTATTTTATTCCACAATTTAAACAGGTTTGAAAAAATGAGAGCTAACGCTTGTAAAATGCTTGGCGTGGTGCCTGGCCCATTTTAAGAGCTCAACAGATGGCGATTTTATTGACTGTTATAACCCGGTTGTTAGAGCCATGTTGTCTCCTAAGCAACCCTCTGGCTCCTGGACTCAGCCCTTGTCTCCACGAGGCCTGGCTCCGAGGAGGAGAGTGTGGACTCGTCTGTTTCCCAGGGTGGCCTGGAGCAAAGCTCTCACTTAAGGCAGTACTGCTCTGCTGATACGGGGTGTGTGTGTGTGTGTGTGTGTGTGTGTGTGTGTGTGTGTGCCGGACAGCCTTAAATGCTTCCCCGGTGTGCTGGCGAAATGTGGCCACGTGTAGAACTTTTCCTCTGTTGTTATGTCATTCTGGAAAGCTGGACGGCTAAAAGCGGAGCACCACGTGATCCTGGATAAGAGCCAGAACCCAGCCTGCTGCAGGTCACAGAGGTGGAGGTGGACGGCAAGCTGGTGCCAAAGAAAAGGAACCTCTGCATTTGAAAGACAGGGTATGCGGCAGGGAGGTGAGGGGGAGGGGAGAGTACAGACACACCCAATCTGGAGTGATACCATAGAGCCCCTGATGAATCCCAGCGGAACTGTGTTTTCTGTTTAAGCCCTTCAGGTACAGACCCCCAACTTCTCATCGTCCACAGACAGGTCCATAATCTCTGACTCAAGGAAATCTGAGGATGTCGCCATTTCTTGCAAGCCTGGCAAAGCAATCGCCACTCCATAGTTATTGGAAGGGTGTCATGTGCAATAGCTAATTATAACCCCGGCTAATAATGAGCGCGTGCTCATCAGAAGCCAGGCTGTGTGCGGCGGTCTCATCTTCGCCTCCACCCTAGGAGGAGCTGCTCTTGTCTCCCTTTCAGCAACTACAGCCGAGGCACAGAGGAGTTAAACCACTTGCAGATGGTCACACAGCTCACACAGCTGGTTAGGCTAGAGCCAGGAAGAGGGATCGCTCTTCTTCCAGGGTTCTAGAGCAGGGGTGGGAACCTTTCTTCTGCTAAGGACCATTTGGATATTTATGACATCATTCATGAACCATACCAAGTTATCAACTGAAAATCAGCACGCTGTATAGATTGACTGAATTTCCAGTCCCGGCTGCGTTGCCTTGGCAGGGCCAGACCAGACGATTTCACGGCCTTACCCTGCCTGTGGCTGGATGTTCTCTGCCCCTGTTCCACAGGGAGGGTGTGGCCAAAGGTTTGGGAGGCAGACAGAGGCAGTTTTGCTAACAGTAAGCAAAAATGTCCTGACAAGCGGTAGTCCTCCGTTTTCCATTGCTACAGCAAAATACCTGCAGCGAGGAGGTAGAAAGAGAGGAGTTTTATTTAGCTCTATTTTGGAGGCCTGAAGTCCAGGCAGCGTGGCCCCCTGGCTTTGGAAAGGGGAGAGATCACTCAGCAAGGCAGGAAGCCAGAGAAGCTGGGAGGGGCCAGGCTCGCTCCTCTAACAATGCTCCAGTGAGAACTAACCAGGCGCCCGGGAGAACTACAGCAGTTCTTCCCAAGGGCAGGGTCCCCTGTGACCCAATTATCTTGCACGAGGCTTCCCCTCTTAAAGGTCCCACCACCTCTCACCTCCCTGCACTGACCATCAAGCCTGTGACATGGGAACACACTCAAGCCATATCCAGACCACGGCACAGACCCATTCCCGCAGTGCAATGAGGCATTTTGGAAACGAGTAAACTCTCTCTCTCTCTCTCTCTCTCTCTCTCTCTCTCAACAGCCTGGCTATATATCAAATATGCCTTAGAAGAAATTCCTGCTTAGGGTGGCAGGCTGGACCAGATGCCTTTGAAGGGCTTTCCCAAGAACCCAAGATTGGAAGGGAGGGCTTGGTAGAGCTTTAGTGAAGGGGCTGGACCGTGTACTTATTTCACGCTGTCTGAGTACACTTTTCACGTCGATGGTCCCCAGAACTCTTGAGGCGCAGTGGGGTTGTTTTCCTTCTGTCTTTCAGCAGACAGTAGTGCACGGAGGCTTTCTGACCAGTGAAACACCTTCCTAAGCGTTAGAAGAGAAGACATTTGCACAAGCCACTCTCCCCCACGTCTGTCTTTCATTTGAGGCCAGATTCACTGATCTTTTCCCATGGACTCTCCTGCCACACCTCTCCCAAGAGCAGCAAGTCTGTTGTGACCCCTACGAGCGAGCTCAGAATTCACAATAAGCTTTGATGGCTGTGGGGCTGAAATGATACGTTGGGCTTTGTTTCCAGGGTGACAGAACCTTCCTTGGCCTATTTCCATGCCTGTGACCAGTAGAGATGCACTAGTTTCAGTGTTCCAGAGCCTCTGCCACCACCCTCCAGGATAATGGAGCCGCTAAGTGGCTTGGCATTGCCTTTGATCGAGACTTTGCTGTTACCTGGCAAAATGGATTTGGTTGTGGTTGATTATCTCACCTGGCGCTGGAACACAGACCCTGGTGTTTCCCCCTGGGCAGGATATCAGAGCTGAGTTGCATACAGTTGCTTTGCAGGTCTTTGACTAATAACTGACTCAACCGAATGTGTAGAAGCTTAGGAGTTGCCATATGTACCACCTAATTTATCACTGCACATACCGTTAAGTAGTTCATTAAGTATGCTAATTAAATTGGGTTTATTGAACATACAGTGTATGCTTCTAAAATAGGTTTGATTTTTTTAGAGGAATTTTAGCCTCACAAAAAGAAATTGAGAAGGAAGTACAGAGTTTCCATCTACCCCCTACCCCAACACGTGCCCAGCCTGCCCGTTATCCACATCCCCAACCCGTGGAGTGCATCTGCTATAACTAATGAACCTTCACGGACACATGATCTCCTCCCAGAGTCCATTGCTTATGTCAGGGTCCGCTCTTGGCGGTGTCCATCCTACGAGTTTGGACACACGTGATGACAAGTGGCTACTGTGACAGTGTCATACAGAATAGTGTCATTGACCTAAAAATCCTCCGTGTTCCACCTGCCCGTTCCTCCTACCCCGCAGCCCCTGCCAACCATATATTTTTTTTTTTTTTTGACAGGCAGAGTGGACAGTGAGAGAGAGAGACAGAGAGAAAGGTCTTCCTTTGCCGTTGGTTCACCCTCCAATGGCCGCCGCGACCGGCGCGCAGCGGCCGGCGCACCGCGCTGATCCAATGGCCGGAGCCAGGAGCCAGGTGCTTTTCCTGGTCTCCCATGGGGTGCAGGGCCCAAGCACCTGGGCCATCCTCCACTGCACTCCCTGGCCACAGCAGAGAGCTGGCCTGGAAGAGGGGCAACCAGGATAGAATCCGGTGCCTCGACCGGGACTAGAACCCGGTGTGCCAGCGCCGCTAGGCGGAGGATTAGCCTAGTGAGCCGTGGCGCCGGCCAACCATATTGTTTTTAAAAACATTCTCCATGGCCTTGCCTTTTCCAGAAAG
This sequence comes from Oryctolagus cuniculus, assembly GCF_964237555.1. Classification (NCBI taxonomy): domain Eukaryota; kingdom Metazoa; phylum Chordata; class Mammalia; order Lagomorpha; family Leporidae; genus Oryctolagus; species Oryctolagus cuniculus. The sequence goes on along the minus strand of NC_091434.1, from coordinate 138,454,790 downwards.
TCATTTAGTTGGATTGTACAGTATGTAACCTTTTCTTAAAAATATGTATGTATTTATTTGAAAGGCAGAGTTACAGAGAGAGGGAGATGGGGAGGGGTGAGAGAGAGAGAATCTTCCATCAACTGGTTCACTCCCCAGATGGCCATAACAGCCAGATCTGGGCCAGACAGAAGCCAGGAGCCTGGAACTCGGGTCTCCCACGTGGGTGCAGGGGCCCAAGCACTTGGACCACATTCTACTGCTTTCCCAGGCACATTAACAGGGAGCTGGATTGGAAATGGAGCAACCAGGACTCTAACTGGTGCCCACCCGGGACGCCAGCGTTGCAGGCTTCAGAACAACTCTTTCATTCACTCGGTTTATGCATGTAAGTTTCCTCCAAGTCTTTGTGTGGCTTGACAGCTCATTTCTTTGAAGTGCTGAATAGGATTCCATTGTCTGCCTGTACCATAAGTCTTCCATTTCCCTAGGGAAGGGCAGCTTCCTGCTTTCAAGTTTTGCCGATTCTGAGTAAAGCTGCTAAAAACATCCACGTGCAGGTTTTTGTGTAGATGCAAGCTTTAACTCTCTTGGACCAATGCAGGGGAGCCTGATGGCCAGATCACATGGGAAGAATATATTTAGTTATGTGAGATGTGGTCTTGCAAAATGGCTGTGTCATTTTACATTCCCACCAGCAAGGAATGAGGGTTCCCGTTGCCTCACAGCCTAGTCAGCATTTGGTGTTGTCAGTGTTTGGGATTTTTGTCATTCTAATGAGTGTGTAGTGATATTTCACCATTGTCTTAACTTGCAATTCGTTAATGATGCATGATGTTGAGGGTCTTTTCATTTGTTGCTTTTTTCCCATCTAAATATCTTCTTTATTTTTAATTTCTAGTTTATTCATTTAAGAGGCAGAGAGAGAGACAGACACACAGACAGAAAATTCCTAGGTGTTGCTTTATTCCCCAAATACTTGCAAGCCAAGCTGGGAACTCAATCTAGGTCTCCCACGTAGGTGGCAGGAACTCAATTAATGGAGGTATCATTGCTTCCTCCCAGGGCAGGTCTGCATTAACAGGAAGCTGGAGGCAGGAGCCAGAGCTGGGGACCAGAGTTGGGCACCTTAACCACTAGGCCAAATGCCCACCCCATATATCCTCTTTGATGAGGTGTCTGTTCAGATTGCTAGCCTATTTTTAAATTGGATTGTTCATATTATTTTATTTGAGACAGAGAGGGGTCAAACACACACACACACACACACACACACACACTCTCATCTACTGGTTCACTTTCCAAATGTTCACTATGGTTGAGGTTGGGCCAGGGCCAGAGTCGGGAGCCAGGAGCCAGGAACTCCACTCAGGTCTCCCACATGGGTGGCAGGGACCCAACTACTTGAGCCATCACCTGCTGCCTCCCAGGGTATGCATCAGCAGGAAGCTGGGATCGGGAGTGGGAACAAGCTGGGAATCGACCGCGAGCAATCCAGAGTGGGACACCAGCATCTTAACAACTGGGAGACCAAACTCCCAGACACGCCTTTCACAGATATCGTCTCCCAGTCTGTGGCTTGTCTTTCCATTTCCCTGAATTCACATGGTACCATTAAATATTGTATGGGTGTATAAAATATATTGAAGACCCAATCTCTCTCTGTCTTTTAAATTACCTTTAATCTTATTGGAAAGTAACTATTTCCTGGTGCAGAGAAATCTTCACTGCTCATTTTATTAGCTACGAGTGAGGCTTGCAAATGGAGTGTGGAAGGAGTGGAGACTCGCGGGATTGGTATGCTAGAGAAATTTGCTTGGATATTAGAAATTGATGTCACCATCAATTGAAGCCACCATGTTTGGTGAGGCTTTGACTTATCTGGGAAGAGAAAATGTCACTAGTATCCTAAGAAGTGTTGATGACCGATATTTATATATTCCTTTCTGATTCCCTTTCAGAGGCATTATTATCTCATTTGATGAGGGCAAAGTAGTGATGACTCCCCCCCCCCCAAAAAAAAAAAATTGGACTATAGTAATTTCGCCAAGAGAAGAGAGTTTTGTTTATCTGGATCCGTTTTGCACTGTGAAATCTCCAACGGTATTGAATAGAAGCGGATCCTTTCTAAACAGCCTGGAGTCGCAGGAACTACACCTCACACGGAGAGCCAGCATTTGCTTATATTGAATTACGCATCAGCAAGACACGTGAGACTCCAGTCACATTAAACAAACTCGCGGTGTCTCTCTTCGCAGGTGAAAAGCAGGGCCCAAAAACCCCACGTGACTTGCTTGTCAGATCTCTTCCATTTCGACGCACGCACGGCATCCACACTAATCAGCCCTCGGCAGGAGTCACCCTGGAGTACAACATCCAATGTTAAATGAAAGGCGAACTTGAACACTGGGTCTGAGGACACGCACGTAGCCAGGGAGCACACTGAACCGGATCCCCTATGTGGAACGCGTGCTCTGGATACTGTGTCTGACCTCACAGAAGAAGAAAAGTCAGGGTGCCCAAAGGTGCCTTTAAGCCTCAGGGACAGCCCGCAAGGGGCAAGGAGACAAAGGGACAGTTGTGTCTGCCCAGGAAGACAGCTGGTCCCCCAGCTGCAGGTCCTTCTTGGTGAGACTGATAGAAATATTCCAAGCTGCAAGATTCAAACAGAGCTTAGCAAGCAGGAGTCACAGAACCTTGGGACTAGGATGCACCTGTGGCCCGGGCTCTGGCAGCGTGAAGATCGTGGTGGGTGGGCCCTCCTGCAGGGTTCAAGTCCATGCTCTGTCCTTATGCACAGGGCCTTGGACAATGGATTTAAACCTATCAGTCTCAGGTTTTGCTTTTGTACAATCGGAACAATAATTTCTGACATCCAGTCCTGTTGCATAGATGAGTGATCATTCACATCCAATCCTTGGCCCATAACAGGCACTCAAGAAGTGTTAAGTAACTTGAAAAATCGTTCAGACTTTACTCATGCATCTTGCAACTCCACCGCAGGCCAGCGTGGTGGCGTGTTGGGGTTAACCACTGCCTGTGGCACTGCATCCCATACGGGCTCCACGTCAAGTCCCAGCTGCCCGGCTTCTGATCCAGCTCCCCACTAACGCACCCGGGAACGTAGCGGAAAATGGCCCAACTGCTTAGGGCCCCTGCATCTACACGCTAGACCCAGATGGAGTTCCGGCTCTTGGCTTCAGCCTGGCCCAGCCCCAGATGTTGGAGTGCTCTCTCTCTCTCTCTCGCTCTCTCTCTCTCTCCCTCCCTCCCTCTCTGTAACTGTCTTTCAAGTAGATAAATAAATCTTAAAAACAAATGACTGCACTGTAAAGAAAGTCCAGATGCACCTTAAACATATTCCCACTTATACGGCTTTCTTTACAAATGAAACTCCACACAACTAGGATGCTCTCAGTTGCAAGGAAGAAAGCACTCAATCCAAACTAGCATTAAAACCAAGTGAAGGGCCAGCTCAGTGGTGTAGCCGGTTAAGCCGCCCCCTTTGACACTGGCATTCCCTAGGAGTGGTGGCTCGAGTCCTGATTTCTCCACTTCCAATCCAGCTCCCTACTAATGTGCCTGGGAAAGCAACAGATGATAGCCCAAGGGCTTAGGCTCCTGCCATCCATATGAGCTATCCAGACAAGTTTCCTGTTTGTGGCTTCAGCCTGGGTCAGACCTCACTCACTGTCGCAGCCATCTGGGGAAAGAACCAGTAGATGGAGGACCTCTCTCTCTCTCTCTCTCTCTCTGCCTTTCAAATAATCTCTCTCTCCCTCACTGTTCTCCAAGGTGCTCTGTTTTAAAATACATAGATAAATAAATGTTAAATAAAAGTGCATTTCTTTGTCCTTTGCCTGAAAATTCCCCTGAACAAGTCAGCTTCAGGACAAGTTTGACTCAGCAGCGCCATGCGGTATTACAAGACTTAGTTTGGTTTTGCGTCTGGTATATGCTTTGGCTTCAGCTTCATTCTAAGTCTGGCTTCCTCGGTTGTTGCAGGGTGGCTCAGCAGAAGTCTAGATCCGTAAATTAGAAGTAAGTTTATTCTGTGGGATGAAACATCCACTCATCTAGTGGCTATAACAACACAAAAGTTTCTTTTCTCTCCATATAAAGGAAAGCTAGCGTTAGGCAGTGCAGGGGCTGGTAAGGTGGTGCCACCATGTATGGGCCCAGATGTTTACCTTGATGCTCCATATCCTAGGACCTGGCTCCCCTCTCTCGAAGTCACCTCAAGGGCCAAAACAACTGCTAGAGTTCCAGCCATCACATCTGCACTCCATGCAGGAGAAGGGGCAGACCATACGCTTGGTGCCTCACTTTTAAGGAGATTCGTGGGGAGCACCGCACAACCTTGCTGCCTTTGTCTCACTGACTGGTATTTATTCACAGGGGGTAGCTGGAGGGGAGGCTGGGGAATAGAATGTTTTGCAGGACTGAATGTGCCCAGCTGGAAATGGAATGGAGATTCTAAGGCACCCAGGCTTTGTTGCCGCTCAGAGCCACAGCTTCTGTATGCAGGCCCAGTAGGCAGTCTTGGGGAAACTCCCACAGAAGGGGAAAAAAGTGTTTCTAAGAGGGAGAGAGAGAAAAGGGAGAGAACACGTCTCACATCTCATTGGTTCAAAATGGGCCTCGTATACATCCCTGAGCCAATCACTGGAGGGGGTGGGGCATTGGCGATGCAGAGTGCTGCATGGCTAAGCCGGTGAGCGCCCTCTCCTGGATGGTGGGTGGAATTGGTTCCTCAGCCCCGCAGGACATTCAAGGATCCCGTAGCACAAGGGAAGCAGGCAGTGTTCCCCTGCCCACCCCTAGTCCTCTTGACTTTTAATAAAACTCATGAAAGATGTCTTACATGAGTCCTCTTGTCTGATTTGCCAAGCAGCTTTCAGTGCCCGAGGAAGGACAATAAGAGTAAACGATACAGGAGCTGCACAGGGGGAGGAGGAGGTGGAGGGGGAGGGAGGGAGAAGGTGGGGGGAGCAGGCCCTGTCTGGGAGCCCAGCACCAGCCTGCCTAACCCACACCCACCACCTGTGCCCAGGCTGCAGTACTTGGAAAAGGAAGAAGAAGGCTTTCTATCTGTGCCTGTGAAGTTATGTAAGAAACACACCCCCGGTCTTTGGGCCTTGGAGGGAATTTGTCTACAGTGCGGCTCAGAATTGAGCTGGGGAGTGGATTTAGGTTGCTTAGTCAAAAACTGCTCTTCTCTTTGTCCGGGGGGTCCTTCCTCTTCCTCCTGGCCGCCCTCCAGGAGGGGCCCGGGGGAGGACTTGCACTCAGCTCCCAGGCACAGAGCTCCTCCTGGGATTCCTGCCCTGTACGGTCCCCAGCGAGCTGCCTGCATTAGCATCTTCATAACTGGGAAGGAGATCCTTGCTAACATCATCACCAGCCACTGCGGGCAGCGTGCGTGCACGCTAACAGCAGTAGCCAGAGCTAACACATCACATGGGCTTACTGCACGCCGGGCGCGGTTTCACTGATCCTGGCTTGTCTGTGTTGGCGACTCTGTTTTATTCCCTTGTACTCTCTGAGGTAGCAGCTCTTTACAGATGCAAAACTGGGCTCAGCAAGGTTGTGCAGCTTTCTCAAGGGCATTCAGCAAGTGCCAGAACCTGGATTCAAACCAGGACGGGTCACCTCTGTGCGTTTAACTCTGACACTGTAGCATCAGGAGGTGTCAGGATGATTATCACGCACAGTTTACAGATAAGGAGACTGAGGTACGCAGAGAGGAAGTAGTCCTGGAGCCAAGCACAGGCAGGAACCCAGAGCCTGGGGCCTTGTCTGCTGTGTCACGCTGCCTCCTCCAGGGACACACAGGAGTCCCCTGCGCACCACGTGCGATCACATAACTGGTCTGGAGCACCTCGGGGTGGGGCAGGGTGCACAGCTCTGCTTGAGGTGCTCCCCAGGCCCCATCAATCCTGGTGTGGCCCTGGCGCCTGGTGGGGAGGGAGTGGGAGTGGGGGGGCAGGGTCTGGGCAGCCCTGTGAGAAAGGAATCCCCTCTCAGCCCCAGGAGCAGAAGCCACTTGTGCTGTCGCTGTTCCCTGGCTTCGCTCATTTCACCCCGGGGCCGTTGGTCAGGGTGTCCCAGGGACCTCCTGGAGGCCTTGGGGCATGGATACCACATCATAGCCACACCAGTTAAATGAGGGAACTGGCAAGGGGGGCGGTCATCTAGTTGTCCCATGCCTTGTTCAGCAAAGTGTTCATGGCCGTCTACAGAGACGCCTGGGAGAGGGCCTCAGTGGTATGATGGCGCGGCTGTAGCCCCAGCTTTCCTGCTCCCCTGCAGCCCCGTCGCAGCCCCTCCCAGCCTCTCCCTGCGCCTGGGCGTCTGTATCAAAATTGGGCACGACAGCTTCCGGGTAGACCTGGGGTGAACATGAGTGACTGTGCATGTAAGCCTGCACCACAGCGGTGCTCAATGGGCCATTTCAATGATTGTAAGGCAGACAAGGATTTAACAGAGGAAAATAAGACACAGGGCCCCAAAACAGAGCCAGGAAGGAAGCCCGCCCAAAAATGTCCATTGTGGAGCAGGCATTTAGCCCAGCTGCTGAGACACCCGCATCTCGTATTGGAGTACCTGGGTTCGAGGCCCCACTCTGACATTTGATTCCAGCCTCTTGCGAATGCAGAATTTGGGGAGTGAACCAGCGGCGGGAGGACCTCTCTCTCTCTCTGTCTCTCTCTCTCTGTCTCTCTCTCTCTCTGTCTGTAACTGCCTCTCAAATAAATAAATAAATAAATAAATCATTCAAGTGCCCGGCAATGGGATTAGTGAGGCCCCAAAGTCCTCCATGAGGCATGGCTGTACCATTTTAGTTTAAAAAAGCATGAAGACAGTGAAGTTCTTATTCTGGTTATTTTTTTAAATGAATATATGGCACTTTGAGTATATTTAGGGCATATCTATTTTATTGTGAAATTTTTCCTAATATATCAGACCCCCCTGACAAGAAACACTCCCAGTTTGAGGCCAGCATTGTGGCATAGTGGGTCAAGCCCCTGCCTGTACTGGGCACTGCTCTACTTCCCATTCAGCTTCTTACTAATGTGCCTGGGAAAGCTGCAGATGATGGCCCAAGTGTTTGGGCCCTAACAAACCATGTGGGAGATCTGGATGGAGTTCTAGGCTCCTGGCTTTGGCTTGGCCCAGCCCTGGCCTTCGCAGCCAGCTAGGAAGTAATCTCTGTGGATGGAAGATCTCTACCTCTGTCTCTCCCTCTGACTCTGTCACTCTTCCTTCTGAATAAGTAAAAATAAATGTTAAAAAAAAAAATCACTCCCAGCAGAATGTTCCAGAAAGGCCAGATATGATTGATGCAGTGCCGCTTCCGCATGGCTGTCAGTGCAACACGAGCAGGATGCCCGGGCACCCTGCTCTCCCCTGCTTCTCCCTTTTCCCTGCCGTGTCACCTCCGATTCCCTTACCCTTCTGCCCTGGGCAGCTCAGAGAGGCCTCATGAGGAGCTGGAGCAGCAGCAGTAAGCCAAAAGTCCTGTCTGTCCTCTCCATCGCTCCCCGTGTCCCTGAGGCCTGCCATCATTCGCTCGGGCTCTCTTTTCTCTGGGAGCCGCCATCTACCCAGTTAACCGCCTCTACCAAACTCCCAGTTCCAGTTGCTTTGCCACAACATGGAATCGAGTTCATTCCTCATTTTCTCCTTTATTTCAGTCCAGAGCCAGACCTGGCTTTTCTGCCCCATACAGCCCCAACATGGCTCACTTGGCGCGTCTTCCCTATATAATTCATGCTCTGATGTTTGAAAGTGGCCACTGTCATTGCCCTACACAGCACGTCCCCACCCCCTGCTACATCATAGATACTGGAGCTTACGGAACTGTCAGGAATTAAATTTTTATAATGATAACACAGTAATCTAACAAAAATGGCCCCAAAAGGCAAAGGCCAAAGAGTACGGTTAAGTAAGCAATGCTGGAAAGTAAGGTTGAGGAAGAGGAGGTGGCTGTGGGCTGGGATGGCCCAGTGGGCTTTCGGGAGAGAGGTGATGTTGAACTGCGCATGAGCAGTGCACGGGATGTGACGAATGGGGAGACAGCAGGAGGAGGTCGTAGGGAGGAGACACAGCTTGAGCAGGGGCATGAAGGTGGCCTGAACCATAACCCACAGCGCCGGAGGGCTGAGCAGGAGGCGTGCAGGCTGGCGGGGAAGAGCAGGGGTCCGACCAGGCCAGGCCAGGAGATGCGGAAACCGGATTGCGGTGCCCGGGACCAAGCGTCTTCTGGTAGCAATCCTGAAGGGAGCCTGTTGATCGTGGCTCCCTACGACCGAGACACTCGACAATGTCAGCTGCTCCCGTGTGGCTCTCTAATTAGGTCTGTCTTCCTGCAGCGACTGTTTGTTTATGACAGAGCGCGGTGATACGTGGAGGCTGTCACATCAGCCTTGTCTCTGCACCAGCCCAACTCGGTGTCCAGGCTATTTTTTTTTTTTTAAAGATTTACTTATTTATTTGAAAGTCACAGTTACACAGAAAGAGAAGGAGAGACAGAGAGAGAGAGAGAGAGAGAGAGAGAGAGAGAGAGAATATCTTCTGCTGGTTCACTTCCCAGCTGACTGCGAAGACCGGAGCTGTGCTGATCTGAAGCCAGGAGCCAGGAGCTTCTTCCGGGTCTCCCACGTGCGTGCAGGGGCCCAAGGACTTGGGCTGTCTTCTACTGCCATAGCAGAGAGCTACATCGGAGGTAGAGCAGCCAGGACTCAAACCGGCGCCCATATGGGATGCCAGCACCACAGGCAGAGGCTTTACCTGCTATGCCACAGCGCTGGCCCCATAGGCTATTTTTAAAAAATTGAATATATGGCACTTTATGGTGGTTCTGGAACTTTGGCCTGTAGGAGCCTCCTGGAGGGCTTGGTACCATCCAGGTGCTGGGCCCCACCTGTAAAGTTTCAGATTCATTAGGTCTGGGGCGGGGTCTGAGGACTTGCACTTCTATCAAGTCCCTGAGTGACGTGGATGCTGCTGGTTGGGAGACCACACTTGGTTAACCACAGGTCTACTCCAAGGTTCCACTGTTAACTTACACAATTTTTCCTCTCTCCTTCTGTAAAGGAACTTCAGACTTGAGAGAAGAACAAATAAAAGTCAAAAGACAGAAAAAGCCCAATGGTCCATCAACTGAATGAGTGGATAAACAAACTGTGGTATATCCATACAACAGAATATTATTCGGCCCTGAAAAGGAATGAAGTCTTAACATACCTCCAGCATGGCTGAACCTTGTAAACATTCTACTAAATGAAATAAGGTTGTCACAAAAAGCCACATATTGAATAACTTCATTTATATATGTCCAGAACAGGCAAATTTATACAGAAACCAAATTACTGGTTACCAGGAACTGAGGTTATAGGAGGAATGGGGAGTGAGACTGCCTCTTGGGTATCCCTTTAGGATGATAAAAAAAAAAAGTTTTGCAGCTAGACAGTGGTGATCATTGCACAACACTGAATGTGCTTGGTACCACTGATGTACACATTAAAATGATAAAACAGTGGCCTGTATTGTGGCACAGTGCATTAACCTGTTGCCTACAATGCTGCCATCCGACATGAGCACCAGTTTGAGTCTTGGCTGGTCCACTTCCCATCCACCTCCCTGCTAATGCACCTTGGAAAGCAGTAGAAGATGGCCCAAGTACTTGGGCCCCTGCCATCTATGTGGGAGACCCAGATGGAGTTCCCGGTTCCTGGCTTCAGCCTGGCCTAACCCCAGGTATTACAGCCATTTGGGAGGAGGGGTGAACCAGTGGATGGAAGATCTCTCTCTCCCCCCTCTCAAGCTCTTTCAAATAAATAAATCTTTAAAAAATTAGTGAAATGGGTCAATATTGTATTGTATGTATCTTTTTATTTTTTATTTTTATTTTTTGACAGGCAGAGTGGACAGTGAGAGAGAGACAGAGAGAAAGGTCTTCCTTTGCCGTTGGTTCACCCTCCAATGGCCGCCGTGGCCGGCGCGCTGCGGCAGGCGCACCGCGCTGATCCGATGGCAGGAGCCAGGTACTTCTCCTGGTCTCCCATGGGGTGCAAAGCCCAAGCACTTGGGCCATCCTCCACTTCACTCCCTGGCCACAGCAGAGAGCTGGCCTGCAAGAGGGGCAACCGGGACAGAATCCGGTGCCCCGACCAGGACTAGAACCCGGTGTGCCAGCGCCGCTAGGCGGAGGATTAGCCTAGTGAGCCACAGCGCCGGCCACATTGTATGTATCTTACCATAATAAAAATGAAGAGTGAATGCCGTGTTGTTCTCACTCGATGGTGGGGATGGCTGAAAGGTTTTACAGGAGAGGGTGGGAATGCAAAGGCTGTAAACCAGCGGCTCAGCCCTGATTGCACAATCCCCTGTAGAGGGGTGTGTGTGTGTGTGTGTGTGTGTGTACTTTCCTAGTCTCTTGTCACTTTTCCTTCTCCCCTAAACTTGAGCTGTATCTGACTTTCCATTTCTATTCTGTAGGAAATGTTCTCTCTCTCTTTTTTAATGATTTAAGTATTATTTACTTGGAAGGCAGAATTAGAGGCAGAGACAGAGAGAGAGAGAGAGAGAGAGAGAGAGAGAGAGAGAGAGAGGTCTTCCATCTGCTGGTTCACTCCCCAAATGGCTGCAATGGCCAGAACTGGGCTGATTCAGAGCCAGGAGCCAGGAGCTTCCTACAGGTCTCCCACTTGGGTGCAGGGGCCCAAGGACTTGGGCCATCTTCTGCTGTTTTCCCAGGCCATAGCAGAGAGCTGGACTGGAAGAGGAGTAACCTGGACTTGAACCGGCGCCCATATGGGATGCCGGCACTGCAGGTGGTGGCTTTACCTGCTACGCCACCACACCGGCCCCACCTGGAGAATTTTGACACCATACCCATGTCTTAGCTACACCCAAGACCAATTACATCAACTCTCTGGAGGTGAGACTCCCCCGCTGATTTCAACATACAGCCAATCAGATGGGTTGCTGGGCTCCCTGCACACTGAGCTGACCACCGCCACGGGACATGGAGACTTTTCATCTGCTCCCAAACTTGCTCAGGAACGGAGTGCAGCATCCAAAGAGGAGGTCTACGGATCACATTGGGCCAGGGTTTGAAAATCAGCTCAATGACCAAATGGCTGGATGAACTCGGGCAATTTACGTAGAAAACACGATTACACGGGTTGTTTTGTTTGTTCTTTGATGAGGCATATGTGAAACAGCTCCGCTTGCCAGGTACTACAGCGCCATTTGCTGTTCCGCCATCACCCACGTCTCTGCAGCTCCTCCCAGGTCGGAGGAGAGGCACAGTGTCTGATTGGTGTGAAAGTCCCAGCACGGTAGTATCAGGTACAGGAGGTTAGCTTGCTCCTTCTCCTGAAGGCAGTGTGGAAGATAACTTCATAGCCCAGGGCAGGAGGGCCAGGGGCGGGGCAGGAGTTCGCAGTAACCAGTGAGCTGCTCTCAAGTGTAGACTTTCTCCAGGGCGCCAGTATTGCGGTGCAGCAGGTAAGACCTGCACTTGTGACACCGGTGTCCCCTCTCAGAGATCCAGCTTGAGTCCCACCTGCTCCGCTTCTGAGCCAGCGCCCTGCTAGTGTGCCTAGGAAGGCAGTGGAGGGTGGCTTGAGTACTTGGGCCCCTGTCATCCATGTGAGACACCCAGATGGAGTTCTGGGCTCCCGACTTTGGCCTGAGCCAGGCCTTTTGTAGCCTTTTGGGCAGTGAATCAGTAGGTGGAAGATCTCTTTCTTTCGCTGTCTCTCCCTATCACTCAACCTTTCAAATAAATAACATAAATCTTAAAGACTTTCCCTGTGTACCAAGCTTTCTAATGATATAAATTTACTGTAAGCTAAAACAGATACAATCCACCCACGATTTGTAGTAACGATCACTTGGATTGTTCCGTGCTGCGGTTCAGTCCTTGTTTGTAGATCTTTACTCCCCTGCAGTCAATACAATTGTATATTCTGTGTTTTGTTTGTCATCCCGTTCTCTACCTTCTGCATTTGTCTTGTTCTTGTAGTTCATTATTGACATTTAAAATGGCTACATGGTATTTACCAAATAGCCTTACCATAACTTACTGTAATGTTCTCCTATGGTGAAGTGTTTTGATGGCCTCCAATTTTCAATATTAGAAATTGTACATAATGAGCCGGCGCCGCGGCTCACTAGGCTAATCCTCCGCCTAGTGGCGCTGGCACACCGGGTTCTAGTCCCGGTTGGGGCGCCGGATTCTGTCCCGGTTGCCCCTCTTCCAGGCCAGCCCTCTGCTGTGGCCAGGGAGTGCAGTGGAGGATGGCCCAGGTGCTTGGGCCCTGCACCCCATGGGAGACCAGGAAAAGCACCTGGCTCCTGGCTCCTGCCATCGGATCAGCGTGGTGCGCCGGCCGCAGCGCGCCAGCCGCGGCAGCCATTGGAGGGTGAACCAACGGCAAAAGGAAGACCTTTCTCTCTGTCTCTCTCTCTCACTGTCCACTCTGCCTGTCAAAAAAAAAAAAAAAAAAAAAGAAATTGTACATAATGAAAATATCTCTGCATATAACTTTTAATTACATTTGATGCATTTCCTTAAAATGAAAGTCCCCTAAGTTACTGGGTCAAGGAGTGAGAACTTTGTTAATGCTCCTGAACGCGCTCTCAGACTGCTATGGTGAAGGACTGGTGTACCAGTTCACACTGCTCCCAGCACGGTGTGGGCGGGTCATTTTCAACAACTTGCCAATACTGAATTCTGTCATTTGTAAAGTGGTTACAAGTGGTACGTAAGCTAATTTAATACAAGCTCGTGAGATTCTGTGTCTAACTTTCTGGCACGCATAACATCTTTCCCCATGCCTCCACTCATAGCAGCCCCACTATTTTGTAAACTGCTCAGGGGCATGCAATGGAAAATCAATAATTACTTTTTGAAGCAATGAATAATTCAGATAATCCCTCCTCCCGATAATGCTTCAGGTTTTTCTAATGGTGAATTTTTGTTATTTTTTTTATTTTCAAAATAAATCATACTTCCTCTTTCACTTATGTTGGCAGCTGCAGAGGGCTCTGTTTGTAGGGAAAAAAAAAAGTCTGAAAATCGTCACTTGGTGGGAAGTCAGCCTCCCCCACGCAACAGAAAGAAACCAGCTAAATCATTGCTCTTTTCTTCTAGCCTCTCTCTCTCCCTCTCTCTCTCTGCACTCCCATCTCATTTCCTGTCTACTTACAAAGAGCCAGCTCAACACGAACTAAGGAAAAGCTATTTGCAGAGTGCATGGGAGGAAAATCAACGCAAATAGCCTTCCCTTAGCTGTTGAGCTTAGCGTTCGCTCTTCCAGTGGGAAGAGGCTCGTGCGTGCCCAGGTGTTCGTACGTTGGTACCCATTGATCGGGACAGTTCCTGGCAGTGAGCAGCTCTGTGCATTCAGTAATGCTTTTAAATAGCTGTGTGTTTCATAAATTCCAATAGCGCCTACGCTAGTTTCAAACACAAGAGTGAAAATGTGTGTGAGACCAGTGAGTCTGGCTCTGCCCATGGACTGCACATTTGCATCCTCAGTGAGTGTGCTCTCTGAGAACAAGCCAATGTCTGATTATAACGAGGAGGGGCTCGACAAAGCAAGGGGGCTGGGGAGGTCCTTGCCTCCGAACCAGTGCTCGCTGGTATTTAGCGCCGTAACCTGCTCCCTTAATTTTTTAAAGATGGCAAACTTTATAAGTCTGCTTCCTGCCTGTTCACCTTTTTCTCATCAGTAACACCAACAAACCATAAATGGCATTTTTTAAATGTTTTGCTGCCTGAAATAACATCTTCTTCAACTTAAAAAGCAGTAAAAGCGGTCTCTCTCCTCTGTTGCCTTCGTGGGCAGAAATATCCTCACATCTCGTTTGTCTTCAGCTTTGTCTAGAACCAAGTTCGTCTGGAAATGCAATAGGCCATGTGTTTCCATCGGGGCTGAGGGGTGGTGGTTTGTGACCTTGATTTTCAAAGAGAACTGATGCTGGCAGTTTGCAGAGAGCTGACCTGTATGCGAGGGCTCCCTGTCAGAGGATAGCAGGGTCCCCCCTAGGTCAGTCTGTAAGCACTGGTCTTGGAGAAGCGAGCAGCCTCATTCAGGCCGTGATGGGACCACTGCATTCCCTGCCTCAGCACACAGCACTGTGCTCGCTGGAAATCTGGGTGTTCTGCTCCCGCAGTTTCCCCGGAGCAGTTACAAATGAATGAATGATTGGATGAATGAATGAATTTATATTCTTGGGGAGGAGAGAGAGAGAAAGAGAGAAAGAGAGAGATCCCATCCTTGGGCTCATTCTCTAAATGCCCACAATAGGGGCTGGGCTGGGCCAAAGCCAAGAGCCAGGAACTCTGTGGGTCTCCCACATGGCTGGCAAGGATGCAGGTACTTAAGCCACCACTGCTGCCTGCCAGGGTGCGCATCAGCAGGAAGCCAGAATCGCGAGCAGAGGAGAGACTTGAACTCAGTCGCCCTGACACAGGCTGTGGGCATCTTCAGCAGTGCCGTTTAATTCCATTTTCCATGAATGTTTTGAAGTCTCTGCATCGTTTCCTTCTCGATGGAGCTGTGTGTAAACATAGGCCCATGAATTCAATGAGCTCTGTGTCTACCCAGCCTATGTGAATGTCCCCGTCAACATGTGGTCCCCGATAGAACTTGACGCTTGCTCTGAGTCTTCACTAGTTTGGTTGAGTAAGGTTAATATTTATCCTGATTAAAGGACATTTTATATCCTTCAATTCCTTGTTAAAGATGGCATGATATAAAGGGGCCTTCAGAAAGTTAGAGAAAATGGAAAACATATACTATGGATTTCAAATTTTTTTGCACCAAGATAAATGTATCCTTCAATTCAATTTTTGCAATAACTTTTTGAAATTTTAGCATAGTACTAGGGTCAGAAAGAGCAGGATGGGATATTAGAAGAAATGTGTTCTTGCTACAATCAATGCACATAGTGATAGATGTCAACATCAGGAACTCAACAGCAATAGCTTATCATTTTTGCTATGTTTGTCGATCAAAGTGAACACTTAAATGTACTTTGCAATACCAAAATTGTTATTGTTATCTAATAACAATTAACCAAAGTGGAGTATTCAGAAATGCGTCTTACAATTATAACGATGAATGGGGACTTAGGTATCGTAACTTAAAGAATTTCATGATTTTTTAAAAAATTTATTTGACAGAGTTAGACAGTGAAAGAGAAAGAGACAGAGAGAAAGGTCTTCCTTCCATTGGTTCACTCCCCAAATAGCCGCTATGGCCGGAGCTGCACCGATCCAAAGCCAGGAGCCAGGAGCTTCTTCCTGGTCTCCCATGTGGGTGCAGGGGCCCACGGACCTGAGCCATCCTCCACTGCCTTCCCGGGCCACAGCAGAGAGCTGGACTGGAAGAGGAGCAACTGGAACTAGAACCTGGCACCCATATGAGATACTGGCGCTGCAGGTGGAGGATTAACGAAGTGAGCCACGGCGCCAGCCCCCAAGAATTTCACGATTCTAAGAGATGACCTACTATGTGCAATCAGGATGATTAATAGTACCATACAATCTCAAAGGAAAGTTCTTGAGAGAGAGAGAGAGAGAGAGAGAGAGACAAAGAGAGAACTTCCTATACTTTCAGCAATGTCTTAACCACTAGGCCAAACATCCACTCCCTCCACAGTCATCTTTACTGTCAAACTGTAGCCTGTCTGCCTCTAACATCTGTACCTCTAACAGTTCTCCAAACTTTCCATTTCTCTCTAACTCTGGCCTCACCCTACCCACTGTCATGTCACTCCTTTTTTATTTTCCAATTTAAAAGAACTATGGTAAAATACACATAAAACCTACCAACCTCATCATTTAAGCACAGTGCAGTGGTAACAAATGCATTCACCATGCTGTGCAAGCATCATTATTATCCATTTCCGGAACTCTCTCTTGTAAAACTGGAACCCACCCAGGCTCTGGAGACACTGCTTGGTTGTTTGTTGAAGTTTTACAGCTGTATTTGACAATCAGCTGTTAGTGGTCGTCCACACTGACTGTGCAATTTTGTTTTTGTTTTTGTTTTTCTGTCTTTTTTTTTTTTTTTTTTTTGACAGGCAGAGTGGACAGTGAGAGAGAGAGAGAGAGACAGAGAGAAAGGTCTTCCTTTGCCATTGGTTTACCCCCCAATGGCTGCTGCGGCCAGCGCGCTGCGGCCGGCGCACCGCGCTGATCCGATGGCAGAAGCCAGGTACTTCTCCTGGTCTCCCATGGGGTGCAGGGCCCAAGGACTTGGGCCATCCTCCACTGTACTCCCAGGCCAGAGCAGAGAGCTGGCCTGGAAGAGGGGCAACCGGGACAGAATCCGGCGCCCTGACCGGGACTAGAACTTGGTGTGCCGGCGCTGCAAGGCGGAGGATTAGCCTAGTAAGCCACGGCGCCAGCCGACTGTGCAATTTTGAAGGTAGTGACAGCTACGGAGGTAACCCAAGTCCAGAGCTTGCCTGGTGAACCTTCGTCCTCATTAGGCTTCTGGACAACCCCAGGCACTTACACTAGGGGACGTGCCTTATTTCCTTGACTCAGACAGGTTTGTTGAGCCCAGGATCCATCACATCGAGAGCCCCCATCTCCTTCACAGCAAATTTCTGGATCTCTCTCCATGCTGGAGGGGCCCACTTCTTGAAGAGAATGGATGTGCTGGTGAAACTTGATAGTGTCCTTTGCAGCCACCCCTCCAACGATGGCAGAATGGCCCTTCTTCTTCTTGCCACCGTTCTGTGGAGCAGCTGTCCTGCAGGGCCCAAGTTGGAAAGAAACAGCATGAGGGATCCGGCTGCTCTATTTCTCTCTCTATGATTCCAGTTACTCTGAGCAGCCCCATGGAGATGGCGTCATAGAGTACTTTTGTTACTGAATTCTTTCACTTAGCATAACATCCTCAAGGTTTACCCCTGTGGTAGATAGAAGAGGTCAGGTCTTCCTGCCAAAAGCCCAGTGGTAGCCCATCACATGGACGCACCAGTATCCATTCATCTGTTGGTGGAGGCTTGGGCTGCAGCCACATTCTCTCTCTTGTGAACATTGTTACTATGAACATGAACATGCAGATAGCTCTTCCAGAAGTGGGTGTGCTAGACCATATAGTGATTCCATTTTTAATTTTTGGAGGTGCTACCATACCATTTTTTACAGTAGCAGTACTATTTTACATTCCCACACACTGTATAGAGGGGTTTCAATTTCTCCACATCATCATCAACACCTGTTATTTTCTTGTTTTGACAGTAGCCCTCTTAATGGGAAGGAGGGGTATCTAATTGTAGTTTTAATTTATATTTCCCTAATGATTGCTGATGTTGGACATCTTTTCATGTGCTTATTGGCCATTTGTATATCTTCTTTGGAGAAAAAGCTATTCAGGTCCTTTGCCCACTTTTTAATTGTTTTTGTTGTTGCTGAGTTTCAGGATTTCTCTATATGTCTTCTATATTAACTTCTTATCAGGTATATGATTGAAAATACTATTGGGGCCAGCACTATGGCGCAGTGGGTTAAAGCCCTGCCCTGAAGCATCGGCATCCCTACCTCTTTCTATAACTCTTTTTTTTTTTTTAAAGATTTTATTTATTTGAGAGGTAGAGTAACAGACATTGAGAGGGAGAGACAGAGAGAATGGTCTTCTGTCCATTGGTTCACTCCCCAAATGGCCGCTACGTCGGAGCTGCACTGATCCGAAGTCAGGAGCTAGTTGCTTCCTCCTGGTCTCCCACGCGGATGCAGGGCCCAAGCACTTGGGCCATCATCTACTGCTTTCCCAGGCCACAGCAGAGAGCTGGATTGGAAGAGGAGCAGCCGGGACTAGAACTGGCACCCATATGGGATGCCGGCGCCACAGGCAGAGGACTAACCCACTGTGCCACGGCGCTGGTCCCTATAACTTTGTCTTCCAAATAAATAAATCTTTAAAAAAAGAAAATACTGTTAAGTCAATCTCTGTAAAGGCATTAGTTAAGGGTCCAACTTCATTATTTTGCATGTGGAATCCAGTGTTCCCAGAATCACATGTTGAAAAGACTGCTCTTTCCCTATTGATTGGTCTTGCACTCATCAGAAATAATTAGACCCTTGTCATCTCCCTCTTGAATCCCTGTTGAATCATCAATCTTCTTGCCTCCAGATTTGGCAGCCCATTCTGTGTACCTGCTGTGGATACCTTCTGAAACGCAAACTTGATCATCTCTCTCCCTGCTTAAAAATCCTTGGTGGTTTTTACACATTACCTCCAGAATAAAATCAAACCATTTAGCGTGGGATACCCTGCCCCTCTCATGGGTTGGCTCACCTCCTACTCCCTCCTGCCTCATCCCACCAGTCTCAGGCTCTGAGGGCCCACGTTCTGGTTGATGACACTATAGTAGGTGCTCTCTCTTATGCCCTGGCACATGTTGCTTTTGCCTCCGGAAATATCCGGCCCCATGCTCCTGACTACTTACTATCCCACTCAATGGGTCTGCTCTGCCTACTACAACACCCCCACGCCCAGCCCTTCTATCGTGATGAACGTGTCACCTGAACGCTCTTATTTTCTTTCTCTACTAGGAAATAATTACTCTGTATTGCAGTGATTGATTGATTTGCCTGTCTCCTCTTTAGACTGTGAAATCCACGAGTGTCAGAAATGTCTTGGGATTCTGGTGCTTAGCGCAGTGCTTGGCATGTGGAGATGAGCAAGAAATGTTTGTTGAATACAGTTGTTCAACCACTCATACATCCAATATGAATGGAAAAATAATCCTTTTTAAAAGGATAGGCCTGGCCGGCGCCGTGGCTCACTAGGCTAATCCTCCGCCTTGCGGCGCCCACACACCGGGTTCTAGTCCCGGTCGGGGCACCGGATTCTGTCCTGGTTGCTCCTCTTCCAGGCCAGCTCTCTGCTGTGGCCAGGGAGTGCAGTGGAGGATGGCCCAAGTGGATGGGCCCTGCACCCCATGGGAGACCAGGAGGAAGCACCTGGCTCCTGGCTTTGGATTGATGTAGCTCTGGCTGTAGCGGCCATTTGGTGGTGGTGGGGGGGGTGAACCAACAGAAGGAAGACCTTTCTCTCTGTCTCTCTCTCTCACTGTCCACTCTGCCTGTCAAAAAAAAAAAAAAAAAAAAAAAGATAGGCTTGGGGCCGGCGCTGTGGTGCAGTGGGTTGTGTCTGGCCTGAAGCGCAGGCATCCCATATAGGCACCAGTTCGAGACCTGGCTGCTCCACTTCCGATTCAGCTCTCTGCTATGACCTGGGAAAGCAGTGTAAGATGGCCTAAGTCCTTGGGCCCCTGCACCCACGTGGGAGACCTGGAAGAAGCTCCTGGCTTCTGGCTTCGGATCGGTGCAGCTCTGGCCATTGTGGCCAATTGGGGAGTGAGCCATCAGATGGAAGACCTCTCTCTTTCTCTCTCTCTCTCTCTCTCTCTACTTCTGCTCTCTCTGTGTAACTCTGACTTTCAAATATATAAATAAATCTTTTAAGAAATAAATAAAAGGATAGGCTTCCCTTAAAAGGTCTCTATTTTGAGGCATTATTTTCCTCTAGCCCAGGCTCAGTCTATTGCATGACAATATTTACTGGTTGCTGTGGTTTGAATGTGTGCCTCAGAAGCTCGTGTGTTAGAAATTTAATCCCCAAATTCGTATGTTGATGGTTTTTGGGGGTGGAGCCTTTGGGAATTAATTAGGATTAGATGAGGTCTTGAGAGCAGGGTCCCCATGCTGGTCTGAGTGGCTGTGGAGGCCAGATCTAGCAGGCTTGCACTGTCCTAGCACGTGATGGCCTCCGCCGTGTCATCACGCAGTGAGAAGGCCCTCACCAGATTTCAAGCCACGTGCTCAGACCTCTGAGCCTCCAGAGTCATGAGCCACACAAACCTCTTTTATTCTTGATAAATGACCCAGGCTCGGGTATTTTGTTATAGCAACAGAAAATAGCCTAAGACCATGGTATAAAAAGGCATCGTTAAGTAGGAGGTAGAGTCCTAGTTTACAGTGAATGGCAGCCTTTTTGTCCGAAATCCTTCAGTGTCTTTAACTGCAGAGGAGGCAACCTACCTCTATGGTTAGGACACAGCATCAAGCTCACTGGCCAAGATGAAGGAATGATGAAGAAGGGAGTAGGTTTTGGGGGTGAACTTTGGCTCCAGCCCACCAGAACAGATGACCTAGGTAACGGGAGCTAAAAGTAGGAGGTGTTGCTTGCCTTCTTAGTGTTTGGGGTATGTGGAAGAATTGGGTGAAATAAGGATTTGGGTGAGTGTCTGTACTAGGTTTCTGGCATGGAAAGTTTTTATAGACTGATTTGATTTGGTGAAAGGTCAGCTATAAATTGGCCTGTCAACAGGTGTTTACACTGGTTGCTACTAATGTCATGATGGCTTAAGAGATTTGGAAAGCTTGCAAGAACTAGGGTAAATGCAGCAGAACAAATGGATGTTAGGGAGAAATTTGACTGTAGGGAGCAGTGAGAGCGTCAACATGTGATGGTGATGGTGGTGGTGATGGTGGCAATGGAGCAGAGAGAAAACAGGTTACCCTGAATTTCAGCTTTATAAAAACTGGGGTACAGACTGGGGCTTCAGTACTGACGCAACCTGATGGGGAGATTGATAAAAAGAAAATGCATTTCATATGTACATCCAAACAAACAGCGGTAGCCACTGTAGGCTCCTGTGGGTTTGGTGGAAAGTGAGCTGTGTTAGTGAACTCATTTTCAATTACGATGAGTAGTAATGAGAGGCTCTGCCCTGGGGAGCTCAGGATAACACCCACTGCATCCACAACCCAGAGTTACTAGATGTGTGGCAAATGGAAGGAACTTTTGGCCCAGGGACACTCCTTGAATATGTCCATTTTTCATTGGAATCTCTTGTAGAAGTTCTGGAAATTCCAATTTGCAAATAGAATGATGGGAACAAATTGAAAAGTAAGGCAGAGTTGCCCTAGTTGGGTGTTGGAGGTTAGATAGTACATCCTGTGGTTGGCACAGTGGCCAGGCTGTGGCTGTCGTGGGTGCCTTTTCTCACTGAGAAATGCAAGAGAGAACAAGGCTGGGTGATCAATCCCGTGGGCCAGAACACAAAGTCTGTGGTTTTGCCTGCTCTGGATGCAGTGGGTATGGAAGTTGACTCAATAGACTTGATGCTTGGGTGAGCTCCTGAAAGACTAGAGCTTGCAGTGATTCATGGACGGTAGGGTGAAACGCCTGAGCCTAGATCCCTCTAGACAGCATCAAAACATGAACAAACTTGATGGCAATTTCTCCTTTTGCCATTCAGTCTACATCTGTCCTGTCCAGTAGGGTAGACAGTAGCCACATGTGACTGTTAATGAGAAATTTAATCAATCAACTTTTTTTTTTTTTTTTGACAGGCAGAGTAGACAGTGAGAGAGAGAGACAGAGATAAAGATCTTCCTTCTGTTAGTTCACCCCACAATGGCTGCTGCGGCCGGCACACAGTGCTGATCTGAAGCCAGGAGTCAGGTGCTTCTCCTGGTCTCCTATTCGGGTGCAGGGCCCAAGGACTTGTGCTATCCTCCACTGCACTCCAGAGCCACAGCAGAGAGCTGGACTGGAAGAGGAACAACCAAGACAGAATCTGGTGCCCCAGCCAGGACTAGAACCTGGGTTGCCGGCACTGCAGGTGGAGGATTAGCCTATTAAGCCGTGGCGCCGCCAATCAATCAACATTTAAAATGCAGTTGCTTATTCACATTGACTACATTTCAAGTGCTTAGTATCTACATATAGCTGTTACTATTCTATTGAAAAGTGCTGATTACAGAACATTCTCATAATCGCAGAAAATTCTTCTGGGCCACACAGGTCTAGATCTCTTTGAAGAACTGGTGCCCAGAGTTGCCCAGTCTTCAAAGGGCACATCCCAGGACGTAGAGTTGATCCACCTAGATGTCCTGTTTGAAGTCGATAGTTTGAAATAGGCTTCTACAGTTTCATCTTTAACCTGTAAGTCCAGAGGTACGTCAGGGCCTTCTAGACAGAGGAGTGAGAAATTGACATACATGTGAAGCAACCTTTTCCCTTAAAAGATCACACATGCACTACTTTGCTCTCATACTGTAGGTACCAGCAAATACTCTTTGACAAATAATTCGTCTGTGCTACTGCTAAGCCTAATGAATGAAAGATGGTCCTTCCCTTAAAATACTGTAATAGGGAGTGGGCATTTAACTTGGCAGTTAAGACATTCATGTTCTACATCAGAGCACCTGAGTTGGATTTACAACTCCAGATCCTGACTCCAGCTTCCAGAAATTCAGTCCCTGGGAGGCAACAGTGATATCTTAAGTAACTGGGTTCCTGCCAACCACAGCTCCTGGGACCAGTCCTGGACCAGCCCAACTATCATAGGCATGTGTAGGAATGAATCAGTGGATGAAGGCACTCTTCTCTTTCTCTCTCCCTTTCAAACAAAACAACAACAACAAAACACCGAGATAAATGATGCCAACCTCATAAACTCTAACTCCCAAACTCTGGGATTACGAGAGGCACCTGACATGTGAATGGCATTAAGATTCCTCTTTACCCTGCAGTAGAAAGAATAAATGATCCCTCAAAGATGCCCACTTCCTCAAGAATCTGGGCATGTGCTGTTCCATGGCCCAAGGGACTTCACAGATGAGATCAAGTGCAGGGTTTTGAGACGTGGCAATGACCCTGGATTGCTCCCCATGGGGCAATTGCCATCAGATGAGTCCTGAAAAGTAGAGAGAGCTTTTCCCAGCTGTGGTCCCAGAGAGAACTGTGACCAACACAGGAAGGATCAGAGATACTTCACGTTGTTGGCTTTGAAGATGCTTGCGGGGGCCATAGGCCAAGGACTACAGGCAACCTGTGGCTGCTAAAACAGCAAGGAAATGGGTTCTACCACAGAGTTCCTGGAATGAGTACAGCCTTGCCTGCTCCGTGATTTTAGCCTAATGAAATCCATATTGGACTCTGAGCTACAGGACTTTGCATTGCTGAACCTGCTAAACCCACGGTAATTGTTGCAGTAGCAACCAGAGACGAATGCACGTCTTACTGTGTAGCTGATGATTAAGTCATTTATTTTGCTCACCCATTGGTGCATTCTTAACTTGTGGATAATTATGTATAAGGCCAAATTATAGAGACACTGTTGCTTGGTAAACATAGGAAGCTTGCTTGGTAATTAGATTAAGCCCAGAAGGCTTTCATATCTGCTTCTACCTGTTGCTTAGGTGTAATACAGTGGCAAACATGCCAAGAACTGGTCTAGTGAATTGGGTAGCACTCATGCATGACTGTGATGTGGAAATCCTTTGAGCTCTTTCACAGCCTCACCCTCCTGGCTTTATTTTTTTTCACAGAGAGAACTAAAGGATACAGATGGGTAGTAAACCATGGCTGAAAACTGGGTTTTGATGACCTCTGGAGGGGGAGCAGTGGGTGAGTAGGACAGGATCAGCACCCCAGCCTCAGCTCCGAGGTACCACTGTGAGGCAGGTGGCAATGCTTGTCAGAGGGACAGAAGTCAGGATCTCAGCTCCTGAATCATTAGCAACCTTGACATTCAAGGTTGACAGGCAGGAGAGGCACTTAGCATATGAATGGCATTAAGGTTACTCTTTACCTTTGTAGTAGGCAGAATAAATGAGCACTCAAAATGCCCACTTCCTGAAGAATCTGGGCAGGTGCTGTTACACGGCCAAAGGGACTTGACAGATGTGATCAAGTACAGGGTTAAGACCTCCAAGTTCCCAAATCAGCATGGCTAGCACTGTGGGAAGGGGCTCTCAGTTAATGGCCCCTTGTTTTGCCATGGCTTAGCACCCACTGGGTTTCTGGAAGGCACTGCCTCATGGTCATAGACCAAAAGATGCAATAGCTCCACGAGAAGCCCTGGAGCCCTGCCCCCCATCACCCTGACCCCCACCAGCTCTCTGACCACGTGTCTCCGCAGCAGGGGCCATGGGTCCTTCCATTTCACAGCTACAACTGTGCCTGCTTTCATTGGGACATTGGCCTGAGTCTGCCTTCTGGGCTGGGCTGGGCTGGGCTGGGCTGGGCTGGGGAAGGCAGGGCTGGGTGTCCAGGTGAGGCTAGAGCAGAACCCAAGGTGGGGGCTTGGCCAGTGCTAGGTGTGGGGCTCACTTGCTAGAATGAGGTTGGCAAGCAGATGGTCAGCAGAGCTGGGAACGACGATGGGCCTGGGCAGAGGCTCAGTCAGTGTCCTGGCAGCAGCGTAGCTGGGATGATGGGAGAAGTCTGTGAACAAAGTGGGGCTAAGGAAAGTCTGAGATGGAATGCAAGCTAATCTGAGGTTCAGGGGGAGGCAGTGGGATACCATGGCCAAGACTGTGGGTTTGGAGCCAATGTTGTAGCTTAGAGGGTAAGGCCACCACCTGCAATGCCTGCACCCAAATGGGTGCCAGCTCCCTGCTAATGCACCTGAGAATGCAGCAGAGGATGTCCCACCTGAGCACCTGCACACACGTAGGAGACCTGGAGGAAGCTCCTGGCTCCTGGCTTTGGGCTGACCTAGTCCCGGCTACTGTGGCCATTTGAGGAGTGAACTAGCGGATTTGAGGAGTGAACTCTCTCTCTAACTCTGCCTTTCAAATAAATAAAATAAATCCTAATTAAAAAAAGACTTTGGATTGTCCATTCACTTGGACAGACATGAGTTTAAATCCTGCCCTGCCAGTGACCACAAGTGTGATTTAGGACATAGTTAAGCCTGTCCTAGTTCATTTGTCTCTGAAATTTGGATAATAAAATGCATGCTACAGGTGATCATAAGAATTAGTAATTTTTTTTCTTGATCAACTTTAGGTTCACAGCAAAATGAGTAGAAAGTACAGAGTTCCCATGTGCTTCTCCCTCCCCACGCCCTAGCCACAGCTTTTCTCACCATGGACCTCCTGTAACAAAGTGGTGTATTTGTTCCGAGCAGTGAACCTGCCCTGATGCATCACTGTCATCCAAAGGCTATGGCTTGCACTAGGGTTTGCTCTTGCTGTTGTATGTCTTATGGACGTGGATGATAGGTCATAGTGCTCATCCCTCATAGTGTTGCATGGAGTGGTCTCGTCGCCCTAACTTCTCTCCTCTCGATCCCTGGCAACCAACGAGCTTTTACCTGTCTCCGTAGCTTTGCTTCTTGCACAGTGTCACGTGGCTGAATCATGCAGTGGGTTGACTACTGATCATACAGTAGGTAGCCTCCCTGGACTGACTTCATTCACTTAGCAACGTGCATCCACGTTTCCTCCTGTTTGCATGGCTTTCGTAGCTCACTGCGTTTCAGCACTGAGTAACATTCCATCATCTGGATGTACCACAGTTCTGATTTTAAAATCCAGTCTCTAGCTCTTCACTCTCAATCCAGTGCTTTTTTAAACTGGGGTCTGTCAGGGATAAACGTGTGTTCTTTTTTTAAAAAAAATTTATGTATTTATTTGAGAGGTAAAGTTACAGACAGAGAGACAGAGAGGCAAACATAAGGGTCTTCCATCTGCTGGTTCACTCCCCAGTTGGCTGCAGTGGCTGGAGCTGAGCTGATCCAAAGCCAGGAGCCAGGAACTTCCTCCAGGTCTCCCACATGGGTACAGGGGCTCAAGCACTTGGGCCATCTATCGCTGCTTTCCCAGGCCATAGCAGAGAGCTGGATCGGAAGTGGAGCAGCAGCATAGAAGCTTTGACCAACTATGCCACAGTGCTGGTCCCTGAGCATGTATTCTGGCGGATAGAAATACTAGCCTAGTATACAGCAGGTGCTCACTGAATGTGATAATTAGCAGCAGAGTCACGATTAACGTAAGAGAAGCTGAAAGTGTAGTGCAGCAGGGTTGGGCGAGGGCAGTCACGTCATCTGGATTTGCAGTCAGAACTGCTTTGCGTGGGTAGGGCAGGCCTGAGCTTTCTGAGCACCTGCCTGGGGCTGCCCGGGCTCTCCTGGGCACATGCCTGGGTCAGACGCTGGCCACTGCACTGACCCGACAGCTTCTGACACTGCCCCCTTTTTGACACTGAGAGCATTTTCTCATCTTGGGTTTCCTGGCACCGTTCCCTTGTTCTGTGATTTTCAAAAATCGCAGTGCGAGTCCTCAATTACCCCTGCAAGGTCTTCCTGTTCCCTGGGCTGTAATTCACGGCTCCTGGAGACCTGGACTCTCCGGCAGCTGCTCGGGACTCCCTGGCGGTCTCCCCATCCATCTGCAGCTGCTGTTTCCTCCTAGCCATCCGTGGCTGGCCTTTCTGGTCTAGGAGGTTCTGCTTCCAAGCGGCAAGGGCCGCGGAAAACCGCAGCCAGGCAGTGCCGCCACCTGCCCCACCAGCCACCCCAGGCCTTTGCCCTTCTGTGTGCATCTTCTTAACCCTCACAATTTTGCAAGGCACTGCGCAGGCCTGAGGGCGGAGCTTCAGCAGCATTGCAGCCTCTCTCCTCCCGTCCCTCCCATGTGCACCCTCACCCCAACGCACGCGTGTCAAACGCTCTCTGGGCTCACACACAGGGGGTTTAAGCACCTGCCCTGCATTCCCTTGGGCTATGCCGGATTGTATTTTCAGAATTCCACTTCTGAGAGCTTGCTGTTTTTCCAGCCACATCTCTCCTTTCAGTGCAGGGGTTCTTGGTCCTGGCTACACATTAGAATGATTGGAGGAGACACACCTCTGGTGAGGGGTTCCCCAGGTCATCATACATTAAAAATTATAAGATTGAAATTAGAAGCCTCTGCCCAGCCGGCGCCGTGGCTCACTAGGCTAATCCTCCGCCTTGCGGCGCCGGCACACCGGGTTCTAGTCCCGGTCGGGGTGCCGGATTCTGTCCCGGTTGCCCCTCTTCCAGGCCAGCTCTCTGCTGTGGCCCGGGAGTGCAGTGGAGGATGGCCCAAGCGCTTGGGCCCTGCACCCCATGGGAGACCAGGAGAAGCACCTGGCTCCTGCCATCGGATCAGTGCAGTGCACCGGCCATTGGAGGGTGAACCAACGGCAAAGGAAGACCTTTCTCTCTCTCTCTCTCACTGTCCACTCTGCCTGACAAAAAAAAAAAAGCCTCTGCCCAACAAGAGCTACTGTTAAGCATGAGAAGAAGCAAGTCACAGACTGGGAGAAAATATTTGCCATTAACACAAAAGACTGGTAGCCAGAGTATAGAAGCAGTAGCAACTCTTTTTGTTTTTCAAAGATTTATTTATTTATTTGAAAGGCAGAGTTATAGAGAGGCAGAAGCAGAGAGAGATCTTCCATCACTGGTTCACTGCCCAAATGGTCACAATGGCCAGAGTTAGGTCCATCCAAAGCCAGAAGCCAGAAGCCAGAAGCCAGAAGCTTCCTCTGATCTCCGTAGGCGCAGGGACCCAAGCACTTGGGCCATCTTCTACTGCTATCCCAGGCCATAGCAGGGAGCTGGATTGGAAGTGGAGCATCCAGGACTCAAACCAGCACCTATATGGGATGCCAGTACTGCAGGCAGCAACTTTACCCACTGTGCCACAGTGCCGGCCTCAATAGCAGCAGCCCTTAGAACTCAGCAATAAAAGTGTTTAATAACAATTAGAGCAATTAAAAAGTTGGCCAAAGGGCTGGTATTGTGGTATAGTGGGGTAAGGCACCACTTAACACCAGCATCTCACATTGGAGTGCCGGTTTGAGGCCTGGCTACTCTGCTTCTGATCCAACTCCCTGCTAATGCACCTGGGAAGGCAGTGGAGGATGGCCCAAGTCCTTGGACCCCTGGGATGGAGTTCCTGGCTCCTGGCTCTGGTCTGGCCCATACCTGACTGTTGTGGCCATTTGAAGAGTAAACCAGCAGATGGAAGATCTTTCTCTTTGTCTCTCGCCTTCCCTGTCACTCTGCCTTCAAATAGATGGTTAAATTAATCTTTTTTTCTTGTTTTTTGACAGGCAGAGTGGACAGTGAGAGAGAGAGACAGAGAGAAAGGTCTCCCTTGCTGTTGGTTCACCCTCCAATGTCCGGTGCGGCCGGCGCGTTGCGGCCGGCGCACAGCGCTGATCCAATGGCAGGAGCCAGGTGCTTCTCCTGGTCTCCCATGGGGTGCAGGGCCCAAGCACCTGGGCCATCCTCCACTGCACTCCCTGGCCACAGCAAAGAGCTGGCCTGGAAGAGGGGCAACTGGGACAGAATCCAGCACCCCGACCGGGACTAGAACCTGGTGTGCTGGCGCCACAAGGCGGAGGATTAGCCTAGTGAGCTGCGGTGCCGGTTTAAATAAATCTTTCTTTAAAAATGGTCCAAGGGGCCAGCGCTGTGGTGTAGCAGGTAAAGCCGCTGCCTGTAGTGCCGGCATCCCACATGGGTGCCAGTTTGAATCCCAGCGGCTCCACGTCCCATCCAGCTCTCTGCTGTGGCCTGGGAAAGCAGTGGAAGATGGCCCAAGTCCTTGGGCCCCTGTACCCGCATGGGAGACTAGGAGGAAACTCCTGGCTGGCTCCTGGCTTTGGATCGGTGAAGCTCCAGCCATTGCGGCCAATTGGGGAGTGAACTGGTAGATGGAAGACCTCTCTCTCTGTCTCTCTCTGCCTCTCCTTCTCTCTGTGTGTAACTCTGACTTTCAAATAAATAAAATAAATCTTTTAAAAAAATGATCCAAAATCTTGGATAGGCACTTTACAAAGGAAAATATGTAAATGGGCAATGAGCACATGAAAAAGCACTTAACATCATTAGCCATAAGGGAAATGCAAATTAAAATAGAAATGCAGATCCTATTAAAATAGTTAAAAGTTAAAAAATGGATAGTATCAAATGTTTGCAACGATGCAAATCAATTGCAACTTCTATGAATTTCTGGAAGGGATATAAAATAGTATAAACAGTTCAGAAATTGGTCTGGCAGTTTCTCAAATGCCATTCTCAAAAATGTGAATCGTATGCCTATCCAATGACCAAAAGCATGGCTGCTAGGTTTTTCCCAGAGAGAAGTAACAATAGACATACAACTAAAGGACTCGACAGTTTTCCTAATAATTGCTCTGACCTTGAAACAATCTCAATGTCCTTACCTAGAGAATGGATATGTGCACTGTAGGGTATATCCACACAGTAAAATACTACTTGGTGGGGTCGGCACTGTGGCGTAGCAGGTAAGGCCACCACCTGCAATACCAGCATCCCATATGGGCACTGGTTCAAGTCCCAGCTGCTCCACTTCCCATCCAGCTCTCTGCTATGGCCTGGGAAACAGGGTCCTTGGGCCCCTGCACCCACGTGGGAGGCCTGGAAGAAGCTCCTGGCTTTGGATCAGCAAAACTCCAGCTGTTGCAACCATCTGGAGAATGAACCAGTGGATGGAAGACTGCTCTTTCTCTCTCTCTCTCTCTCTCTGCCTCTGCCTCTCTGTAGCTCTGATTTTCAAATTAATAAATAAATTCTTTAAAAAAAATTCTGCTTGGTAAGATAAAAAGAGTTCATTTACCTGACAGCATGGATGAACTTTGAAAACGTGATGCTGGGTAGAGAAAAAGACTGTCTGAGCAAAAGTTGTCAGTGAGGTACCTGGGAAATGGCCACCTGCTCTGAGGGGAGAAGGAACTCAGGGCAGAGCCCGGGGAGTGGAGGCTCCCTTGGCCAGCACCGATGTTTCCTTATGCTCTGGGAAAGCATCTTTCAACAGATGAGCATCTA
Organism: Oryctolagus cuniculus; assembly: GCF_964237555.1. Classification (NCBI taxonomy): domain Eukaryota; kingdom Metazoa; phylum Chordata; class Mammalia; order Lagomorpha; family Leporidae; genus Oryctolagus; species Oryctolagus cuniculus. Next base: position 138,425,147 of record NC_091434.1, on the reverse strand, counting down.
TTTGCTCCCACACTGACTGATTTTGACACAGTTGAATGGGTTCTTATTTAAAGTGAGATTCTGTGGCTCTTTTCATCAGACATCCTTCTTTTGAATAAAACATCCTTTTGAAAATTACTATTTGCGGCTCACTTGGCTAATCCTCCACCTGTGGCGCCGGCACCCTGGGTTCTAGTCCCAGTCAGGGTGCCGGATTCTGTCCCGGTTGCTCCTCTTCCAGTCCAGCTCTCTGCTGTGGCCCGGGAGAGCAGTGGAGGATGGCCCAGGTGCTTGGGCCCTGCACCCACATGGGAGACCAGGAGGAAGCACCTGGCTCCTGGCTTTGGATTGGCGCAGCACACCGGCTGTAGCGTGCCAGCCATAGTGGCCATTGGGTGGGGTGAACCAACGGAAAAGGAAGACCTTTCTCTCTCTCTCTCTCTCTCTCATTGTTTAACTCTGCCTGTAAAAAAAAAAAAAATTACTATTTCCACTCGGAATTCCCTTTGGCCGGGCTCTGGGGATCTCTAGGAGAGTGTGTTTTTCATGGCGTGTCTATATTCTGGGGCTACTTACTACCTAGCTCCCATGCCTTGCTGTGTTTTGTTATCTGTGGGAGAGGCTGAACTCAGATTTTGCTTCTGTTTTGAGCCTGTGTCAAATATCCACGAGCAATAAGAAGTAATATGTCCCTGACTCAGCAGCCTTAACTGTCTAGGGTTCCGCTGACAGTCAGAAAGGAAGCCACAAGGAGATGCTGAAGACATAAAATAAATGTCATAAAATCCACACGCTTTGCTCCGAGGTGAGCCCCTGCCTCGCCCCCAGATCCTTACTCGTAGCCAGTTGACTTCGACCAGGGACACAACAGTGACGTCCTCACTGCTAGGCTGGAAGCAGCAAGTGAGAAGACAGAATGGAGGCAGTGCCTACAATCAGGTACCTTAAGAGATAGAAAGAGGGCAGGAGAGAGACCCTTCCACAGTCACCTTATCCTGATACCATAACAGATGCAGGAAGCTCTAGTGGCTGTTTGCTTGGGTGGGGGTGGGGTGGGGGGCATGAGGGGAGGGGGAGGGGCACATGCAAAATCATCCCCAGAAATCCCTGGAGGCATGGCCACGTTTGCGGTCAGTGCAAAGCTGTCACGGATGGTAATGCCTTTAAGCCATCAAGGAAAAGCTCAATGTTGCATGCACAGCTCTCCTCCAGGAGGCAGGGAAGTGTGTAATATGGTTTGGAAAGGTTGCTATCAAATTGGGTGGAAGTGAGAGTTCTGACAGTTCAAGTGAGTGAGTTGCAGTATCTCAAACCTCCACTGTCCTGGCACCATGCCCTCAAGGGCAGCTCTGGGGTGGTGATAGGACCCTACACCGGTGACCCAGATCATAGAGGCGGGCCAGACCCTCTCTGTTGTCCATAACCAGCCCCTGCCCCCTCTCTGATAAGGAAATACCTCCTCAGCACCGCAATCATTCTTGATTGTGTGGCTGCAGGCCTCCAACCCACCCTTCAGGCTCTGCTCAGCACTGGCTGCCTCTCCCCGCAGCCTCCGCCACCCGCCATCACCTGCTTCCTTCTTGTACCTCCAAATCCAGACACTGGTCATCTCTGGGTGGACTCCACTCCGCAAATCCATCAGAGGCTCACCTCTGTGAGCATGTGAAAGGAAAGAACATGACGACTCAGAAGTTCTGCAGATGAAATGTTAATGGTGTTTAGAGTTAAATAAACCCTAAGACAAGCCTCTGGTCACGCAGGAAGCATGCTGCTGGTTGGGACGCATGTGAACCACACTGGAGCTCTACTCCTGGTTCTGGAGTAGACCCTGGGATGGCTCAAATAATTAGGTTCCTCCCACCCACACGGGAGACCTGGATTGCACTCCCAGTTTCTGGCTTTGCAGGCTTTTAGTGAGTGAGTGAACCAGCAGATAGGATTGTGTGCTCTTTCTCCTTTCTCTCTGTCCCTCCCTCCCTCCCTCCCTCCCTCCCTCCCTCCCTCCCTCCCTCTTCCTCTCCCTCTCCTTGTCTCTCAAATGAATGAATGAATGAATAATCCAACAGGGGTAGGGGAAGGAAAGGCATAGAGAAAACAAGATGGCTATTGACAGCCATCAGAGTTGGGTGCCAGACGTCATGGAAGCACTTCCTTTGTGAATGTTGAAAAATGCCCATTCATGGGGGGAGGTGCTGTGGTGTAGCGGGCAAAGCTGCCGCCTGCAGTGCCAGCATCCCATATGGGTGCCGGTTCATGTACCAGCTGCTCCACTTCTGATCCAGCTCTCTGCTATGGCCTGGGAAAGTAGTAGAAGATGGGCCAAGTGTTTGGGTTCCTGTACCCGTGTGAGAGATCCGCAAGAAGCTCCTGGCTCCTGGCTTTGGACTGGCGCAGCTCCGGCCGTTGTGACCAATTGGGGAGTGAACCAGCGGATGGAAGACGTCTCTATCTCTCTCCCTCTCCCTCTCTGCCTCTCCTCTCTTCTCTCTGTGTAACTCTGAATTTCAAGTAAATAAATTAAAAAAATAAATATCTTTTTAAAAATGCCCATTAAGGAAATTTCAAAGAAAGAATACGATGTCATACAAGTTCTCTTATTTTCATGGAATGCTGGCGAGAGCGTATATTCACTTTGCCATTAGCCTTTGATCACGCAAAGTTGCTTCCTCCAGAACGTCGTGTAGGAAGCAAAACACCCAGGAGTTAATATTTTTTAAGCTCACAAGTACGTTGTCCCCTCTTGCTTGTGGTCAGCACACACCATGGCACGGATTAGTCAGAGCAGCCTAACAACCATAACCATGAGTACAATTCCGTGGTGTCGGGGGCAGAGGCCATGGCGAGAAGCACATTGGCCTTCAGAGAGTCTGGCACCCAGGCCCACACCTGCAGTCCAGCTCTGTGGTCAGCACATCAGCGAGAGGCCCTGTCTGAACCAGCGGGAACTCTGTGCGTCTGAGGGAACTGAGTCTTCAGGAATTCGGCTCTCTTCAATGAGACACTACTTCTCTTCTCCCCATAGGGACAGACCCCTCTCTTCTCATACAAGTATGAGAGAAAGACATTTAATCAGAACATTGACCATCATAATCAAAACAATTTTTAAATTATGGACACTGTCAAATATGCAGACACCTGCCCAACAGTGAACCCTGTGTTCCGTCACTCACACTTGGCCAATCTCCATTCACCCTCGCACCACGCCCACCCTCCGCTTCACCCCATCCCAGGTTACTTTAAGAGGAGTCCCAGGCAGCATGTTGTTTCATCTGTCAATCACTCAGCAGTTTTTCTAAGAGAAAAAAATTGTCTTAATACCATCATCACATCTTAAAAATAGTAACTTGTTGTGGTATAATGAGTTAAGCCTCCGCCTTTGACGCCAGCATCCCATTTGGCCTCCACTTCCAATCCAGCTCCCTGCTGCCGTGCCTGGGAAGGCAGCAGAAGATGGCCCAAGTGCTCGGAGCCCTACCACTCATGTCGGAGACCTGGATAAAGCTCTTGGCTCCTGGCTTTGGCCTGATACAGCGCTGGCCATTGAGGCGATCTGAGGAGTGAACCATTGATGGAAGATCTTTCTCTCACCTTCTTTCTTTTTCAAAACAAACAAATAAATAAATCTTTAAAAATAATAATTTGTTAATATTATAAAATATTCAGTCAGTGCTCAAATTTCCCTGATTATTCCACAACTTCTTTTTATTTTTGGTTTATTCAAATCAGCATCCAAATAAAATCCATGCATACTCTATAATTTTCTTTCCTTCCTCTCTTGCATTTGGCTGAACTGGTTGTTGTCTTTCATTCTCTATAATCTTCCTTCCTTCCTTCCTCTCTCTCTCTCTCCCTCTCTCTCCCTCTCTCCCTCCCTCTCTCTCTTTCACTCTCACTCTCTTTCTTCTTGACATGCTATTTGTCTTATAGAATTGGCAGCATTCTGATCTTGCTGATTTCATCCTCACGGTATTGTTTGCTGTGTTCCTAGTAGCTGTACTTCCTGTTAGCTGGTAGTTCTATGTGGAGGCTCGTCATCATTAAGAGTGTCAGTAAAAGCCACGCCTTCACTTCCAGGGCTGAGATTCTATCCATGACACCTTACCATAGGGAGTGGGGGCGGGGATCCCCAACTCTTCTGGATAGACAATACAAGGGGTGGTGCATGCACTCAGCCTCGTCTCAGCACCTTACAAAAAGTCTGCCCATCAATAGACCCAGCCACTGTCACCTAGAGTACCTTAGGCCTCCTGTCTGTGTTTAGGAATCAGCAGGGCCAGGTGTGGAGGACATGAACTTGGGAGTCAGACAACTCTTAGCATTGAATTCTGACTCCAACTTTGATTTTCCTTTTAAAGATTTTATTTGTTTATTTTGAAAGCAGAGCAATAAGAAGAGAAAAAAGAGAGATTGATCTACTGTCTACTGGTTTACTCTCCGAATAGCCCCAACAGCCAGGGCTTGGGACAGGCTGAAGCCAGAAGCCAACAACTCCATTGGGGTCTCCCATGTGAGTAGAGGGGGCCCAAGCATTTAGGCCATCTGTTGCTGCCTTCCCAGGTGCTTTAGTGGGGAGCTGAATTGGAAGAGCAGCTGGGACTTGAACCAGTGGCCATTTGGGATGCCAGTGTTATATAAGTGGTGGCTTAGTCTTTTGCACCTTGATGCCAACCCCTCACTTTTATTTTAAGTCCACACCTTTTCTAGTTACTTCATATCTTCAGGTCTCGGATTTCTTATCTATGAGGATAATGCCCTGAAACTGCTGAGATGCACCTGCCATGTAGTATGTGTTCAATAAGTGCTTGTTTCTTTTGCAGATGGGGTTAAAAATGGAAATTAAAAAAAAAAAAAAAACCACACAAATCCTTAGCTTGTTTAGATCCCAGTGCAAATTCGTCATTCACCAGCTTCATTAACAATAGAGCTTTTCAAGTCAGCCTTGAGGGAGCACACTGAGAAAGGGGAAGGAAAGTGGGAACAGGAAATGTTGCTCTCTCTCCCTCCTTGTAATTAGAGAGTTCAGGAAATGCTTCCGGAAGAAACCACGACCCGTCCAGCTTGAAAATGTGCGACTCTCTGGACTGTGCTGGCTTGAGAGCACATTTCTCTTACCAAAAGATGAGTTCACAGCAAATGACTCTGGAACATATGGATGAAATTTCCCTTAAGCCACTCGGGGGATTAGAAATTAAGGGAAAGAGTTCTTGGCAAAACGCGGTTGGAGCTTTGCCAAGCCTAAACCAGCTGAGAAATAGTTCAGACATAAGGCAGGCCTCAGATGCTGCCAAGTTTACCCATCTTAGCGGGACAGGGGTTTGTAATTAGAGTTGCTGGGCAAAGGACAAAAGAAAAAAAAAAGCCTTTGTCCTCACATCTCAGTGTGGTTGCCACTTCCGGAGTGGGGGTGGGGGACCCTGTGCAACATACACATCTTCTCAGTCACCAGGTCCCCAAAGCTACTGTGGCTGGCCAGCAAGGTTCATCTACTCCAAGCCCCTGGGATGCTCCCTGGCCTCTGTCTTTGGGCCAGGCTGTGAATTCTTGGAGAAGAGCGAGCAAATCCTGATGGCTACCCTGAGTGACAGTGGAGAGAGGTGACCACACAAATTCCCTGCACTGACGCATCTACTTTACCCGTCTGCCCTTACCTCTGTCCCCTTCCACACTTTGCTGTTTCCCTCTTCTGTACAATGCAGGGATCGGACCCACCATTTTCAAGCTGTGCTACCTGGATGGAGCCCATGAAGGAGAGAGCGAGAAGAGGCTGCCTTCCCGAAGTGGGCGGGCCTCCCGCGGCAGAGTTCCAGTGAGCCAAGGGCTCTGCGGTCAAACAATCTGAAAATCACAAGTCTAGACCAAGTCTCCTGCCCTTTCTGACCGCCAGTTCCAGTGTTGCCTGCCTTGCTTCCCAGTCTCCGCTCATCACATCAGATCCTCCCAAAGATGTGCAGATGTCCAGCTCCTGGGCATACAGCAGCGAGCAAAACGCACCTGGGCCCTGACCCCCAGGGAGCTATTAGACTCACTGGGAAGATCAGCATCAAACAAGCAAATATGTGAGTCCAAATCAAGAAATATCCACAGGAAAAGCTAGACGGCAGTTGAGGACTGAGTTGGTCTGGGGTTTGAGACATACCACGCAGCGCCTCCCATCCAAAGCCTCTTCCCCAGCAGCCAGGTTTGCCACTGACACTCTGCAGAGTAGCTCACTGGCCACTTTTTTAAAAAAATTATTTATTTATTTATTTATTGGAAAGCCAGAGTTACACAGAGAGAAGGAGAGGCAGAGAGAGAGAGAAAGAGGTCTTCCATCCACTGGTTCACTCCCCACTTGGCCGCAACAGCTGGAGCTGTGCTGATCTGAAGCCAGGAGCTTCTTCCAGGTCTCCCACACGGGTACAGTCGCCCAAGGACTTGGGCCATCTTCTACTGCTTTCTCAGGCCATAGCAGAGAGCTGGATCGGAAGTAGAGCAGCCAGGACTCGAACTGGTGCCCATGTGGGATACCGGCACTGCAGGTGGTGGCTTTACCCACTATGCCATAGCACCAACTCCACTGGTCACTGTTAAGTCATCAGAGAAACCTCTTTCACCTGACACAGGAGGTCGGGAAGCCCAGAACTGATGGATGTAGTTACCTGTGATGGGAAGGGAGTGATGAGTGTGGGAAAGTTTACAGGGGCCAGCAGAGCAGCACAGCAGGTTAAAACTCCGGTCTGCAGTGCAGACATCCCATACAGATGCCAGTTCAAGTCCTGGCTGCTCCACTTCCAATCCAGCTGTCTGCTGGTGTGCCTGGGAAAGTAGCGGAGGATGGCCCAAGTCCTCGGACCCCTGCACCCACATGGGAGACCCAGACGAATCTCCTGGCCTCAAATCAGCCCACCTCTGGCTGTTGAAACTGTCTGGGGAGTGAACCAGTAAGTGAAGACCTTTCTGTCTCTACTTCTCTCTGCAGATGAGTGGCTCTCTTCATTTATTTCACTTCTGTATCTAAAACTCTCCTTCTGACCTCTTGCCTGAAAAGAGGTTGGGGGAGTAGGCGGAGGGAGGCTGGCTCATCTGCTTCATGAGTTCAGACTTCTGTGGGATACTAGATGGCAACATTTCCCCCAAACCTCAGCTCAGCAGAGGCGAGGACCTGTGGACAGCTGTCAGTCCCAGCCTATTCTGTGAAACCTAAGCTGGTAGAAAGACAGCTAAAGCCAGATCTGGTAGAAGTGGAAGTCTGAGAGATGAAGCTGTCTCTCAGGGCCTGGCCATAGTAAGCACCTAGTGGTATAAGCAGTTATTACCACCACCACTGTCAATACCACCATCACTACCATCACCAATACTGCCATTGCTTCCACCATAATACCATTATTATGACCATCATCACCATCACTGCCATCATTATCACCATCACATCACCACTTCCACCATTACCATCACCACCACCATCATCACCATCACATGTCCATCACCATGACTACTACTACCACCACCATCACCACCACCATCATCACCATCACTTCACCACTTATATACCATCACCATGACCACTACCACCATCACCACCACCATCATCACCATCACTTCACCACTTATATACCATCACCATGACCACTACCACTACCACCATCACCACCACCATCATCACCACCACATGACCATCACCATGACTACTACTACCACCACCATCACCATCACTATCATCACCATCACATGACCATCACCATGACTACTACTACCATTACCATCACCACCACCATCATCACCATCACTTCACCACTTATATACCACCATCACCATGACCACTACCACATCACCATTACCATCACCATCACACGACCATCACCATGACTACTACTACCACCACCATCACCACCACCATCACCATAACTTCACCACATATATACCACCATCACCATGACCACTACCACCATCACCACCACCATCATCACCATCACTTCACCACTTATATACCACCATCACCACCACCATCATCACCATCACATGACCATCACCATGACTGCTACTACCATTACCATCACCACCACCATCATCACCATCACTTCACCACTTATATACCACCATCACCATGACCACTACCACCATCACCGCCACCAACACCAGTACTCTCAATTGAGTCACATTACCTTTTTTGTTATTGCTTAAAATTAAAACTTCATTCAGACTAATTCTAGGCAGAAGGATCTAGTTATAGATACATATCTATTTATTCTGTTAATATACACGACAGCTAAACAAACACATTGCTGCCTGTTATAGAAACTTGGGAGAATTGCTTTAACAAATAGATAAGAATGACTCATCTGTGTGTATCAGTGTTTTTGGTAGGTAAGTAGTTGCTGCTTATCTGCCCAAGTCATATTTGAAAACAGAGTGTTCTATGTGAACTGAAAGTATCCTGGGGAGTCGTGCCTTGCTTTATCAATTTACTTAGCACACGGCTTCTGCTTAGCAACCACCCTCTCTCCTCAGGCCCTGTACTTTATGTGATTCATCTGTCCCTGTGTTTCAGTGTTCCTGTGAGGCACACCAACCGACCCCTGGAAGTCAAAACATTGCATGTGATGCAGAAACAAATATTTGCTAACCTGCTCTTATAATTGGGCTGGTCAGATGAGTTGGTTCTTGGGGACCTGAAATTGAACTTCTATGAAAGAACAGGAATCGATGTGCTTAAGAAGGTGGAAGTGGCCGGCGCCGCGGCTCACTAGGCTAATCCTCCACCTTGTGGCGCCGGCACACCGGGTTCTAGTCCCGGTTGGGGCGCCGGATTCTGTCCCGGTTGCCCCTCTTCCAGGCCAGCTCTCTGCTGTGGCCAGGGAGTGCAGTGGAGGATGGCCCAAGTGCTTGGGCCCTGCACCCCATGGGAGACCAGGATAAGCACTTGGCTCCTGCCAACGGATCAGCGCGGTGCACCGGCCGCGGCGGCCATTGGAGGAGAACCAACGGCAAAAGGAAGACCTTTCTCTCTGTCTCTCTCTCTCTCACTGTCCACTCTGCCTGTCAAAAAAAAAAAAAAAAAAAAAAAAAGGTGGAAGCAATGAAGGAAAAAGGGGGCAAGGCAGAGTGATGGTGGCCACTTGTGTTAGACCAGCTCCTTGGGCTTTAAAGGGGCAGTGCTTCAGAGCTGCAGCCTGACAGTTATTTTTTCATACAATTCATATAATTCTCATTTTCATATAATTCCACTCATGTATTCAAGCAACCAATAATGATTAACTTTTAACCTATGCCCAGGCCGGCGCTGTGGCATATCTGGTAAAGCCACTGGCCTGCAGTGCCGGCATTCCATATGGGCGGCTGGTTCGAGTTCCAGCTGCTCCACTTCTGATCCAGCTCTCTGCTATGGCCTGGGAAAGCACTGGAAGATGGCCTAAGCCTGTGGGCCCCTGCACCTGTGTGGGAGACCCAGAAGAAGCTCCTGACTCCTGGCTTCAGATTGGCCCAGCTTTGGTTGTTGTGGCCATTTGGGGAGTAAACCAGTAGTTGGAAGACCTCTCTGTTTCTCTGCCTCTCTATAACTCTGCCTTTCAAATAAATAAATCTTTAAAAAATATGCCCAGTGTAGTACCAGGCTCTCAGGACATAGCAGAGACCCAGGTAATGATGCTTACCTACTAGTGGAGAGAAAAACCAAAGTAAATAAGTAGATATCATCCAGGGCTGATAAGTTCCAGTAAGAAAAATGAGTTAGGATTCAGACACAGTGACAGGTAATGGTATGTGGTGTGTGTGTGTGTGTGTGTGTGTGTGTGTGTTCTTTGGCTGCTTCAGTTTGACTCACTAAGGAAGGCGTGGTGTAAGAGATGACATTTGAATACCGAGACCCCAGTGAAAGGAGGGAGTGAGTCACCACGTCACCATGTTGTGAACTGACCTGACTCAATCTGGCCATGATGCACAACCTGTAAGCCTTTTAGGGAGCCGGTAGTTACTGTGAGAAGATGGAGATAACAAGTGCTATGGTTTGAATGCACACCGAAGTTCACGAGTTGGAACTAAACTCCAAGGGGATGGTACTAAGAGTTAGAGTCTTTGGGAAGCGATTGTTAAGTCATGAGGTCATGAGGGCCCCTGCCTCAGGAATGGGACTCACGCCCTTATAAAAGAGGTTTCAGCCCTCCATCCCTCCCACCATTTGAGGGTGCAGCAAGAGCTACCATCTTGGAAACAGAGGGCAGCCCTCAAATACACTGAATCTGGGGTGGGGAGGAGGGCTGAACTTGGACTTCCCAGGTAGTCAGGTTCTCGACAAGTAGGTGCTGAGAACTTTGGGGCACCCCATGTTTGTTAGAGATCAACCCTAAAAGAAAGGAGAAAGAACGACCATCAGGAACCAGTGTAAACAATATGAAACCACCTAACATATATGGCCTGCCAGTTCTGTTTTAAAAAAGGCACCTCAAGCCAGTGCTGTGGCTCACTAGGCTAATCCTCTGCCTTGCGGCGCCAGCACACCGGGTTCTAGTCCCGGCCGGGGTGCCGGATTCTGTCCTGGTTGCCCCTCTTCCAGGCCAGCTCTCTGCTGTGGCCAGGGAGTGCAGTGGAGGATGGCCCAAGTGCTTGGGCCCTGCACCCCATGGGAGACCAGGAGAAGCACCTGGCTCCTGCCTTCGGATCAGCGCGGCGCGCGGCGGCCATTGGAGGGTGAACCAACGGCACAGGAAGACCTTTCTCTCTGTCTCTCTCTCTCACTGTTCACTCTGCCTATCAAGAAAAAAAAAAAGGCACCTCAAAAAAACTGAATATTACAAAGAGGGTAGATGATCTCCAAACATTTCACTCATTTTCCCCTTACTAGTTTTTGAGGAGCATTATGGGAGTAGGAATTTGTCTATTTCCATACTGATGGAGATTATAAACAGTAGGAAATTATTAATAGTAAATAGCTGCTATATTTCAGGCTGCTTTTGCTGGACCAATTTAAGTTCAATAAAATTTACAGTGAATTTTTAAAAGGGGAGGGAAGTGGGGGCAAGAGAAAGACTCCAGATTGGACAGAGGGAAAAGCTGAATTACAATGCACATCTGGTAAACCCTCAACGGACCCAATGCCGAGCTCGGGAGTGAATATTGCCCATCAGGGTTGTCTTGCATTGGGTTGGAGTGGCTGGAAGCTCCCCACCCTCACCCTGCTCCCCACCTGGCTCAGTCACTGGAGAAGGGCTGTAGGTGAGAAGGCCCCTAGTAACCCAAGCAGCTCCCCAAGGAGGGGACAGCTGTAGGTGTTGGCAGATGGCACTCCCCACATCTGTGTGTCCACCACACTGCTCACGTGACCATGAAGAATGTGACGTCTCACCAGGGACAGTCCGCGTCTTACATTCATCACGCTTATGAACAATTACCAGTCTCAACAATGAAAATCCATTTCTGACGGGTACTGTGCTAATGAACCAAGCCTCAGGCATTTGAGGAGACATCCATCAAAGAAGCACTTGAGCTGGCTGCCTCTGGGGTGTGGCCTTTCTGGTAAGATCCCCGCTCACCACCCTGGAGTGGAGTGTTCCTTGAGAGCAACTGAGTGCCCTTAGAGCCAAAGCTGAAATGAAGCAGCACCCCATTCGTATCACTGTCTCTACCTCGCTGAAGCGCTCAGAAGTAAATCTTGGTCATCCCAACACCCTCATTAAATGTCCTGTCCTCGGGATCTCGGAGACTCATTCTCCGATTGTCCAATTTTCTCAGGAGTTATTTGGTTGCCTGGAACAGAATCCCACCCAAGCAAGTTCAATTTTAATGGGGTTACTGTCCAGGTACAGGAACTTAACAAGTGGCCTCCCAACAGGGAGGCCGAAACGAGGCTCTTTGTGCCATTCAGACCGGAAGTGGGGTTGGGATCTCAAACTTCCCCTGCCCCTGTCCTGGGGACTCTGGTCTGCTTTCCTCTGTCTCCTCCTGCCTCCCTCTTCTCTTTCCCCTTTGCCTCTCGGACACACTTCCCAGTCCTAATTCTACACAACCATTGCACTGAAGCACCTTCCATCCTTTGAGCATCTCCCTGTTTCTGGAGAGATGATGAAAGAAAGAAGGAAAGTGTAACTGGTGCAGGCTTGCCCGGACCGTGGGGTTCCCTGGTTGGGTGAGCGCCATGGTTGAGTCATCTGGGTGTAGTATGAGCAGGTGAATGAGGCTCTTCCATGTAGAGGCTGTGGAAAGACGAGTTCCCCATGAAGACGTCGAAGATGGGCAGGCTCTGTTCTGCATCACACCCCAGTCCTATCTATGGGTAGTATGGCATCTTACCCCCAAAATTCTCTGAAAAGCACGTGTGTGTGTGTGTGTGTGTGTGTGCATGGAGTTGATTAAGCCAATCCAAGCATTATTGCCAAAGGCTAAGTATTTGAATTACGATCTACAAGTGTACCTATATCATTGCTGCCTTGATTCTGCTTGTGAGGAAATGCCTTCTAGTTACCTGCCTCAGACACTCCATCCCCTCCCCCCACCCCCTCATACCCGTCTCAGGTGTAGCTCAAGGAGTCCCAGTGGCGCAGTCTCTCTTGCAGGCCATGCATTGTCAGAGGCTGGGTCCAGCAGCCCGCAGCTGAACCTGTTCCATAGCAAACACTCCAAGGTGACTCCGGCTTTTGTCCCAAGTATACATACAGATCTCCGTGGAGACGATCCGCCAGGGGATCTGAGTCATAAAAGCAGGGCTGTCTTCTGGCCTGGTGACGTAGAAACTTGGAATGGTTCTCAGAGTTGCCTCTCATGCTTGCTGGCATGAATGCCAACCAATCTCATCAGCCAGTCATGGCCTGGAAGCAACCAGAGCCCTGGTCACTGCTGCCCGGAGCAGGGATGGCCCAGCCCCTGCCCAGCCTGGGAGACTCATCTGTTACCATCTTTTGTAGTCCTTTTGTAAAGCTTAATCATTTTAATTTTGTTGTTATTAATTTAATTTATTTATTTGAAAGGCAGAGTTATGGAGAGAGTGAGAGACAGAGGGTGGGACGGATGGGAGAGAGAGAAAAAGAGAGAGAGAGAGAGAGAGAGAGAGATAGATCCATCTTCCATCTGCTTGTTCACTCTCCAAATGGCCACAACAGCTGTAGCTGGGCCAGAGTGAAGCCAGGAGCCAGGAATTCCACCTGCACATGGGTACAGGGGCCTGAGCACTTGGGCCATCATCTGCAGCTTTCCCAGGCACTTTAGCAGGGAGCTGGATTGAAAGTAGAGCAGCCCGTACACTAAAACCAGTGCTCCTTTGAAATACTGGTGTCGCAGGTTGTGGCTTAGCCCACTGCACCGCAGCACCAGCCACAGGGATAATCATTGTAACTCGAGGGGAGGACGTCCCCTTTTTACCCATTTGTGGTAGAGTGGAAAACATCCTACACCACAACCAGGGAGCCCTTGGCTGTAATCCCGGCAACGCTGGGGTGCTCAGTGAGCGTGGGCTGAGACCACCGTCTTGAGCGTCTGGCACTTTAGGTATGTGGTCCTTTTTGGTCCCTGCAGTCAGTTCAGCAATAGACAGGCCCTGCTGTTGCCATTGTTCAGAGGACAAAGCACGATTAGGGGGTTTCAGTAAGGGGCCCAGAGTCACACAGCGAGCGTCTGGGGGAGCAGAGATCAAGGTCAAGTCCAACGCCAAAGCTCACGTCCTTCCTGCCTGGCCATCAGCCACTTTGTGATTGGACGGGACGCTGGCCACCTGCTCTGGACCACCAGAACCTTGGGTTCTGGGGAGGAAACATGAGAATAACCGGCACCTTCCAGTTACAATCATTTCCTTTTTTTCTTTCTTTCTTTCTTTTTTTTTTTTTTTCTTGACAGGCAGAGTGGACAGTGAGAGAGAGAGACAGAGAGAAAGGTCTTCCTTTGCCGTTGGTTCACCCTCCAATGGCCACCGCGGCCGGTGCACTGTGGCAGGCGCACTGCGCTGATCCGATGGCAGGAGCCAGGTACTTCTCCTGGTCTCCCATGGGGTGCAGGGCCCAAGGACTTGGGCCATCCTCCACTGCACTCCTGGGCCACAGCAGAGAGCTGGCCTGGAAGAGGAGCAACTGGGACAGAATCTGGTGCCCTGATCGGGACTAGAACCCAGTGTGCCGGTGCCGCAAGGTGGAGGATTAGCCTAGTGAGCCGTGGCGCCGGCCCCCAGTTACAATCTTTTCACATCTGGGTGAAGCATAGGCCCGTTACCAGGACATTAAGCAATTTAACGCAGTTAACGAGCCACTTATGTTCATGGAATCCGTGGAATTCATAGCTAATTCATATCATTTAAAGCAGCAGAGGCTTTAACGTTTTTACAAGCGATGGAGACTGTAAACAATGAGCCTGACTTTCCTGGATTCAAAAGCTAAATGATTACGTTTGACAAGAAATGTCAATGTGTGGGCTGGGCACTGTGGCACAGCGGGTTAGGCCTCTGCCTGTGGTGCCCACATCCTATGAGGCACCAGTTTGAGTCCCAGCTGCTCCTCTTCACATCCAGCTCTCTGCTATGGCCTGGGAAAGCAGTAGAAGATGGCCCAAGCGCTTGGGCCCTGAACCCACATGGGAGACCTGGAAGAAGCTCTGGGCTCCTGGCTTTGGATCAGCCCAGCTCAGGCCATTGCAACCATTTGGGGAGTGAACCAGTGAATGGAAACCTCTTTCTCTGTCTCTCCCTCTCTCTGTAACTCTGCTGCTTAGAAAAATAAATCAATCCTAAAAAAAAAAAATGTAAACACGGCTTTAACTAATGTTTTTTCCTCATTGTCCTCGCTGTACTGTCCTCCATCTGGGGTCCCCGACCTGGGTCAAGGGTGCAGAGTCTCTGCCGCTGGTTTGAGCTCAGGACCGACATTCCTCTGCCGATACTTTCATTTCTTTAACAAATTAATGGTGCCAGGGCTCATCCTGAGCCACAGTTGTGTGCAAAACAGACATAGCCCCTGGCTCCATGGAGCCCACTGTCTGATGGGCCACAAAGAAATTCACAGTGGAAGAACCACGAATAGAAGGAGGCAGGGAGAATGATGGGGGATGGGCAGTCAAGGAAGCTCTCTCTGAAGCAGGATCTGCCAGCTGAAAGGCAGCCAGGCATGGGGACAGCAGGAGGAGGATATTCCAGACAGAGGAAGCAGCATGTGCAAAGGCCCTGGGCCAAGAAGCGCTTGGTGCCCTGGAGGAGGTAGAAGCCCTGGTGGCTGGAGAGAATACAGGTGCAGGGTGAGTTTGTTTGGGAGGGGGTAATTAACAGGAAGTACAGGGAAAATAAAAACATCACAAATAATATTGTAAGCAATAATATGGTAATATTCTTATTAAAATACAGACTATTAGGACTGTCGTAGGAAAAATGATCCACTTTATTTTTTTAAAAAGACTATTTTTATTTATTCATTTGAGAGATAAAGTTACAGTGAGAGAGAGACAGAGAGAAAGGTCTTCCTTACTCCCCAAATGGCCACAATGGCTGGAGCTTCACCCATCCGAAGCCAGGAGCCAGGAGCTTCTTCCGGGTTTCCCCCATGCGGGTGCAGGGGCCCAAGGACTTGGGCCATCCTCCACTGCTTTCCCAGGCCATAGCAGAGCTGGATTGGAAGAGGAGCAGCTGGGACTAGAACCGCCGCCCATATGGGATGCCGGCACTGCAGGTGGAGGATTAACCTACTGCGCCATGGCACCGGCCCCAAAACGATCCACTTTAAGTACTTTAAAAGGGTAGAATGGTAGAGAGGAAACCTATAGGTTAAGAGAATGAACAAGTCACACCCACCAAGGTTGTGGGGTACTTGGGCCCCTCATACGTGGGGTATGGGAGTGCAAAATGGTACTTCTGAGTATGATTGCAATCCCGGAGTGCGGGGCAAGCAGGTCGCTTGAATGGGCGTGCCCCTCCTCCTGCCGCCCCAGTCCTTGCAGCACCCCATTCACCTGGACCCTGACTGGTTTCTGTTAAGGGTTGAATTGTGTCTCCCAAAGGAGATAGGGTGAAGTCCTAACCCCCCGTACCTCTCCTCAGAATATGACTGTATCAGCCTGGATTCCCCAGGGCAACAGAACCCAAAATCAGATGGGAAACTGGGGAAAATATTTATAATGCATATTATAGCCAAAAGACTGCTTTCCTTGATATATTAGGACTTCTGGTAGAATACCCAGTAGGCAAGTGGTAGAAATGCACAGACGATCCACAGAAAGGTTCAGGGCTCTCTCCGACACTGTCAAGTGTCAGTTACAGTACAGGGACTGCAATAATCTCTTGAGGAAGATTTTGCAACATCTATGGAAAAGTTAAATGCACATTGCCTTTGCTTCAGGGGTACCATTTTTAGGAACTTAATCTACAAATATACTTGCACAGGAATGAGATTAACATATGTTCTAGGATATTTCTTTAAAAAAAAGATTTATTTTATTTATTTGAAAGAGAGTTACAGAGAGAGATAAAGACAGAGAGGTCTTCCATCCGCTGGTTCACTCCCCAGATGGCTGCAACAACAGCCGGAGCTGCGCCGATCTAAAGCCAGGAGCCAGGAGCTTCTTCCGGGTCTCTCACGTGCGTGCAGGGGCCCAAGGACTTGGGCCATCTTCTACTGCTTTCCCAGCCCATAGCAGAGAGCTGGATCAGAAGAGGAGCAGCTGGGACAAGAACCGCCGCCCATATGGGGTGCCAGCGCTTCAGGCCAGGGCATTAACCCATTGCGCCACAGCATTGGCCCCTAGGATATTTCTTTGAGCCTTACTGGTAACACAAACACTGGAAATAAAGCAAGCACCCATCAATAGATATAGATATTATCTAGTACAATTCTGTACTATCTACTGTGCTGTTGTGATGCACTGATACATTAGCATCTCCAAGACATATTGAGAGAAAAAAAGCAAAGCAAATCATGGAATATAGGATTCCATTTGTACTAAATCAAAGGCCATGAAGTTGAGTCTATGCTTGTGTGTGCACTGACTCGCTATAAGGGCACACAGAGCCATGACAGAAGACAGTAAGACAGGGAGACTTGGTTTCCTCTGCTTCCTTTTTGGGCCACTTGGAATGTTGTACTGCATGCATGTGTTGATAATGTCTGTTCAAAAAAAATTTTTGTCCCTCCAAATTGAGCCTCCCGGGGACAAGTCAACTGGCGGAACACACGAGCTAAACCATGCCACTTCATACCTGTATGCTGTGTACCCCCTTTGCTTAGCATGGCCCTGATCCTAAATTTCTCCAAGTCATGACTGGAGACTTCCTCTGACAGCTCCGCTCCTGAATTTGATCCAGTTTCCTTGATTCTGTCCCCGTGCTTGTCTCAGACATAGTACTTGGCCCACTGAACCGTAATTGTGGGCTCACCTGTTTGTCTCTGGCCTACACTTGTGCTTCCCGATGGGAGAACCACGTCCTAGTAGTCCTGGTGCCTGGCACACAGCAGGCTTCACCAGGAGCAAGGACCAGGTGTGCACTAAGTGGTGTGGCCAGGGATTTTTTTTTTTAATTTTTTTGACAGGCAGAGTGGACAGTGAGAGAGAGAGACAGAGAGAAAGGTCTTCCTTTGTCGTTGGTTCACCCTCCAATGGCCGCCGCGCTGATCCGATGGCAGGAGCCAGGAGCCAGGTGCTTTTCCTGGTCTCCCATGGGGTGCAGGGCCCAAGCACTTGGGCCATCCTCCACTGCACTCCCTGGCCACAGCAGAGGGCTGGCCTGGAAGAGGGGCAACCGGGACAGAATCCAGCTCCCCGACCGGGACTAGAACCCGGTGTGCCGGCGCCGCTAGGAGGAGGATTAGCCTAGTGAGCCGCGGCGCCGGTGGCCAGGGATTTTTCAGTTTGGTTTTCTGCCATATAACCTTAATGTGCACATCAGGCCCCGGACATAGCAGGAGGCCGATCTTTGCTGAAAGAATCAAGGATTGGCACCCATGGGGAAGGAGGAAGAAATGATTTGCTGGTGTGAAGATGTTTGAAGGAGGTGGCAGAGGGGTTAAGCAGGACGAAGCCTCCAGCTTGCAGTGGGGAAAGTCAACACAAGGCACTTGAGAAGGGGCTGGCTTCTGAGTGAAGTTCAATATTTGCCTACAAGAGTGACAGGTAGAGCGCCCATCTGTCACACTCTGCAATTGCACTCCTGGGTATTGACCCAGGAGAAATGAAAACATATCCACGCAAACACTTGTGCATGAATGCTCATAGCAACATCATTCACAGTCACCAAAACATTGAAGCAACCAAATGTCCATCAACGGACAAATGAAGAAATTAAATGCAATTTATCCATAAAATGGAATACAATTATTCGGCCATAAAAAAGGACCGAATACTGATACGTGCTGCAACACGGATGTACCTTGAAAGATTATGCTAAGTGAAAGAACCCAGTCACCAAAGGCCGTATCTTGCAGGATTCAATTTGCATGAAATGTCGAGACAGAAGGTGGATTAATGGCTGTCAGGGGTTAAGAGAAGGCACTGGAGGAAATGGGGAGTGATTGCTAAGCGGTAAGGGGTTTTTGAAGAGGGCAATGGAAATGTTTAAAATTGACGGTGGTGATGCTCGTACAACATTATGAATATAGTAAAAGCCATTGGATCGTGCACTTTAAATGGGTGCACTGTATGCCATGTGAATTTTATTCCAATAAAGCTATTACTAAGAAATGAGGATCACCTGGTGTTCTCTGGAGGCATGGACTGAGAAGCCAGGCAACCCAGGCCCAGGCTTGCCGGCGTCTAGTTCTGCAGGTTCCAGTTCTTCAGGGTCCTGTCCCCCGGAACTGGGGTGGGGGGTGTGGGCTCTCCCACCCTGGAAGCCAGGACAGTGTCTGCCAGTGGCTGCTGGGGGTCCTGGCCTCCCAGGGACCCTTCCACAGTGCTCAGAGCTGGTCAGGGAAAGAGCTGAATTCGGGAAGTGAGAAGGGTTGTGGGACTTCTCCGTTTGCTTTCCCCACAAGAGCAGTAGGGCGGGGCTGCCACCTGCAATACTGGCATCCCGTGTGGGTGCCGGTTCCTGTCCTGGCTGCTCCTCTTCCAATCCAGCTCCCTGCTATGGCCTGGGAAGGAGGCCAGGGTGTTTGTCCCCTGTTTGTGGGAGACCCAGATGAAGCTCCTGGCTCCTGGCTTTGGCCTGGCCATAGCAGCCTCTTAGGGAGTGAACCAACAGATGGAAGACCTCTCCCTCTGTCTCTCACTCTAACTCTTTCAAATCAATAAAAAAATCTTTGTTTAAAAAAACAAACCTGGCCGAAGGGCTTGTACTGAGTGGGTGTTTGGGATAGAGGTGGGAGGAGAGAATGGCCCAGGACAGGGAGTATAAAGTAAACACAGCAATTGCACAGTTGCAGGGCATTGCTGCGCAAGGCTAAGTGTGAAGCGATTGTGACTGCCAAGAAGTATAAGGGCTGCTGGACCTCACCTGGCTGGAGACAGGCGAGGGGGAGAGCCGTGGAGGGACAATCATCTGAAGCAGCTTCAATGCCAGAACCCTGGCTCATAAAGCAGAAAGACCAGAGGAGGGGCTTGTTTCCATTCCTGCAAGGGTCAGTGTCACTGGGGGCGTGGGCCTGGCTCTGCGGGGGCCCTGGGAGGCAGGGCTGCAGGCATGGTGGGAACTGGGTGTTCTGTCCTTAGGCTTTGGATTTTCAGAAGCCTGTCCTTGCAGCAGTACATGATGGGAACCACAGACAGCAGGGCCACACAGGGATGAAGGGGACAGCCCACCAGCGCCCGTGGAAGGCTGCAGGAGCAGGACCACTGAACCCTCACACCAGGGCTGCTACTCGCACGTCTCGCCTTTTGTCCATCTTGTTTCAAGAACATTCCAGATCATGTAAAAGTTGGTTAGCTACCAGCCATCTGTGTGTCGATGTTGAGCCCTAAGTCAGCAAATGTTGAGAACACAACTCCTTTGTGAGGAGGTTGGACCACGTGCAGGAGCTGCCTCTGAGAAGTCTCTGAGCCACTGCTGGGCCAGACACAATGGGAAGCCGGTGGGAGCCCCAGGAACTGCCCCCTTCATCCCACCCGCCGAAGTCCTGGCTGAACCAGGATGGCTCAGCCAACTGTGCTATTCTGGCCCAGAGGGCTCCTGGGTGCTGGGACCACGTGCTTTTGGAGGGAGATGGGAACGGACCCACATGCAGGAGGAGCAACCAGCTCAGGGCTGCAAGCCGAAGCGAGAGAACAAACCGACATCACAGTCTAAAATACGACCCTCCCGCTCCCTGGAACCCACGAGGGCAGGGGAGCAGAGCCTCAGGCTCTCCTGAGAAAGCAGGGCCACGTGGAACACACTGTGGAGTCGGGGTGAAAATTAAACAGATGTGAGTGCCTTTCATCCGAAGCCTTAATTATTCTGACGTTTGCCATAACTTAATCTGTGCCATCACTTCAGCTTTAATTATGCATAATGAAATGGATTATTTACAGTAACTAATATGACAGGAAAAACGGAGGGGTGCGAATTGGTAACTTGGCAACTGTTGTTTATCGCTCTTCTTAGGCAGCCAATGCGCATCGAGTCCCTGTCTCTCAGCCCTTGCCACCATCCTGCCGGGCTCCTCTTAGGAAACAAGGTTATGATGGGAGCCCAACTCCAGGCCTGTTTCTTCCATCCACGTACTAACCAGGCCTGACCCTGCTTGGCTTCCGTGAGCAGATGAGGTGGGGTGGGTTCAGGGTGTTGTGGCCATAGCCATGGCCTGTTTCTGTCACTCTGCTGTCTCACGTACTGCCTGCAAAAATACTGCATGACAGGTTTGTGCTCCCTGATTTATAGAAGTGAGTGGGCATGGCCTGGTGCTGTGGCACAGTGGGTTAAAGCCCCAGCCTGCAGCACCGGCATCCCATGTGGGCATCGGTTCGAGTCCTGGCTGCTCATCTTCTGATCCAGCTTTCTGTTATGGCCTGGGAAAGTAGTAGAAGATGGCCCAAGTGCTTGGGCCCCTGCACCCACGTGGGAGACCTGGAAGAAGCTCCTGGCTCCTAGCTTCAGATTAGTTCAGCTCTGGCTGTTGTGGTCATTTGGGGAGTGAACCAGCAGAATGGAAGATATCTCTCTCTCTCTCTCTCTCTCTCTCTCTCTCTCTCTGGCTCTACCTCTCTCTGTAACTCTGTCTTTCAAATAAATAAAATAAATAAAGGAGTGGTCATGAGGTTCAGAAAGGTTAAGTAATTTGCCTAAAGGCACGGAGTGAAACTTTGCTTTTTGTCATCTACCTACTTCTGCCAGAAACTTACAGGATAGTATTGTGAATCTTCCCACTCTTCCTTGCTTCATGCAGGGAAAGTCCATTTGTTTCCTAAAGGAAAGGCTGTTAGTTATTTTAAGCAGGAAAGGGAATAGTGAGGACTGTCCTCTTGGGAAAGCAGTGGACAGTGCCCCAGAGGGTGCATTGGAGGCTATGGGGAGAGCCCGGGTCAGAGGCCAGGACCTGAAGTCAGGGTGGTGGTAGCAAACCTAGAGCATGAGGCAGCAGGTACACTAGTCATTCATCATCCCTGACAGTTTAAAGCATCCACGTACACTTGACTTAGATCTCATTTCCTGCCATGGCCCTGCCCCGAAGCTGGCAGAGCTGGCTCCTCCTGCCCGTGGAACGGCTTCCCCTGTCTTTGCCATAGGATGGAAGGATGGAGAGCAGGGAGAAGAAACGGGACCAGGGTCTCTACCCTGCTGATGTTATCACTTGCTGTGGCTCCTCTGGCTCACGCTGACTGGCAGGTGCCAAGTGCTGGCTTGTGTGTGGGGGGCGCAGGTGTGCTGGAGAGAGCCAGAGGCCTCTTCCCACGGCTCACGCCCCCGCCCCGACTCCATGGCCACCACCAGCTAAGGTTGCTGGGCTTCTGCCCCCTGCAGGCAGTTGTGTGAAGAACAGCAGAGCTTATTCCTTCCAGTGTGTCCGCCCCTGTTCTTCCTGCCCACGTGGAGAGGCATCATCCTCCGCCTCCAACATGCTCCCCTACTGTACTTCTCAGTGTGATGTACTTCTCTCTGTGATGATGGGTGGGATCCCAGGACAGGGCCACCACCACAGGGAAGGGGCTGGTCCCAGCTGTTGGCTTCTCTCCTGAGAACAGGCACCAGTTAGTTCTCGAGTCTCGGTCAGGACACCTGTGGCCAAAGCTCTGGGAATGACAGCGAGCCCGGACACAGGGTGCTGGGGACCATTGTGGGTGCACTGTGCTTTTCCCATCATCTCAGGCTCTCAGCTCTCACCTGGCTTTGCTGAATTCTCTTTGGGTGCTCTCTAGTGAGACACATAGTGGCAGAGGACTTTTAAGACCGACTCTGGGGCCTGTGTAAAGTCACCTTTCAGGATGCCTGCAAGCTTTATGGGAGTGTGTTTTGGAGTTCCAGCTACTCTGCTTCTGATCCTTCTCCCTGCTAAGGCACCTGGGGAGCAGCAGATGATGGCTCAGTTCTGGGGCCCCTGGCATCCATGCGGGAGACCTGCATGGAGTTCTCAGTTCTTTGCTTTGGCCTGGCTTAGCCTCAGGGCGTTTGTGAATGAAAAAGTGAATGGAAGGGTTCTCTGTCTCTCTCTCTGCCTTTCAAGTCGATGAAAACCATCTTTTCTTTTTTTTTAAAGATTTATTTATTTGAAAGGCAGAGTTACAGACAGAGAGGGAAAGACAGAGAAGTCTACCATTTTGGTTCACTCCCCAAATGGCTACAACAGCCAGAGCTGGGCTGATCTGAAGCCAGGAGCTTCTTCCAGGTGTCCTACATGGGTGCAGGGGCTGAAGCACTTGGGCCATCTTCCACTGCTTTCCCAGGCCATTGGCAGGGAGTTGGATCAGAAACAGAGCAGCTGGCACTTGAACCTGTGCCCATAAGAGATGCTGGCACCGCAGGCGGATGCTTAACCCACTATGCCACAGCGCCAGCCACTTGTTTTGAATCTAAGAAACAAAAAGATAGACGCTGGGCTGCCTGGAACTTGCTGATTTGTCTTTTGTGTGCCCTGTCATTGCAGAGCAGGTGATCAAAGAACAAACAGTCCTGTGCTGTTTAGAGTCTCCCTTAGTTACCACCGAAGCCTCTGTTTGAGTTCTTGCATGGCAACAAGACCAGGAGGGGAACAGGATGGCATCTGGGCCGACCTTTGAGTGCAAGGCAGGACCCTGGTCCTGGCCGACGTGCTGGGCAGATGCACACAGACAGGAGCCATCCAGCATGCAGCCAGTGGTCATTCTCCTGGCCCTGCTGGGGGCCATATCCGGTAGGAACTCCATTCGGCTTTGGAATCTTGCTTGGTTGACTACATTTGCATGCTACCACTATGTAATAATATTCTAAAAAGAGGAATTTGCCTCTGGGAGGCCTTGTTCCACTGTGGGTTTATCTGCAACGATGAATGAGGTGTAGCAGCTCCCGGGAGCCTTGGAGGAGAGGGATACTTAAGGAGACACCATCCAGGCTGTGTGTAGACGTCACTTTTCCTCTTGTGTTAACTGGGCTCCGAGGACGTCCTTCTGAGATGTAAGGTTGAAGAAATAATTCTCATAGCAGAGCTTGGTGCATTTGTCAAGTCTGTCTGAAGATCCCAGCCCTTCTCTGGATCCGTGTGGGACAACTGGAGCTGAGCAGGTGTCCTGTGTGAACACTGGTGTCTTCGTCTTGAGTGGGGAGGGGGGGACCAGAAGGACTGAAGAGTCAACCAAGTGCTTCTTTTGCTCCTTCTTTCTCCTGCGAAAGCTCCAGGAAGGTTGGATGATCTTTTAATCTCGTCATTTTGGATGATTGAAGTTGAGCTTTTCCAATTAAATTTTATTTTTGAATAGGTAGAATATGCATAATGTATGGAATTCAATCAAGTTCAATTTGCAGATTAGTTCAGAGGTAATTTACATCTCTGATGAGTTGCGTGGCAAAATACTTTGGAGGAGTATCTGGCATGGAGTAAATGCTTAGTAAATGTTAGTGATTGTTATTTACCATGGTGCGTCTTCCTAATTCACGAGTGGGGTTCTAGATACTTGCTGAGTCTTATCTGTTTACCTCGGGAGTATTCTAAGATTTCTTTCAAGTAGATCTTGCACATTTTGATTATTACCATGTATTTTGTTTGTATAGACTTCACTAATCCAAGAGCAGGGTTCAAGTTTTTCTTTTTTGACATTTGCAGATGTGATATTTTCTTCCTTGATGTACAGATGTCTGTCAACAAATCATCGTACTATTCATAGTGGCTTTTCTTTTTTTTTTTTTTTTTAATCTTTTATTTAATGAATATAAATTTCCAAAGTACGACTCATGGGTTACAATGGCTTTCCCCCCCATACCGTCCCTCCCACCCACAACCCTCCCCTTTCCCACTCCCTCTCCCCTTCCATTCACATCAAGATTCATTTTCGATTATCTTAATATACAGAAGATCAGCTTAGTATACCTTAAGTAAGGATTTCAACAGTTTGTTCCCACACAGAAACATAAAGTGAAAAATAATAGATGATTTTTTTTTAAATCATGATGAAATCAGATCAGACCCATAGTGGCTTTTCATTCCATTCTCGTGCTGTTTCCAGTCCTCAAACGCTCATCTCATTGCCAGGCCTGGAGAAACAGGCTCTTGTTAAACAGCCTTCCTCTCTTCCTCCCCGTTAAGCATGATGCTGAGGGCTGGCACGGTGGCTCACTTGGCTAATCCTCCCCCTGTGGCGCTGGAATCCCGTATGGGCGCCGGGTTCTAGTCCCGGTTGCTCCTCTTCCAGTCCAGCTTTCTGCTGTGGCCCTGGAGTGCAGTGGAGGATGGCCCAAGTGCTTGGGCCCTGCACCCCATGGGAGACCAGGAAGAAGCACCTGGCTCCTGGCTTCAGATCGGCGTAGCTCCAGCTGTAGTGGCCATTTGGGGAGTGAACCAATGGAAGAAAGACCTTTCTCTCTCTCTCTCTCTCTCTCTCTCTAATTCTATCTGTCAAAAAAGAAGAAGAAGAAGCATGATGCTGAGCTTTTGGCCTGAGATAGAAATGCCTCAGGTGTTCAGCAGATAGCTTTTAGTCTTATTAGAGTACTCATTTCTCCATCAGATGGATGTTTTACCCTCAAATCCTTTTCCCAGATCAATGGCAAGGACCATTCCATTTTCCTCTTTGATCTGCTGACAGAGTAACTATATGGAGTCCGTCTCGGCTCCCGGGCTCCGCAGAGGGCAGGAGGGACTGCAAGGCAGGTCTTAGCCTAGTCCAGACTCTTACTTGAAGTAACAGTGAGGTTTTCCCAGAAACACGGGCTTTCGGGGCAAAATCCTTTGAGCTAAGAGGGGACATTTATTGCCTCCTGGGGAAGCGTGAGGTTAAGAAGAACCCCGAATTTCATGCTTGAATGCTGTCAGTTGGAACTTTATCATCGATGCCTGAAAGACAGATGACAGAAGTTTGCAAGACGTGTTTGAGATTTCTTATTAAAAAAAAAAAATCACATAAGAAGTACTCCCTCCCTCCAAAGCCGTATGCCTATTTTATGATGTTGTTTGCACAGGTGAAATCCTATTTAAAAATAATTTATAAGGAAGGAGGAGGAAGGGTTGGAAGCAGGGAGGGAAGGAGGGAGGGAGGGGGAGCGAGCGAGCAAGCTGTCACCTGCTGGTTCACTTCCTAAATGCCTGGGGGCTGGGAACTCAATGCAGGTCTCCCCTGTGGGTGGCAGGAAGCTCACTACTTGAACCATCACTGCTGCCTGCCTCCCAGAGTCTGCATTAACAGGCAGCTGGAGCCGAGCACCACATGCAGGCGCTCCTACACGGTATGAGGGCCTCCTAACAGGCCTCTCAACCACTGCGCCGATTGGCCACCCCCAAGTCCCGCCTTTTCTAAGGACCGCCGTGATGCACACTGTTTCTCTCTTCTCTTCTTTTGTTTGTCTGCAAACAAAAAGATCATCATCCTGGCTCTGACATCACACCGGCACCCATCTTTGGGGTCCTGGAAGCCGACCTCACTACAACAAGCTCATGTAGCCTAATACACCTGCAGTTTGCACCTTACTTCCACTTAGTCTACTTCCTCCAAGGCCTACCTCAAGCCCCACTGCCCTGGGGAGCCTTTGCGGGTCACATATGCAGCTCTTAATGTTCTTCCTGCCACACCCTAGAGCACCTCTTCTCTGTGCGTGAACTGCACACGGAGAGCTGAGTGCAGTGCTTGGCACAGACAAAGGATTCACCAAAAAGTAAGATGAGTTGTGACCCTGGCATTCAGTGCTGATGTGTCTTCCTGTCTCCTCCACTCAAATGTCAGCCTCACAATAGCAGGGTTCATATTTCTTTACTCCTCTATTTGAGAGGCACAGCGAGAGCGAGAGCGAGAGCGATTCCTCCCCTCTGCTGGTTCACTCCCTAATTGCCTTCATTGACCGAAGCCAGGCAATCAATCCACCCAACTACTTGAGTTCACCTGTTGCCTGCCAGAGTCTACGTTAGCAGGAAGCTGGAGTCCGACGTTAGAGTCAGGTCAAACCCAGGCACCCCAACGTGGCTTGTGGGCATCCCAGGTAGTGTCTTGACCACAAGGCCAAACGACCACCATTGTCAAGTGCCACATACATAGGAGTACCCAATCAAGGTTTTCTGTTGGTTACCACTCCTTATTGGGTCTGGTTTGTTCCCTCCAATATCTACTGAAACCTCCAGAATAGGGAAATGTAGCTTTTCAGCCTGCCTAAAGTTGGCACTTAAATTAGCTCCTGTCCTTTCTGCCTCCGCTTCAGATGAGGGGAGTAAACACTCCTCTTTGTGACCCTGTAGTGTCTTGCTCAAACAGCTTACAAAGGAGGCTCCCATGAGAACAGAAACTAAAGCTCTGACCTGCCGTGGTGGAAAAAGAGTTGACAGCACACAGTCTTCTGGCTCCATCAGCACTTGCCGATCCTGTGTAACTCTGGGAAGATGCAAGACCCAGCTAAGGACCCTTGGTACGTCCAGTTCCACTGCCCTGGGAGTGCAAAGCTGCCAGGGAACTCCGCGGAAGTGCCAAGAGCCAGGGTGTTTAATGAGAGGTTTCCTTGGTCGCTGGGAAAGCTACGTGAACACCAGAAGGCAGCAAACCTGGGTCTGCCCATGAGCTCCAGGTGAGAGGCTTTCATAGGTCTCTCTCTCCAACATGGTCCCTAGCCCATCGGTGGGCCCAAGATTCAGTGTCTCCCCTCCTTGGAAACTAGGGTGTGATTGCGTACGAACGCTCTCATCACTTGAAAAGACAGGAAGATGCAGTCCATTTCCAGAAAGTATAACTGTTGGCCAATTAGCCCTACACGTGGGGTCCCAAGAAGGTCGCCAAAGCTTTCTGCGCGATCGGGTCACAGTTTCCTGCATGGAGCTGACCTCCAAGCAGCAAAAGGCAGATGTTTCTGTCGGCTTACCCTTCCTCTTTTTTATTATTTTTTTTTATTTTTTATTTTTTTGACAGGCAGAGTGGACAGTGAGAGAGAGAGAGAGAGAGAGAGAGAGAAAAGTCTTCCTTTGCCGTTGGTTCACCCTCCAATGGCCGCTGCAGCCAGCGTGCTGCAGCGGCGTACCGCGCTGATCTGATGGCAGGAGCCAGGTACTTATCCTGGCCTTCCATGGGGTGCAGGGCCCAAGGACTTGGGCCATCCTCCACTGCACTCCCTGGCCACAGCAGAGAGCTAGCCTTTACCCTTCCTCTTACTTGCCTAGGTAATCCGCTAGCTTCCTCCCAACCCCAACCCCGGCCATCAGTCACTGCAATGTGCTGGAATACACTGCTCTTGACCTCTGTGGGGCTGGAAGAGGTTTGCAGCAAACCAGCCGTTCTCAGGCCAGCACCAGGGGGGTGCACCCAGACTGGCTCATCTTTGCCTTGTGGGTTACAACCCAGCCTCACATACTTAGTCATCCGGAGGGTCACCTTCTTGCCTCCTGTGGCCAGCTGAGGCTCCTTCTATGGTCTTGCCTGGCATCTGTCAGCTCTTCCTCCCTGCAAAAGCAGTGGGTGAGCACCCCATTCAGGAAGGTCTAACATCACAGAGGTGGAAGAAACAGGAAGATTTTGCATATGTGGAAGCAACACCATCTATGGTGCATTTTCTTCTTATGGTACTTGTGGGGTGAACATGAGTTCTGGGCGGCCACTCTTAGCCTGGGTTGCTTTGCCCCACGCTGTTCCTGCCCCACGCTGATGAAGGCGTGGAGCATGCTCATTAATAGTGTTGCTTTGCGGCCGGCGCCGCGGCTCACTAGGCTAATCCTCCGCCTTGCGGCACCGGCACCCCGGGTTCTAGTCCCGGTCGGGGCGCCAGATTCTGTCCCGGTTGCCCCTCTTCTAGGCCAGCTCTCTGCTGTGGCCAGGGAGTGCAGTGGAGGATGGCCCAAGTGCTTGGGCCCTGCACCCCATGGGAGACCAGGATAAGCACCTGGCTCCTGCCTTTGGATCGGCGCGATGCGCCTGCCGCGGCGGCCATTGGAGGGTGAACCAACAGCAAAGGAAGACCTTTCTCTCTGTCTCTCTCTCTCACTGTCCACTCTGCCTGTCTAAAAATTAAAAATAAAAAATAGTGTTGCTTTGCAGCCACAGCTGCTAGGAGTTTCTGAATGGTTGTACCAGCTGGTAAGCATTGTTTGTTGATAGTGGTAAGATTTGACGATTGGCACCTGGTCTGGGTGAGGGGCTCTCAGAGGCTCTGTTTTCAATCGAGGCTGATTACATAACAAGGATGTACCTGAGTAAGGTAGAGAAAACCAGCAGAGATGCCATCGTTCGGAGGTATTTGTTCTGGAGTGAATCTGCCGCCTGGAGTTCATGTGTTGGAAACTTAGTGCTCATTGCAACAGTGTTGGAGGGGGAGCTTCAGCAGGTGATCGGATCATGAGAACTCTGCCCTCCCCAGTGGATTCATGCCATCATGGCAGGCATGGATTCATTACTGCAACAGCGGGTTTGCCGTAAACTTGAGTTCAGCTCTTTCTCTGTCTCTATCATCTCTTCCCACATGGTGACTTCAGTCTTTTTTTTTAAAAAAAGATTTATTTATTTATAAGTCAGAGTTACACATACAGAGAAGGAAAGGCAGAGAGAGAGAGGGAGAGAGAAAGGTTCCATCTGCTGGTTCACTCCCCAATTGGCTGCAATGGCCAGAGCTGTGCCGATCTGAAGCCAGGAGCCAGGAGCTTCTTTCAGGCCTCCCACGCAGGTGCAGGGGCCCAAGCACTTGGGCCATCTTCTACTGCTTTCCCAGGCCACAGCAGAGAGCTGGATGGGAAGTGGAGCATCTGGGACACGAACTGGCACCCACACGGGATGCCAGCACTGCAGGCAGCGGCTGCTTTACCCACTATACCACAGTGCCAGCTCCATGACTTCAGTCTTGTAATGCCTTCAGCATGAAGGTCTTCACCAGGTGTGGGCCCTTAATGTAGGACTTTGCAACCCCCACAACCACAAGCCACATAAACTTCTTTGTTTATGAAGTGACCCCGTCTGTGACACTCTGTCACAGCAACCCCAAGTGGACTTCGACAGTATCTGTGCCTTTGTCAGTGCTTCCTGATACAAGAAAGCACACCCTGAGGTGGCCCTGAGAGAAAAGGGGACAATGGGAACCTGCACCTGCCGCCACCCCATCTCTCGCTGTGGGGCCGCCGTCAGCTGTGATGTGTGTCCTTACTTCAGCATTGTTGCCACCCTCCTTGCTTTCTCTGCAGTAAAGCTGGAGATTTGTCAGGACTGCCACTGAGTCTTGTGAGTCTCGGTTAATAGACCCCTGTTTAGCAGCCATTCTGAGTGGTTGAGCGGAGCCAGGCAGCCCTGGAGACAGAGTTGAAGGGAATCCCCCCGCAAGTTCCGGGGCCAGTCCATGGTCACACGATCAAGCAGTGATTCCGCCTGCCCTGCTCTTTTCCCACCCCTGATGTGTGTCAGCTCTGCTTTTGACTAAGTGCTGCAGAGAATGAAGCAGGGCTGAGCGGGTGCTGGTTGCAGTCCGTGAGGGCAGCTGCATCCCTGGTGGGGAAGATGGGGGTACCCCACCCCCTTTATCCTAGATCCACGACGCCGCTCGTGGTGTTGGGAGCCCAGGGTGGCCTGCTTCCTCCCCTGTAACTGACGCTGTGGAGGCTCCCAGGAGAAGGCCCCGGAAGTCCCTTTCTGGAAAGGGAATGATCCAAGGAGAGCAAGTGTTCACACCACGCCTCCAGATCTCAGCCACCAGTGAGAGGTTCCGCTGGGCTGGGTGGCTGGGTGACTGAGAAGGCATCTTCTGCATGCTTTTTCAAAGTGTACGCTTCAAGCAGCTCTAATTTGATTCCTAATTAAGATGAATGTGTAAGTCAAGTTCTATTAAAGGCTCCTTCTTGCTCTCCAGCATTCAGGCCACCCAACAAAGCCTGGAAGAGCAGCCTAGGAGGAGAGCACTCGGTGTCTCAGGGAGAGCTGGCCCTGGCCTCTCACTCACCCTCTGCCACTCAGCAGCTCAGGCCTTTGGAGCACATCACTCATGGATGTGCCACAGATGGGTTAAATGTTTGGGGACATTGTAGTATTATATAATTTTTAAAAAAATTTATTTCTTTGAGAGGCAGAGACAGAGAGAGGAAGAGACAGAGAGAGAGGTCTTCTATCTGCTGGTTTACTCCCCAAATGGCAGCAATGGCCAGAGCTGGGCCAATCAGAAGCCAGGAGCCAGGAGCTTCTTCTGGGTCTCCCACGCAGGTACAGGGGCCCAAGGACTTGGGCCATCTTCTACTGCTTTTGCAGGCCATAGCAGGGAGCTGGATTGGAAGTGGAAGAGCTGGGACTCGAACTGGCACCTATATGGGATGCTGGTGCTGCAGATAATGGCTTAGCCCACTATGCCACAGCGCTGGCCCCACTATTATTTTTAATGGCGAGGAAGCTGAACGGACATCTCAGATGGCTACATTTCTTATCAGTATCCCCAGCATATCTGCCTTAAAAAGTTTTGAGGATTCAATGGCATGGCCCTGACATAGGTGGCCTTGCCCTGGGAGGCGAGGCCACCAGGAGAAGAGTACAGGAATTCCAGGAAGGCCACATCCTGGGTGGTCTAGCCTCAGCCCTACATGGAACAGGCAGCTCCCTACAAAATGGCACAAGAGCACTGGATAATTGCCACGTCTTCCAAATTCTCTCTCGTGCTGCCATTCAACATTTGACGGTTCAGGGGGACCATGAAAAGCTGTATAAACATACAGGGGCCACATGGAGCTGTCCTTGGAAAGCAGGTCCTTTCATGGAATTGGTGTCTCAGATCCAGGTCCTGTCAAAGTTAGGATCAATGCAATAAAATCAGTGGGTAGGTTCCCAGCAAAGCGAGACCGGAGCTGTCAACAGGCAGCATTTGGGGAACACAGCTTCTCTCTGGACTCCCCAGTTCCACAGGAGATGCATGGGGGTTGGTGGCCACGGTTACCTTCCCACACAGGGGGAAGCTGTTGGGGGGCTTGGCCTACCTCGAGCTCGTATTCCAGCACAAGACAGCCTCTTCCTGGGCACCTCATGCAGACACAGCACCTTGGTTGAAAGTCCAACTTCTCACCAGCCCCCAGAGCCATCTCGCTGTAGCGTCCCTGGTAAAGGAATAACTACAACGCACCACAGGTGCTCAGCGATGTGGCAGGGACAAACTGCAGTAGGCATGTGCGGACTGCCACGCTGTGAACCAAGACCACCCTGGCCACTTCCTTTGCAGGTCCTCCAGGGGTTGTGTGAAGTGGCGGTGGCAATGCCTACCTCACAGGGTTGCATCGGGAGAGGATGGGACCAGGTCGTGCAGCAGCCTGGGAGGTGGGTGCAGGAACATGCAACTGGTTACTTGCTTCTGTCTGTTCATTTGGGCTGGGCCTTATCTTCCCTCAAGCTGCTTCAGAGGAAAATGTGCCAAGCTATATCTCTACACCTCACTTGGTGGAGCACAAGTCCCTGGGGAGGGTGGGAGACAGCCAGGGAAGAGCCGGAATGAGAGATGGAGGTCCCATGAGACACATGTGGCCTTTCCTTTAGCCCACGGCTGGCCTTGTCTCTCTGACCAGTGGGGACACTCTACCCTGAACAGCTCGGGGCCTGCCCTGGTGACATTTCCCACTTAGGGGAAGGAGGATGGGAGCAAATTAGGCTTCCGAAACCCAACCCACCAAAGCAATCAATCTTTTGCTCATTTGAAAAAATCATTTGGGGTAGCTTTTTTTTTTGTCTCTAAATACTCTAAACATACTACTCTGCTGATTTTCATCACAAGAATGTTATGATCTTGACATCCATTTTAATAGATTTTTAAAGTCTATTTGTACTCACATCACCCTAAACCCTCAGCTGTTTTTCTGAGTACTTGCACGGGCCTTGTCCATAAAACTTGTTCATTTGCAAGCGACAGTCATTTCTGCATTATGTATTTTAGTCTCTCAATGCAATAAGATGACTTTGGATGTCTAGAAGTGTGTATTAGTGAGTGTGCTCATATTTCAGATTCCCCACATCTCCATTTACTCCTCTGTGCCTTCCTCCGAATGAAAAGGAAGACATCCTCCTACACACCTGGCTTCTCCCCATGGCTTGTTCCCTTCTTGGGATTTGGCCGTTTGGAAGCCCCCATCCCCCCTGTCTCTACTCTGCCAGGTGCTGTGTTTCCCATGGCTGATGGTGGCCAAGGTGGGAATCCAGCTGGGAAGGTGGGCCTTGGATCTGTCTTGGCTCTGCTGTTTATTTTTTTTTAAGATTTGTTTATTTATTTGAAAGTCAGAGAGAGAAGGAGAGGCAGAGAGAGAGAGAAAGAGAGAGGTCTTCCATCCACTGGTTCACTCCGCATTTGGCTGCAATGGCCAAAGCTGCGACGATCCAAAGCCAGGAGCCAGGAGCTTCTTCCAGGTCTCCCACGTGGGTGCAGGGGCCCAAGGACTTGGACCATCCTCTACTGCTTTCCCAGGCCACAGCAGAGAGCTGGATTGGAAGTGGAGCAGCTGGGCCTCGAACTGGCGCCCATATGGGATGCCAGCACTGCAGGCCAACGGCTTTACCCACTACGCCACAGCGCCAGCCCCTCTGCTGTTTATTAGTTACTGTGTGTCTTTCTGATTGGTTTCCTCGCCTGGAAAACAACATTAATTCCTACCCTAGAGGGGTGCTTTGGGGAGTAAATTAAACAGATGATTTTATGTTATGCACTTACTTGGAACTTAGGGCATTCTATTCATTTCCTAGGACTGGCATAAAAAAAATTACCCCAAGCTGGGTGGCTTAACACAGCAGACATCCGTTCTCTCAGAGTCCAGGAGACCGGAAGCCTGAAATGAGTGCGCTGCTGGGGTCACTCCCTCTGTCCCCTGCCTCCCTCGTAGCTTCTGGGGCTCACTTTCCATGCTGTGGTCTGTGGCTGTGGCTCCAGTCTCTGCCTGAATTATTTCAGACCCTCCTCTCCTCGGCACCTATCTCCGAGTCCTGCTTCCTTCCAAGGACACCAGTCCCTGGGTTAAGGGCCGAGCTAATGCAATCAGATTTCTTTCAGTTTCATTCACTACCCCTCCAAAGGCGCTACGTCCAGGTACGGTGCATTCTGAGATTCGCCAGGGACAGGAATCTTTGGGGGAATATTACTCAGCCCACAGCAGTAAGCAGCATTGTGGAAATACGACAAATATTCAGCCTGCTGTTCTCTGAGCTGGCAAAGCCTTGCACAGTGTCATGGAGACCATAAAATGATCCCTAGCCTTCCCTAGAAGACATACATTTTCTTACGAACTGTAAAATTCCCTGTCTCTAATTTGGCCCGAGGCGATTCCGATGCCTTCCCGGAATCTCTGGTTTCCTCTGTGAAGTGGGAGGGAATCAATCAACCACGCAGCCCTGATTGGCCCCTCGCCGTGACGCTCAATGGCATAGCATCCAATAGTAACAAATCACAGTTCTGGCGATTACTAATGGGCGTGGGGAGATTGACTGTGATTTTGGAGCTCTGTAGCCATGCACACTCAGTTCTCAGATGACCTATGGATCAGACACTGACGCGGAGGAGAAAAATACGCTCCTGTGAGCTATACGGACCCTTGCAAGCCAGAGGATGTCATTAGCAGCCGAGGTCTTTCAAGTGGATGCCTATCTCCCGCGAGGCACCACATTTCTTTGCCTGGGTCTTCCCGAGGGCTGGGAGGCAAGTGATGAGAAGCAAGGAGGTAAAGAAAAGCAGCCACTTTATTAAGTGCGGGACGGAAGCAGCTTGCGTGGTGCGTGGTAGCTGCTTTCTTGTCTCCTGCAGATCTTGCACTTCCATCTCCAGCGTTTGGCGAGAGCATTTATTCTTGGGGAGCGACCAAGTCCCACAGTCAGCTGAGCCACAGTGGAAGCCACAGCCCGAGCTGTGAGGTCCCTGTTCCCAGCAAATGGTTTTGTGTTCACGCTGTGTTGTATCTTTCTAAAACCACAGGGGGAGAGGCACTACAGCTCATCCACTTACCTGCCACCAGCAACGTGGCCGAGAATTCTCCACCTGGGACTTCGGTGCACACGTTCTCTGTGAAACTGTCAGCGTCACAGTCACCTGTGACCCCAGGATTTCCACTGATCCTCAACTCCAGTCCCCTCACTGACGCCTTTAGGGTGAACCGACTGTCAGACACCGACTTTGAGGTCAGCAGCATCTGCACCCTAAGGGCGGGGGCGGGGGCGGGCTTCTGCATCAGTGATCATTTCCCTCCCCCCCTCCCTGGCTTCGGCTCCCCTTTTGTAAGGTCTGGAAGTCCTCAGGCCTGCCCAGTCCGGGCTCAGTTGCTGCCCTGTGGTACACACTCAGTGTTTTGAAACCCAGCTCGTGACTTAAGCTACTGGGGAGCTTTTAAAATGCGTGCACACCTGGGCCAGGGCCAGGGCCACCCTGGCGCATCATAGTCTCATCTCCCCTGGTGCCCAGGAAGCACACCTCCAATTTCTACCAATCTCTACCTCAGCCTCCGGTTTATATTCCTGGGTCCTGGGTGCCGGTTGGGTGACAACAGCTGTGTGCTGTGTCCCTGCTCCCTGGCTCCGGCTTGGCTGTGACAGCTCCTGCTGGCCTGTTCCTCTAAGGTTGCCCAGCATTCACACCTACGGAACACGGACACTGGAGAGGAACTGTGTTTGCTCTTGTAGTCCTCACACAATCAGATGATCGTATTTGTGGTACTACTTCCTTTTCCCAGGTGCTGCATCAGAGAGGTTAAGTAACTTGTTCTGAGTTGCACAGCTGGTAGGTAGCTGATTTGAGACTGGAAGCCAGGCAGCCTGGCTCTGGACCTCTTATTGCCCCCCCCCTTTTAAAGATTTATTTATTTATTTGCAAGTCAGAGCTACACACAGAGAGAAGGAGAGGCAGAGAGAGAGAGAGAGAGAGAGAGAGAGAGGTCTTCTATCCACTAGTTCACTCCCCATTGGCCACAACGGCCGGAGCTGTGCCGATCCGAAGCCAGGAGCCAGGAGCTTCTTCCAGATCTCCCACGCGGATGCAAGGGCCCAAGGACTTGGGCCATCTTCTACAGCTAAGAGGAGCAGCCGGGTTTCGAACCGGTGCCCACTGTGGTATAGAGGGATGCCGGCCCTGCAGGCAGCAGCTTAACTACACCACAGTGCTGGCCCCTCTGATTGCTTTTTTAAAAACAGCTTTATTGAGATACAATTCACAGAGCACATCTTTTTTCCAACCAATTTTTTTAGCTCATGTATTTGATTTACGTTATAGTCAAAGGCTTATTGCTCCACTAATGAAAGAGTTCAATCAATAAAAAGTAAAAGGATTATAGTTCAGCAGAATAGACAGGGCCTACGAGCAACAATCAGATGAAAAGACGATCAGCTTCGTTCATATCAAGTAAACTTGAAAATCATCACAAAATCATTAAAACTATAGTAGCATATAATTCCTATCAATTTGCTTGACAACTGTTTCAAGCAAAGTTTGACAAAACAGTATATGCAGCAAAATCACACAGCATGCTATCCAGACATGCAAATTGTGCAATCAGTGGGTTTTAGAATATTCAGAGTTCTGCAACCATCACTGCAACCTAATTTTAGGAAATTTTTGTTACCCCAGCACAAAACACCATGCCTGTTAGCAGTCACCCCTAATTTCCCCACCTCCACGGTCTTTGGCCACAACTACTCTATGCTGTGTCCTTGTGGATTTTCCAGTTCTGAACATTCTGTATGAATGGCATCATATACAAGGGCACTTCAAAAAGTGAATGAAAATGGAGTTGAAAAATAAACTTGTTTCAGTACAAAAAAAATGTTTAAATCTATGCACTCAGGGGTCTCCAAAAAGTTCATGAGAAGCGTGTTGGGAGAAAACCACGTGTGGAGTTCAAAATTGTTTTGCCCCCAAATAAGTGTATCTCTGTGATCATGGTATCTCCCCTGCCAGGCAACTATAATAAATGTTACCCTCTAGTTCCATTTTCCATGAACGTTTTGAAGAGCCTCCATAGTATGCAGTCTTTCGTAACTGACTTCTTTCACTTGGCTCAAAGATGCAAGGTCGCCTATGTGGTCACATGTGTCCACGCTTCGTTCCTTGGGCATGGCTGAATACTATTTCATCACCTGAATGCACTGCCTTTGTGTCGCCACTTGCCAGGGGACAGACACCTGTCTCTGCCGTCTGCCTATAGTGATGGCGATGTCTCTGCTCCTTGAAATTTGCCTGCTGCTTTCAAAGCACCTGATCTCTTGGTTGTTACTGATACCACAATTTAACATTGCGTGTTCTGAGATGGGCCTTGTGGCCCAGCGAGTTACGCTGCTGCTTGGGACACCTACATCCCGTATTAGAACGCTGCTTAAATCCTGGCTTCTTTGTCTCCAAGTCAGCTCTCTGCTATGGCCTGGGAGGCAGCGCATGATGGCTCAAGTGCTTGGGTCCTTGTCACTGCTGTGGGAGACCCAAATGGAGTTCCTGGCCAACTTGAGGAAAGTTGATCCCAAGAACCCTTGTTTGTAGCTCCCAGGCTACACGAGCTTGCTGTGGGCCAGCAAGAGAGATGCAGGAGCCCCAGTCAGCCATGTGTGGCTGATCATGCACCAAGGGGATTTCTCTTGGAGCAACACTGAGAAGGAAGGCTCTGAGTAGCTGCAGTCCAGGACTGGAAAAGCAGGACTCTCTGTAACTCTGACTTTTAAATAAATAAAATAAATCTTTAAAAAAAAAAAGTTTGTCCATTTGTATTGATAACAACCCAGTTCTTTTTTTTTTAATATTTATTTATTTATTTGAAAGGCAGATTTACAAGAAGGTAGAGAGAGAGAGAGAGAGAGAGAGAGAGAGGTCTTCCACCCACTGTTCCACTCTCCAGTTGGCTGCAACGACTGGAGCTATGCTGATCTGAGGCCAGGAGCCAGGAGCTTCTTCCGGGTCTCTCACGTGAGTGCAGGGGCCCAAAGACTTGGGCCATCTTCCACTACTTTCCCAGGCCATAGCAGAGCACTGGATTGGAAGTGGAGCAGCCGGGTCTCGAGCCTGCGCCCACATGGGATGCCAGCACTGCAGGCCAGGGTTACCTGCTACACCACAAAACTGGCCCCAATAACCCAGTTCTTTAGGAAACCAAGATATGACACTTTTGGAAAACTTTTCTGACTGTTTTATTTCCTTCTCTAGGCTATTAGAGCTGTTTCTCAGGGCAAAGGGGCTGGCAGTAGGTGATAACAGGGTTGGAGCTGCAGGCTTAGCAGGAAGTGAGGGTATGAATGAGGAAACAAAGGGGGCCTGACTCAACAGAGATACCTGCTGTGGGGGACCTATGAGGGGATTTCAAAAGTATGTGGAGGGGCCAGTGCTGTGGCATAGCATGTAAGCTGCCACCTGCAGTGCTGGCATCCCATATGGGTGCCAGTTTGAGTCCTGGCTGCTCCACTTCTGATCCAGCTCTCGGCTGTGGCCTGAGAAAGCAGTGGAAGATGGCCCAAGTCCTTGGGCCCCTGCACCTGCATGGAAGACCTGGAAGAAGCTCCTGGCTCCTGGCTTCGAATCAGTGCAGCTCCAGCCGTTGCAGCCATCTGGGGAGTGAACCAGAGGATGGAAGACCTCTCTCTCTCTCTCTCTCTCTCTTTCTCTCTCTGCCTCTGCCTCTCTGTAACTCTGCCCTTCAAATAAGTAAATAAATCTTCTTAAAAAGAAAGTGTGTAGAAAATAAAATTTTAAAATATGTGCAGTTTCAAGTCCATGCATAATTTGGGCATGTTATGCATTTTCCATGAACTTTTTGAAGCCCACTTACACAGTTTTTGACCACACCTAGGGGTGGCAAGGGTCAGCATGTGCAGGGTGTCTGTTCAGTGCTAGAGACTGCCCTCAGTGTTTCCTGTGGGTCAGCTTGTTTAATCCTGACAATGACCCTCTCTAGTAAGTGTCATCATAACCCTTGCCTTACCCATTAGGAAACTCAGGGACAGAAACGCTGAGTAATGGGGAAGGCAGGGTTTGCTTTTGTATTTTTAATTTTATTTATTTATTTGAAAGGAAGAAATACAGAGAGAGAAAGAGAGAGAGAGAGGGAGAGGGAATCTTCCATCTGCTGGTTCACTCCCCAGCTGCTGAGTGGGGGCCAGGCTGAAGCCAAGAGTTTGGAACTCCATCTGGGTCTCCCACATGCGCGTCAGGGACTCAGGCACTTGTGCTATCATCTTACTTTCCCAGGTACATTAGCATTAGCAGAAGCTGGATCAGAAGCAGAGCAGCTGGGACTCCAACTGGCACTCTGCTACGGGATCCAGCATCTCAAACAGCAGCCTAACCCACTGTGCCTCAACACTGGTCCCAAGGCCAGTTTTCAAAAACATTTACTTATTTATGTATTTGAAAGGCAAAGCGATGGAGACAGAGGGAGAAGAAAGACAGGGAAGGATGGAGGGAGAGAGAAGGAGGACTTCCATTTGTTGGTTTACTCTCCAAATGGCAGCAATAGCTGAAGCCAGGAGCCAGGAACTCCATCCGGGTCTCCTCCGTGCATGGCAGGGACCCAAGTACTCGAGCCCCATCACCTGCTGACTGTCAGGTGCATCAGCAGGAAGCTGGATTGGAAGCAGAGAAGTCGGAACACAAATGGGCACTCCACTATGCGATACAGGTATCCCAAGTGGTAGCTTAACTTTGCCACATCTCCAAAATACTAATAGTGCCGAGGACAAAAGTTTTTGACAGTGGAAGAATGTTTGGAAAGGCACCCAAAAAAATGAACACTCCGTTAAGTCAATATTCCTTATTTATGCAAATGTATTCCCTTCTTGTTTATTTTTGCACATGGCCTTGCAGTGGTGAGTTGAGCTCTAACCTAACAGCAATCCCAGGCCAGTATAGCATCCCTTCTTAGCAATGACAAGATGCAACTAATAGCCGGCGCCGCGGCTCACTAGGCTAATCCTCTGCCTGCAGCGCTGGCACACCGGGTTCTAGTCCCGGTCGGGACGCCGGATTCTGTCCCAGTTGCCCCTCTTCCAGGCCAGCTCTCTGCTGTGGCCAGGGAGTGCAGTGGAGGATGGCCCAAGTCCTTGGGCCCTGCACCCCATGGGAGACCAGGAGAAGTACCTGGCTCCTGCCATCGGATCAGCGCGGTGCGCTGGCCGCAGCGCGCAGGCTGCAGCGGCCATTGGAGGGTGAACCAACGGCAAAGGAAGACCTTTCTCTCTGTCTCTCTCTCTCACTGTCCACTCTGCCTGTCCAAAAAAAAAAAAAAAAAAAAAAAATGCAACTAAGGGTGCTGAAGGCACTTGGCTGGGAGTCTACCCCCAAGTGGTGAAAGTTTTTTTTTTTTTTTAATTAATTAATTAATTTGAAAAGCAGAGTTACAGAGAGACAGAGGCAGAGAGAGAGAGAGAGGTCTTCCATCTGCTGGTTCACTCCCCAAATGGCTGCAACAACCAGAGCTGGGTTGATCCAAAGCCAGGAGCCAGGAGCTTCTTCCGGGTCTCCCATGTAGGCAGGAGCCCAAGCACTTGGATCGTCTTCTGCTGCTTTCCCAGGCCACAGCAGAGAGCTGGATCAGGAGTGGAGCAGCCAGGACTCAAACTGGTGCCCAGATGGGATGCCAGCACTGCACGCGGCGGCTTTATCCACTACGCCACAGCGCTGGTCCTGGTGAAAGGGGTTTTAATTCCCAGGCTTTCCATCTCCAGTCAGTTGTAGCGGGATGTCTCCTGGATACTTTTTTTTTTTTTTTTTTTTTTTTTTTTTTTTTTTTTTTCTGGAAAGCAGCATCACACACCGGAGAATGTTAGCAAAGTGTCAGGGGACTTATGTTGGAAGAATTAAGGCGAAATAGTGAAGGAAACATGGTTTCGGGCTGTTGGCGGCGTCCAGCCGAGTAAGACCCCTTTGCACACAGTGCATGCATACGGAACAGGTCTTCTTCCCCATGGTGACCAAGACTTCTGTGTGATGTCCTAGGTCGTCACCACTGGGAAGGAACAACTCGATTTTGAAACAGGACCAAACGTATTTGATTTGCAGATTTACGTTAAGGATGAGGTTGGTGTCATAGATCTGCAGTACCTGATGGTCCAGGTAGCAGATGTGAATGAGCCCCCTCAGTTTCCGGGCAAGTTGGCAGAAGGTAAGTTACACTGGGTGTATGTGATGCTGCCCAGACAGTGGCATCAGGGAGGACCCTGGGGGACAGAGGAAAACAAAAAATGTAAATAAACAAGCAGCTGTTTCCTTGGCAAAGACAGCTGCTTAATGAGCAGGGAATAAATGTAACGTCTTCCAGCTCAGCCTGCCCAATAATAACGTCCAAGCCTGTACAAAGCCCTTCATGTCTGTGGTGTCTCTTGGTCCCTTTGCTGTCCTGGGGAGGAGGTTGAGCCCATCAGAGGTTCTGCCCTACAGTCAAGGGGACTTCAAAAAGTTGGTGGAAAACTGGAATGGAAAAATAAGCTTATTTTGATGCACAAATTTTGAGATCCATGCAGATTCAGAATGCACATGGCTCATAAATTTTATGAAGATCTTTCCTACTGCAGTCACTGGCTGAGTGAGGGCGGTGCGTGTCCAGGGCCAGTATAGCGTCAGGGCAGTGGAAGAGACCAGAGTAGAGAGGGACTTCCTGCATGACCTCACCCAAGCTCTTGGTTTTGAACACCATCCAGATACTGACAAGCCCCAGGTCTGTCATGTCAATCAAGGGTCTCCTCTTAACTCTCAACTCAAGTGGTCACCTGCCCTGCCCCCACACGGCCGCCTGGAAGTCTAATAGACATCTCAAACTCGATGTGCCCCGAAATCAAACGCTTCACGCTGCCCACACCCTCTGCCCTCTCCCACATCTGCTTCTAAGTCTTTGCTACTATAGTCAATGGCCACCCCCTCCTTCCAGTTGTGCGTTCTTGGGTCAGACTTGCCTCTTTCTTTCATACCCAACACCAGGTCATTAGGAAATGTTGCCAGCTTCTATGCACCTGTAGTATCTGAGCCCTCCCCAGGGTCTCCACCACCACCAGCACCGTCATGGCCCCAGCCCCTCATCGTGTCTCCCCTGTGTGGTTGTACTGGCCTCCTGGCTTCTGCCCTATTCTCCATACAGCAGCCAAAGGGATACTATTAAAACGCCAGCTAAATCAAGGAGTCCCTTTCTCAAGAAGTCCCACATTACTTAAAGGGAGACCCAGAGTCCCCGAAGGGCCTCATCCAATGTGCCAAGTCCCTGCCCCCTCCCTCCCCTCCTTCATCTTCCCTGGCTCTCTCTCCCCAGCATTCCTGGGCTCCCTACTCATGTGCCAATGCCCACGCACCACCCTCCCATACATCTCTCCATTTGCTTTTCCTCTGCCTCTTCCTGTCCCCCCCCCACCCCTGCACCTGTCCATGGCTCTTCTATACCAATTCAGATTTCAGTGTCACCTCCTCCGTGAGCCTTCCATAGCTTCTCTAAAATTGTAACCCAACTCACAGCACTGCCTTCCTTGGTTTTTCTCCAGGGTGTTTCTCTCTCTCTCTCTCTCTCTCTCTCTCTCTCTCTCTCACACACACACACACACACACACACACACTTGTATCAATTTTCGCCATAACGATGCTCCCAGAGAACAGGGAGCTGCCATCCTCCCGATGTGCAGGTCAGCGACTGGAACTTAGCGAGAGCTCAGGGGTCTGTTTTTCAGGGAAAGCATGAGCACAGGTAAAAAGCACACGGCTGCCCAAGCTCAGACAGAAGGCAGCCTGGGTCTGAATTCTGATTCTGCCACGGCAAATCCCTGCCCGATTGCCGGGGACACTGAGGTGGATGGAATCCATTTCTGGCCCCTTCCCTGAACCTCTGGAACCCCAATTCTGTCCCCCTCTCTGTTCTAACTACAGAGCCCCCATTTCAGCACTCATCTCTGCTGAGATGTTCATGTACCTTAGCCCAGATGAGGAGCAATTTGCATGCTACCGTGGATCTGGAACACGGCACCGTCTCACACTGCAGGCCCCCACCTGGGGCTGCTCCCCAACGCTGTGCCCTAATCACCCCCTCTTCTTCCCACCCCCTCTCCTGCCACCGACAGTACCCTAGACCACCTCTCAGCGGAGGAAATAGACTTGCCACCAGTCCGGCCCACCCCTAGCACTTTATTAATTTCCATAAACGGATCCGCCCCGGGAGTGTTGGTGGGCGTGGCCTTCCCTGCGGCTTCCTCTGTCTTAGGATGCCTGATGCCTGCGCGCTGGCTTCCCTGTGCCTGGGGATGGCTGCCCCGGTGTTTTGCAATTCCCCACTGCTTCACCCACTAAGATGTTTCTTCTTGCACTTCGGACGCTGGCGCAGGTCTGGACCTCTACATCGTAGAAGGAGCAAAGCCCGGATTCATTTACCAGGTTGAGGCCTTCGATCCGGAAGACACGAGACGGAACGTACCGCTCAGTGTAAGTCTCCTAGTGAAAGGGAAGCTGGGTTGTCCGTGCAGGCGTTGCTCCGGGAGCCAGTGCCCTGCGTCTTCGCAGGGTGGGTTGGGGTAGTGGCACGAGGGATTGCGTTGTCCGTGTCTAAAGGACAGCGGGTAGGAGGTAGTCGGAACAGGCAGCTGGG
Organism: Oryctolagus cuniculus; assembly: GCF_964237555.1. NCBI lineage: Eukaryota > Metazoa > Chordata > Mammalia > Lagomorpha > Leporidae > Oryctolagus > Oryctolagus cuniculus. The sequence continues at coordinate 138,382,224 of NC_091434.1, read as the reverse complement.
TTCTAGACACTGACAGCCCAGCCTGGAGTGCAGCTCTGTGTGGTCTCAGGCAAGTTCTCAACCTAGCCTAGCGTCTACTTTCCCACGTGTGACACAGGAAGAGTAACAGCACCTCCTACAGTAGGGGCTGTTGGGTATTAGACACTCCACACGGGGCCCGACATGTAGATGCTGCTCAGTCTTTGTAAAACCGAGGCTGCTAAAAAATCCACCTGTGTTATGCTTAAAGTAAATGTAAAACGTATACCCCAAAGGCAGGCGTTCCTATATCTTTTTCAATAGACGAAGCCAAGCTGCTTGGAGCCAAGTTTTAAAGAAACTGAAAAGAGTATCAGGGCTTGCAGGTTGCAGAGTTGGAGCCTGGGAGCTGGACAGGACCCTCGTGGTTTGGTTCCAGGCGATTGCTGTCCCTCCTCTCCCTATCTGGTTTGTTTTTGTTTTTGTTTTTTAAGATTTATTTATTTATTTGAAACTCAGAGTTACACAGAGAGAAGGAGAGGCAGAGAAAGAGAGAGAGAGAGTGAGAGAGAGGTCCTCCATCTACTGGTTCACTCCCCAGTTGGCTGCAGTGGCCAGAGCTGGGCCTAACCCAAAACCAGAAGCCATGTGGGCGCCAGTGTCCCATACGGGCACCAGTTCTAGTCCTGGCTGCTCCGCTTCCAATCCAGTTCTCTGCTGTGGCCTGGGAAAGCAGTAGAAGATGGCCCAAGTCTCTCACGTGGAAGACCCGGAAGAAGCTCCTGGCTCCTGGCTTCAGATTGGTGCAGCTCCGGCTGTTGCGGCCATCTGGGGAATGAACCATCGGATGGAAGACCTCTCTCTCTCTCTCTCAGTCTCTACCTCTCTCTGTAACTCTGTCTTCCAAATAAATAAATAAATCTTAAAAAAAAAAGAGAGAGACAGAGAGAGAACCTTGAATCCGCAGGAACTGGTAGCAGCAGGAGGCTGTTTCTACTGCCTCCTGCAGGACTTGTGGCATCAGCAGCACTTCTTCCAACAGGGCCATGTGAGCCTGGGGAATAAACTCCAGGACTAATGTAACAGAGTCCTCAGGGTGAGGGACAAAGCTGTTGCAAGATAGTTGGAAGCATTTAAAGCTAGGAGGGGAGGAAGTCATTCATTCATTCCAGACTCAAGCTTCAGGGAGAAAGGCTAGAGGAGGTCCGAGGGACCCTCTGGCTTCTGTGGTTTTGTCAGTTGCCAAGTGCTGTTTCCCCTGTGTGCTGAGCTCTGACACCTGCTTATACCAAATAATTATAATTCAGTGTCATTGCTGGGAAGTTTGTTTAAGATGCAGAGGAGGAAAAGTGGAAGGAATCTTGTAATAAAGGTACCTATTGACTTTCAAATCTCCATTTTTTATTTATCTCCAAATGCATGTGGAAAAAGGTCATGGCCCCTTTAAAAACACCTTCCGGGTGAAGGGAAACAACTCCCATAGGCGTAACTGCAGCAGGCAGTGTTCCCTTGGAACTGACCTGCGTGCAGGGCTTGAACCTGGCGCCTGCAGCTGTGGGTTCTGCAGGGAGTGTTGGGGTTGTCTGGGCACGGGGCACTCAGAGCTGCAGGGGGAAGCGTTAACAAAATATTTAGCACCTGTGCTGGACAGCCCAGCTGCACGGAAAGCCCGCAGCTGGTCTGCAGGGGCAGGCACGATCATCTGGATGGAGACTTTCTCGGACCAGGAAGAGGTGACGAGTTCAGGAGGCAACTTGTCATGGCCTTTGTGCTTAGCTATTTTATTCTGGGCACATGAGGGCACTAAATGACAAATTTTGCTCTGTAAAGGCAGAAGGGAGAGGAGTTAATTTGCTGGGGACCAACCCTGGGCTTCTCCACCTTGGCTGTGAATTGAAGCCACCAGAGGAATGTTTGCAAACACAGACGGGGTTGGCCTGGGGTGTGGTGGGTCTTGATGTTGCAGCTGCCAGGCAATCTTCCACATAGCCATGGTGGGAACCGTTGTTCCAAGACACTGTCTCCCAAATCCCCGGAAACACTCTGGACAGGAGATAAGTGAGCCAGAGTGCCCCATGAAGTTTCACGGGAGACGTGGCAAGGTTCGCAGCTGCCACCCTTCCGACACCAGGCTCCCGGGAGAAGAGCATCGCAGACTGATGGAAGCACAGTTTCCTGGGACTCTGGGAGTCTGGAGTGAACCTGGGAATTGGCATATGTGCCAGATGTCTCTGGTGACTGATTCTTCTGTCCCAAAGGCTGGGGATGCAGGTTTTAGGAGTGTTTCTCAGAATGTGAGAAGGCATTTGGGCTCCTAGGAGAATGCCGAACGCAGGCGGAACACAACCTCCCCGCGTGACTGATGCAGGCTGCGTCGCACGCAACCCCCACTCCTCCCCCCGTGCCCAGCTGACAAAGACCGACTTCAGTAAAACACCATGCCCACGCCTGAAGCCACCTGGAGTCTTCCCTGGCGGGGCTCCAAGAAGCATCCTGCTGGTGGCAGCAGCAAGAGAAGGAAGCCCAGGTTTAGAAGCATTGCTCCAGGAACGTCCTAAAACCCCGACTCCTTTAGAATGACAACTCCTACAAGCCTGATGGAGCTGAACAAAGTGACACTGGACCACAGATGGGGCTAACCCTGAAACCATTGGTGTTTCTTTTCCAGGATCGGATCAGTGTATTTATTTGAAAGGCAGAAAGTGACAGAGAAAGAGGGAGAGACACAGAGATCTTCCATCCACTGGTTCACTACACAAATGGCCACAATGGCCAGGGCTGGGCCAGGCTGAAATCAGGGACCAGGAGCTTCTTCCAGGTCTCCCACATGGGAGGCAACCGCCAGATACTTGGGCCATCTTCTACTGCTTTCCCAGGCACATTAGCAGGGAGCTGGATTAGAAGTGGAGCAGCTGGGACTCGAACCAGTGCTTATATGGGATGCCTGTGCTGCAAATGGTGGCTCTACCTGCTATGCCATGGCATCGGCCCCACTGGCATTTCATTGAAGAGAAATATAAACAGCAGGGAGTTGAACATTGTTTGGACTGACACTGGTATCTTTAACAGAACAGTGCTACCACGTAAACTAGAAATCAATGCTGCCTAGGTAATTTTAGATGCTCTAGTAGTCATAATCAAAGTACAACAAACAGATGAAATTCATTTTAATATAGCTAAAATATAATCATTTCATCATATAAAAACCTACAAATGATTGATGATTTTATATTCTTTAATTTACACTCTGACTTCAAACACAGCTCATCTCCATGCAGACCAACCCATTTCACATGTCACATGGTCACATGGCCCAAGGTCACATGTGCATGAGTCGGCAGGCGCAGGCTGAGCTCTGGCTGTGGCACACCCTCCCTGATGAGCTTCTGTGCTGTGATGGGGACGCAAGTGGAACAGGACCTCGAAGGCGTTCGTCAATAGTGGGCTCAGAACACAAACAAGAGACGGACTTTCTGTCCATAGAAAAGCTCTATTCCAACCCCTTCTCCACGTCTTCTCCTCCCATCCAACTCTCAGACTGCCTCCTTCCACTGGGCGGGGTAGGGGCAGCGGCGGGGACCGCCCAGGACGTTAAGCCGTTTCACAGCTGGCAGCGCAATGATCTAGTGCAGCGATTCCATCCTTCAGGGGCTTTCTCTTGGCCCCTCCATTTTGCTTTTGCGCAAAATGAAATGTGCTTTGTCTTCACCAGAACAGGCAAAAGATTAAATTAAAAGAGCAATAACCTCGCTGGTAGCGGGGTTACTGGGAGGGGAACTGGGATGGGGTTGGGGGGTGGGGACTCATTCCCCCTCGCTCATGGCTCCGACAAGCGGTGACCCCTTGTGCCTTCTGATCTGCTGGGAATAGAGTGGTCATCACAGGCTGAACTTGGCCCTCTCGAGGACTTTCCCGGTCCACCAGTCAGCCACGCATTTCCAGACAAGGAGGTGGGGGTGGGGGCTCTGCCTGGGCCAGGTAACTGCAGTGAGAACGGAAGCCCCCTGACCCCTTCTGTTCTGTGCTGTTCAGGCACTTCTGTCCTGGGTGTCCCAGTCCTTTCCTTCTCGAGTGTGCGCACCCCCACCATCCACCCCCACACCCTGCTCACTCATCCCCGCCCTGGCATCTGCCAGCTAACTCCAAAGTCATAACTGGACGCCTTAGAAAAAGGTGTTCTACTCCAGATTCTTGTTAAAATTCTCATAAAGGGAAAAAGCTATGGTATTGGACAATTCCCTCTCCAGACTCTGGGAGAAACTCTCTCAACGAGACGGAGATCACTGTCCTTACAGCTGGCAAAGCCTGAAGACGCAGCACAGGCCCCAGACGGTTCTGGAAAAGGAGTGACAGGATGTGAAGGCATGGGATCCACCGTGTGCCCAGTGAAGGGTTATGCTGCTGTTACTTATTTTCATTGTATTTGAAAGGGAGGAGAGAGAATGAGAATGTCCTCTACCCACTGGTTCACTCCCCAAATGCTCACAACAGTCAGGCTGAGTCAGGCCAGAGCCAGGAGCCAGGAACTCCATCCAGGTCTCCCACGTGGGTGGCAGGGGTCCAAGCACTTGGGCCATCATCCACTGCCTCCCCAGCACATTAGCAGGAAGCTGGATAGGAAGTGGAGCAGCCAGGACTAGGACCAGGCATTCCAATACAGGATGCAGGTGTCTCAAGAGATGAGATAATAGGTTATACCACAAGCCCCGCCCCAAGGATGACATCATTTAAAGACATTCTGTCCTTATTAACATGTCTCTTCCTAAAAGCATTTGGCCGCTGGCCTATAACCCACTTGGTTCTTCCTAACAAAACAACCCAAGTAGGAACTTCCCCTGGGAGGCTTTTCAATGGGAGTGCGTCTTCCTCTATGACACCCTCTCCTCCCTGCTCCCTACCTCCCACCCAGAAGATGGAAGATGGGAAGAGTGAGAGAGGGAAGACCTGAGGCTCAGTTTAAGCCTAGAGCTCTGCTAGGAAGGTGGCATCACGTTTATACCTCGCCAAGGCCCATTGGAAGATGTTGCTGTGTGTTGCTGGCCCCCTGGGGCTTGGGGCCCTGTGCTCAGTGGCTTCTGTTGTCATCAGCATTCCCTGGACTTAGGAAGAATAAGAACTTTGTGTCATGAATTTGGTGTTTTGTTTTTGTTTTTTTTTTTTTTTTTTTTGAGATTTATGTTATTCGTTTAAAAGGCACAGTTACAGAAAGGGAGATATAAAGGTCTTCCATCCACTGGTTCGCTCCCTAAATGACCACAGCAGCCAGGACTGAGCCAGGCCAATGCCAGGAGCCAGGAGCTTCTTCCAGGTCTCCCATACAGGTGCAGGGGCCCAAGGACTTGGGCCATCTTCTGCTGCTTTCCCAGGCCATAGCAGAGAGCTGGATAGGAAGTGGAGCAGCCAGGACTGGAACTGGTGCCCCTGTGGGATACCTGCACCGGCACTGTGGGCAGCGGCGGCTTTACCCGCTGTGTCAGGAATTTGAAAGGTGCTTCCTTCCCTCTGGAAACTTGGCCTAGGGTGACCTGAAAGCTGGCTGCTTCTTTTCTGCAGCAGATGGAAGGCTGAATTCTCCACTGCAGGTGGAAAAGCAAATAGCAGCTACGATGAATCACTGGCTGGGGACCAGTGGGGTGGCTGCCTGGAGGAGGTGTGACCCCCACACACACCTGCCCCACAGTGGGGCGGGGGCGGGGACTGACATTTCCAGGGCCCCTGGGCCAGCGCCCTCCCACCTGCCTCTTTCCTCTCCCACCTTGTTGCGTTCTCAGCAAAGAGTGAACTGGGCAGGAAGGGCTCCTTGTCTTCCAGACGGAGGCTTTTGTGTCCGAGAGCAAACCAGAGCTACAAAGGGGCTGCGGTGGAGAAAGCTGGGTGGCGGCCTGGTGGTGGTAACGAGATCCTCCCAGCGGGGAGAGCCCGGAGCTTGTCCGCGAGCCTTTGTTAACTGAGTTGATCTGATGACTCGGACTTTTCTCAGCAGTGCTTGGGGCAGAGAGGGGGGCTGCCGTTGCTTTTTATTCTATTTCATTTTTGTTTTCCAAGAATGAATATCAAGGGAGCAGCTTTGATTAAACAAGGCCTTAAAAAGGAGGGGAGAGTGCCAGGTTTTTACAGAAAGCTGGCAAATGGCCACAATGACACGATGTTTTCAGTCTGTGGATATTACCTCCTTCCTAAATACAAAGCTGCTATTCCCATTAACACAGCTCTTAGGTTCAGGGAAGAGAGAAATTAGCCTGGTGCTACAAGAGAAAAAAAAGTCAAGATTCCAGGAAATCAACCTCTCAGTGGCACTTAAAAAGAAAATTCTTATGAATCTAATTGTCTGGTTCTCTACTCCCTTTCTATCTGTTGCAATTTCTTTCTTTTTTTTTTTTTTTTAAGTATTTGCAAAGCAGCATTACAGAAAGAGAGGGAGAGAGAGAGAAAGAGGTCTTCCATCCACTGGTTCACTCCCCAAATGGCCAGGGGTCAGGTCAGGCCAGGCCAAAGTCAAGAGCCTGGAACTCCATCTGAGTCTCCTACGTGGCTGGCAGGAGCCATCCTCTGCTTTCCCAGGTGCATTAGCAAGGACCTGGACTGGAAGTGGAGCCATGGGGACCCAAACCAGCACTCTGATATGGGTTGGCCATTTGGCAAGTGGCAACTTACTTAACTTGCTGGGCCATCACGCCAGCCCTGTAGTATCTTTTTTTTCTTTCTTCCTTTTTTCCACATAGGTTGTTAGGCTATAGGCCAAACCAGAGAGGATTTCATAGCCAAGTCTCGCATGACCACACTGAAGCAGATGTTTCAAGAATTGTTGGGCAGGATGATTTGTTGTGGCATTGTTTTAGGATTCTCTGAGTTGGGGAACATTGTTCTCTCATGGGTGGGAAATTAGCAATAAGAAAGTGCCAATTTCACATTTAGCAAGCATTTATTGAGCCACTATTGTGTGCCAGCCTCGTGCCACACTGGGGATATAGCAGGGAATAAATGAAGACTTGCCTCCAGTATCCTACATTCCATTGGGACAGATGGAGTTAATGGTAATGGAGGGTTCACTACGTACCAGGCATGGCCTAGCGCTCACACAGCTCCATAGGATGCACCCTATTACTGTTACTCTTTATGCAAACTCACATAGTCAGAAAATGATTGAGGGGCTGGTGCTGTGGCGTAGCAGATAAAGCTGCCACCTGTGATGCCAGCATCCCATATGGGCACCAGTTCATGTCCCGGCTGCTCCACTTCTGATCCAACTCCCTCTAATGCACTTGGGAAAGCGGCAGAAGATGGACCATGTGCTTGGATCCCTGTCTCCCACACGGGAGACCTGGAAGAAGCTCCTGGCTTCAGCCTGGCCCTCTCCCAGCCATTGTGGTCTTCTGGGGAGTGAACCAGTAGATGGAAGGTCTCTCTCTATTTCTCCCTCTCTCGCTATACCTCTTTCAATAAATCTTTTAAAAAAGAAAAGAAAATGATGGAACCAGGATTCACATCCAGGCAGTCTGGCTCCAGAGTCACAGGATGTAAATTACTTCTCCAACGTGTAACTCTTATATCCCAGATGGGTCTAGGGGTCCTCCCCTCTATTCCTTTCCCATCCCACATGTAGTCCTCTTAGATCCCTCTCCCATAGCTTGTTGTGGGGAGCAACTCGGACTAGACTAAGTTACTGGAATTAAGACTTATTCTATGCATCTGCTCTCCCACAATATGGCACTGGGAGAGGAGGAAACAGCTTCTACACAGCTGCCTCCAGTTCAACCAATAAACAGCAGGACCTGCTCCTGATTGGAGGAGAGCAGCGTACTCGGCGTGTGGGTAGCAGAGTTGGGATTGGTGAAGAGGACTATAAAGGAGGAGAGAGACAACATGCACCAGGAACATCTATCTGAAGGAACACCTGAGCAGCCCCCGGGAGAGCCGGCCAGCGGTGTGCCGCTCCCCCGCGGAAGTGGGGAATGTGGCAGGGGGAACCGCCCTTCCACGGAGGTGGAAGGGACGGTAGCCAACCCGGGAAGAACCAGCAGCAAACCCGGGGAGGGCCGAGCAGACAAAAGAACAGCGCAGGGTCCTGTGTCGTTCCTCCACGAAGAGGGGGAGCGACAGCTTGTCTCTTCCCTCAGTTGGCCATAAGCTTTGGGAGGGCAGGGCCTGTCCATCATGTCTGTATCCCAAGACCCTCCACTTGGTAAGGACCAGTCAGGCAGAAGGACCCATCTCCTCGACTCTTTCCAAACCCAGTGGAAAGACATCCTGACTCAGGTCATGTGGTAATGCCCAGGGGTCTCAAAAACCCCATGATTCTATCACAGCCAACATGGAATTTTCTGCCAGGAAGGCTGGGCTCAGATGAGGGACTGCTCTGCAGGTGGGTAGCCACTGCCCCAGCTGGGGCATTTCCCTTGATCTTGGACTTCAGGGCCTGTGGCTCCGGAGGGCTGAGGCCTCGAGGCTACAGCAGCCGTCATCCCAGCAGGAAATGACAAAACCTTTCAACCTTAAAGCTCTGTGACACAAAGTCTCTGATGTGGTGGCCCCTCCTACTCTACTGAGCGAATTCGCACCCAGTCCTCGCAGTAGCATGGAGGAACCACTGGGGGCATCTTCCCCCGGTTACAGGCCAGGAAGGGACCTGATCCAGGTCTTGTGGTGAGGACCGGAGCAGGACCTACCTCTTCTGATGCAGGCCCTTCCCCGGACTCCTTGATTCCATCAGCACAGCAAGGAAGCAATCGTGATGGATGCCATGGGCAGCACAGACACATTCCCCCGGTCACTGGCCCCATGTGCTGTGCCGGTGGGCCTCTGTGTTCCTGCCAGACCACAGGCTCCAGGCAAGACGAGAGCTGGCGTGCGTGTCAGGAGTCTAGGATGAAAAGACTTGGGGCCAGCGCTGTGGTGTAGTAGGTTAAGCATCCGCCTGTAGCACCAATATCCCATATGGGCGCCAGTTCAAGACCTGGCTGCTCCTCTTCTGATCCAGCTTCCTGCTGGTGGCCTGGGAAAGCAGTGGAAGATGGTCCAAGTGCTTGGGCCTCTGCACCTGTGTAGGAGACCCAGAAGAAGCTCCTGGCTCCTGGCTTCAGATAGGATCTGCTCCAGCCATTGCAGCTATTTGGGGAGTGAACCAGTGGGTGGAAGACTTCTCTCTCTGTCTCTCCCTCTCTGTGTCATAACTCTGCCTCTCAAGTAAATAAATAAACCATTCAAAAAAAGAATGAAAAGACTTTCAACTATCTGAAAACCTGAGAAGCACGTGACCAGTGACTACATACCTGGGATGAAATTCAGTGACAGCTCTCCCATATCCCTGATCCAAGTTCCAAGCTAGACTCCAGGCCCTGTGGCATTTCATTATCTCTTCCCTTGTCCCTCCCATCATTTCAATGAGTGATGCTGGTTCATATTTCTATACCCCACTGTGTCATAAATTCTTCTTTTTAAGATTTATGTATTTATTTGAAAGGTAGAGTCATGGAGTGGGGAGAGTGGGAGAGAGATTTTCAATTCCTCTGGTTCACCCTCCAAATGGTTGCAACAGCAGAGGTTGGGCCTAGCCAAAACCAAGAGCCAGAAACTCCATCTCAGTGTCCCATGTGGGTGGCAAAGTCCCAAGCACTTGGGCCATCTTCTGCTGCCTTCCCAGGTGCATTAGCAGGAAGCTGGATCGGAAGTGGAGCAGCCAGGATGAGAACTGGCACTCCAACATGGGATGCCATTGTCACAAGCGGCAGCTTTAACCCCCTGCACCACAGTGCTGGCCCCTGTCATAAGTTCTTTCAAGGGTAGAGACCAGGTCTTACTGAACTCTCCGATAGCCCAACTACTAATGGATGGTAGGTGTGTTTGAACAGTGTTGACTAAAGCCATAGACTCGAAGCCAGCATCATCTGCAAGCAGAAGTGAGAACAGGGATGAGGAGCCTGGACTCACCAGAAGCAGAGCCTGCCCAGACGGGAGCCTGTGCCTGCTTCCTGACACTGAAGCAGGACCCAAGGGCCTGTTTCTCAGGATTAGATGTTCAGGGCAGTAAATCCAGAAGCTTCTTGGCCCTGGAGCCACTAAATCTAAGAACTGTCCATTGGAACCTCATCCGGACCCCCTCAAAAATGTTCCACCTGCAAGGAATAGAAATGGAAACTAAACAGACACGATTTCTGGGGAACGGTGTACTGGCATGCTGGTTAGCTGACTGACTTCCTTCCCCCTTTGTGTTTTAGTATTTCCTGATTTCTCCCTCAAAGAGCTTCAGAATGTCTGCCAATGGCACCCTCTTCTCCACCACGGAACTGGACTTTGAAGCAGGACATAGCAGGTAGCCTTGCCCATGACCTTCCTAGCACGACTGTTCCTCTAAGGCCAAGACTGTGACTGGCTGCTCGTGAGGGAGCAGCCACCGTGCAGAGGGCAGTGAGCCCTGGAGGGGAGCAGGGAGGGAGGCGGCAGTTGTCAGAAAGGCCTGGTTCCTGTCCCAAATCTCCAGATGAGGAGTGATGGACAGGAGAGCCTGCCTCTTCTCAGGAGGGTGGTCAGAGCCCTGTCTGCTGTGGGGAGAGACAGGCAGTGAATCAGAGGGGCCGGTGAGCACCAGAGCAGCCTGGATACAAAACTCCAGGCCTTGGGGTCGACCAGGTGGGGCTCGGCGCTCTGCACCGGGGACGGGCAGTAGGGCTGAGTACGGATGCCCTGGGAGCCTCGTATCCCTGTGTGGCTGTGAGAGCCGCTTTGCAGAATGGGACAGGACAGAGCTTGCAGCCTGGCTGGCCTGAGCAGGGGCCTGCCTGGGGAAGTGGTGAGCCCCTGCAGAGTGAGACTGGGGAAGGGGGAGGGGAGAGAAGAGGAGACAGAGCAGGTGTGACCATGGGAGGGGCCTTAAGGAGGGGGACCCTCAGGAGGGTGACAGATACTTCCTCACTCCTCCTGCCCCATTTGTCCCCTCCCCCACCCTCCACCCCCTGGAAGTAGCACCTGCCAAGTCTGATCCTCTCCCTTGGAACGTTTCCCTGGCAGTTTCCATCTCATTGTGGAGGTGAAGGACAGCAGCGGCCTCAAAGCTTCCACAGCGCTGCAGGTGAATGTCGTGAACATCAATGATGAGATCCCTCGCTTCACCAGGTAGGCCTGAGGGCGGACAGGGCTCCCGGCCTGGAGGAGAGAGAAGAGCGAGCTCTCCAGGGCTTTTTATCTGGGCTTCTCTCTTCCACCTTTGCTCCCCACGCCTCCCGGGCCTCCACATTCACCCGCACGCCCTGTGGGGACTGTGGATGTGGCGGGGAAAGCAGCAGAGACAATGCTTCAGGTGTGTTGCTAGCCACTGTGCCCATGTCCAAGGTCAATGTAGATGTTTTTATAATGAAGTGCTCCATGTTTTTGACTGCAGAATCCTGGGGTACTTGCCATCCCTCAAGGCTTCCTGATCCCCCCTCTCAAGGTGCCTGCCCTGAGAGGCGAGTTCTAATGGTGCCTAAGGCACCTGCTCCCTGCCAGGGTGCCCAAGGTTCTTACCGCAGAAGGAGACCTGGCTGTGACGGGCAGCTCTGACAGGTGGTGCAGGGGAGGGCGGGGGTGTGTGTGTCTAGGTAGCCTCATCCATCCCAGGCATAAAAGGGAGACCTGAGCCTGTCCCAGGTGGTGTTCGGAGGGGAAGATGGGACTCTGAGCTGGCCAAGGACCCTCCACACAGCCCAGCTCTCTGACTGCAGCAGCCCTGCCTGCCTCCATCCCCGAGAGGGACACAACCGCCAGCCACAAGGAAAATGGCAGAATCGTCTTCCTGGAGTTAACTGCACTCACGGCAGTGAGTAAACTCAGCACGGGATGCCCGACCAGCAGAAAGCCATTAGGATATGATTATTATTTGTCATCCAAAAAGTAAAAAGCCTATCAGAACAGTGAGCTAAGCTTGCAAAAATACTCTGAGATGGGAGGATGCTGGGTGTCGGCAAACCCACTCCCACGGGACACTGCTCATTGGTGCCCACTGCCCCAAAGGCTATGTCAAAGGGGAGTGCAGGGGGTCCTGCTGACAGGTGACCCGGGAGTACAGGCCAGGCATCGAAGCCCAGACCAGGGTGCAGGAGTTGGCCCACACAGCTGCGCAGGTCCTTCAGATACCCCCTAGAGGAGGGTGATGGCCGTAGGGCTGGCGCTGAGGCATTCTTCCATGTCCTCCCCGCTCAGCCTGCATGTGGGGTGGCAAAGCAGGTTAATGGGTTTGCAAAGGGAGAAAAAGAATCGGCTCTCCCCAGGGCAGATCTTGTAAACCATCTGGATTCGACTACATCTTCTAAAATAGAGGAACTGACCTTCGATAAGAGAGAACACGACCCTGACATATTTGGGGGTGGTGGTGGGGAACCCAGAGGTCAGGCTGGAGCTCCCTGGTTTTCACTTTGGTTTGCGTGATGAGCCTGTTCAGTCCCATGCCCAGGCAGAGAGCGGGAACCGTGTCTCCCTTCCTTGTCGGGCCCTTGACTTTATTTCAAACAGTGCTCCGTGGTAGGTGGCAGACAGGAGGATTTGGGGCAGGGTGGCTGCTCTGATTTCGCCCAGGCTGTGCCATCAGAGTGAGCCCCTGTCCATCAGCCATCCAGGACTTGAAAGGACTTAGGTGGTGTCTAATGAGGCACTGGTTCCGCAGGCTGTCCTGGTGCTCTTGAACTTCAGACATCCACCCTGCCCCACCGCCGCCGCCTTCCCCTAGTGCTCACTATAAATTGCTTAATTCTGGGTTAACAAAACCAAGCCTCCAAGTGGCTCAAGTGTCACTAAGTTTGCTTGAGACCCAGAAACGGGCTCCTAAAATGTGGAGACAGCCCTTCCTCCTTTACGAATGGTTACGCATGTGAGTGTGGTAAGCTCAACCAAGCAGGCACCACCTCTGCTGTTGGAAATCACGCCCCATCTGACCCTGGCCTGTGACAGATGTTACACTGCACTGTGGGCCCACTACATGCCCCCCAGGAGTCTGTGATAGGAATGCAGGGCACCTTGTTACACACAAACCTGACTCCCTCCTGCTCGGCAGGGCGCTTTATTTTGGAGTTGGGCAGGTGGGTCTCTCTGTTTCTTTTGCATTTATTCACAGTCCTTTCCCACCTGCCCATGCCATGCACACAACAGACACTTACTGAATACTCAGCCCTGATGATGAAGCCATTCATGGTCACCTGGAATACCTACCCTCTCCCACGAGCATGGCCTGTGGCCCTCACCTGCTGTGGGGAGCAGCTCGGACTAGACTAAGTTACTGGAATTAAGACTTATTCTATGCATCTGCTCTCCTACAATATGGCGCTGGGAGAAGAAAACAGCTTCTACCCAGCTGCCTCCAGTTCAACCAATAAACTGTAGGACTTGCTCCTGATTGGAGAGCAGCGTACTCGGCGTGTGGGCAGCCGAGTTAGGATTGGCGGAGGAGGACTATAAAGGAGGAGAGAGACGGCATGCACCAGGAACATCTATGGGGAACATCTAAGGGAACCCGTGCAGCCCCCGAGAGAACCGGCCGGCGGTGTGCCGCTCCCCTGCGGAAGTGGGGAATGTGGCCAGGGGGAACTGCCCTTCCACGGAGGTGGAAGGGATAGTAGCCAACCCGGGAAGAACCAGCAGCAAACCCGGGGAGGGCCGAGCAGACGAAAGAACAGCGCAGGGTCCTGTGTCGTTCCTCCACGAAGAGGGGGAGCGACAACCTGCCCCTTCCCCGGGCTGTCTGGTGCCGGGGTTAGGGGAGAAGGATGCAGGCATGTGGCTGCTGTCAGAGCTTGATTCTCTCTGCTTGGAATGGATCCTCACTGGCCAGACCTTTATGCTGAGTGATATTTCACACTGACCCTGACCTTGGGTCCCCAAATCTAACAGACCAAAGATTTTTACCCGCTGCCAGGCTCAGCATCTCAGGACTAACCAGAGGGGCTGTGCCCTCACCAAAGAGCCTGAACAGTCCCCATCCTGGAACCTGTTTTCCTGGCACAGCCAGCAGGGAAAGAGCAGCAGCAGGGCCATGCTGAGCCAGGCGCTTCCGTGTCCTGGGCCCTGCGGGACACTTAGCGGCATCTCTGGCTTTTACTCCCGAGGGGCCAATACCAGCTCCCTTGCTGCAGGCTGTCCTGGTGCCACTTTGCAAACTAACCACGACTTCTGCATGTTAGGACGGTGCCCAGCCCAGCTGCTGGGTGTGGATGCACAGAGAAGAGCAGTGGGTGAAGACGTGACACCGCCCTTCAGTGCCCCTTGCCAATGGGGCATCCTGATTTAATCGCCTGCAGCTGAGAACTGCTGCACTGGAGGAGGGAGGGAGTGGGGCTGTTCCCTCTGCCTCATGGAGCTGGGGGAGCCTGTGGGGGTCACCCCTGGCACTGCCTTTCCAGTCCTCCTCAGACATTCAAGTAGCTGCAGAAACCCCGGGTGTCCTGTGAGCAGACCCAGATTCACTGGGCCTGGGATCTGCATTTCTAGCAGTTTCCTTGGTGATGCTGGTCCTGGGAGCAGCCTGAGAGCAAGGGCAGGGCTGTGTAGGCAGCACAGGCGTCTTTGTGTTCTCTTCATTGGAAGCTAACAGAACCCAGGCACAGTGACCAAAGCAGAAACAACGGCCATGACAAGCAGCAGCTGTCACAGAACAGGCAGAAGGGCCCGGCCGGCTGCAGGAGCTGGGGCGTCCTCCCGCTGCGTCCCAGCTCCAGTTTGGTTCCTGCCACCCCTGCCTCTTTGGCCCCACCCACTTTGCCTGTTCCCGACCCCACTGGGCTGGTGGGCAGCATCCCGGGCTCCCAGAGAAGAGGGCGTGGCAGGTAAGCAGAAGGAGCCCCCGGCCTGCCTTCAGTGGACGCTGGGTAGGGAGGGCCAGAACACTGGAGTGGCCCCTTGGGCAGAAGATAACTCTCCCCCAGTAACTGAGGGTCCCCATAGGAGCCCACTGCACCCAGATGGGGGTGGGGAGCCTAGGATCCAGGGAGGAGGCCTGATGGGGAGGCCCTGCGGGGAGAGCCCGATTCCAGCCTTTCTCAGCCAGCTGCTGGCTCTGGCCGGGTTCCCTTTTGTTTCTCCTTCCTCTGGCTCCACGTGCCTTACAGGAACAGTGCCACCGAACCACAGAAACACTCCCAGCTCCCGAAATGAGTGTCCTGTCTATCTGATGCTGATGTCCAGGGCCTCTCTCCTCCAGGAGAGCCCATGCAAGAAAAATTCCAATTCAGGAAGCTGGGAAACTAGAGAGGCCCGAGTGCCCCCATGGAAATGAGGGCCCCCTCAAGCGAGAGGGCTTCCTGCGGAGCTAAGCAGGGAACTTCCCTCAGTTCATGCGCAATGACTCAGTTTACCCAAACGGTGCTGTCAAAGCTTCTCACCTCTCTGCCTCATCACTGGCCTTTTCCAGAGGTCTGAGGGAGGTAGGTAAGTTGGAGTTTTTGCCCATCGTCCTTGGAGCACGGTGCCTGACCTTGTCTTCCGCTGGGGGGTGCTGGCTGCTCAGTTCAGACCTCAGGATTAACCAACTGGGAAAGGTGCATGAGTTCTGTGTGGACATTTCTGTGTCCTCCGGCCCCAAAATGAAAGACAATAAAAACAAAGAAGAAATACAAAGTAAGCCATGGTGCTAGACCATAGAGGCCTTACAATTTTTCTGGTGTCTAGGGAGGTTGGGAGCCAGGAACAAGCAAAGGAGCCTGCAGGGAGATTTTTAAAAAAGAATTCAGAGGACATTTGTACAAACATCAGGACGAGGAGGAGAGAAAACAGCCAGGTAGCCAGCTATGCGTGTCTGAAAAGGTGTTAATGCACAGACCGATGTGAAATGGCATCAGCAGGTGCACACAGAGCCCGAGACCGCGTCTCTGTCCATTGTCGCAGTAACCGCGTGGTGCTTTCTCTGCGTCCCCAGGGATGTGATCTTGGCGAATACAAAAGCCAGTTGCCCTTCCTCTCAGCTGCTCTGTTCTCCCTCGGAGCATGTTGATGCAACTTAAACAGCTCAGCGCTATATTTAGCACTCACCAAAATACCCACCGCCCAGACTCCACTCTCCCGTGCCCCTGAAAATGAGCTGTGTCTGCTACATTTCTGTCCTAGCCCTACGCGAGTATACAGGATTCCAGAGGAGCTGAGCGTAGGAACCATCGTGGCTAATGTCACCGCGGAGGACCCTGATGACAAAGCTGTCCCCAGCCACCTCCTGTACAGCATCAGCATGGCCAGCAGCTATTTTATGATAAACCAGCGTAAGTCGCACACACCCTCTATGTCAGCCGTGTGGGCTGCTTTACTCTGTCTGATCTTCTGATCTAGGGTCATCACTAGTTACCGGGGTCAGAGGTGCATTAAAGCAGGTGGCAGGGAGGCTGTTGGTGCTGACAGCTCTGTCACCTTTCACCGCTGGAGCAGCAAGAGATTTCTTCTCTCACCCAGTGTTGGGTTCATGGCTGAGGTCCCTGTAACAAAAGATGGATTAACCAAGAGAAAAGCACACAGATGCATTTAATGTAAGTTTTATGTGACATGGAGCTTTCAGAAGGGATGTCCCCCCGCCAAAAAAAAAAAAAAAAAAAAACAGGGAAAATGTGTATGCTTATGTATTTCTAAAATTATTTATCTTATTTTGGGGGGAGAGAGAATGCATCCCATCTCCCATCCACTGGTTCACTCCCCAAATTCCCCCAAAAGCCTTGGGAACCAGGAATTCAGTCTGGATCTCCCACGTACCCAAATCCTGGAGCTGCCCCCTGCAGCCTCCCGGGGTGTACATTAGCAGGAAGGTGTAACTGGGAGTCTAGTGAGGCCCAAACTCAGGTGCAGGCACCCAGGTGGCATCTTAACCGCTCCATCAGATGCCTGGCCAGATTTTTGCTTCAAGCTGATGCAGAAGTGAGTGGTCGTGAAGTGTGCATGGAGGACAAAGGGGGGAGCTGGCCAAGGCCTGTCTGCTCAGATTCTCCTTGGCCCCTCTGTGTCTTCTGGGATAAAGCTGCTCCCTTATTCTGGGTATAGGGTACCTTGGGCATGAAGGCCTTGTGGCCAGTTCAGAGGAAAGCTAGGGGGCCTTCGAAGGCCTGCTTCAGGGGAAAAGGGCAGGAGAGGGTCCAGAGACTTTCCTGGGGTTTCCCACGTGCCAAGGTGCCACACCTTGGGGTAGCACGTCCTGAACCCCATCGTCTTTGAGGAGGGCGGGTCCGTGAGGACGGCTGGGTTACCTGTGCTGAGGGCACTAGACAGTTGGCTGAAGACACTCCACACCATGCTGACACAGAATGGAGCCAGATATGGAATTTCAAAATCCCTTGTAGCCACACATTAAAATAAACAAGTAAAAGAAATAGATGACATTAATTTAACAAGTTATTTGATTTAACTCAGTAAATCCAAAATGGTACTATGTTGATCTGCATTCGATATTTATTTATGAGGTATTTTACATGATTTTGTTTATTACCAAGCCTTAAAAATGTGATGTGCATTTTCTTTATTTAAAAAAAAAACGGTTTATTTATTTGGAAGGCAGAGTAACAGGGCAAAGAGCGAAAGAAAGAGGGAAAGGCAGAGAGCAAGAGACAAAGAGAGAGATCTTCCATAAGCTGGTTCACTCCCCAAATGCCCACAAAAGCTGGGGCTGGGCCAGGCTGAAGCCAGGCACTGAAACTCCATCAGGGTCTCCTACATGAGTTGCAGGGGCCCAATTACTTGGGCCGTCATTTTCTGCCTCCCATGCACATTAGTGGGAGCTGGATAGGGGGTGGAGGTGGGACAGGCACCCTGAGATGAGAAGTGGGTGTCGCTAGCTGTGGCCTAATCCACTATGCCACAACACCTGCCATGTATTTTCTGCCTATGGAGCATCTCAGCTTGGACCCGCCCCCATTTCAGACGCCACGCGGCACACGTGGCCAGGGGAGTTCGGACAGTGTTGGCCTCCGTGAATCTGCTAGGTTGTGAGGAGTTATTTTCCTACCAGAGCATCTCAGCATGGAGAAGGAGGCCGCTCTCTGCTCCACTCCTTCCAGGGCTCTCAGCATCTCAATTACTAAATACAACCCAATGAGCCATCATGGTCCACAGGTGACAAAAACTTCAGGGAGTGACTTGGCTGGGCTGAGTGACGGTACATGGTGAACAGGAGACACCACCCTGAGCCCCGGCCCCAGAGCCTGCACTCCTAACCGTTGTGAGGCTGCACCACCTCTGCAATCCTGATCGCATCACGGGAATCATTTCTTCACGTGGTGATGTGGTGGAGACCTGCTTGGGACAGTGCCAGAAAGACAAGACGCCATTGGCCGTACATGCCTTTTTTTTTTTTTTTTTTTTAAGATTTTATTTATCTGAGAAGTAGAGCCACAGACAGTGAGAGGGAGAGACAAAGGTCTTCCTTCTGTTGGTTCACTCCCCAAATGGCCGCAACAGCCAGAGCTGCGCCGATCCGAAGCCAGGAGTCAGGAGCTTCTTCCCAGTCTCCCATGCAGGTGCAGGGGCCTAAGCACTTGGGCCATCCTCCACTGCCTTCCCGGGCCACAGCAGAGAGCTGGACTGGAAGAGGGGCAGCCAGGACTGGTGCCCATATGGGATGCGGGCACCGCAGGCAGAGGATTAACCCACTGAACCGTGGCGCCAGCCCCATGCCTTACGTGCTTTAAGGTCAGAGTGGCTGTGGTGGGGACAGGCAGTCACACCCTCCCTCTGAAAACATCCCAGTGCTCTGCCCTCACATCCGTCGTTCGGCTGAGGGACAGCCATGATGGAGAATTCTGTTTGCTCTAGTGTTGCCCAGCTGGATTTTAACAGGGACAGTGGGTTGGAGAGGGGAGAATATTTAGTAAGACTCTGGGTTGCAAGTTATAGAAATTAAGACAGACCAGGGCCAGCATTATGGAGGGTTAAGCAGCCACCTGCGATGTCTCTGTGTCTTCTGGGATAAGGATGTGGTTGCCACTGTCTGTCCTGGCTGCTCCACTTCTGATCCAGCTCCCTGCTAATGTGCCTGGGAAAGCATCAGACGATAGCCCAAGTCCCCGGGCCCCTGCCACCCACATGGGAGATCTGCAAGGAGCTATGGCTCAGCTGTGGCCATTTCAGCCATTTGGGGAACAAACCAACAGATGGAAGATCTCTCCTTTTCTGTCTATAACTCTGCTTTTTAAATAAACAAATATTTAAAAAAAAATAAATAAGGCAGACCGAATTAATCAAGAGGGAAGAAGAGATAAGGACATCTATCAACGGGACATAGGGTATCTCACAAGAAAGAGTCAAATGATGGCGATGTACGTACGAAGGGCGGGCACCAGCAGCACTGAGCCACTCGAGTCCTGCCCTTTAACCTGCAGCTTCTCTGTTACTCTGACAGCTTCTCGGCGTGTGTCTCGTGGTTACAAACTCTCCTTATTAGTCAGCTTGCTGTCACTGTAACTAAAACATCTGAGATGTGCTTCTTGGGAAGGAGTCAGTGTTTGGGCCCACAGTCGGGAGCGTCAGAGTTCAAGGTCGGCAGCTGTGTTAGTCTCCCTTCTCCCGGACGCCCTCGATGGCAGAACAGCTGCATGGTGAGCCAGGACGCAGAGACACAGGAAGCATGCTTGGCTTCTATCCTAGCTGCCTTCCGGGGGTGCGCCCACAGCCAACCAAAGGGCCCCGGCTGCCACCACTAGGTCAAATCTCCACCCGAATCTACCGCCATCAGCATGACCTGCTTTGCTGTTAAAGGAAGACTTTGGGGTTTAGGGGCCAGCATTGTGGTATGGTGGGTAAGGCCCCACCTACAACTCTGGCATCCCTTCTGGGTGCCGGTTCGTGTCCCAGCTGCTCCACTTACTAATCCAGCTCCCTGCTAGTGGCCTGGGAAAAGCAGCAGAAGATGATCCAAGTGTTTGGGCCTCCACCCACTCCCATGTGGGAGACCCATATGAAGCTCCTGACTTTGGCCTAGCCCAGCCCTGGCTGTTGTGGCCATCTAGGGAGTGAACCTCTCTTTCCAGCTCTCTCTCTCTCTCTCTGACTTTCAAAATAAATAAATCTTAAAAAAAAAGGGAGGGGGGATATGTTCTTCATGAGCCAGTTCTCATATTAGAATGGTCTTTTGCCATTTCCTCCAAGTTTCCATATATTTTTCTCTTCTTTTTTAAAAAAATATTTATCTATATATCTATTTGTTTATTTATTTGAAAGGCAGAGTGACAGAGGGAGAGACAGAGAGTGAGAGATATCTTCCACCTGCTGGCTCACTCCCCAAATGGCCACAACAGCCAGGTCTAGGGCCAGGCAAAAGCCAGGAGCCAGGAATTCCATCCAGGTCTCCTATGTGGGAGGCAGGGATCCAAGTTCTTGAGCAGGGAGCTGGATTGGAAGTGGAGCAGCCAGGACTTGAACCAGCGTTCTGATGCAGGATACTAGTGTGGCAAGCAGCGGCTTAACTCACTGCACCACAAGGCTGGCCCCATCCGTTTCCCTTGGAAGGACCACATTCTCAACCTTGCCTCTTAGGGACGGGCACGATCCAAGTGGCCCAGAGGATAGACCGCGATGCAGGTGAATTACGACAAAAGGCCACCATCTCCCTGGAAGTCCTGGTGAGGGACCGCCCTGCAGGGGGGCAGGAGAACCGCGCGCTCATAACCTTCCTCGTGGAGGACATCAATGACAACCCCGCCACTTGCACCAAGCTCACCTTCAGGTACCCACACGTCGGGACTGGCGTGTGCACTTTGGCCTCGGCTTCTCTGGCATATTCTTGGCGGGGGGGGGGGGGGGATGCGGTGGGGACGGAAGGACTAGTAAGTGTTGGGGAAGGCTTGCTGCTGAAAGTGGATTGGAACTACCCACTTTTGTTCTTAGGCTTGCAAGTCGTCACCCTTTGTCCTTCCCTCTCCTTCGTGTTCTTTCCTCTTCGTTCTTTCCCCTCGCCACTTGCAAACTCTGTTAAGAATGTTTTTTCATTCTGTTCCCACCTCCAACGCCTTCATCTCTGGTTCTGGAAAGTGCCATGGGGACTTGTTGGGCTCTCTCTGGACTGTGCCTTGTCTTTAGGTGGTGAGATGGTGCTGTTAGTTAGCAGTTGTAATAGATGCTGGAGACTTAGGGTGAGTAACTCAGAACTCCCTGAGATACCAACCACCAGTAACAGGAATAAACCAAACCCAGGATGCACATCCAACCCAGCAAAGCCTCCAACTCACCTTCCACAAAGCTGGGCAAAAGCAAAAGGCAACCAAAAGGAGGAAAACACAGACACGAGTGGAGTCTGGCTTATTTTGTATATTTTGATTTTTTTTTGGTCGTTTCACAGTCTATTTAGTTATTTAAGAACAAAATCCCTCGTGATTCTGAATTAACAAATGCCTTCTTGAAAAGGTAGAACCTTCCTGCTAACTGTTTTGTCCAAAGGCCTCAACATCAGCCACTCCTTGGGTTAGCTTCATCTCTGTGGTCTCATAGACCCTGCATTCTGGGGCAGCTGGGGGCGGCTCTGGAGGGGGCGGGGCCTGGCCCAGAGACTAACCTGCAAGTTGGGGCCAGCTAAGATCAGAGAGGGTCTCTTGCAGACAGTCTCGTGAGCCTGTCCTCACCTGGTGTTGCAAGTCTGACACAGATCCCTTACACAGCATGGCCACGCAGAGGACAAGGACCAAGACGGCGTGGGAACAGCAATGGAAACATGACGCTCTTGACCACGCCGTAACTGTCTCCCTGTGCTCTCCACTCACCTGCCCAGCAGGATGGACACCACAACTCTTCTCTGTTCTGGGTTCACCCCTGCTCTGTGCCCACGAGGCTGAGCTGTGTGAGCGCTAATGGCTCCCTTGCCTTCCAGCTTCTGGCTGGGAATGCAAAGCCTGGGGAGGAAGGGGAGGAGGAGGGCTGGGTACTTATCCATGTGGCCACCTCCTGAAGGTCTCAGCTCCTGGAATGGCAGCTCTGCACACAGCGCTCACTGTCCTGGGGGCCGGCTTCAGGAAGGGCTCCTCCCACCACAGGCTGCCCTGGGTCCAGGGGCGGTAAGGATGCTCCACTCCTGAGGTTGGCAGCATCTCCTGGCTTAGCCTATAGCCCTATGTGCACCTTTCCAAGAATCCCATTACCAAGGCCATCCAGGGTCCTCCCGACCCACCATGAGAACATGACAAAATCGGTCACAGTCCTCATCAGGTAATAGGTTCCTATACCGGCCTCAGAGCCTCTTGGATGGATGGGCATGGGGACCACGGACAGTTAAGAGCGTGACCACAGCCGGCGCCGAGGCTCACTAGGCTAATCCTCCACCTAGCGGCGCCGGCACACCGGGTTCTAGTCCTGGTCGGGGCACTGGATTCTGTCCTGGTTGCCCTCTTCCAGGCCAGCTCTCTGCTGTGGCCCGGGAGTACAGTGGAGGTTGGCCCAAGTGCTTGAGCCCTGCACCCCATGGGAGACCAGGATAAGCACCTGGCTCCTGCCTTCGGATCAGTGCGGTGCGCTGGCTGCAGCTGCCATTGGAGGGTGAACCAACGGCAAAGGAAGACCTTTCTCTCTGTCTCTCTCTCTCACTGTCCACTCTGCCTGCAAAAAAAAAAAAAAAAAAAAAAAAAAGCGTGACCGCCACACCATCACATGGGAAAAACTGAGCTCAGCCTCCGGGAGGAGGCCCTGGGGATGGTCTGCAGGCTCTTCCTTCTCTTTTAGAAATTTGGAAATCTAGATGTATGCTAACACCCCCCGGAGGGGTTTCCGGTGCATCCTGGGAAATTATCCTGGGAAATTCCCTTCCCCTAGCCTGGCCCTTCTGGGCTCTCCTTGCTCTTCCTTGTCCCTCCACCCTGAGAGTTGGGGGGTGGGGTTGAGGGAGGAAGAACGCTGGATAGCACTGCATGGAGAGCACTGGGCTGTCTCTAGCCGTTACCCATTTCCTCCTTTTAATGCAACTGTGTTGTGTGTCATGGGGTTTTTTTCTTTTTTTAAAAGGATTTTATTTATTTGAGATGCAGTGTTACAGGCACAGAGAGAGAGAGAGAGAGAGAAAGGTCTTCCATCTGCTTGTTCACTCCCCAAATGGCTGCAATGGCCAGAGCTGAGCCAATCCGAAGCCAAGAGCCAGGAGCTTCCTCTGGTCTCTCATGTGGGTATGGGGGCTGAAGTACTTGGACTATCTGAACTACTTGGACCATACTGCTTTCCCAGGCCATAGCAGAGAGCTGGATTGGAAGAGGAGCAGCCTGGATTTGAACCAGCAATGCATATAGGATGCTGGTACTGCAAGCTGAGGCATAGCCTACTATGCCACAGCACCGACCCCATGTTATGTTATTTTAAAAATTAATTCTCTCTCTCTCTCTCTCAAAGGCAGAGAGACAGAGACAGAGAGCTCCTATCTGCTGGTTCACTGCCCACAACATCTGGGGCTGGGTCAGGCCAAAGCCAGGACCCAGAACTCCACCTGAATCTCCCACAGAGGGTGGCAGGGACCCACATATTTGAGCCATCACCTGCTGCCTCCCAGGGTGCACGTTAGCAGGAAGCTGGAACCTGGAACAGAGTCAGGACTCGAACCCAGGCACCCCACTACTCATGCAGGCCTCTCAAATGGAGGCTTAACCACTGGGTCGAACGCCAGCCTCTATACAGTCATTGCATGTTCTCATGTGGCCTACAGGGTCTCTGCTGTTTCGGGGGACAGCTTTAGCCTCTGCCACCGGTTAGTAATGAAATCACATTGGAATGTCCTGGCCTGTCCGCACAAGTCCCTGCAGAGTCCTGCTCCTATGGTCTCTCCAAATCAGCCCTGCCGGCCACACCTAAGTCCATAACTGGACTGCCTACTTGTGTTTATTACTGGAGATAATTCTAAGCAGCGCTTGAGTTGTTCCTCGGTGTTGCCCAGCGGGACCAGCTCCTAGCCATCCCATGACTGCCCAGGTGCAAGGAGGCCCAGCCTGTGCACCCCACCGCCCATTGGCACGGGCAGGTGGGGGTGGGACCTGTCAGCCTGACCCCCGTCCAACCGCAGCCACACACGCCTCGCTCCTGAACACTGATCTCTGCTTCGGGGTCCCTGGGCGTGGTGTCCCTGCTGTGCTGTTTTCAACAGCAGGTAGTGGAGTGGGTGGAAAGGGCGCCGCTCCCACCTGGAGCAGGGAGTTGGCGGCCACGTGTCTGCGCAATGCAGGGCCGGGGTGGCCTGGAGGAGGCGGGCGCCCCCTGCTGCCCGCCCTGAGTCACTGTGGCTTTGGCCAGGCTGGTGAGGAAGGAGCGCAGGGCCCCCAGGGAGGCATCAAAGGCTCCGCGCCAGTCCCTGCTCGGGTTGTAACCTGTCAGGCGCTCGGCTGCAAGCGCCCAGCGAGCTGTCGGTGAGCAAGAGGCGGAGAAGCTCGGCCCTTTCTGAATGTGGCTGGGCGCAGCCTCCTGGGTACGGGGCGGCTCCGCGGGCTCAGGGCTGGGAGCCAGGGCCCGGTGTACTGATGGATGGGGAGGAGTGGCTTTCCGAGTCACGCGATTCGGCCGGAGGGGGAAATACCAAGTGTCAGGGAGGGAAGAACTTGCCCCCAGCCCTGAGGGGCCCAGGCTGCAGGCCCCCGCTGGAGGGCCCTGGGGGCTCTGGATGGTGCAGAGTCCTGGCTTGGCTTCTGCGGAGTTGCAGTCAAGGCTCAGGGGGATGCTCGTTGAAGGAGCTTCCAGATGGCCGGCAGTGTAAGGCAGACAATAGGGAATCCTGTCTGCAGGCCTCACCTTCAGGTCGGAGCCTTGAAATCTCTCCAAAAGGCTGGTTCCCTAGTGCAGAAGCCTGCCGGTGGCGGGAGGGGGGGTGGGCAGCAAGTGTTTTTTAAAGTGCTTGGTGTACCACAGCCTGTAGTTGGTGCTCAGTGACTGGTATCTATTTTAGGTACTTATGAATAAAACCAAGACACTGTGCCATCATGGCAGGAATAACGCTCTGGCTCCAAGTCTGCTGAAACGCACAGGTGGTCCCGGCCAAGGAGGCTTTGAGAGACTCAGCGACACCTGCGTTTTCTCCAGCGAGCAGACCTGCTTATCCTCAGCAGCCCAACACCATCCTTGCAGTCAGACTGGCGTGTCTTTTTTTTTTTTAATACTTAATTACATATTTGAAAGGCTGAGCGACAGAAGGAGAAAGGGAGAGACAAAGAGAGAAAGAGATCTTCCATCCACTGGTTCACTCCCCAAATGGCTGCAATGGCTGGGGCTGGGCCAAGCCAAAGCCAGGAGCCAGGAACTCCATCCGGGTCTCCCATGTGGGTGGCAGGGGCCCAAGCACTTGGGCCATCTTCTGCTGTTTTCCCAGATGCATTAGCAGGGAGCTGGATTGCAAGTGGAGCAGCCGGGACTCGAACCAGCACTCTGTTAAGGGATGCTGGTGACACAGGTTTTACCTGCTGCACCACAACACCAGCTCCGTATTTACTGGGTCCAGAGCCCATCTGAGCTGCTGTTAAGAAAAGCTGAGCCATGTTGAAGGGAGCGTAATTTGGTTGCAGTGAAAAGTGAAGAGGATTCAAGAGAACTCAGCACATGTCAGTGTGAGTGCTCCAAGAACCAGGTACTGAGGCAGGAGTTAATGTGCAAGGCTTTTAGGAGGGGAAGTGCATGTGGGAGGGAATGCAGAGAGAGCTGGACAAGGCTGGGCAAGTCCTCAGACCCTGATGCAAGCCTGACCTGCGGGAAGGGAAGGAGAGAAGGCGGCTGGAAATGTTCTTGATCATGGGGGAACATTCAGCCAGGCATCGGGAGTCCAAGCCGGCTGTTACAGGACTGGAGCGAGCCGTCCTGGTGTCTCTGCCACACCCACTCATTGGTCCAGGGCCTCACGACCAACATGGTGATGCTGGGGCTGCAGGGCTTCCAGGCACCTTCCCAGGGCAGCCATCAGGTAGTTTTGTAAGAAATTCTGCCGCCGGCGCCGCGGCTCACTAGGCTAATCCTCTGCCTGCAGCGCTGGCACACCGGGTTCTAGTCCTGGTCGGGGCGCTGGATTCTGTCCCGGTTGCCCCTCTTCCAGGCCAGCTCTCTGCTGTGGCCAGGGAGTGCAGTGGAGGATGGCCCAAGTGCTTGGGCCCTGCACCCCATGGATGGGAGACCAGGAGAAGCACCTGGCTCCTGGCTTCGCATCAGCGTGATGTGCTGGTGGCTGAAGCGTGCCGGCTGCAGCGGTCATTGGAGGGTGAACCAACGGCAAAGGAAGACCTTTCTCTCTCTCTCTCTCTCTCTCTCTCTCTCTCGCTGTCCACTCTGCCTGTCAAAATAAATAAATAAATAAATAAATAAATAAATAAATAAAAATTCTGCTGAGGGGCCAGTGTGTGGCACAGTGGGTCAAGCTGCCACCTAGGACGCCAGCATCCCATAAGGGGTCCAGTTCAAGTCCTGGATGCTCTGCTTCCCACCCAACTCCCTGCTAATGCAGCTGGAAAAGCAGCAGCAGATGGCCTGAGTGCTTGGGCCCCTGCCACACACATGGGAGACCTAGATGGAGTTCCAGGCTCCTGACATCAGTCCTGGCTGTTGAAGCCATCTGGGGAGCGAACCAGCAGATGGAAGATA
Organism: Oryctolagus cuniculus; assembly: GCF_964237555.1. Classification (NCBI taxonomy): domain Eukaryota; kingdom Metazoa; phylum Chordata; class Mammalia; order Lagomorpha; family Leporidae; genus Oryctolagus; species Oryctolagus cuniculus. The sequence continues at coordinate 138,355,764 of NC_091434.1, read as the reverse complement.
TCTCTCTCTTTTCTCCCTCTCTTTCCCTGCCCCATCACTCTTCCTTTCTTATTTATTTATTTATTTATTTATTTATTTTGACAGGCAGTGTGGACAGTGAGAAAGAGAGAGAGAGAGAGAGAAAGGTCTTCCTTTGCCGTTGGTTCACCCTCCAATGGCCACCACGGTCAGCGTGCTGTGGCTGGCGCACCGCGCTGATCAGATGGCAGGAGCCAGGTGCTTCTCCTGGTCTCCCATGGGGTGCAGGGCCCAAGCACTTGGGCCATCCTCCACTGCACTCCCTGGCCACAGCAGAGAGCTGGCCTGGAAGAGGGGCAACCAGGACAGAATCCGGCTCCCAACCGGGACTAGAACCCGGTGTGCCGGCGCCGCAAGGTGGAGGATTAGCCTAGTGAGCCGCGGCGCCGGCCAACTCTTCCTTTCAAATAAACAAAATAAGTCTTTTTTAAAAAATTCTGCCAAGACAAAATATGATTAAGATAGGTAGCCAAGAAGCACAAAATCACACAGTAACAAAACCAATTAAACAAAGAGAAGCCAGCCACAAATTCCTCCCTCCCTGCACGCATGCCACCTTTGCCGTGTGCCTTTGCCATCCTGCCCATCTAGAGACTCGTCTCTGCCTCTAGTCCCTGAAACAGGGCCTGACCACTGCAGCATTCACAGAGCAGGACAACCCAGACTTTGCAAAGTGCTTGTGCCTGAACCCTGGGGTTTCCATGCCAACAGCCTGGACGAGGCTCCTGCAAGGAGAGAAACAAGAAGCAGCTGAGACCAGCCACCTTCTCAGCTGTGTGAGCGAGGCCAGCCTAGACCCTCCAGCCCCCTGCTGAGCTACCAACAACCTCAGAGACCAGCCAAGCCCACCTAGAACCAAAACAACTTCCAAACAGCCCATAATATTCTGAGGCATAACAATGCTTGCTGGGCTGGTTGTGTGATGCAGCAAAAGCTAGCTGACATGATTTATGCCCATTTTACGAAGACATGATAAAGGTCCTCAATGAGTTCAAGTCCACAGGGGTCACTCAGTCTTCCTTGGACTCTCCCACATCAAGCTGGGCCCTGCCAGAGGCCCAGAGCTGGGGGAGGGGGAAGTGGCGAGACACATGTGCCTGGGGTCAACTGAGATGGGACACCACCTCTGACTCTGAACAACCTCTTTTGAATGAATGACACCTTCTATGACACTGGAGTCGCTAGAATAAAAACTGAGAAATTCCTGGTGTTCAGAGAGCGAGAGAGGAGTAGTACAGGGATTTTCCCTAGCTAGATTACAGGGGGGCAGATTTTTATTTCTTTTATATTCTTGTTTACTACTGCACTGGTCTCATATACTATCATTCATTCAATCAACAAATATCATTGAGCGTGCCAAGGACAAAGTAAGCAAAGATCCCTGCCCTCGTGGAGCTTACATTGTAGGGGGACATAGATAGCAAACAGGATAAATAAGTAAACATATGTGCAGTGTATTAGGTAATGATAAATGCTAAGAATTTAAAACAAAGGAGGGAGTGGCTGGCATTGTGGCACAGCGGAGTTAAGCTGCCTGGGCTACATGCATTCTACACTGGAGCGCCAGTTCGAGTCCCGACTGCTCCACTTCCCATCCAGCTCCCTGCTAATGTGCCTGGGAAAGTAGAGGAAGATGGTCCAAGTGCTTGGGCCCCTGCCATCCATGTGGGAGACCAGGATGGAGTTCTTGGCTCCTGGCTTTGGCTTGGCCCAGCCACAGCCACAGCCCCAGCATTGCATCTATTTGGGGAGTGAACCAGTGGATGAAATATGTCTCTCTCTCTGTCTCTCCTTCTCTTTCTTTCCCTCTACCTTTCAAATAAAGAAATGAAAAAAAATTTTTAAATACAAAGGCTCTAGCAAAAATGTAATAATAAAGGAGGGCACAGGAGAGGTGGTTGGCTGAGGGGTTCTACAGGGGTCTTACTACAAATGGGGCCCTGGATTAAAGACTAAGAAATGGGGAAATAAGGCCCTAAGGTCTTTGTGGGAGGAGCTTCCCGGTGAGTGAGCGCTGTGACCCGTGAGCCCAGGCTGGTGAGGGGTGAGTGGCCCAGGAGAAGTTAGTAGGAGTTGCTTCTGAGAGCTGATGGGGGTGGCACAGCTTGAGGGGTCCTACAGATCCCAGCTGGGACTTCGAGGGGGAATGAGGAGCCGTAGAGGGAAGTGGGGGGACTTCGGGGCACAGGAGAGACTGACAACATTGGAACAGGCATCCTCTGGCAGCTGTGTTAAAAATAGTCCGCCAGGCGCCCAGGGCAGAAGCAGGGAGACCAGTGAAGAGGTGACTTGGAATTGGAATTGAAGTGGTGGTGTCTTGCCTGGGGCCCCGGGGAGGAGCACTGGATTGGCCCTTACTGGGGGAAGATACTGAATCGGGTCTCCCCGGCAGCGTTCTCGTGCCTGAAAGAGCGGCCAACGGCACGTTGCTCCTGGACCTGAACCCGTTCTGCTTTGATGAGGACGGCGAAGCCCCGAACAACAAATTCAACTTCAGCACGCCATCTGGAGTGGGCAGCAGCGGCCGGTTTTCACAGGAGCCAGCTGGCTCTGGAAAAATTGTGGTCAGTTCATGGTCATTGCATCATTAAAGGGGCATCGGGGAAGCCGGTCCAGCATGCATAATGCCTTGGCTGCCCCGCAGAGAGCAATGTCCACGATAACCCCCTCTCGGAGTGGCTGTAACCGACAAGCTTCGCGGTGACTCCGGCTGCTCGTTCGCTTTTTATTTTACCCGGTTTCCCGGGAGCCGCGCAGCTGTGCCTGGGGTGCTGGGGGCGAGGGGCTGGATTCTTTTCCTGCACAGCTCACAGCGTGCGCCTGCTGAGTGAGCCCTTCCAGACTCCCCGGTGCCCTCCGTGGGCAAGCCCTTTTGTTTATTGGCCCGCTCATTCCCGGGCCCGTGGTGGGTGGGAGGGAGAGGAGGCAGGGCTGGGGCCATGAGTGTCTCTTGAACAATTCTGCATGGTCAAACCGCGAGGGACTCCTGGGAAAATGAGACGCAGAGGGTGGGTAAGTAGCCCCTTCCACAGCAACTCCACAGGGCCAACTGCTGGCCTGGGAGGAGGGGAGAAGGGGTGGATCTCCTCCTCCTCCTTCTCCCGCTCCCCCTCCCCCTGTTGGAAGAGGGAGAGGAGAGGAAGTGGGTCTCAAAGAGCCATAGAAGTCCTGGATTTACAGGAAGGTGGGGAGAAAGGAGAATAAGGCCTGGAAGTCAGGAAAGGGGGGTAGGGTCTCTACAGGTCTACAACTAGCAGGAAGCCAGAGCTGGGTGTGGAACCCAGACGCTCTGACAGGGGACATGGGCATCTTAAAACCTGCCCCACAAGCATCACTTTGATGTCTTTCATTGGGCACCTTCCCTCGGTAGCAATGACTACTTGTGAGCAATTGTGAGCAGCCGGCTCCCCCTCCCCTCTCCCCACCTCCTTCTCCTGAGCCCCAAGAATGTCTCAGCAGCTGGACTCCTAGTGTCCACCTACAAAAGAATTTCCAAGTTTTTCTGTCTAGGAAATTCATACTCGTTCAGTTTTGGAGATTCAGAAAGCACGGGAAACATCACCCATCGGTGAAAACCACTTGTCTTGTTTCCTATGCATATACCTTATGTAGATTTTGTGCATATATACTTAAGTATTGTTTTAAAGATACATGTGAAAGGAAGAGAGAGGTTTTCCATCTGCTGATTCACTCCTCCCAAATGGCCGCAGTATCCAGGTCAAGAGCCAAGAGCCAGGAACGCCATCCTGGTCCCTCACGTGGGAGGCAGGGAACCAGGTACTTGGGCCGTCTTCCGCTGACTTCAGGTGAATTAGCCTGGAAAAGCGGAGCAGCTGGGACTCGAACTGGTGCTCCAGGATGGGTTCCTGGCCTTGCAAGCGGTGGCTTGACCCACTGCACCACAACACGGGCTCTGCTCCAGTATTTTAAATAGCATGCAGGATCCATTGGGTTTTTCTTCAACGGCTCTGGAGTCGTGACCCTGTGCTGCTGGGCGATAGTGCTTGGTGAGCATCTCTGTTCATAGGTTCTCTCTCCTGGTGAGTTCATTTGAGTTAAGTTCTCTGGCAAGCGTGCAGAGGTACGATCCTGGCTTTTTAAAGCTCCTCCTATACGGGGCTGAAATGCTTTCCAGAGGATTGTGCCAATTTACATAACCACAAGCAGCAAAGGTAAATGTCTGCCAACGCAATAAATAGCATTGTGGATTCTGTGTAATCCAAGATCTCTGTTTTGATCTAGTTGACTGGTGATCTAGATTATGAAAATCCAAGTAATCTGGCAGCCGGCAATGAATACACAGTGATGATCCAGGTGCAGGACATCGCCCCTCCTTACTATAAAAGCAAGTAGCAGCTTTTATTTACTTTCTATATTTATGTTGTAATTGGAGAAGTAGAGAGAGAGAGAGAAGAGAGAGAGAGAAGAGAGAGTGCTTCCGTCTGCTGGTCACTCCCCAGATGCCTACAGTGGCAAGGCTGGGCTGGGCCAAAGCTATCCAGGTCTTCTATGTGGGGAGCAGGGACTCAGCTACTTGGGCCCTCACCTCTGCCTCCCAGGTCTGCAACTAGCAGGAAGCCAGAGCTGGGTGTGGAACCCAGACGCTCTGACAGGGGACACGGGCATCTTAAAACCTGCCCCACAAGCATCACTTTGATGTCTTTCATTGGGCACCTTTCCTCGGTAGCAATGACTAAGCTGTGCCAGGCACCCCAAGGTGTTGTGCTGTAGCTCCTCTTCCCTCTAGTAAGGCTCTCGGTATGGGACCTCTGTTTAAAAAATTTTTTTAATTAATTTATTTTTACTGAAAATTCAGGGAGACAGAGTAAGAGATCTTCCATCTATTGGTTCACAACCCAAATACCCACCACAGCTGGGGCTGGGCCAGACTGAGCCAAAAGCCAGAAACTCAATCCCAGTTTCCCACATAGGCGGCAGGAGTCCAAGTACTTGAGCCATCACCTGCTGCCTCCCGGGGTAGTGCACTAGCAGGAAACTGGCAGCAGGAGTGGTGCTGGAAGTTGAACCCAAGCACTATGAGACAGAATGCGTAGCTCAACCACTATGCCAAGCCTCCATCCCAGGGCCCTCCACTTCCTTGGCTGAATGACAATTAAGTCTTTTAAAGGTCTCTCTTTCAGTTTTGTACCTCTACATAAATGCATCGCCCACATTTTTGCCAGTGACTAACACCTTCATATAACTTCCTTGGCTAACACCCTTGAGTGCGTCCTGTGGCTGTCAATTCAAGTTCAAACTCTTTGGCTTAGCATACGGGGATTTGATGCTCTGGCCTGTGCTTAACAGTCTAGCTTGAGCTCACTTACTCCCTTCCAAGGCACCGCCTCCTCCTTCCCAATGAGGCCAAAGAACTTGCAGCTTTCCTGAACGATTTATGCAGGCTTACACCTTGGCATCTTTGCATATGCCTCGAACCGCCCCCCATCCAGGCCCCTCCCCATTTTACCCATCCAGTTTGTCTAACTCTGCCCTTGCTGGGTTTGCCAGCCTCTAGGTTCTGCCGTAGTGACCTGCACGTGTGTTTATCAGAGGAGCCCCTGTAATGAAGCCCGCACGCAGAAACTGTTTTATTTATTTATTTATTTTGACAGGCAGAGTGGACAGTGAGAGAGAGAGACAGAGAGAAAGGTCTTCCTTTGCCGTTGGTTCACCCTCCAATGGCCGCTGCGGCCGGCGCACCGCGCTGATCCGAAGGCAGGAGCCAGGTGCTTCTCCTGGTCTCCCATGGGGTGCAGGGCCCAAGCACTTGGGCCATCCTCCACTGCACTCCTGGGCCACAGCAGAGAGCTGGCCTGGAAGAGGGACAACCAGGACAGAATCCGGCGCCCCGACCGGGACTAGAACCTGGTGTGCCGGCGCCGCAAGGCAGAGGATTAGCCTATTGAGCTGCGGCTGTTTTAAAACCTTAAAGAGGGGCCCTCACTGTAGCCCAGTGGGCTAAACCACGGCTTGCGATGCCAGCATCTCGTACCTGAGCACCGGTTCGAGTTCCAGATCCTCAACTTCCAACCCAGCTCCCTGCTAACCTAGGAAAGCAGCAGAAGGCTGCCCAAGTGCTTTGGCTCCTGTCACCCATGCGGAGACCCGGATGGAGTTTCCGGTTTCTGGCTTCAAACTTGGACCACCTCTGGCCATTACAGCCATTTAGGGGAGTGAAGCAGCAGATGGAAGATCTCTTTCTCTCTACCACTCTGCCTTTCAAATAAATAAATAAATAAATATTTTAAAAATGTTGAGGAAATGAATAAGGAGTGTGATTTAAAATTTTTTCCTTTTTCTGTTTTTAGATGACATCTACCTTTACATCGTAACAAGGCCAGAAAATGAGTTTCCTCTGGTGTTTGATAAGCCATTCTACATATTTAATGTGTCAGAAAACAGACCAGGTAACTGGGAGACAAGACAGCGCATGCGCTCCGGGGGCGGGCGGCCGGCTCTGCAGTTCATGGAAGACATGTGTGCTTGGTGCCTTTTTTTTTTTTTTAATCCTCCTTGCTGCTGAGAAACCCTGCAAGCTGAACTTGGATTTTGGAAGCTGTTGATAAAACTGCGTTTGAACCCCCTGACTGCTGCCTTTGTCAGCTCACCCTACTCTGCTAATCCCCCATTTCTTTTCTTTTCTTTCCTTTTTTTTTTTTTTTTTGGACAGGCAGAGTTAGACAGTGAGAGAGAAAGAGACAGAGAGAAAGGCCTTCCTTTCCATTGGTTCTCTTCCAGTCCAGCTAATCCCCCATTTCTGTAGCATGTGTTTCCTCTTGGTCTCCACCAAGATTTTTATCCCGCTCACTCAGAAAACTGGAATTTAAACATGGAGAGGAGGTTTCCTGTTTCTAAATATCTTCTTCACTGAAAAACAAAATGAAGACATTGTCTCCATCTGCTCTTCGAATTTCCTGCCCCTTGCGTGGTCTTAGCGCCCTCAGCGCTCCGGCTTCATTTGCTCCCATCTCTCCCTCTTATGAGGTGAGACTGGTCTCTCCCTAAGACAGTCTGGTCGACAAAACTCTTGCATGGCTTTTCATTTGAGGATCATGGATGCATCTTCCATGGGAGAGAAAAAAAAAAAAACAGCCCCAAACCAAATCAATGACTCTCCATTTTATTCTTTTTTAAGATTTACTTATTTAAAAGGCAGAATTACAGAGACAGAAGGAGAAAGAGAGAGAGAGAGAGAGAGAGAGAGAGAGAGAGGAGATCTTCCATCTGCTAGTTCACTCCTCAAATGGCTACAACACCCAGGGCTGGGCCAGGCTGAAGCCAGGAGCTAGGAGGTTCCTCCAGGTCTCCCAAGTGAGTGCAGGGGCCCAAGCACTCAGGCCATCTTTACTGCTTTCCCAGGTGCATTAGCAGGGAGCTGATCGGAAGTGGAGCAGCTGGGATATGAACTGGCACCAGGATGCTCGCGTCCCAGGCAGTGGCTTTACCCACTACACAACACCGGTCCCTATTCTCTTTCTTTAAAATGGTGTCCTCTTCCTGACATTACACTTTGAAACTAAACACAGGCGGGTGCCATGGCTCACTTGGTTACCCTCCGCCTGCGGCACCAGCATCCCATATGGGCACCGGGTTCTAGTCCCAGCTGCTCCTCTTCCAGTCCAGCTCTCTGCTGTGGCCTGGGAAGACAGTGGAGGATGGCCCACGTGCTTGGGCTCCTGCACCCGTGTGGGAGACCAGGAGGAAGCACCTGGCTCTTGGCTTCGGATCGGCCATTTGGGGGGTGAACCAACAGAAGGAAGACCTTTCTCTCTGTCTCTCTCTCTCACTGTCTACCTCTACCTGTTAAATAAAAAACAAAAACAAAAACAAAAAAAGCTAAACACAAAAACAAGGCCCAGGGACTGTGCTGTGCCAGGGAAAGCAGCAGTAGATGACGCCAGTGTTGGGCTCCGGTCACCCACATGGGAGAACGGAATGGAGTTCCAGGTTCTTGGCTGTGGCCTGATCCAGTCCCGGCCATTGTGGCCATTTGCAAACTGAACCAGAGGACGGAAGATCCGTCTCTTCATTCCTTTTCTTTCTCTCTCTCTCTCATCATCCCCCCATCTGGAACTCTGCCTTTCGGGTAAATAAATCTTTTTTTTTTTTTTTTAAATCTCTTTTAAAAAAAGAAGGTCCAAAGAAAATTGTTTTCAGCTCTGATGGTTTCCCCAGTAAATAACACGTTCAACAAGAATGAGCTATTTAGGAATTCACAGGTCTTACTACAGGGTCATGTACTTAGTGCTGGGGCCTAGACCTGAACAGGAGCAAGTGCTTCTGCCCTTGAGGAGAGCAATTAATGAGAAAGAACTTCCAGAAAACAAGCCAAACCAGAGCTCCAACAGTCCCACCAACAGTATTTGTGATATAGGCAAAATGGAATGGTATTTAAAATCTACACTCTGTAACCATCAATTGCTAAATTTCCTGAAATTTTTTTCATCTGGTTCATAAGAGCAATTCATGCTCATTATAGAAAATTCAAAGCATACAAGAGACTTTTAGACAACGGTGCTGCAGAAAGGTGTGTATAAGGATTGGGCGTTCTTTGCATGGTGTTTATGATACCAACTAATGGGGGTCCTTGGAGTGCATATAAAGCCACAAATTGTCTTCTACAGCTCATGATGCTGCTGCATGCATGGATGATAGAGCCGGTTGCTGGGGGGTGCTTGCTGGCATTATTTCAATTTACTAGAATTCAGGCATAAAATACACAGAGTTTGAATAGCAAGGAGGCCTCCAAAAACCCTTCTTCCATGGCCGTGGGGCCATCTACTCAGCCCCACACAGCAGCCTCACTCCGGTACTCATTCCGGCAGCTATGACCCGGGTTGGACAGGTGCACGCGGCTGATCCAGACTTCCCGAAGAGCAGCATCATGTACTCCATCTCCAGCGGAGGGGCTGGCCTCCAGTACCCGAATGTATTTTGGATCAATCCCAAGACAGGAGAACTCCAGCTGGTGACTAAAGCAGACCATGAAACAGTCCCAGTCTACACCCTCAGAATCCAGGCCACCAACAGCGAGGACACAAGCCTGGTCACCGTGAGTGCCACTGTCTGATTAACTGATTGGTTCAGGGTCTCTCGTCCCCTCGAGGTGTTCCCATGGCTGTGGGGACTCTACACAGGCACATCCTAGAGATATGGTGGGGAATGAGTAGGTGACTGGGAGAAGCACTGAGACAGGTGACCAGCAATCGGGACATCTGCTGAGCCCACAAACAGCTGCTTTGTGGGGCAGAGTTCGTGCCGTGGCCCTCTGAATCCCGCTTTGCTTTTGCCATGGGCTTGTGGTGAGATGCACAGGCCCGGAAGTTGGCTGTGGTTTTGTAGGTATGCATTTCCTTCCCAAGAGCAACTTCTGCATATTCTGAGCTCCCATGCCCCCAACACACACACACACACACACACACACACACACACACACACACCAGGTGGGAAGATCTCACAACTCCCTCAGAGGCTGAGACCGTGGGAAGTACAGATGCTGGGTCAGTAGGGCTGGGGCCGGCCATCCCGTGCTTCTAACCTGCTTCCAAGTGGTGCCCATGTGCTTGGCTGCAGGTGCACTTGAAGTTTATTCATTTACTTTTACTTATTTGAAGGGGAGGGGAGAGAGAGAGAGAGAGAGAGAGAGGTGTTCCATCTACTGGTTCACTCCCCAAATGGCCACAACAGTTAGGGCTGGGCCAGGTCAAGGTCAGGAACCAGGACCTCCATCCAGGTATCCCCTCTGGATAGCATGGACCCGGATAGCTGAGTTATCATCTGCTACCTCCTGGGGGTGCACATTAGCAGGAATGCTGGCTTGGCAGTAGAGTTAGGACTCAGACCCAGGCACTGGTATATGGGATGCAAGTATCCCAAGCGGGGCTTAGTTGAGTGCACTACAGAGCTTGCCTCCATAGTTACCCTTTAAAAAAAAAAGATTTAGGGGCCGGTGCTGTGGCATAGCTGGTTAGGCCACAGACTGCAGTGCCGGTATTCCATATGGTGCTGGTTCCAATCCTGGCTGTTCCACTTCTGATCCTGCTCCCTGCTAATGCACCTGGGAAAGAAGTGGAGGATGGTCCAAGTCCCTTGGCTCCTAGCTTTGGCCTGACACAGCCCTGGTCATTGGGGCCATTTGGGGAGTCAATCAGTAGATGAGAGATTCATTCTCTCTCTCTCTCTCTCTCTCTCTCTCTCTCTTTCTTATTCTCTCACTGTCACTCTGCCTTTCACATAAGCAAATATTTTTTAAAATTTTTAAAAATTTATTTATGTGAAAGGCAGACCGATAGAGGGAGAGAGAAAGAGAGATCTTCCATCTGGAAGTTCACTCCCCAGATGGCCACAATAGCCAGGACTGGGCCAGCCAAAGCCAGGAGCTAGGAACATCATCCTGTTCTCCCATGTGGGTGGTGGGGGCCCAAGCCCTTGGGCCATCATCCACTGCTTTCTCAGGTACATCAGCAGGGAGCTGGATCAGAAGCAGAGTAGCTGGGATTCAAACCAGCACTCCAGTGTGGGATGTGGGATTCTGAGAAGTGGCTTAACCCACTGCACCACAACGCCAGCCCCATTGCATGGCCACACTTTGAATAGCAAGGGTCTAATAGGTCCGTGTTGTCAGTGGTTAGGATTATCTGGGACTTACATGATAGCCACAAAGACTCAACTATTTTTTTTTGGACTTTCCTATTAAAGTGAAAAAACATGCAGGCAGAATAGACTCTTGGCTAACGGCAGGCAGCCCAGTGTGATCCAGACAATGACTGCTTCAGAGTCAGGAGACCAAGTTCAATTTCTCAACCTTGATCCCAATTTTCTGAGGGGGTCCAGGGAGTGCTTATCTCTGTGTCCCTATTTCTCTACCTCTTCAATGGTGAGGCACCCTGATAACCCAATGTGCAAATAGTCCAGGGCCTCTGATAACTTGCTTTGAATTACAGGGATGGTGTTTTGAAAGATGTGTGAGTCTCGCCATTGCTAGCTAGGGAACGCTGCAGATAACTGCAGGGTTTGCTAGGCCATGATTTTTTTTTTTTTTTTTTTTTTTGAGAAAAATGAATGGACTCCACTTTGGGAGCAACTCCAGTGAACATTTCAATTTATTCCTGGACTCAGAAATAGCGGAAATCCCCAAATTTCAAAGGTAGAATGAATATGACTCAAAGTGCGTGAGCTGTTAAAAAGGGTGATGAACTAAGTGATCACATACGTCCCTTTCAGGGCTGACAGTCTTTGGTTCTGCCTTGGCAGGCTTCCCAGCCTCCGTTCCAATTCACCAGGCATAAAAGGCAGTGATGAAAGAGAACGGGCTGGCCTCCACTTGTGGCAGGTTCACTCCCAGCTTAGCGCCGTGAGAATAACCCAGGTTGCAGATGAGATCTTGTCTTGCCCTGGCCCACTCACTCGAGCCCCGTGCTCCCAGCCCAGCTGCTTGTTAGAATCAGCTGGGGACCATAAAAGAGATGCCTGGGCCCCACCCTTCAGGGATACCAACTCAGGTGTCTGAAGTGGGACCAAGGAAGCCGAGCCAGGCTTGAGAATTGTTGCTGGATATGCCAAAGGTAGGGACTGACCCTCCAATTCATGAGGGGCACCAAGCACAAAGCACTGGGGGTCACTGTGTATCCAGAACTAGTACTGGAAAACCACTGGTTATTGTCTTCATGGGAGCCCATGTACCCAGGGCATGCGGGTGGGGAGACATGGGAATGTATCCACACAATACATGCACACATGTAACAGCATATGTAACATATGTGTAACACACACACACGTGACGGCATAGCAGCCAGCATTGTGGCACAGCTGCTAAGCTTAAGCTGCTGCTGGCAATGCCAGCATCCCATATGAGATTGTGGGTTTGAGTTTTGACTACTCTGCTTCCGATCCAGCTCCCTGCTAATGCACCCGGAGAGGTAATGGAAGATGGCCCAAGTACTTGGGTCTCTGCCACTCATGTGGGAGACCCGGATGCACTTTCTTCCTGGCTTTTTTTTTTTTTTTTTTTTAAATTTTTGACAGGCAGAGTGGACAGTGAAAGAGAGAGACAGAGAGAAAGGTCTTCCTTTTGCCGTTGGTTCACCCTCCAATGGCCGCTGCAGCCGCCACGGCCGGCACACTGCGGCCGGCGCATCGCACTGATCCAAAGCCAGGAGTCAGGTGCTTTTCCTTGTCTCCCATGGGGTGCAGGGCCCAAGCACTTGGGCCATCCTCCACTGCACTCCCTGGCCACAGCGGAGAGCTGGCCTAGAAGAGGGGCAACCGGAACAGAATCTGGCACCCCAACCGGGACTAGAACCCGGTGTGCCGGCGCCGCAAGGCGGAGGATTAGCTTCCTGGCTTTCATCTGGCCCAGCCCCAGCTATTGCAGCCAAATGGGGAAGAAACCAGCAAACAGAAGATCTTTCTCTTTTCCTCTTGCTCTCTCTCTGTCACTCTAACTTTCAAATAAATAAATAAATAAATAAATAAGGCTAACAGCATAGGATTTGGAGCATGACAAACCTGAATTCAAATTCTGGCTTCACCCCTCTCTAATCATCTAACCTTTCTGAGCCTTTGTTTTCTTGTTTGTAAAATGGGAATAATCGTGTTGTCTATCTCATGTGAGGTTAAGTGGGCTGACCCCGGGACCAGGGCCTGGTACATAGTAAGTCCTCAGCAAGTTTCCCATAATCAAGAATGGTCTCCTTCTTGCTGCCCTAGGTGACTGTGAACATCCTTGATGAAAATGATGAAAAGCCAGTTTGTATCCCAAACTCCTACGTCCTGGCTATCCCAGAGGATCTGCAAGTTGGCACAAATATTCAGAATTTCAAGCTGACGTGCACTGACCTTGATTCCAGCCCCAGGTCTTTCCGTTACTCCATTGGTCCAGGTACAGTGCTAGGGGTCTACCTCTCTGGGCCCTGCTCCTGAAGACTCCACAGGGGTCCTGGGAGAATGAGGTGGTGGGGTCTGCGGTCGCACACAGAGCTGGGCATGATGTGAGCAGTGGGGCTAGGGGAGAGAGAGATGAGGCTCTAATGGTTCCTGATACACAACTATTCCCATTTTACAGACAAGAAAACAAAGGCTTAGAGAGGTTAGATGATTGACCTAAGGCCATTTAGCTGGAGAGGGGTGGAGCCAGGACTGGCATTCAGGTCTGTCCTGCTCCAAATCCTCTGTTGTCCCTCTGCTTCCCGGGGCTGCTCGTGACTTCCCCTTCTCACCTGACCCTCCCAGACCCCACACCTGGCCGCTCAGAGGCCTCGGGAAAGGGGAAATCCCACTGATGCTGCACACCCCCTCCCAAACTCCCAGACCGTGATATCAGCCTTAAATTGCTACACGAGTGTAATTAAAAAAAAAAAATAAGTTCCATCCAGCTCCCTCAACTGCCTCTCTTCCTGAAAGCTTGTACTGGGGGCAGGGAACCCCAGGCCTCTCTCTGGATAAGAATAGATTAAATAGATTAAATGCATTTTGAAACATGTCCCCAGGAATTCTCTTCTGCTCCATTCATTTTCTCTCTTTAAAAATATGCCATGGTGGGGAGGGAAGAAAAAAAAAAAAGAACACCCCTCAATGGAAATTAGACCAAAATAGCTCCTCTAATGAAGTGCTGGGGGCCTGAGATTTAAACCCAAACAAGCAGAGCAATTCCGCGTGAAAGAGTGAAAATCCATCGCGGCCTCCTGCTGAGCCCTTGGCAGAGCAGGAACTTGAACGGAACAGGCTGTGTCACAAAGCCCAGGGGCAGGCCCCGCCTAGAGACTGCAGTTGCTGCAGATGGAAATGATCCCTACCAGGAACACCAAGGCCTTCGTGGAGCCCTGGGCTGCAGAGGGGGTAAAACTTGCATCATCTCCTGCTCCATTTCCTGGTTTGCAGTCGGTAATGAGTCTGGAGGCACCAGAGGAATGAGCATGAGGCAGCGTTTCAGCCCCAGGCTCCCTGAGCTGCGAGCCGGGAGCTCCAGCAGAGCTGTGTGTGTGTGTGTGTGTGTGCACGCACGCGCGCTCAGGGATTCATGGCGTGGGTGCACGAGGACCTGGGGCTGCAGTCCTTGCGAAGCTGGGAGGCCCCTCCCTTTGGGGGGCACCAGGGTCAGTGTCAGCAGTAAGACCAGGTTCTATGGGAGTCATGGGGGAGCTTGACTTCTGACCAGGGAAGTGGCCTGCCCTCTCCTCCTGGTGCCCACTCATGTCTCCGTGTGAGTCACATGTGTTGGTGCCAAATCAGTGATAAGCTAGCCGGGGCTGCACCCGGGATGCAGAAACCTCTGCCTGATCCCCAGCACGAGGGCGTCTAGGATGCATGTCCTGCTGTCTAGGGTGCATTTTCCACTCATCTGTGTTTGCAGCCACACTGATTGTGAGCAAGAGTTTCTCTGTGTTAATGAAATCTCCGGGGCTGGCCAGCGCTGTGGCTCACTTGACTAATCCTCCACCTGCGGCGCCGGCACCCCGGGTTCTAGTCCCGGTTGGTTCTGTCCTGGTTGCTCCTCTTCCAGTCCAGCTCTCTGCTGTGGCCCGGGAAGGCAGTGGAGGATGGCCCAAGTGCTTGGACCCTGCACCCCATGGGAGACCAGGAGGAAGCACCTGGCTCCTGGCTTCAGATTGGCGCAGCACTGGCCATAGTGTCCATTTTGGGGGGTGAACCAACGGAAAAGGAAGATCTTTCTCTCTGTCTCTCTTTCTCACTGTTTAACTCTGTCTGTCAAAAAAAAAGAAAAGAAAAGAAAAGAAAAAGAAAAAAGAAAAGAAAAGAAAAGAAAAGAAAAGAAAAGAAAAGAAAAGAAAAGAAAAGAAAAGAAATCTCCGGGGCAGCTGAGGGCTCCAATGGCTCAGCCCTGGTGCCTCAAACAGGCGAGGACATTTGAGAAAAAGATCACTTGTCTTCTACATTTTGCTTTCTCGTGGCCTTCCAACACCCTTGCATCAAATCCCACCTAGGCAACATCAACGGTCATTTCACCTTCTCTCCCGATGCCGGATCCAACGTCACACGTCTGCTGCTGGCATCCCGCTTTGACTATGCTGGTGGGCTTGACAAGACCAGGGACTACCGACTCCTCGTCTACATAACGGATGACAACTTGCTGTCGGGCAGGAAGAGGGCCGGGGCTCTTATTGAAACAGGGACAGTGACCCTGAGTATTAAAGTCATCCCCCAGCCAACCACGATGGTCACCACAACTCCCTGGGTAAGGACACCCCCCCCCACCCGGAATTACCTTCCCTTATGACGGACAGCAAGGGAGCCCTTTGATTCAGGAGGTAGGTGGATGGCCTGAGGAGAGCTGAGGTGTTGAGGCTGCACTGGACAAGACGCAGAGTAGTAGCGAAAGATTGGGGTGACACCTTGCACCTGTAGAACCATCCCTTCTTTGTTCTAATGGAGTGAGTGTTTGTGCAGGGACCCGGGATGGATCAGCCACACCCTGCATGGTGCATGGGGTGCAGGAGCTGGTTCTCACATGCGTATATCCAGTTTCACCCTGCCCGGCCCCCTTCCTGCTTGCTCCCCAGAGCCCTGCATGTCACTGTCCATGAAAGCAGGTAGCCAGTTGCCACATGCGCCTCTCCGCTTCTTTCCAAGGGTCCTTTGCATCAGTATGCTATCTACTTCCCACCTGCCACTCCAGAAAAATTCACTCGGTGCACAGATACTGGCTTACTGACTATAATGTGCCAGTCAACCAGTGAGCAAGCCAAGATGGAGCCCTGCTCTCTCGGAGTTAACATTCTAGGTCAGTGATTCTCCAGCTGGGGCTCCCGGCCTAACAGCATCAGCACCACCTGCAAACTTGTCAGCAACACAAATTCTTAGGCCCTCCCCAGATGATTAACGTCCGATGTCACCCAATGGTGGTCGTCATCATGACCCCCAAGGCAGGATAGGGTACCTGGAACCCCCACCCTCCCTCCCAACCGACTGGATCAGAAACTCTAAGGGGTAGGGCCCAGCCCTCCGTGCTTTGAACAAGCCTTCCAGTGGGCCTGTGATGCACAAATTAAGTCTGAGAGCTGCTGGCCTAGAGAGGGAGACGGAGTACAAACAAGTACACACATTAAGAAAAGTAACTGCAGATGGTGCCATAACAGAATGGACCTGGAGGGAGCTTTGGACTCTGACCACAGGAATAGGTCATTGGCGCTGTTGTTCCTGCCCCTTTCCCTCCTCCACCTGCTCCTAGCAAGAGCCGCACCCCCTGGTGAGCAAGCCTAGATTTGTAGCCAGAGGAAAACTCATCAGAATCTGAGCAAACTACCTAGGGGGGTCCCTGGCCAGTCTGGCTTCTCAGGGTCTTCCCTGAGACTGTGCTGTCTGCACTGGAGTCCGAAGGATCCCAGTGAACAGGTGCATCTGACGCCATGGAGGCTGTCAGTAGCAGGAGCTGGGTAAGGAACCTGCCACCTTTCTTGGGCTTATAGTGTGACCTGATTGTGCCAAATCTGATTTTGAAATCTCCATAACTTCTTTGTTATCTGTCTCGCGCGCTAGGGAACAGATGCGGAATTTGAGGTTTCACTGCGGTATCAGCCCACTCATCTGGCCGTGGCGGCTTGCATCAAGCCAGCACTGCGAGGCCTACAAGGTGTTAAAGCAACAACCTCCATGGCTGCTGCCTTTTCAGTGACAGCCAACGGCTATATTAGCCCCTGGGTGATGCGAGGATAGGGCAGAAAAAAAATGCCAATGGGCTTTTTAGTTTTGGGGAAGGGGCAGAAAGGTAGAAATTAGGCTTGGCGTTGTTTCTCAGTTCCCTGAATGTTCTGGATTTTGACTTAAAGGGTATCTGAAAAATCCTATCAAGAAGGCAATGGGTTGCACCGCAAGAGCTGTGACCACACAGATGTATAGCATGTAGAGCAAGACTAAGAGTTGACTGCAAAGTGCTGGGATAGACACTCAACATTCAGGAGGTACTGGATGGCCAAGATGCTACCACCCTCCTCTCACCCTCCCCGCTGTCTGTCTGTTGTTCAAGCCCAGGGTCACCTACCAGATCCTGAAGAAGAACATTTACTCTTCCTCTGCATGGTATGTGCCTTTTGTCATCACGCTGGGCTCCATCTTGCTTCTGGGCCTGCTGGTGTCCCTGGTCGTCCTGTTGGCCAAAGCCATCCTCAGACACTGCTTCTGGAAGACCAGGGTGGACAAGAAGCTTCTGTAAGTTGCCAGTGCACTGGGCCCTTTCCTCCACTTCCTTAGGACAGTGCTGCCGATACACTGTCAGGAGACGGGGGAATGGAGACTTAGGGTTTCCCCACAGAGTGAGGTGCCTGGAGCTGAGGGCAAGGAACCCCGGCTCCCCGCTCCTGGTGGACCCTCTTTGTCACCTGTGGGCCCAGGGAATCCTTCCCTTGATGGACTCTCAGTGAAGGTGGACCATCAACCTTGTGATGACCTTGCCCTAGATAAAAGCAGCAGAAATGCCAGGAAGCCAGCAGCGAGAGGCTGTGCTGGGTCCTTATGTGTAGAACACTGGAAGTCTGAGATGGGATGAAAGCAGGCACTAAAAAGCAGTGGCTCACGGGGGCTTTGTGAGACTCAGCGATCTTTGTGGGCTTCCTGCTCGGGGCCATGAGCACAGGCCTGTTTTCTCTCCTTGCCATTCTCACCTGCTCAGTAAGACGTCTCTCCTTGTGACGATCCGAAGAATGTCTTCTCCCGGCTGATGCGGGGTAGGAGAGGGGATGGAAGAGAGCAGGGCGTTGTTACCAGCCTCAGCCGGGTTCTGGATTCTCGACAGCTCTTGCAAAGCTGGCTCTGGGCCTGGGCTTTAGATTTAGACAGGGCCTCGCTTCAGATCTTGGCTCAAACCCGCTGAGCTTCAGTTTCCTTATTTGTAGAACTCAACAATTAGATGCACACATTCAAATAAGCACTTAGCGGTATTCCAGACATAGAGCAAATGTTTCGTATGCTATAGGCGTATTTTTAAAAATCTTGTTGCATTGTTCTTCACAGCACATTCCCAGTGAGTTTAGAATTCTAGATGCCAAGTTTAACGCCATGCCCAAGTACCTTGGGGTATTGGAAGTTCTGTCTTAGAATTCCTCAATGGCACAAAGGAGGGCCGTTAAGAAGCATGTGCCTTCTGAAGGCATTTCGAGATTCACTACTGTCAATTAATTCGCAAATCTGTGGATGCAAGATTATATAAAAGTATAAGGCATTAGCATAAAGATGCGCATTGAATTTTGACATTGTTATTGGGGAAGTTTGTTGCTCTTAGCAACCCTTGACTTCAAGGTAAGAAATCTTTGACCATCTGCTGTAATTAAAAAGGGCATTCTTACCTGGACTCTACCCACAAATGGATTTGTGGGGGAAAAAAAAACTGACTCCAAAAGAGTGATAGTTAAGCTTGTCAGATGGTAGGGTCCTGTAATGGGATTTGGGTAAAGTACCGTAAGGAGTAGTCCAGTAAACATGGCAGCCCACTTGCAATTTATGGTCCCAATGTCAAATATGCACCTTGAACTTGTCTGTTTCAACCTACAATCTAAGTATTAATTGTTTCCAGCATGATTGGCTGAAAAAAAAATCAGCTAATGATTCAGACTCAGATCTGGACTCTAGAATGACCTGGAACCATGTGACAGCCAACATTTGGCAAATGCAAAGAATGAAACCAGGGTCATGGAATCATGGTGTTCAAGGACATCATGGAAAGGGCGGAGTCCAGATGCAGCGCCTCATGCTACAGGAAGCCAACGTTTAACTGCCAGCCTTGCTGTGCGCGAGCCGTCAGCTCAGCCGGCTACTGGGCAGAAACATGGGACAGGAAGACTTGTGGGCAGGCTGCCTGGGGCGGGCGTGTCCTCACTAGGTGTCCTAATCAGGAACAACACCTTCCCTGGATTTCTGTAAGGCGATAATTTTCAAACTCCCCAAATTCCCTCATCTAAAACCCATAGTGATGGGGGGCCTCGTTTGGAATCGGGGTGGGAGTCTAGCCTTCCAGTTGGCCCCCAGCCCTGGTGCCTCTGAGTCCTGAGGATCACCACTGCCCAAAGGACCTGGTGTTGGGTGTGTGCCAGGTCAGAATGCTTTCAGGTTATTTCATGTCCATCCTTTCCCCACACAGGGCAAAGAAAGGAGGTATGTACAGCATTTTTCTTTTTTCTTATTTTTTTTAAAAAAAATTATTTTATTTGAAAGGCAGAGTTACAGAGATGGACAGAGAGAGAGAGAGGGAGGGAGGGAGAGAGCATGCTTTCATTTGCTGGTTCACTTCCCAAACGGCTGCAATAGTAAGATCTAGGCTAAGCCAAAGTCAGGAGCCAAGAACTCCATCCGGGTCTCCCACATGGGTGCTGAGGCTCAAATACTTAGGTCATCTTCTGCTGCCTTCTCAGCTGCATTGACAGGAAGCTGGACAGGAATCGGAACAGCAGGGACTCAAAGTGGCACCGTGATTCGGGATGTTGGCCTAGCAAGTGGCGGTTTAACCCGCTGCACCACGCCGCCAGCCCCGCTTGTTTGTTTCTGTGCTCTGCTGTGCTGCATCTGAAGGCACAAACTTGACAGAGAAATCAGGGTTCAGTCATGCATTTGAGGGCTCTCAGCCACACCACCCGTGAGTGGAGCACAGCAGAGGTCAGAGGTAGCTGGAGAAAGGGCACGGAGTGTGATGCCTTTGACCCACTGGGATCTCTCCCCTGGGTCCCGCCTGCTCCCCACTGGGTGGGACAGGAATAAAGAATTCTCCGTGTGTTCACCACAGCGTATACTTGCTGCTGCATGTTGGGGGCAGTGGTCACTCCTGATGACACCCAAGGCTCTTGCACCCGTGCTTCTTTGCCAAGAAAACATGCTACTTTACTCCCCAGTGGTAATCCATGCAGTCAAGTGCATACGTTATCCAGGTCAGACTAGTTTGAAAGAGGAGCAGGGGGCAATCAGATAAACAGAAACAGCTGCATGGTTTTAAGGACCTTGTGCAAGTCCCAGGCCTGAGGAAGTGTCCCACCCTGCCCTGGCCAGCCAGTTGATGCCTCATGGTGGCTCCAGGCGCTGAGGAGAGACAGAACAAAGTCTGAGAAAGTATTTTTTTAAAATAATTCTTGGGGGCAGGCGTTTGGCACAGCAGTGAAGCCATTGTTTGGGACACTTGAATCTCACATTGGTGTGCCTCTGTGGGGAGCAATCCGGACTAGACTGAGTTACTGGAATTAAGACTTATTCTATGCATCTGCTCTCCCACAATATGGCGCTGGGAGAGAAGTAAACAGCTTCTGCACAGCTGCCTCCAGTTCAACCAATAAACTGTAGGACTTGCTCCTGATTGGAGGAGAGCAGCGTACTCGGCGTGTGGGCAGCCGAGTTGGGATTGGTGGAAGAGGACTATAAAGGAGGAGAGAGACGGCATGCACTAGGAACATCTAAGGGGAACATCTGAGGGAACACCTGTGCAGCCCCCGGGAAAGCCGGCCGGCGGTGTGCCGCTCCCCTGCGGAAGTGGGGAATGTGGCCAGGGGGAACTGCCCTTCCACGGAGGTGGAAGGGACAGTAGCCAACCCGGGAAGGACCAGCAGCAAACCCGGGGAGGGCCGAGCAGACGAAAGAACAGCGCAGGGTCCTGTGTCGTTCCTCCACGAAGAGGGGGAGCGACATGCCTCGGTTGGAGTCCTGGCTCAGCTCCTGATTCCAGCTTCCTGCTAATGCACACCCTGGGAGACAGCAGAGGGTGGCTCAAGTGTTTGGGTCATTGCCATCCACATGGGAGACCCACATTTCTAGGTTCCTAGTATCAGCCTGGCCCAAGCCTCGCTGTTGTAAGCATCTGGCTAGGAGATCTCTGGCTCTCTGCCTTTCAAATAAATAATAAAAATAAAATTAAACTCCTTAGTTTAATCACAAGGCATGTGCATGCATGCAGAGAAATTTGATGATAATGGTTATTGATCATTTTGAGTGAGATGATTTTAATAAATGTTTTCACAAACTGTCTTCTATCCAAGTTACTCTTTAAAAAGTGCTTAGTTCCTCACATGGTAAACAAATGATCAACCCAATTTTTTTTTATTTCCGAGACCAAATTTGAAAGTTAATTCTTAGGCCCAGTAATAAAAATCAGGTGGAAAAAAGTAAAAAAAAAAAAAAGTTTAATTGTGTGTGTGTGTGTGTTTCTAAGATAGAAAGCTGCCAAAAAACATGTCTGCAGACAGCAAAATTCTTTGCCGTGTCTGTAAGATTGAGTTCAAAGGGGTAGAATTTTAAGGTCGATTTAGTGCCCAGGAAGCTTAACTTCTGCCTGTCCAATTCCCTGCAGGAATGAAGAATCCCAAGAGAGAGGTTGTGGTGGTGAGTATGGCCGGCCAGGGGCTCCCGCGTTGCCCACCCAGCCAGGCCCTGCCACACGCAGCCTGCTGGGGTGTTTTGTCATTCTGGGAGGCACTTGCGTTTGGCCACTGGAACAGATTGCTGTGTGACGAGCTCCTGATAGAATTTGTTCCCTCCACTGAACATGTCTGCTGATCTATTTGCAGAAGCACTGGATTTCATAAATATTGAGTAGTGATGTTTATTATCCACACCAGCTCTCCAGGAGAGTGAGTTGGGGGAGTGGAGCTTAAAGACCAGAACGTCAGCCTTCGACGGGATTTAATTTTTCTTTGCTCTTCCACAACGCTGCAGAAAACAGATAGAGAGGCAGCACAGCATGGGTCCGGGGTTGGCTATGCCCGCTTAGCCACACGGCTTTGGGGACTCCCTCACACATTTTGAAAACAATACAGATACAGGATAGCTGGAGAGTGGGCTCGGGTGATGGGCCTTCAAGGGGACTGTCCCAGTTCTTCCCCGCCCCCAGTAATAAGTCTCAGCAGTATCCAAGACCCATACATACAAGGCAGAGGTCATCATGGTGTGCTGGAATTTGAAGAAATTTTTCTGTACTTTCGTTTTATTTGAAAGGCAAAGAGACACACACAAACACAGAGATAGAGAAATCTTCCATTGGCTCACTCCTCAAGTGCCCACAACAGCCAGAGATGGGCCAGGGTGAAGCCAGGAGCCTGAAATGCAATCCAGGTATCGCATGTGGGCAGCAGGGACCCAAGTACTTGAGCCTCCCAGGGTGCACATTAGCAGGAAGCTGGGTCAGGAATGGAGCCAGGACTTGAACCAGGCGCTCCGATATGGGATTCAGGTATGTCCCCAGCAGTGTCTTAGACATTGCCTAGCACCTGCCCTGTGTCCTGGCATTTTCAGCTTTAGGTCCATCTCCTGAGGACACTTACACAGTCTGGCCAGTCTCCAAACAGGACAAAAGGGACATCTCTGGTCTATGGAGTTTTCTTCCTCTAAGTCAAACACCCTTGGGAATGCCACTCAGAGATGGCCTTTGCACTACATAGTGAGAGCTCACTTGGAAAATTTCATGGAATTAAAAGGCAAGTTTAGGGTCTGGTGTTGTGGCATAGCAGATGAAGCTGCTGCCTGTGATGCCTGTGATACCATATGGGTGCCAGTTAGAGTCCCAGGATGCTCCACTCTGGCTCCCTGCTAATGGCCTGGGAAAGTGATGGTGTTGAGTCCAAATTTCCCAATCAACCCACAAGGCACAGTCCTGGATGCAAAAGCAGAGGTTTATTTGTTACCAGCCGGCTGGGGGACCTCCTACCTGCACACAGCCATTTAGCACAGGCAAAGGCCCCTTCGTTTGCATAAGAGAGGTTTTTATAGCCTCACACTTGCAAGGGTGCAGGTCATCTCCTCCCTAGGTTACCTTCTTACTCTATATGGCAAGGTATTGGGACCCAACATGTTCATTGGTTCATTTAAACGTATAGGCTATATATGCTATGTGGCGGGAAGGCCACACAAAGGGGATGGCACGGGGAGTCACAGGCGGGAAGCATCGGGCCATAAATTCCAGGGGAGCATAGCAGGCAAGCAAGCAGCCAGAGTACAGAAGGCTCCAACTCCTACAGTGGAAGTCCTTGGGCCCCTGCGCCCATGTGGGAGACCTGGCGGAAGCTCCTGGCTCCTGGCTCCTGGCTTCGACCTGAGCCAGCCTCAGCCATTAGGACCATTGGGGGGGGGGGGGGGATGAACTAACAGATGGAATCTCTCTCTCTCTCTCTCTCACCCTCTCTCTCTCTGTAACTCTGCCTTTCAAATACATAAATATCTTTTTAAAAAGAGTGTTTTTAAAAAGGGGCAAGTTTATTTTGGTTCAAAAACTTGTTGAAATCCCTTGATAGTTTTTTTCATGATATGCATTTTCCACAAACTTTTAGGAGATCCTGCACAGGCATGCAGTTTCAAAGTTTTTTGTACCAGAATAAACTGATGTTTTAATTCTGTTTTCCATGGATATTTGGAAGCATACTTGTATTAAATCCGTCTATTACATAACTAAATCCCCATGACCGTGGAATGTGGGGCTATTCAGGAGTTGATCATCTACTCCCTGTTTCCTCTCTTCTTGGGGAGCTGCAGGGAAGTGAATAGGTGATCATGTTCATGGTGATGAGTGGCGCTGAGAGTCCTGCTGAACACCACACATTACGCTTGGTAGCCACAGGCTCTGTCTTTGGCACCAGTGAAGAGCGTTATGTGAGGGAGGGGGCGCTTTCCGGGAATCCAGGGACCAATGCATTGGGCACAGGTCAGATCGGGGACAGAGGCGTAGAGTCCCTGGTACAGGGCTCAAGGATGGCCCAGATGACACATGGCATTGGTCCCAGGCAAGGGGAGGCAGAGGGTGGGAGTACCAGGCCAGAGATGGGAGCACCTGCGGCTCACTTGTGCCCACCTGACGGGTCTACCTGGCAATGACCCCAGTGAGGCGACGTAGGTCTCAGCCTATGCTGCATGGTGTTTCCGGTCTTCCTCCTATGAGCTTAGATATCTCCTAAATCCCCAAGTGTGCATTGAAGGGCTCCCGCCTCCACATTGCCCAACACATCTCCGCTGTCACAGCCTTGTCATTCTGTATCGCGGGCTCTGTTCATCAGTGGCTGGCTTTGTCCAGGCCCTAACCACACCTGCCTTGGTCACTGCTCTGCCCCTAGCATCCAGCACAGTCCCTGTGAATAAACAAATGCCAAGGGGGCTTTGAGGAAGGACCCCCCCCCCACCAGGGCTGTGAAGAGGAGGAGGGGCCTCGCCTGGGGAAGAGGGGGGAGTGCCGGGCTGTGTCTGAGGCTGTCTGTTTCCTCTCCTTAGGAAACTGTCCAGATGAGCACCGTCTTTGATGGCGAGGCCACAGACCCAGGTAATTAAGTGCCATTGCCAGCCATAAGAAAGCTTTTCATAGTCCAGGCCGGCAGAGCCCCAGGGGGCCTTATGCAATTTCCTGCTCTTAACTCAGTTTGTCAATCCCTTTGGCTGCCTTGCCTAGGGTGCCGGCAGTCCTTCCTAGGCTACAATACACCGTGAGCACAGCTGGCTCCCAGGCGCTCATGTACAGATTGGTGAGCGAGGCCTCACTGGGGGTCCAACCTAAAGGTTCCTCTTTCTCAGGCCGCCCCTCCTGCAGCATGAAGCAATTTGAAGAAGGGGTGAATGAAGAATTCGCATTTTCCCTCTGCTCGTTGGTACCCCCCCCCCTTCCAGAATGCTTCTGGTAGCATCCTATCCACAGTGGAAGGGAGAGGGAAAGGCAGGTTTGGGGTCTTTTCTCCATAGCCTAGGGCCAAGAATCCCCTCTCGGTGAGCAAGGTAAACAGAAGGTCAAGCTGGCGGCTGGGGCTCTCATCACGCCCTCGAAATGAGCTCCTTTCCACTCCAACTCACAAAGGCTCAATTATAGACGTGAATAAAAGAAGGCAACCAAATGCAGGAGGCAAGTGTGCTGGCTGCGTGCCACCTTCCGATGCAAAGCAAAGCGCGCAGGTCCTCCTGCGAGGGGATGGCTCCTCTCCAGCAAGAGGCTGCTGCTGCTGTGGAATCCGATTCCCCTCTATTATTAGGTACTTGTTACCATAATGTGCCCGCATTAGCATAAGTGCTGGTGGGATCCTGAGCCCAGAGACCTCTCTCGCTGGGTGGAAATGGCAGGCGCAGGGGCTTGCCTTCCACCCCGTCTTCCCCAGCAAGAGCTTGGAAAGGACTTTTGTGGGGTTTTGTGTGCCTGAGAGAGGAAGGAACGCGCCAACTTGGCCTAATGTGAACCAACGCGGCAGTGAGCGTCTGCTGGCTGTGTCACAGTCAAAAATGGCTGCCTTGCGGGATCTCCAGTGGGGCCGGATTCGTGCGGCTGTGTCTACGGATCTCTACGCAACCTCCTGTAAATAAAAATCTTCCTTGCTTGGTGAATTCCTTCTGACAGCAGGGACGCAAGGGTTTTTTGCAAACAAACAAAATAAATTAGAGAGCAATGGTTGACCCCAGTACAGCTCGGACCTAATTTATGCAACACCTGCATGGTGTTCTGGGTTTCCAAGGCCTCCACCTCTCCCAAGTAGGATGGTCTTGGGATTCTCACTGACCTTGCCTCCTGGAGAGGTGTGATGGGAGGTGCCATCATGTGTTCTGAGTGGCTTGTTGAGAGGGCAGGCTGGGGACCACCGTTCAAACCCTGCTTTCTTGCTCAGAGATGCGCTTTTTTATTTAATAAAGATTTATTTTATTTATTTGAAAAGCAGAGTGACAAAGAGAGACAGAGATCTTGCATTGGCTGGTTCACGCCCCCAAATGGCCACAATGGCCGGGGCTGAGCCACGCAGGACCAGCCATCGGAGTCTCCCACCTGAGTGGCAGGGGCCCAAACACTTGGTCCATCTTTCTCTGCCTTCCCAGGTGTATTAGCAAGGAGCTAGGTCAGAAGCGAAGCAGCTGGGACTCGAACTGACGCCCTGGTGATGTGGGCGGCCGGTATGGCAAGCAGCGGCTTAATCTGCTATGCCACGGAGCCGGCCCCCAGTGAGTCCCGCATTCCAGCATGCTTTACCTTTCCTTAGGAGTCAGACAGAGCAGGGGTGGCGGTGGTGGTGCGAGGGGAAGAGGATGACTTGAATTCTTTGATTTATACGATTGTTCTATTTTTTCCTCCCTAGTGACTGGGAAAATATATGAATTCAACTCCAAAACAGGAGCCAGAAAGTGGAAAGACCTGCTAACCCAAATGCCAAGATGGAGAGAGCCCAGCCCCTGGGGAGCTGCCCCACACAGAGTTGTTGATGGGGAAGGGCTGGGGCCACAGAGGGGCCCTGAGCAGGAAATAGATGGGCTGAGTGACAACGCACCTGCTGCAGACGCTGGCCTGGCTTCCCAAAATGGGGCTGGCAAACCGAAGCACAGGAACCCAGCCCTCATGAGCAGGGTTTCCCCCAGACCCCACCCAGGAAATTAAGTGGTGTCCAGGTAACACCAGGGGAGGGCTGAGTGACAGCAGGGTGCTGCCTTGACCTGAGTTCTAAGGAGGCAGTGGGGGTCTTGGCACAGTGTGGACTCAGGAGTCCCCATAGGGTATGTAATGATGTTTAAGCAAATTGAAAGAGGTTGGATCACACAGTTGCCTTCTGAGACGGTGTCTGATCCGCTGAGACTGTGAACTTCTGGACGCCCAGTTGCTGCGTTCCTTCTTTGCATTTCCTGCTGGGAAGCTCTGTTCAGCTCGCCCCTGGAAGAGCAGAGGACTTTCTGAAGACCACACCACGTCTGCTTTCGTCTTCTTTCTCTGCCTTCATTTTAGCATCACCCAGTTTCCTTCACTGAACCATACTCTAGGGTTCAGCACCAAGCACACCTTTGTGAATCACCTCACGTCTTTCTGAAAGAGGCAGAACAGTGAAGGTAAACACTCATGGCATCTGAGCGAGTACCAGGGCCTGCGATTGCCGGAGCAATTGCTGCATATTACCAAAGAGTCCCAGAGTGGTGGTGTTAATGCCCACTCCAGCAGCAAAGATCCATAGTTCCAACTGCTGAATATCCTTGCCAACACTTGGAATTGTCAGTCTTTGTAATTTTAGCCATTCTGGTTAAAAGAACGCAAAGCGAGGCCTCTGTTTTTCTCAGAGCTGGAACACTCCAGTGGTACAATCTGCGTGCCCTGTTCCTCCCTACTTCCTGTAGATGGCAGGAATCGCATGGCTCTGAGGAGAGACACATGGGAAGCTCTACCCAAGCACACAATTCAGACTTTCATCCATTGTTGTGAGCAGCAAACTGAGAGTGAGTGATGCAATGATTGTCTAGGAAATGGAGTTTCCAGTGTGTGCCCTGAAGAGAGTGAACAAGCCTGGCTGTAGCTCCCTGCCCTGCACCCCAGCGGCTCTGGCCTCAGTCCAATAATCCCAAGCAAGGACCCGGTGAGAGCCGATGAAAGCAGGACTTGCTTTCCCAGCTGGGCATCAGATGGGAGGGACCCCCACCCCCACCCCCACCCCCACCCCCACCTCCACCCTCACCCTGAGGCCCACAATGGCCTGTGGGAGACAGGCAGGAACCATCCTGCAAAGGAAGAATTTCAGAGAGAGCAGCTGCCTGTTTTCTGTATGGCCGTGCATCAGCGCAACTTCTCAAAAACAGAGAAGCATTTGTGAAGTGCCCTGGCCTACCCCGGGTTGGGTGTGATTTGTTAATAAGGGCTGGCTGCTACAGAGCTCCCTTGAATGGGCTTCAATTTTGCCGAAGCAGGCAGAGCTGTTCATTCGTGTGGTGTAAAGTGGGTGAAGTGGCTGATTACCCATTTAAGACTTTGCAAGTCTGTGGGGCCCCGAGTCAAATGCCTTCCTCCGAAGCTCTCGGCTTCAATGCAAGTAAAATGAGGCTGTGCAAAGGCTGAAGGGGACCTTAATAACTGTTTATAAGCCCATTAAGGATGATTAAAAGGAGGGCGGTGAGCAGCTGTTCGTTCTCCTACGATACCCAGGCAAGAGGGAATCGTCTGCATGGCCAGGAGAGATCTAAGTTAGGCACAGGAAGGGACTTCCCAAGGGCTGGGGTCTGTTGGAAGAGCCCAGCATCTTCCTGTGGGATGCGGGAAGAGCTGATAGCCTTCCAAGCCCCAAGGTGGATCCTGAGGAATCTGAGAAATGGATGCGGGAGCGGCACCAGGAGACCTCAGCGGAGGGAAGTCTTGCACCCCCTCTTCTTTTGCATATTTGGTTCTTTGATGAAGGGACATCTGGAAGTTTGGGGTCCAGGGATAAGGGCATTTTGTTTCTATTCACCGTGTTTGGAGGGAAACAGAAGTTGCCTAAATGAAGTGAAGCCACTTTTCTCTTCTGCAGCCTTCAACATGTAGATCAGTTCTCACCCATGCTCACTTCCCTGGTGTGACTGCTTATGAAATACATTCACCCACATGCCAGGATTCGACTATGTAGACTTGTTATTGTCGAGTTTAAACCTGTTACTTTGGGGCCAAGTTAAGCTGCTATTTGTGATGTGGGCATCCCATACCAGAAGGCTGGTGTGAGTCCTGGCTGCTCTGCTTCCCAACCAGCTTTCTGCTAACCCATTTGGAAAAGCAGTGGAAAATGGCCGAAGTACTTTCACCCCTCCCACCTGTGTGGAAAACCCAGATGAACATCCAGGCTCCAAGTATCAGCCTGGCCCAGCCCCAGCCATTGCAGCCATTCGGGGAAGTGAACCAGCAGATGGACGATCTCTCACTTTCTGTCCCTCTGCCTTTCCAATAAACAATTCGGACTTTACACCTGTTGTTTGAACTGTTGATCTGAAACTGCACGGGACATCCTGAAGAGGGCGCACTTTCCTTGTGCGCCACTGCAAATCAGGTGCACGTGTGGAAAGCACACAGGGCTCGCAGGAACAGGGAAAAGCAGCTTTGGCTCTCAGAGCCCTATTTCACGGCGGTCGTGCTCTGGTTTGCCTTTTTATTTGCTGTGTCTTGTGATGGCAGATTACAGAAAGTGACAAAATGAGTGGCCACTGGAAGTGATTGCCATTGAAACATGGCATTGCTCATTTGAAACTAGGCATGTGTTCCTACCTCCCATTCCTTC
Organism: Oryctolagus cuniculus; assembly: GCF_964237555.1. NCBI lineage: Eukaryota > Metazoa > Chordata > Mammalia > Lagomorpha > Leporidae > Oryctolagus > Oryctolagus cuniculus. The sequence goes on along the minus strand of NC_091434.1, from coordinate 138,326,818 downwards.
CTAGTTACAGAACGACTACAGGTGGCAGGTGTTGAGTCTGTAGTGAACACACAGCCCCAGCCCCTGGTCCTGGTGGGGCTCCCACTGTGTCTATGCGGCTGCGTGTAGCCGGCTGCTCAGCTGTAGAGTGGACTCTACCTCCAGTCCCAGCCTGGCCTGTGTCTAGGTTCTGTGTTTCTTTTGAACATGAGTTAACCCTAGCCTGGAATCTCCTTTTCAGAGGAACAGATCCCTCAGAACCATTAAAATATGTAAAAAGAAAACTTGGGGGATGGGCCTTTGGCCTAGCAGTTAAGACAGCAGGGAGCAGGTGTTTGGCAAGGTCGTTAAGATGCCGCCACTTGGGATACCTGCCTCCCATATCAGACTGCTAGGGTTCGAGTCCCACCTCTGCTCCCAATTCCACCTTTTAGTAATGTGTACCCTGGGAGGCAGCAGATGATGGGTCAAGTGTTTGGGTCTCTGTTGCTAACCTAAGAGATCTGGATGGTGGTCTTCCTTCTGGTTTCTGCCGAACCCAGTGCTGGTTGCTATGGGTACTCAAGGAATGATGGGAGTTCTATTTCTTCCTGCCTTAAAAAATAAAAAGGTGCCATTTAGGACACCTGTGTCGTACATTGTAGTTCCTGGGCTTGGTGCCCAGCTGTGGCTCCTGACTCCAACATTTTTGCTAATGCAGACCCTGGGAGCAATGATGGCTCTAGTAATTGAGTTCCTACCATCCAGGTGGAAGACCTAGATTGAATTCCTGGCTCCGGGCTCCAGCCCAGCCCAGCTCTAGCTGTTGCAGGCATTTGGAGAGTGAACAAGCAAACAGGAACTCTCTCTGTCTCTGTGCCTCTCAAACCCCAAGCCAAAACAAAAACTTGATGGGATTCCTTATCAAAAAGTAGTGGAGATGCCCAAGAGCCCCAGCCCTGGGTCACCAGCCAGCATCCTGTGAATACACACCTCCCTCCTGCCAGCAGCTGTGAGGCAGGTGTGACTCGTGTGTGCGGAAGATGGGAGAATCCTGGGGTCAGGGAGACGTTTGATCTGGAGCTTGGGAGAAAGGTCAAATGGAGTGGCTGGGAAAGACAGCTCACTGATGCCCGCCTATATTGCACCTGCGTTGGATGCAGGCCGTGGCTTCTGTGCTAAAGAAATAATCCAATCGAGGAGAGCAGCAGCTCCTTAAAGAGACAGTCACCACACAGGCACTCCTCCAGAAGAGCTCAGCAGGTTCTAGATGTAGTGAGTGCTGGAGAAGCCCGAGGTGGCCGAGCCGTCCCTGAAAGTATAATCCAACACTGGGACCTGAAGGGCTCTTAAAAGTGAGGGCAAGGGGGCTGGCGCTGTGGCATAGTGGGTGAAAGCCTCCGCCTGCAGTGCTGGCATCCTGTCTGGGCACCGGTTCAAGTCTCGGCAGCTCCGCTTCCCATCCAGCTCTCTGCTGTGGCCTGGGAAAGCAGTAGCAGATGGCTGAAGTCCTTGGGCCCCTGCACCCATGTGAGAGACCCAGAAGAAGTTCCTGGCTCCTGGCTTTGGATCGGCTTAAAAAAAAAAAGTGGGGGGAAATTCAAAGTGGGAGGCAAAAGAAGCCGCTTTCTGAGCAAAAAGCCAAAGCAGTCGGAATCCTGGCTGCAATCCATTTGTAGCCAATACTTGGGTTGTGTGTCCTGCAGTGGCCTCACCCAGCCCATTCAATGAGCATTTGCAGAAACTAACGGCACTCAACCAGCGTTTGTAGAAATGGGGTGCATGGCGAGGCAGCACTGGCGTAGCAGGTAAAACCAGGCGCTAACACCCCATATGGGTGCCTGTTCAAGTCCCAGCTGCTCCATTTCCAATCCAGCTCCCTGCTCATGTGCCTGGGAAGGCAGCCGAAGATGGCCCAAGTGATTGGGCCCCTATACCCACATGGGAGACCTAGAAGAAGCTCTTGGCTTTGAATTGTCCCAGCTCTGGCTATTGTGGCCATTTGGGGGAGTGAACCAGTGGATGGAAGACCTCTCTCTCTCTCTGTCTCTGTAACTCTGCCTTTTAAAAAAAAAAAAAACAGAAATGGATTGCATGTAGTTGGTTTTCTCCTGTGGTCATGTGGCAGAGTTGCAATCTTCCTAACTAGACTTGGAGGAACTTTATTATAGTCAATAACAAATAGTTACTGAGTGCCCATAGACAGCAACCATTATTCTAGGCCACGGTGACACAACGCAAAAGAAAGTCAGGTTCTTACTGTTCACATTTCAGTGAGGAATGGGAGTCTGAATATGCAAGTAGATACAGGCTGCACCACATATAAAAATAGAACTCTGACCCATCCAGGAAACCGCCTCCCTTATCTACAACAAACAACCCAGGAAACCTGCCGCTCAGAGCCAGGAAGCCAGCTCCTATCTCTAGCAACAATCTAGGAAGCTCAACAATAACCCCAGGAACAATGGGTTCCAAAGGCCAACACCTGACTAATAGTGGAGCATTTCCCTAGTTTTTGTCCCTGCTTCTGATTTCGGACCAACCAGAGAAAGCCAAGTATGCACTCCTAAGCAATCACATAGGGTGTGCTGCCTCCAGTTAGCTCACCGACAGCCTCCCGTGCCAACAGTGTGCAGCCACGGCACAGCTGCGGCATCCATTCCCTCTTCTCTGCCTGCCTCAGGATCTCAACCAAAACATGCTGGGGACTGACTCCCTCGCAGCAGTAACTCGGAATGAATAACCTTGTTTTTTGGTTTTGTGGGTGGTCTTCAGTTCCTTCCACTGGGATGAAAGACAGATAGTTATGATATATAAATCTATGGCATATAAAATATATTTCTAAGTGTGATATATATGATGCATTAACGGTGGTAAATACTATTTTTAAAAGATATTTATGTCAGAATTACAGAAGGGGATTGAGAGAGAGAGAGAGATAGAGATTGATTGATTGATTTTGTACCCACTGGTTCACACCCTAAGTGGGTCAGGCCGAAGCTGGGAGCCAGGAGCTTCCTCCAGGTCTCCCATGTGGGTGCAGGGACCCAAGCACTTTGGGCAAACCCTCTGCTGCTTTCCCAGGAGCTATAGCAGGGAGCTGGATTGGAAGTGGAGCAGCCGGCACTCTAACAGGCACCCATATGGGATGCCGGGGCTGTAGGCCAAGGCTTAACCTGCCACGCCACAGCATCAGCTCCAGTAAATGCTATTGAGAAAAATAAACAGGGCCAGGGGTTAAGGCGATGGGGGTGGGGATGGCCACTTGCAGTAGGGTGGTCGAGGAAGGTTCCCATGATAAGGTGAGAATCAAGCAGTGGAAGTGTGGGAAGGCGCCCTGGAGCTTCCTGGGAAGAGTCTTGCAGGCAGAGAGCAAGCCCAAGCGGGAGGGCAGCAGTGAGCATGCGTTCTGGAGGAGATGGAAGCAGGGGTGTGAGCAGGGAGGCTGGGGTGTGTCTGTGGGGGGACGGGGGAAGCAAGGGGTTCGCATACCACATCACGCCTTGTGGGCCATTGGAAGGACTTGGGCGTTTGGTGGTGGGGAGCCAGTGCAGGTTCTGAGCAGAGGGCTGATGTCATGTACCTCTGTTTGACGGCATCTCTCTGCTGATTGGAGATCAGACTTAAGGGAGGCGGGGGACAAAGGTGGACATGGAGAGACCAGGGAAGTGGCTTAGGGCTGGTCTCACAGGAGGCGGCCCAGGGTGGCAGAGAAGGAGGGTAGTGGAAGCCTAGCAGGACCTTTCAATTTCTGTGGGCTCAGAAATGGTTTGTGGTCCTGTAGCCGCTTCAGAGCAGGTGCAGCTCAGGGAGGGGGCCTCACCGTGCTCCACTGCCCGCAATGCCCATCCCACTTGCCCCTCCCTGTCAGAGCATGCTCAGCTGAAATGTTTAAGGCTGTTTTTTCCTAGTAATGGTTATATTGCTACACACCATACAATTTAGTTGTTTTTAGTATAGTCACAAAGTTGTGCAGCCATCAACACTATTTATAGACGTTTATGTGTGAATGTATGCATGTACTACAAAGATAGAGACAGAGAGCTCTCCCTTCCACTGGCTCACTTCCTAGATGCCCAAGATAGCCAGGGCTGGGTCAGACTGAGGCCAGTAAGAGCCCAGAACTCCATCCAGGTCTCCCGTGTCGTGGCAGGAACCTAAGAACTTGGGCCGTCATTTGTCACTTCCCAGGCGTATTAGCAGGAAGCTGGATCAGAAGCAGAGTAGCCAGGAATCAAACTGGGCTGTGGGTGTCCCAAGCAGTGGTTTCACTCACGGGGCCACAACATCACTCCATCAGCACTATTTAATCCCAAAACATTTTCATCTCCCACAAAATAAGCCTTGCACCCATTCTCCATCCCCTGCTGACCTTTCTGTCTCTGTGGATTTGCCTATTCTGGATGTTTTGTACTAATGAAGTCGTGTGATATTTGTCCTTTTGTGTCTGGCTTATTTCACTTAGCACAGTGTTTGAAGATCCATCCACGCTGTAGGCGAGGGCCCTTCCTTCCTTTCCATGGCCGAGTGGAGCGAATCACACAAATCTACCACATTGTCTTCATCCATTCATCAGCTGATGGATGTTTGGGTCGCTTCTTTTGGCGATCATGAATTATGCTGCAGTGAACATTTGTGTGTAAGTTCTCATGTGGACATGGGTTCTCACTTCTCTTGAGTACACACCCAGGAATGGAGTTGTTGGGTCACACGGTAACCCTGCTTTTACCTTTTGAGGACCTGCCAGTGTGTTTTCCACACAGGCTGCACTGTTTTCCACTCTCACCAGCAATGCCTTAGGGCTTCAGAAGCTTTCCAAACACGAATGCAGCACCCTCAGCCCAGGTTGCGGTGTGAGTGAGCTCAGTCCTTTCTAGATGTTGTCCACTCTGACTTGATGAGGCAGAGCACGCTTGGGAGTGCTGGTCAACCTCACGTCGATTCACTGCAATAGCTTCTGCTGCATTCCAGCAGTGGGCAGACGGAGGGCCCTACAAGCCTCAGGATGGCAACTGTGTGCCTGACAAGAGCTGGGTAGCCTATCAACGGGATCTTCACCCTCAGAGCCGTTTCGTTTCTGAGGATGCTCTGCCTTCTGAGGACTTTACGGGTGAGAAAACAGCCAGGGTGCCAAGCTGGGTGTGTTTCCTTGGAACTCACGTGGGAAGGGCTCAGCGTTGGCCTTTGATCTGTGTCCTCGTGGGAAAAGTGTCGGATGACTGCACCCCAGATGGATCTACCGACCCCATAGGTGCTCTGCCCTTGCTGTCCAAGGCTGCACGTGCTGAGGGTCCTCCTCTGCAGGGCCACTGACTTCTCACAGCCCTGCTAAGCCCAGCACCCTGCTTTGGATGGTGTAAACGGTGACATTTAGGGGCCAGAGTGGGGGTGCAGCAGGTTAAGCCTCCCCCTACAGCACCGGCATCCCATATAGGCTCTGGTTTGAGTCCTGGCTGCTCCACTTCCAATCCAGCTCCCTGCTGATGCACCTGGGAAAGCAGTGGAAGATGACTCAAGTCCTGGGCTCCTGTACCCATGTGGGGGACCCAGCTGAAGCTCCTCGCTACTGGCTAGGTCTGGCCTTGGCTGTTGTGGTCTTTTGGAGGAGTGAATCAGTGGATGGAAGACCTCTCTCCCCACCCACTTTTTTTTAAAAGATTTATTTATTTATTTGAAAGTCAGAGTTACACAGAGAGAGGAGAGGCAGAGAGAGAGAGAGAGAGAGAGAGAGAGGTCTTCCATCTGCTGGTTCACTCCCCAATTGGTTGCAACGGCCGGAGCTGCGCCAATCTTAAGCCAGGAGCCAGGAGCTTCTTTCAGGTCTCCCACGTGGGTACAGGGGCCCAAGGACTTGGGCCATCTTCTACTGCTTTCCCAGGCCACAGCAGAGAGCTGGATCGGAAGAGGAGCCGCTGGGACTAGAACCGGCGCCCATATGGGATGCCAGTGCTTCAGGCCAGGGCTTAACCCGCTGTGCCACAGCACTGGCCCCATGGACTGCCTTTCAAATACATAAACAAATCTTAAAAAAAAAATGAAAATGTGACGTTTGTCATTTCGTCTGTCTATGCACATCCCTTCCTTATCCACTGCTCAACATGACCAGTCCCAACTTGGCTACTGAGCGTTCACCTGCCTTCTACGTCCACTCAGACCACAGCTTCTTCCTGTAAGCTGAAGGGGCTGTAGTTGCTCAGGTTGCCCAGCAGGGACACCACCCTTGTTTTTCCTGTTCAGCTTCCGCAGATCCAGGAGTGCCTCTGGCAAAAGCTCCTACTTTCTCTTTCCATACTTCTTCAGGCTGTCCAGGGCCTGGGGCCTCATTATTCTTCCTGGGGTCACCTCCAAAAGCCACAGCAGCCATGTAGTAGCCGAAAACCAGAGAGTGCCAGCCCAACCTTGGGGAAGGAGAGAGTGAAGGCCTGCTCCAACCACAAGGGGCCTTCTCCCATAGACCCTAGGACCCCTGTGGTGGCCACAAAGCTATGGCTGTTGACCAAGAGCCTCCCAGTGGGCTCAGAACAAGGGCATCACTATCTGCCCAAGCAGAAGGGGCTCCGATCCCAGTGTTGGTAGGGCCAGGGGGCGGGCAATAGAGGGAGCTTGGAGAACAGATCCCCAAATACAGTTGGGTAGGAGGAGTAGATTCGAGCATTCTACAGTGCAGTAGAGTGACTGTTGTTCACAATAACTTATTGTATATTTTATGAAGACCTAGAAGAGGGGCTGGCGCTGTGGTATAGCAGGGTAAGCCACTGCTTTTGACTTCAGCATCCTTTATTGGAGCACTGGTTCTAGTCCCGGCTGCTCTGCTTCTGATCCAGCTCCCTGCTCATGCCCCTGGGAAGGCAGCAGAAGATGGCACAAGTAGCTGGGCTCCTGCCACCCACATGGGAGACTTGGATGGACTTCCTGACTCCTGGTTTCAACCTGGCACAGACCTGGCTGTTGTGGCCATTTGGGGAGTGAATCAGCAGATGGAAGCACTCTCTCTCTCTCTCTCTCTCTCTCTCTCTGCTTTTCAAATAAATGAATCAATATTTTTTTTTTTTGACAGGCAGAGTGGCTAGTGAGAGAGAGAGACAGAGAGAAAGGTCTTCCTTTTGCTGTTGGTTCACCCTCCAATGGCCGCCACAGCTGGCGCACCGCACTGATCCGAAGGCAGGAGCCAGGTGCTTCTCCTGGTCTCCCATGGGGTGCAGGGCCCTAGCACTTGGGCCATCCTCCACTGCCTTCCCGGGCCACACAATAATTCTTTTTTAAAAAGGAACTAGAAGGGGGGGCCGGCGCCATAGCTCAATTGGTTAATCCTCTGCCTGCAGCGCCGACATCCCATATGGGTGCTGGGTTCTAGTCCTGGCTCCTCTTCCAGTCCAGCTCTCTGCTGTGGCCTGGGAAGGCAGTGGAGGATGGCCCAAGTGCTTGGGCCCTGCACCCGCATGGGAGACCAGGAGGAAGCACCTGGCTCCTGGCTTCCAATTGGCGTAGCTCCAGCTGTAGTGGCCATTTTGGGGGGTGAACCAACGGAAGGAAGACTTCTCTCTCTCTCTTTCTCTCTCTCACTGCTAACTCTGTCAAATTAAAAAAAAAAAAGGAACTAGAAGAAAGGAGTTGAAAGCTTACCTATATAAAATATGATAAATGTTGGGGCCAGTGCTGTGGCATAATGGGTAAAGTTGCCGTCTGCGGTGCCAGCATCCCATATGGGTGCTGGTTCGAGTCCTGGCTGCTCCACTTCTGATCCAGCTCTCTGCTATGGCCTAGGAAAGCAGTATAAGATGGCCCAAGTCTCCCACACATCTTCTATGTGGGAGACCCAGAAGAAGCTCCTGACTCCTAGCTTCGGATCAGCACAGCTCCGGCTGTTGTGGTCATTTGGGGAGTGAATCAGCAGATGGAAGACCTCTCTCTCTGTCTCTACCTCTCTCTGTAACTCTGTCTTTCAAATAAATAAATAAATATTTAAAAAGCACAATAAATGTTTAAGGAGATGGAAATGCTAATTACACTGATCTGCTCATGACACACTGTTACACATGGATCAAATCACCATGCTGCACCCTATAAATATGTATGATTACAATGTGTCAGTTGAAAAGAGAACCAGCAATTGGTGTGTGGCACCTCTGAATACTCATCACTGGATTTCGACTCCTGACACAGCACCTTGCCACAGGTTCAAGAGGGTGCAATCCCGGATTCTGTCTGCTTGTGCAGAGTGGCTGGTAGTGAACTTCTACTAACATCAGCTCACCTGGCAGCTCACCTTACAGAATGCCTGCACGGGCCAGATCCGTGGGTTCCTCTGTATTTGTAATCTTACTTAGTATATGCATCTGTAGGTACCAGCGGGCTTACAAATGAAGAAATAAATCTCAAAAAGAGTGAGCAGGGGCCGGCATTGTGGTGTAGCAGGTTAAGGTGCCGTCTGCAATGCCAGACATCCCATACAGACAACAGTTCAAATCCTGACTGCTCCTCTTTGGTTCCAGCTCCCTGCAATGTGCCTGGAAGGGCAGTGGAGAACAGCCTAATTGCTTGGGCCCCTGCACCCATGTGGGAGATCCAGTTGAAGCTCCTGGCTCCTGATTTTGGTCTGGTCCAGCCCTGGCCTTTGTGGCCATTTAAGCAGTGAACCTGTGAATAAAAACGCACGCTCTTGGGCCGGCGCTGTGGCGCAGTGGGTTAAAGCCCTGGCCTGAAGCACCGGTATCCCATATGAGCACCAGTTCTAGTCCTGGCTCCTCCTCTTCCCATCCAGCTTTCTGCTATGGCCTGGGATAGCAGTGGAGGATGGCCCAGGTCCTTGGGTCCCTGCACCTACAAGGGAGACTCGGAAGAAGCTCCTGGCTCCTGGAGGCTTCGGACTGGCGAAGCTCCAGCTATTGCGGCCATCTGGGGAGTGAACCAACAGATGGAAAACCTCTGTCTCTACCTCTCTCTCTAACTCTTTCAAAAAAAAAAAAAAAAAAGCACACACTCTCTCTCTTTTTCCCTCTCTGTAACTCTGCCTTTCAAATACAATAAATCGTTTGGGGCAGGCAGGGGGGCAGTGACCTGCCAGGCACCTGATAGTAAGTGGCAGAGGGAGGTAAGTTCCAGAAGCAGGTGCGACTTTTAAACCACTATATGTCAAGAGCAGGGTCTGAAACACGGAGTGAATAGCTTAGCTCTTGCCGCTCCCACCCCCAAACGCCCTTCCTCTTGTGAGTCAGAGGGAAAGGTAAGGATGGAATCTACTGGCTGATTTACTTGGGAGCTGGTGTGCTGCCTTCACTCACAGAGTTAAAGGAAGCTTCTAGGATGGGGACCTGCGCATCTAGCGGATGCGAGGACGAGGGGGAGGGGGAGGCGGGGCAAGCGGCTGGTGGTGCTGCAAGACCCTGGCTGGCAGCCCCGCCCAGGGGGCTGGCAGGAGCAAGCGCAACCCTCATTCTCTCCAGCAAGGCCGACAAAGGGCAGCTGAATCACAGGATTTCTCAATAAATAAAAATTCCTAGCACACCCCTGGGGCTTGGGGGGAGAAAAATGACAACGTGTTGATTGAAAACAGGCCGAGCCGATGCGCGTCGGTGGCGGGAGGCCCGGTTCCCGCAGCTTCACAGCGACACCTAGCGGCCGCGGGGACCACCTGCCGCCTGCGTGGAAGTGTAGCGCCCGTGGGCCGCAGGGCCACGTGGCTGGGCGGGGAAGATCTGGGGCTTCCTAGGGTTCAACACCTCCCCACGGATGAGATTGAGGGACCACTGCCCCAAGACTGGGCTTGCTGATGCTCCCCGCCAGAGTGGCTGGGTAGGTGCATCCCAGTGACTCAGCACCAGCTACCAGTCCCAAGGTGGCGGTTCTTTCCTCCGTGTTTTCATTATGAACTATAATTTGGTGACACCTTTAGAGGACTTGTACACAAAGGAATTCTCCAGAAACATTGCTTTGGCAGACTGTTGGAAGCATAGCACGGCCATGCTTCTGTGTCACTCCAAGACCTCAGCCTCCAGGGCCACCCTGATCCAGGTCCGCAGAGAAAGGAGTACAAGGCCCATCTGTCCAGGTGATGGCGCCTTAACATTAGGCTCCCTTCCTTGCCTCCCTCTGGCTGGGCTGCAGACTGGTCAAAGGTGCCTTGGGAGCAGAGTGTGGCCGGGGAGGTTGGTGCAATGCCCGAAACATTGCTGCTACTCAAGAACGAGTTCTTCTGTGAGTGAGTGACCAGCTTCTGATGGGACACTGGACAGAAGAGAAGTCAGGTGGTTCACTGCTCCGGGAGGGAGAGGAGCCGTCAGACTAGGAAGACATTTTTCTTGTGAGCCCCCCGGCTCTCAACCCAGCTTCGTGCTCATGGTGGAGGGTGATCTGTGGCCCGAGGGCAGCCCAGCACGGCACTTGCAGACTTCTGCCTTGAAGCCTGTGGCCTGTGTGTGGGTTGCTCTCCAGGGAGCGGCGCCACGGGGCCATGCTTTCCAGACTCGTGCTGGAGCCTCACGTGAACTCCTGAGCCAGTCTTTTTGGGCAGGAACCTCTGCCCCCAAGGTCAGTTTTCTCCAGATTCTGCTGGCCAAAGTGTGTTGGTAAGTGGGTTCCTTGGGTGCAAAGACTAGAGATGCATAGAAAAGCAGGGAGTCCACATGCGGAAATAAAAGAGCATGGATTCCATTGCTTGGTTCCTCTGGAGGCCAAAAGAGGCAGGAAACCTGACTATTTGGGACCATGGGGCAGCAGACGTGGCTCTTAGGGACGCCAGCCCCGCATCGCTTTGAATCGCCTTCCTAACTCTGGGAAACATGCCTCTAGGAGCGCCACGGCACCAGGTGCTCGGAACTGTCACCCTGCCCCCTTTGCAGCTAGGACCCAGGCATGCGACACAGGCTCCACTCGCTGCTGCAACATCATTAGCCATCAGTCTGGAAGAGTGAGAAGCAAGGGAGGCCGGCGCCGCGGCTCACTAGGCTAATCTTCTGCCTTGCGGCCCTGGCACACGGGGTTCTAGTCCCAGTTGGGGCACCAGATTCTGTCCTGGTTGCTCCATGGGAGACCTGGCTCCTGCCATCAGATCAGCGTGATGCGCCGGCCGCAGCTTGCCGGCCACGGCGGCCATTGGAGGGTGAACCAACGGCAAAGGAAGACCTTTCTCTCTGTCTCTCTCTCTCACTGTCCACTCTGCCTGTCAAAAAAAAAAAAAAAAAAAAAAAGAGTGAGAAGCAAGGGAGCAGCTGCTGCATGGGATTGCTTCTTGGCAAAGGGGGTGGAGCAGGGCAGACCCACAGAACCCTGGAGGCAGCCGGGACAGAGGTGCCAGCAGTGGCTATGCGGTGGGATCCGGCCTGGGACCACACGGGTGGGGATTTGGTTATTATTTGTGGCTGCACGGCCCAAAGCCCATTTCTCCACCCCTGCTGGAGATTCTGTGGATCACTAAGATGCTTTTATAGTCTTTTTTTCTGTTGAGATAAGCCAGAGCGGGTGTGGTTGCTTGAAGATAGGAATCCTGATCCTTGTGCCATGAGGAGGGTAGAAGAAGGCCTCACAGAGACAGGGTTCAGAAAGTTGTTTGGCCCTCAAAGCAGTCACGGGGAGCTAAAGTCAGGAGCTCCAGAACTTTGCTCCAGACAATTGTACTCAACTCTCTTGTTTGGGGCTGAGGGTGCTCTTCCTACCTGTTCAACATTCCTCCAACAATCATTTTATACTACCCTGTAAAAGATGATTTATTTGAAAGAGTTAAAGAGAGAGAGAATCTTCCATCTACTGATTTACTTCCCAAATGGTTGCAACATCCAGGAGCCAGGAGCCAGGAGCTTCATTTGGGTCTCCATTGTGGGTGGTAGGGACCCAAGCTCTTGGGCTGTTTTCCTCTGCTTTTCTCAGCAGGGAGCTGGATGGGATGTGGAGCAGCCAGGACACAAACCAGCACCCATATGGGATGCTGGCATCATGGGCGGTGGCTTAACTCTACATCACAATGCCAGGCACTACTTTCCACTATTATTAGGTCGTGTGTTTTGGTGGGGCTGGCATCACGCCATAGAACCAGAACTGGACACATGACCCAGGCTAGGCCAATCAGATCACTCCTTTGTTTACCCCAGCTCTGGTGATTGGTTCAGGGGTGGATACATGTCCGAGAGGAGACCAATGAGAGATAATCTTAGGAACTATGCTGCTTCTAGAGAATTATCTGCTGAGGCTGCTAATTTGGAAGGAAGTCAGTGTGAGGTATCAAAACAGTACTGTCCACCTTGTCAAGTGCGGGAAGAGCCTGCCAATCAAAGAGTAACACCACCTAGAAGATAGCACAGTGAGAGACAGAAATATTAACTCACACCGATGCTGAACACGTGTACCTAGCTGTGACTGAAGTCAGTTCCGTCCTTAGATTTTTCAGTTAGGCAAAGCATTTGAGTTGGGCTCTTGTCACTTGGAGCCAAAATGTTCGAATCCCAGAATTGTGGAAAGCCTTTGAAGGAATTAACTTCCAACGTTCATGTGGTTACTTTCCAAACCACACCTTTATTGGGAGCTGGCTGTCATGGCCCTGCTGTCTTTTGAATATGGGCCGTCCCCTCTGAAATAGGCTGGCATGAGTTGGCCCTGGTGGCAGTGTTGGGAGGTGGGGCCTGCTGGGAGGTGTCTGGACCTGAGGCCAATGCCTTTCTCATGGGCATGGGTTAGCATTCCCTTGTGTTTGGCCCACTTTCTCTCTTCCCTGTGTGCCTGCCTGCCCTTCTGCTTTTCCCCATGTGTTGAAGCAGCTTGAGGCCCTCACCAGAAGCCTGGATACTGGCACCCAATCTTGAACTTCCCACCCTCCTGAATCATGAGCTAAATAAGCCTCCTTCCCCTATAAATCACCCAGCCTCGGGCCTTCTGGTGCAGCCACAAAAAATGGACTAGGATAGGCCCCAACTGTGCTCTGCTCTGTACTCACAAGACCGTGTTGTCACACCTCCTGGGAAACCTGTGACTGTTGGCACACTGTTGCCATGACACCCCTCCTCCTCCCTCCAACATGCATGTTGGGGACTCTCCCATTCTACTTGAAGCTCTCGTCTCAACATTCTGTCTGATGAACGCTGTTGTAACAGCATACACCTGCTGATGCAACCAAGGCTTCCTTTTCTACCTTGTACACAGTGTGGTGCTCACCTGTGAAAGGTAGGCTGCCAGCCAGTGTGCAGAGCTCTTGGCTTCAGAGCCCTGGTGCTCGGGCCTCCCTGTGGCTCTCTCCACCTGCCTCTTCCAGGGAGACTGTCGTGATTCTGCCCGGCCACCAACTGGCTTCTTTGCTCTTTCTTTCTAAAATCAATTTAACATAACTTGATGGATATAATCACTAGTTTGAATCTTCAGACAGAGGATAGAATTGTTGAACTGGGTCTCATCAGAATACTAGCCAGCCCCCCAGTAGGAGGACAAGGTATCCACCCCTGTCCAAGCACACGCAACAGAGAGGGGGTGTGGTTGCATGGTAAAGCCACAGCAAACTGTGGATGAGAAACAGTTTGGGGACACGTCCATCCCTGGGGGCTTGACTGGGGTCTTTCCCTTGGTTGGGAATAGGGATCTGACAGCTACTATAGTCCATGAGTCTGTCCTAGGAATAGCAGAATAAAATTGTGATGAGGATGGGCTAGAAAGGTAACCAGCAACCCCTCCAATTCCTCTCTTCCTGCATCACACGGATCAGCCGTCTCTGTGAAACTTACCAACTTTCAATTTCTACAAACCAAGAGGCTCTCTGGGTTCATGATATTTGAGGTCTGTGGAGAAAGAGGAACAGCTAAGTATCGATTCAGATACCCCATTTCCCTGACCAGAGCATTGGATCTGTGGGCCCGGTGGTCTTTAGAGAGTAAGCGTTGAGCACCGAGTGGAGAGCCCAGCAGTCCCAGGCCATGCAAGGGCGCATATGCCCTTGAACTAGGAGCAGGGCCATGAATGTGGCCATGTGGGCATTGAGCTTTGGCCCTAGTTTGTTCTCCAGTGTTGTACAAACCCTCAAAGGTAGTTCCAGAACCTCCAGCTCAAGACAAAGTGTTCTCAAAATAATTAGATTTCCACCTGGGAGGCCTGTTCCAGATGGGGACCCCATGTAGGGAGTGTCAGTGGCTCTGTGGTGGGGCTGGTGCTATAGCCCAGTGGATTAAGCCACCCACTATATCTGGGTGCCAGTTTGAGTCCTGGCTGCTCCACTGCTAATCCAGCTCCCTGCTAATGCACTTGGGAAGGCAGAAGATGGCCCAAGTACTTGGGCCCCGGCCGCCCATGTGGGAGACCTAGCCTGGCCCAGCCCCGGCTATTGTGGTCTGTTGGGGAGTGAACCAGCAGATGGAAGAGCTCTTTCTTGCTCACTCTCTCTGTCTCTCCCTCTCTCTTTGTGGCTCTGACTTTCAAATAAATAAAATAAATCCTTAAAAAAAACTTGTCCCTTCACTAACTGTTTACTAATTAGGGAATTAAAAAGACAGAGTGCCTCCTTTCTTAATAAAATAAAATCCTTACCCACCAGGGTTGGCAGGAGGAGGAAATGTGATGGGAGGGTGGTATGTGTCAAAAGTCCCTTTGGAATGTCCCTGGTTGGGCCAGAGTGTTAAGCCAAGGCAGCTGCTTCTTCCCTTGGCTGCCAAGGCTATCACTGAAGTTTAATTCCTTTTTGCTTTAAAATTGCTTATTCCCTTGTTTTCATTTTTATTTGAAAGGCAGAGAGACAGGGGTCTTTCATCTGCTGGGTCACTTGCCAAATGCCCACAACAGCCAGGGCTGGGCCAGGTGGAAGCCAGGATCCCAGAACTCCATCCGGGTCTCCCAAGCATTGGAGGCACCGTCTGCTGCCTCCCAGATTGCATCAGCAGGAAGCTGGATCTGAAGCAGAGGCACCAGGACTCCATCCCGGCCGCTTCAATATGCAATATGGGCATCCTAAGCGGTGACTCAGCACTGCCCCAAACGCCCACCCCGGCTTTTGTATTTGAGGGCTGCTGGAATCCCAGAGATACAACCTCCCAAATCTTAGTCATGTCCTTCCTCCAAAGTTGTTGAGGCTTAGTTTGGAGTTGATTTATTGAATGTACCAGGTTCTGGGGACTTGTCTGACAGGTCCTTTCCAGGCCATCTGTGCTCTCGCTCTCTCTCTCTCTGGAGAAGACCTGGCTTAGCAGGTAAGGGTGTGGACTTTGCTATTCAGCGACACCCTTGGGTTCAGGTATTGACTCTCCCTCTATGAACTTTGTTGTGCGACATCTTTGAGTTTCTATCGCCTATGTGTACAACAGGAATGATGATGGCAGAGAACCTGCCCCTACGGTGGTGTTGTTACATTACTGAGATGGCCTCCATATTGAATAAGCTCTTAGGAAATACCTCTGCTCTCTGGTGAAGTGGTTCCAGAGACGAGAGCCAAGGCACAGCTGTCTTGGAATCTGCGAGCTGGAGTTGGCCTTCTCCCCAAGTGTGTTGAGTACTGGTGTGCACCTTGGCCCCCATTCTTTCTTTTAGGGTGTGTTGCTGGGCCAGGACTTTCAGTGTAGAGAAGGGGCGGGGCAGGAGGAGCGGCTTCCACCCATTCACTGTGGTCTGTGACCCTCACCTGACTCTGAGAAGTGACTCAGCACGACTGGCCCCCAAGTACAGCTCCGGGAGAGCTAATCTGGGCTCAGCCAGGCTTTCATTTAATCACCCATCTAAGGACCTGGCAAATCCGTTAAGAACAGTATCTGGGAGGTGGTGGCCCAGGCAGATCTGGGGCTTACAGGCACGCTGTCATTACAAGAGCTGACAGGCCCTGTGTCTTAGTTTGCAAGGGGTCCTCCTACTTCATCCAATTTAATCCTTCTAATAACCCTGTAGTTTGGGTAAAGTTCAGCCAAGAGAAAACTCCCATGGAGCTTTAACTCTGCAGGAACTTGGAGGTCTTGGCCCTCGACTCCCCACTACACCCTTTGTAATGCAGATGACGAAAGGAAGCAGCAGGCCAGGTGGCCCCACTGATTAGGAGCAGAGCTAGAACCCGGATCTGGGACCGTAATCTTCCCGCACACACTTGTGCCTTGTGCTTGGTGGTGCAGACACACAGAGAGGCCAGCATGTGTATTTAGGCAGCTTTGGGTCTTGTTTTTTTGTTTTTGTTTTTGTTTTTTTTTAAAGATTTATTTACTTATTTTGAAAGTCAAAAGTTATACAGAGAAAGAGAGAGATCGTCAGTCTGTTGGTTCACTCCCCAGATGGCTGCAATAGCCAGCGCTTGGGCCAGGCCAAACCAGGAGCCAGAGGCCCACAGAGCCATCTGCTGCTGCTTTTCCCAGGTCATTAGCTGGGAACTGGATCAGAAGTGGAGCAGGGGCCAGCACTGTGATGTAGAGGGTAAAGCTGCCACCTGCAGTGCTGGCATCCCATGGGGGCGCCGGTTCAAGCCCTGGCTGCTCCATTTCTGATCCAGCTCTCTGTTATGGCCTGGGAAAGCAGTAAAAGGTGGCCCAAGTACTTGGGCCCCTGCACCCATGTTGGAGAACCAGAAGAAGCTCCTTGGCTCCTGGCTTCGGATGAGCACAGCTACGGCTGTTGCAGCCATTTGGGGAGTAAACCAGTGATGGAAGACCTCTCTCTCTCTCTCTCTCTCTCTCTCTCTCTCTCTGCCTCTGCCTTTCAAATAAATAAAGGTTAAAAAAAAAAAAAGAAAGAAAGAAGTGGAGCAGCTGGGAGATGAACCAGCACTCATATGGGATGCTGGTATTGTAGGCGGCAGGTTTACCTGCTACACTAAGTGCCTGCTCATGGTTTGGGGTCTTATCCCAAGACCCCATGACCAGTGCAGCTTCTGGAATAGTCCTTGGTAGGGAGAGGTGATAAAGCCAGCCTGGGTGACTACTCTAGAGTTCAGCTGCCCCAAGGAGAGACTCTTGGGGTCTCTGCCAAGTCCCAAACTGGGAATGTCAGACAAGAGTCCTTCCACCGGCGGGGAGTTGGCTGCGGCTCAGCAACTTTTCAACCCATTCTGCTTTTGCCAGCATTTCTTGAGCTGCTGGGACCCGGCTGGGTTCAGTGTTGAAGGCCTGGTCTCTCATCTTGATCCATTGGAATGTTTGAGCACAGACTGCTTCCCCAGCCCTGAGCAGGTCTGTGTGCCCCTGGACGCGAGGGGCTGCCTCTTCCTGGCCTGTGGGGGACCCCAGCAGGTGTGTCCCAGGAGATGGGTGGCCTTTCCACCTGAAATGTCCCCAGATGACAGCTGTCCTGTGCTCTCCTGCAGGAGAGCAAGGCTGGCAGGGCCTGCAGCTTGCCTTGGGGGTCCCCTGGGTGGGAGGGCGTTTACTGGAGGTACCTTTTGAGTGACAGTTGCCCTGGTGAGCACATCTTGTCAGACACACATCTGTTCAGCCGCAGTACAAACAGCCTGTTTGCTGACTTATTCAGCGTCCATTAAGTTCATATTCAAATCAACATGCGGGATGGGAGTAGGGAGGGGTTACAGCACCCGGAGGGGGTTAGAGAGGTTTTTAAAATGTATGAAGATCTGTGTACCAGATGTTTGTTTCACCTAAATAAAATAAAATAATAGAGCAGAACAAAACACTGCGCCAGAAACTCTCTGGGAAAAGGGAGGGGAAATTCAGGACTTCTGATCTCTCTCTTGGGCTCCCCCCAAGGCCACCTTGGAGGTCATCACAGGTCTAGGGGTGGGCGACAGAGGTTGCGGAGGCCGAGTTCACGGTCAGGGGTGATGCAGCAGTGACAGAGGCATCTTGCATGTGAAGCACTTCCTGCGATCAGCTGTGCCCCAGACCTATGGCGCAGGTCACAGGGTCAAGGGCCAGCTTATCTGAGTGAGACCCCCCCAGGGGCTCCCGGCAATCCTCCCACCATGAGCCAGCTGGGACCAGGCTCTCGCCCAGCAGGGGGTGCTGCACCCAAGTTCACTTTGTCGTGGGACGTGAGACTTCCGCTCCTTTGGACACCGCAGACCATGTCTCTGTATCTCCTCTGCCTGGAGCCAGAAGCCTGTGGCCCTCTGTGGATGGGCAGAAAGGCCTCCCATTGCAAGATGCAGACTGCATGGTAAGCCCAGGAATGATGAGGGGATGGGAGACACCTGCCTGCTTGCTGCATTTTGCTGCCCTTCAGCCTGTGAGTCGCCCTCCCAGCCTATTCCTTAATCCCTACTGTGTTTAGAGAATTGCCTCAAACCTCCCTCGTGAAGGGAGGAAGCCCAGAATGGACCCACAGGGCCAGACACCTAGAGGAGGGCCAGCTCACCCCCAGGAAGCGGCCTCCAGCCACCGCACAGAGAGCCACAGAGGCCCAGTCATTTGGAGCTCCTGCTTTGTTCTGGAGCTCTGAGGCACCTCTGGGCCCATGAACTGCCAGTGCCTGTGAGTGGCACCTTTCACACCACCATCCAGCCCAGGGGTGCAGAGCCATGGCAAGGTGGGGATCTCAAGGGAGCTCCAGGGCATGGGGGAGGGCTCCCGTGCAGAGAGGGGCTGCACCTGCGTCTCCCACACTCCTGGGACAGTGTTCTCCTGGGCAGCCCAGCCACCTTGGGTGTGGCTCAGCCCCAGGTTGGTCACCAGCTGTTTACTGCTTTTCAAGTCCCACGGAAATGGGTCCTGCTGCTCTCCCTGTCTTCCCCTGTGGGAGCTGGCATCGCTCCCTCTGTAACATAGATGTCTCCTCTTCATGCCAGGGAAGCACTTCCTGCGCCTGGGAGGAGAAGCTAGCCGCTCGCTACCTGGCAAAGGGAAGAAGAGAATGCCCTGCCTACTACAAAGCTGCGCAGGCCCTTTAGTGAACACTTGTGTAGCTGGGGGAACGGGCATCGAGACCTCTCCCTCTGAGTTTCTTTCAGTTCCACAACTGTGCTACGCTCCCTCGAATCCCAGGGCCTTTGGGACCTCTGACCCTGCTGCCTGGAATTCATTCATGAACTCATTCCATACATCACCAAGCACCTCTTCTAAGCCAAGTTCCTTATCTACAAGGTGCTGGTGGGGTGCAGAGGATGGAGGCGAGGTGAGGGCTGTGCCCTCTTCACCTCTCACCGGGACCCCATTTGTCAGAGTATCACTCTAAGGCACCTGACCAGGGGTTCTCAGATTCCTTCTGCATAGAAACCCAGGGTAGAGTGAGAAACGTGAGTCTGGGGGCAATTCACAATGCTCTTTCCCGAGATTCATCTGCACAGTGCCTCTCCAACTCTGCCACCATGACCCGCAGTAAGAAACACTTTCATGCTACTATCCAGCACACACACAGTGAGTAAGTGTACACATGGGAAAAATACACACCCGGCAACATTTTATGAGACATCTACTAATGTAGATTGTGTGTGATGAACCCTGATACATTGCTTTCTATTCTATGCTATTTTCTCTCCTATCAAAAAGGATGCCTTTGAATGTTGAAGCCCACTGGTAGATGGCCAGTGCCACTTTGAAAAACACCAAAGCTGAGGCCAGTGTTGTGGTACAGGGGTGATGCTGCTGCCTGTGACACTGCCATCCCATACTGGAGAGATGATTTGAGTTCCAGATGCCCTGCTTCTGATCTAGCTCCCTGCTGATGCACCTAGGAAAGCAATAGGAGATGGCCCAAGTGCATGGGCCCCTGCCACCCACAGGGAGACCTGGATGGAGATCCTGGCTCCAGGCTTCCACCCGTTGCAGCCAGTTGGGGGAGCAAACCAGCAGATGGAAGAACTCCCTCTGTCTCTTCTTCTTCTCCTTGTCAGTCTTCCTTTGAAACAAACAAATAAATCTTCAAAAAGAAAAGGACAAACACAGATGCTAAAAAACAAAAGAAAAGAAGAAAGGAACTGCTGAAGGAAGAAGTTACCATCACCCGTTATTTTAAATGCATTCAGGGAATCCCTTTTTAGATCATCAAGGTAAATTCTTCCATAAATGAAATCAATCTACTCTTAATTTACATTTAAGAAGATCCAACCTTTTGTTTTGGATTTGCTTACAGCCAAGTCGGACTTGCTGCCTGTTTTTGAAAGACTGTGAACTAAAGAATGATTTTCAATGGGAAACATTTCCAAAAAAAAAAAAAAAAAAAAGAGAGAATACTTTCATAGCACATGAAAATCACATGAAATTCCAATTGCAGGATCTAGATGTATTGGATCACAGCCACGCTTGTTCGTTTGCATGTTGTCTGTGGCTGCTTTTGCACTCCAGTGGCAGAGTTGAGCCATTGCATCACAGACCTGTGGCCTGCCAGGCCTGGAATATTTACTGTCTGGCCTTTTACAGAGAGAGTTTGCTGACCACTGGCTTAACGTGTGGCATTTCTTAATCTGGGCACAGAGTGACCCCGAAAGCAATGGCTTTGCTGATTGGTCTGGGGCCTTTAAAGTGCTGGCTGATTGAAAGTGTCTGGCTTTCTGGAGCCTTTTCGCTTTCTCTCTCTCTTTTCTAAAAAATATTTATTTATTTGAAAGGCAGAGAGACAGAGAGAGCTCCCATTTGCTGATTCATTCCTCAAATGCCCACAGCTGCCAGGGCTGGGCCAGGCCATAGCCAGGACCTGGGAACTCAATCCGGGTCTCACTTGGGAGTGTCAGGGATTCAGTACTGACGCAGGGTTAGCAGGAAGCTGGAGTCAGGAGTGGGACCAGGACTTGAACCCAGGTACTCTTATATGGGATGTGGTGTCCCAAGCTGTAACTTAATACTGTCCCGTCTCCCTGTCCCCCAGCCTTGTCCTTAGCCAGCAGGAGCATCTGTGTGGAGCTGCTGTGAGCTCCTTAACCACACCTTAACCACATTCTTGGGCGAGCAGCCATCATTGCATCACACTGTAGGGGTGAGCAGAGGCCCTGGCAAGTTCTCAGCACTGTGTGGTCTGGCTTTCCTGGAGGTCTGGGGTGGGGTGGGGTGGGGCAACACTTGAAAAATTCAGCAGGGTTGCACTCTTGACTTTTTTCTTTGTTCTTTTCTTCCCTCTTTGTCATGCTAGCAACACATTCCTTTAGTTTTTTCTTGGTCTTTGAGTTTGTGTGACCTCTGTAAATTTTTAAAAAGTATTCTTTTAGGTATTTATTTGAAAAGCAGAGAAACAGAGTGTGTGGGAGAGACAGAAAGACAGAGACAGAGAGAGGTCTTCTGTCCACTGGTTCACTCCTCAAATGCATGCAACAACCAGGGCAGGGCCAGGCCAAAGCCAGAGCCAGGAACTCCATCTTCGTCTTCCACATGGGCACCAGTACTTGGGCCATCCTCCACTACCTTCCCAGGCCCATTAGCAAGAAGCAGTATCAGAAGTGGAGTAGCCAGGACTGGAACCAGTACTCTGATACGAGATACTGGTGTCCCAAGTAGTGGCTTAACCTGTTGCATCGCAATGCCTGCTCCCTAAACTCTTGAAATATTAAAAAAACACCTCCCCCATTCCTCCTCTCTTCAAACTCCCTGCCACCCTGATGGAGCATCCAGGCTGTTCTTTGCTCTTGTTTCAGGGGGGTAGGAGAGAGGCAAGGCTCCTTCTGGTTTTAACTTCAGGGCTGGGAAGCCGTGAAGACTCTGAGCAGAAACTGCTTCAGGGGAACATCCAGGCAGACAACAAGGGATGGACGTTTGGTGCAGCGGTTAAGATGCCTGCATCCCCTACCAGAGGGCCTGAGTTCAAGTCCCAGCTTTGCTTCCCATCCAGCATTCCTGCTAATGTGCACCCTGGGAGGCAGGGGTCATGGCTCAGGTCCTTGGGTCCCTGCCACCCACATGGGAGACTTGGATTGGGTTCCACGTTCCTGGCTTTGGCTCGGTCCAGCCCTGGCTGTTGCAGGCATTTGGGGGAAGTGAGTTGGTGGATGGAAGAGCTCTCTTTGTTAAAAATGATAGAACAAGGCATGCTAAGGTCCAGGCATACCTGGTGAGGCTGGGACGTGCCACACCAACCCCAGCATTTGGGACCTCTCACCCAAGGACCTAAGGGACAGTTTCAAGGCTACCTTGACAGGTGAGCCTGTGTGAAGTAAGCGCCATCTGTGTCCATTAGCTGGCTATGGCTGTGGCACTTCTCTGGGTGACTCCCTGCAGGGCAGGTCACCAGGTCCGCCTCCAGTCCTGGCTCTGTCACCATCTGCCCTGCCCTGGAACTCACTGCCCCTGCAAACTTTCCCGGATGTAAGTTTGCCTGGGAAGTAGAGAAAGGGGCTGGACACTTGGTGAACAGATGACTGACACAGCCGGCTTTCCACAGCTCCCTTGACTAGCTTGGGACCGGCTGTCTGTGCGTGCACGCGTGTGCCTGTGCATGTGTGTTTCTGTGCGCCCGCTCATGTTTGGGTGGCAGTGAGACTGTGCGATGGGATTTGGCACTTTGTGGAGAACGAGAGGAGTCGGCTGTTGGGATGGGGCAGAAGCGAAGCGTGTGCCTTTGTGTCCCATACGTTTGCATGCATGCCCCTCCCCCAACACGCAAGTACCAGATCTGTGGGGCCTGGGATGGGCTGGCTGGGCCTGCTGCATGTCAGTGAGGCCGCGCTGACGTCAGCAGTCCCTGCCTTTTCTTTCCTTCCCTGCTGGGGCAGAGAGGAGGTGGTGTTTCCTCACCCCCCAACCCCAACACACACACCTGGCCGGGGGCCCAGGTGACCCTGTCTATCTGAGAGGCGGGGAGAGCTTGCAGCAGCCTGGCTCCTGCTGGGGGACTGACTGCAGGGCAGCTTCCCCCCACCTCTGTGCAGGGCGCAGCCTGACCTGCATTTCACAGAAGTCAGCAGTACCGGGCCTGGAGCTCAATTACAAGAGATTGCTTGATCTCATTTATTTTCTCTCATACTCTCGAAGTTAGGACAGCTTTCATTTGAAATGGAAATTTATGCAAATACTATGTAAATTAGGTCATTCCCAGATTAACTGGGGGGAAAAATCTGGTCGCTTTAGCAGGCACCATCTGTTCTCTCCTCATTCTTTCCATGGCACAGCCCCACCCTCCCCTTTTCCAATCAACTTTGAAACTTGGCTTCCTGTGGCTGAGAAAAGAGAGCTCTAAGGGACGGACACAAATCACCCATCAGTTTTGCAGGTGTCTGTTCAAACGTCTGGCCGCTGTGGGAAAAGCTCAGGTGAGAGGCTGGGAAAGAGGCTCCCGCTAGGCTTCTTCTTCCCTGCCTCCTGCTGGCCCCTGCTTCCCTGGGGCTCCTTTGCCCCAGCTCTGCCTTTGCCGGCCTTCCAGGGGCATCCTGCAGCCTGCTCACTCCCTCCTGGAGTGGTGGGAGGAGAAAGGTTTGCCCCTGCCCCAGGCTCTGGAGCTGCCCATCCCCTCTCCAAGGCTGCAGCCCTCTCCAGCTTTGGGGCAGTGCCAGCACTGGTCCTGCTATAGGAAAGCAGAAGAACCGGGCATCGAATCCTCCACCCATTAACCTCTCTTTCCCCATAAAGGCTGCTGACCACACGGTGGAGCAGGGAGCTCCTGGCTCTGTCCTTCCTTGTCCCCATCTCCTCTGAGGGGGTGAGGGTGAGAAGACTCACTAGCAATTCATAAGCTCCCCATCCTGCAATGAAGTAGAGCCACATTTCCCCCGTGGAGAAACAAGGGGACTTGAAAAGGTTTCTAGAAAAAGGGAATGAAAGCAGAAGCTTATTTTAGTGCAAAACAACATTGAAACTCAGGCATAGTGTGTTCATTCATTCTTTCTTTGATTTGAAAGGTAGAGCGACAGAGAGACAGGGAGAAACACACACACACACACATACACAGAAAGAGATCTTCCAATCTGCTTGTTCACTACCCAGATGGCTGCAACACCCAGGGTTGGGCTAGGCCAAAGCCAGGAGCCAGCCAGGAGCCCGGGACTCCATGGGTGGCAGGGGCCCCAAATACTTGGGCCATGTTCTGCTGCTTTCCCAGGTGCATTAGCAGGGAGTTGGATCTGAAGCAGAGCAGCCGGATTCCAACTGGTGCACATATAGGATGCCGGTGATGCACACAGTGGCAGCTTAACCTGCTGCGCCACAATACTGGCCCCAGTTTTTTTTTTTTTTTTTTTTTTTTTTTTTTTTTTTTTTTTTATACAGGTAGAGTTTTAGACAGTGTGAGAGAGAGAGAGACAGAGAGAAAGGTCTCCCATCGCTTCTCGGCCTTTTGGCTAAGATCAAGTGCAGAGAGAAAGGTCTTCCTTCCATTGGTTCACTCCCCAAATGGCTGCCACAGCCGGCGCTGCGCCGATCCGAAGCCAGGAGCCAGGTGCTTCTTCCTGGTCTCCCATGTGGGTGCAGGGCCCAAGAATTGGGCCATCCTCCACTGCCTTCCAGGGCCACAGCAGAGAGCTGGACTGGAAGAGGAGCAGCCAGGACTAGAACCTGGTGCCCACATGGGATGCTGGTGCCGCAGGCAGAAGATTAACCAAGTGAGCCACGGCGCTGCCCAACCCCCAGTTTTTTCTTATTCATAAGGAATATTTTCCACTAACATTTTGAATATCTCTCATATGCATAGATTTCAAATTTTGTTTGCACCAAAGCAAATGCCTTTTAATCCAAAATTCTGGGAACTTTTCAATGTACATTTGTAAGTAAGTTGAACAATACTTTTGTTGCTGTTGGCCAGTGAGATTCTGTGGTTGCTATTGTAGCAAAACTTGAAGAGAGCTGACTAATACCCTCCCTAATTTTCACTAATCTCTCCCTAAAGATATCTCAAAATAAAAAAGAAATTATGTTCTCATGTGATATATTCTCAATCTCAGGCCTAATGAAAATAAAAGCATCTTCCTTCAAATTGGTTTTGATATACAGATTGCACTTGCATATATGGCTTCAAAACCAGACCTACAGGCAGAGGGAACCGTTGATGCAAAGGCCCTGAGGCAGGAATGTAAAGAGCCCAGTGCAGCTGTATCTGAGGGAGCAAGTGAGAGGGGCAGGGAGTAGGGTGGGGGAGGGGCAGCGGTGAACTTGAGCTCAGGCCCCAGGGAAGATGCAGTTGCAGGCCAGAAGCACAAGGTGGCACCATGAGGCTCTCCACAGGTGTGGCTGGCCACATGCTGGTGGCAGACAAGAAGATGTCTCTCCACCCAAGAGGGCTCTGCCAGCAAATGGAAGTCCAGCAGGCTCCAAGCAAACGATAAACTGCAGCTCTTAGAACTGGAAGAACCTTGGGGAGTTCTCAATCCAGGAGATTACCAGGGAGCGTCCATGTCTATGCGTGGGCCAGGACTCTGGGAATCCCCTGCACTGCAAAACTCACACTTCAAGGGGATGCTTCCAAAGCTTCCTCTCCAAGGGGTGTATGGCCCCTAATGGCTAGAGAGCCTCTAACTCCAATCAGTTCTCCCACCGAGGTCGGGCTAGGCAGGGCCTTCCTCAGCAGCATGCAGCCTGGGCTCAACCCACAGCAGTCCCAGGAGCCCGGGACCTGGGTCTGTGAGCCAGAGGAGGACCGGGAAAATGCCGGGTCTGATGGGCCTGAGGACATGGCGACCCCACTTCCAGAAACCTGCATCTGGTAGGGGCCTGCAAACCCACATGCTCCTATTCTCTAACGTTAATCTTTTGGTAGAACCAACCATGCGCCCATCTACGTCCTGTTGCTTTTCAAAGGCACCTGTTGCATTTAGTGTGGTTGCTCAATTCAGTTGCTTTGGCCGTGGTGAGTTTCTCATCCACTGGATGCTTGGTGTAGGTCTAACAGGCAGCTTGTTCAATGTATGTCAGACTGTGAGTTCGAGATAATGGATGGGGTGGGGAGTCCATCAACTATTTTGAACCACGTGGGAAGCCTCAGACTAAGGAATGGATGTAACCATTGTCTGTGGGGAGCGGGAAAGGGGGTCTGTGGTGTGGAGAGGCCTGGTGGCTCACAGGCAACCAGGAGATGGGTGCACAGGCAGGAAGCCAAGGTGAACGTGCAGAAGGGAGAGCCTGTGAATTCTCAGGTGCGACTGCAGGAGACCAAGGCTGGCTGCTCTGATGAGGGAAGATGCACCGTTTTAAAATGTATGTATTTGAGAGGCCAGGAGACACACAAGCACAGAGAGAGAGAGACAGAGAGAGGAAGGAGAGGAGGGAGGGAGGGAGAGAGAGAGAGAGAGAGAGAGACAGAGAGAGGAAGGAGAGGAAGGAGAGGAGGGAGGGAGGGAGAGAGAGAGAGAGAGAGAGAGAGAGAGAGAGAGAGGAAGGAGAGGAAGGAGAGGAAGGAGGGGAGGGAGGGAGGGAGGGAGAGAGAGAGAGAGAGAGAGAGAGAGAAAGCTTGCATGTTCCAGTTCACTCCCCAAATGCCCAAAGGCCCAGGAACTCAATGCAGGTGTCCCACATGGGTGGCGGGAACCCAGCTACTTGAGCCATCAACTGTTGCCTCTAGGAGTCTGCATTGGCAGGAACTGTAGTCAGGAGCTGGAGCCAGCAGGGAATCCAGGTTCTCTACCATGGGCATCCATGCACTAACTGAATGCCAGCCCCGTGAAGATGCAAATGTTTAATTCAGCCTCTTCTTTAAAAAAAAAAAAAAAACAAATTCCCCTGAAATGACTCTACTTGCTGTTGATGTTTTACATACTCAGGAAGCACCGCAGTGGTGTCACTGCTCTCACACCACGGCTCAGGCTGCCTGACTTCCCCTCTGCCTTCCCTGAGCACCGAGCCTTGGAAACCACGCGCCCAGCTCGCGCCCAGCCTGGGTGGTGAGGCTTGCAGCTGGCCACGTCCCCTGGGGCCCTCGAAACCAAAGCCTGAGCACAAAGGACAGAGTGGGCTTCTGGGTTCCTTTAAAGCACCCCTCCCAGCTTCTCTTCAGTTCACTGCCTAAGAATGTCCTCCAGACGTGGGCGGAGGCCACAGCTCTTGAATATTTATCAAGTGCCTCCTGGCAGCCTGGGGAGACAGAGAACAGGAAAATCAGGCCCAGGCGGGTGTCTGTGGAGCCCGCCTGGGAGCTGGCCAGACTTTGCAAGATTCAGGTTGCCTGTTGGCGCCCTGCCCCCTCGGGAGGCGGCTGTGGACCTGGCTGTTGCCAGGGAGTTGGCTTCTTGGGGCCATTCTCCACGCTGACTGCCCGATGCGAGTCAGACCCCACTGAGCTTTCATTGTGTGCAGAGGCCTGGCCTGACCAGCCCGGCCCCAGAGCCCGGACAAGAGGACCGGGCTAACGCAGTGTCACAAAGCCCTGCTTTGTGGCCATGACAGGAGGATTTGTCAGTCACTGTGAGATGGTCCCTGGCAGATCCTGGCATGTGGTGAGCAGACTGCCCTGTGCTGGTCACAGTATCCCAAGCTCCTGCAGCTGGACACAGCATCCAGGGCACTTTGCATCTACCTATCCATAGGTCCTTCTGGCACTGCTTGTGCTAAGCCAGAGCAGGGGTAGGAGGAGGCTAGGAGCCATACTTTGTGCCCAGTGACTGCTGCCTGGACCCAGTGCCACAGGGACTAGCAGCAAGGCTGCAGAGTGTGGCTGTGCTGGTTTGTAGGGATGGCACTGCCAAGCGGTGCAGGGGCTTCCCTTGGAGGTCCTCCTGGCTTCAGGGGACAGTGTGGCCCGTGCACAGCCTGCCCGCCCCTGTCATGGGGCACAGGTACCTAAGACTAGCGGCACCCTTGGGGGTGGGATATTCCACCAGAAGGAAATGAGCATGGACATAGCTTTGATCTTGGGGTAGGGAAGAAGCTCTTAAAAGACATCACAAAAATATCATAAATCATGAAATTAAAAATTCATTTCAAGGACATTACATTTGAGAACCCCATTTCATCACAGGTATCTTAAAGAAAAATCAGAGGAATATGAGTTTATATATTTGTGGAGCACAGCATTAGAATCAAGAATACTCATATGTCTACCCAGAGTCCTGCTTTTCTGGTGGGCTGGAGGGAATTGGGATATAGACAAACAGTTTAACATAAAAACGGGCAAAACATATGGAAAGGCATTTTGCAGAAGAGGAGAATACTGAGGCTTGTTGGCTAGATAGAGGCCTAGGAAAACGCCGACAGGGCCACCCTGGGACACGGTCCTCTTGTCCAGGCCTCCGCGCTGAAGGTCTCTCCCAGGATGGCTCCCAGAGACTGTGGCCCTTTCCCCGGAGGCCTGGCCTGCCGGCCTTCTCAGAGCTCTTGGCCTTGACCTTCCCCCAGATGTCCTTCTGTGTCTGAGCCCTGCCCTTTCTCTTCCTGTCCCCAGCACAGTGGGTGTAGCAGATCCTTGGGTCTCAGGTTCCTCACGGCCTCCTGTCTTGCCCTAGCTGCTCTCCCAGGTCTCCACAGGCCAGCTGGGCCGTAAGGACCACATTTCCAATCAGTCTTGGTCCTGTAGGGAGCTCAGGGCACACCACTGGCGATTAGGTAAACACGGCTGACAATTAGCACCTTCTCAGCCAAGTTCAGGGTCAGCTCCTTAGGAGCACCATTCCCAATGGCCTCACTCAGAATGTGTCTTGTACTTTTCCTTAGGAACTAACCTGGACCAGAAAACCTTTCCTGATTAACCTTTAAGGTTCTTGTGTAAGAATCCAGACAAGACCAGGGGTTTAACACTGTGATTAAGGCATCTGTGTCCTCCATTTGAGTACCTTGGTTCAGTTCCTCGCTCCAGCTCCTGACTCTCATTTCCCACTCATGCAGACCCTGGGAGGCAAGGGTGATGGCCCAAGTAATTGGGTTCCTGCTGCCCATCTAGGAGACCTGCATTGTATTCCTGGCTCCCGGCTCTGTCCCTGGCCCAGGCCCAGGCACTGAAGGCCTTTGCGGAGTGAACCAGAAAATGGGAACTCTCTCGGTCTCTGTGTCTGTCTCTCTGCCTTTCACGTAAAAACAACAAAAAAACAAAAAAACAAAACAAAACCAAACCTGAGCAGTCAGCAGAGAGCGTATCCTGAAATGAGGGAACTATATTTGGAATAATTACACACAACTCAGCACATTATGAGTTTTTGTATCACTCTGTGTCTGACAAATACCAAACACTTAACAACGGGGTTTGGGTGCTGCTTCCGAACTACCTGCTCTTAGACTCTGGTGAGCCCTTGGGTCTGGGGCGGCTGGGGGACAGCCTGGGTTGCGATCTGTCTTCCTTGGTGCTCTGCTTCCATTCATCCAGTCTGTGGCCCTCTCCGGCTGTACTCTAAGCCAGCGCAGGCCACTAGAGTCACCCTGGGTTCTCGTGGCCTTCTACAAGCTGCAGGCATGAGGGGTTTGTGATCTGCAGCAGCTCCCCGCGGACGGTCCTTGTCGATGATACATCTATGGAGATTCTACTTCTTTCTTTCTCACTCGCTCTCTTTCCACAAATCAACCTTCCATCACGGACACAGTCTTGTGGGCGCTGAGGGTAGAGCGGTGAGCAAAATGGGCTCAAGTTCGTGCCTCACACAGATGGCATTCCAAGTGGGGAAGACAGCAAGTGAGCAAAAGGAAAAGGAAACCCATGACAGGTTAACAGTGATCCGCAGGGGCCAGCATTGTGGTGCCACGGGTTAAACTGTTGCCTGTGATGCCAGCATCTGTCCCTGCTTCTCTGCTTCGGATCCAGCTCCCTGTTAATGTGCCTGGGAAAGCAGCAGAAAATGGCCCAAGGGCTTGGGTCACTGCTACCTGCATTGTGAGACTTGGATGGAGTTCTGGGCTCCTGGCTTCAGCCTGTACCAGCCCTGGTTGTTGGAGTCATTTAGGGAGTCTCTCTCTCTGTCTCTCCCTCTCTCTGTAATTCTGCCTTTCAATTAATTAGTAAATAAATGAATATTTTTTTAAAAAAAGTGATTATACCAAGTATACCTTCCATGTATTTGCATGATATTACAATTATAAAAATAGGTCATTTCACTGACCACTAAGCAATAATGAACTTGGATGGAAGCATCACTATAGCCCAGGCACAGCATTCAGCGACTCATCTAAATTACATAATTACCCATGTGACAGGAGTTGTTCTTTTGGTTTTAAAATTTTAATTTTTTAAAAAATATTTGTTTTATTTATTTGGAAGGCAGAATGGCAGAGAGCAAGGGAGAGACTCTGTCTTAGATTCCCAGGTCTCCCATGTGGGTGTCAGGGAGCCCAGCACTTGGGCTATCACTTGATGTCTACCAGGTGCACCAGCAGGAAGCTGGATGGGAAGCAGAAGCAGGACTCTATCCCAGACACTCTGATGAGAGATGCAAGCGGGGGTCACAAGTAGCAACATCACCCGCAGTACCACAATGTCTAATGCAGACTGGCTTGTTCATATAGAATTAAAGTCTAGTTAGCTCACGGTTCTGGAGGCTGGGAGGTCCAAAGTCAAGGCTGCATCTGGGGAAGGTTTTCTTGCAGGTGGGGTTTCTGCAGAGTCCCAAGGCAGCAGAGGGGCCTTGTGGCAGGACAGCCATTCCAGCCCAGGCGTCTCCTCTCCTTATACAACCACAGCATCATTGCTTGCAGGTGTGGGGAACCCATTTTCTACGAAGACCTGTTGGATATTTATAGCTTCATCTGGGGAGCATGCAGAGTTATCAGCTGCTATAGACTTACTGGGTTTCAAGTCCTTGCCTGTGGTTGCCTTGGCACAGCCAGACCAAATGATGTCATGGGCCTAGTATGGCCCACGGGCTGGATGTCCCCTACCCCTGCTTAGGGCCTCACATTTATGGCCTCATCAAAAGTTAACCACCTCCCAAAAGTCCCAGGTCCCATGGCTGGGTGAGGTCTCCACCCTCCTGATATCTCACATCGGGAATTCTATTTCAACATGAGTTTGGGGGAGGCATTCACCACAGCACACAGTGACAAAGTGGAGTCCCGTGGTTTCAGATTCAATTCTGGACTCCATTTCTTGGCAACTGGGCAGTCTTGGGCAGTCACTGAATCTCCTGTGAGCCAGTTTCTTTTTCTGTAATCTGGGAATGGGTAACAGCTATCAGGGGTAGGCGTCGTGGTACAGTGGGATGCTTGCATCTGACGTCAGAGTGCCAGTTCAAGTCAAGTCTGGGCTTCTCCGCTTCTGCTCCAGCTTCCTCTTAATGCACCTGGAAGCCAATGGATGATGGCCCATCATGTGGGCTCCTGCCACCCACATGGGAGACATGGATGAAGTTCCTGGCTCCTGGCTTCAGCCTGGCCTAGCCCCACTGGTTGTAGCCATTTGGGGAATAAACCAGTGTATAGAAGATCTCTCTCTCTCTCTCTCTTCTCTGTATGTCACCCTGACTTTCAAATAAATAAAACTTTAAAAAAATGACCTAGCCTGGGGTATTCAATGAGAGCAGTGGAAAACAAGCTCAAGCTAGGACCCGATACAGCGTGCCTGCCAGCTTCCCTGATCTTCCTCAACGCAGCAGCCTCAGAATTCACAGTCGTCTGGATCAGTGGCCCCATTCTGTGCAGAGGGCCTTGCCTGCCCTGGTCACCAGCATCTAAGCTGCTCCTGGCAGAGGCTGCCTGGAGGTGGCCTTTTAGCCCTGTTATGACCTCTGCCATTGCCTGGCTCACGGGATGCAGTGTTGCCCTGCCCACACTCAGGCCCTGGTCTGCACCAGTTGACAGGACACCGGGACAGAGGTGCCTCTTGTGGATTCATAGACCAGGACCCCAACAAAGCAGGGCCTGAGGTGAGCCCTGGGTCTCTTGGGACAGCCTGCAGGTGCTGGGGCAAGGCTGATGATGGTCTCAGGGGCACCCCGCTGTAGCCCTGCATACAAAGTGGGTGGGGTAGATGCTCTCTGAACCTTTTCTGCCCAGAGTGGTAGGAAGCTGAGGCCAGGAAAGAAACAGACTGTGTGTGTGTGTGTGTGTGTCTTACTGTCAAAGCTTGGTATGTTGGCCGGCGCCGCGGTTCACTAGGCTAATCCTCTGCCTGCAGCGCCAGCACCCCAAGTTCTAGTCCCAGTTGGGGCGCTGGGTACTAGTCCCGGTAGCTCCTCTTCCAGTCCAGCGCTCTCTCTCTGCTGTGGCCCGGGAGGGCAGTGGAGGATGGCCCAAGTGCTTGGGCCCTGCACCCCATGGGAGACCAGGAGGAAGCACCTGGCTCCAGGCTTCAGATCAGCGCAGCGTGCTGGCCGTAGTGGTCATTAGGGGAGTGAACCAATGGAAGGAAGACCTTTCTCTCTGCCTCTCTCTAACTGTCTATAACTCTATCTGTCAAATAAATTAAAAAAAAAAAAAAAGCTCAGTATATGAAGTCTAACAGTGATGGTAGCTCCTCCCTAGCTTGTGGCAAGAACACCAAGTCAGTGCTGTAGGAACGAGCTTCTGTCCTTGTAATAAACAGTAAGCAGTGTCACCCTGAGCAAGTGGCTCAACCTCTCTGGGGCTTGATGTCTGTGAAATGGGGCTAAGAACGCCTCTCCTGCCTGCCTCCTCGATTGTCAGGGAAAGTTGCCAGACATAAGGTGCCCGAGGGTGCTCTGCAATCCATGAAGTGACCCAGTGACCTGCAGATCTGTCATCCTGCAGATGCCTGAGACACAGGAACCCCACCCAAAGGAGTCACCGTAGGGCTTGTTCAGACTCGGGGCAGGCAGGGGTTAAAAATTCCTGCTCACCAGAATAGGCCATGTATATTAAAAACCCTCCACTCTCTGTTCCAGAAACATTATTCTGGAAGGTTAATGTGTTCCATGAACGGTTTCCATGGTGACCAGTCCCACCCCATCCTCCACTCCCCCCAACAGGTGAGCAGCTGGGGAGCCCAGGGCAGGTGCGTGAGCGCATCAGAGACAGCAGGTGTCTTGAGGACTTGGGCTTAGGCTGGGCTCACCCCGCACTGCGTCTGAACAGCGCCCCACTGCACACCTCACGCAGGTCACTCGGGGATGGAGGCAGCCGCCGCAGAAGGCTCCTCCCCGGCGCCAAGTGTGGAGCCCAGCAGATGCACCATTCTCTCTCCACAGCGACAGATGCCACTCTAAAACCAACAAGGTCCCTGCGACAGGCCCCACTGGCTTCTCACCCCGTCTCTGGAGTGATCAAGGACTGCGGTTGCTAGGGAGAAGCGAACTGTCATTGATGGGGTCCCCTCCTGCTTGCCATATGCTACTTCCTTCCATCTTCCTTCAGCTCTGTGAAGTATTAGCCACATTTTACAGCCCGGAAACCGGAGCCTTGGTGAGGCCGAGGCATTCATCTCAGACTAACAGCCAGCGGGTGGCAGAGCTCAAATTGGAACCCGGATTTGCTGGACCCCAAATCACAGGCTCTGACAGGCCTTGTTACTAACCAGGCAATAAATACTTCCTAAGTGCCCATTCCCTCCCCAGAGCTGCAGGGGGACACAGAAAGTGCAGGAGGCCAGGTCCTGGCCTCCAGGGGTTGGGGCCAGCCTAGAGAATACGCAAGCACAGGGACCAGGGAGGTGGCTGCCCACTCTGAGGCCAGTAGGGAGTGTGGGGGCACAGGCACGGGGACTGCCATGCCCCAGCCGCTGCTCAGACAAGAGGGACAGCCTAACTCCTCCTGGCTGAGGGGCTCCTGGCAAGCTGCGATGCTTTGTGTGCACACCAGGAATCAGATCAGGAGCTCAGCCGGGACTTAACCTCCCAACCGGGTGCTCCTTGTGCTCCCTCCGCAGGAAGCAGGGAGGGATGTTTTGGGGCAACAAAGGGACAGGTCCCAGGGAGCAGAGCCTGGGGGCCCCACCTCCTCCTCCAGCCCCCCGGGGGCCTGGCCTTGCCAGGCGCAGTGGTCTGGGTGAGCAGCTGTTTCCATTTTCCCCTGCAACCTCCATTCTGGGAACCAGGCCAACAATTGGAGCCTTTTTTCTCTTTTTCCTTTTTGTACAAGGGAAAACCGCTCAGCACTGCCAGAAGCCAGGCACTTGCTTTGGTGGCTGCATTGGTGGGCAAGGCCTATTGGGGGCCACTTTCTTCCCGGCTTGGCCTTGGTGGGCTGTCCCTCCGTGTGCAGCAGCTGGAATCCATGTTCCCTCCCCCAGGCTCTGTCCCAGTGCCCTTTGTCCCTTGGACTTGGCAGTTTGCTGTCAGTCCTACACCTCCAGAAGATGGGGCGCCCCAGAGGGCGTGTCCTAGGCGAGGGCCCTGCCAGCCCTGGTGCCCTGATGGGGACCTGGAGGCAGCTTGACCTTAGTTGTCCTCACCATGGTCTTGGCACTGAGGCTGAGGGCAGGAGAAGGAGCCCACGTCCACCTTTATCCCTAGAATCCCCCACTGCCCTGCTTCGAGCAGTTGCTGTTTGTGTATGCAACCCGGTGTGCAGGGATGAGTACCGCTCCTTTCTAGAAGCATCTGTGGCATGTTTGCTCACTCCTCTGGAAGGCGCCTTGCAACCTCAGAGTGCCCCGTGCTGGCCGCTCTTGTTCTGCACGACACACACAGAGCATGCGTTTCCCAGCCTCTTGTGTTCTTGTGTGATTTTCCGTGACTGCTTCCTTGGAGGCTTTTCTCGAAATAAGCTCCTCTAGGCAAACAGGGGAAGGGATGGATTGATTAGCCTCAGAAATTAAGAAGCATGAAATTATTCTGCCTCTGACACCCGAGGACTGTGAGCCAGGGCTGGGTGTGGGAAGGCAGGCTGAGGCCTGGGAAGGTGGGAAGGGGCTATTCACAGCTCTTGGGGGCTGGGACTTGACAGCTTGGAGAAATAGTTCTGGCCAGCAGGCGCCCCGCCTGGTGTCCTCCCAGCTGACAGCGGCTCCACCAGTGCTCCCCTGAGTCCAGGACGCCGGCTTCCCTCTCTCAGGACCTGGGGCACTAACCCCACCCTCAGGCTCCTCATGAGAACTGGGCAGCAGCAGAGGAACAGAGGGCAGCCAGGGCAGGCCACTGCTGAGCTTTTCCGTGGTCCCTCTTTGGTTTCCAGATTTCTGGAAGTCACCATTGCACACTGGTGACACTTTGAAGTATTTTTTTTAGAGAGATTTATTTATTTATATGAAAGACAGTTATAAAAGAGAGACAGAGAGAGAAAGATTTTCCACCTGTTGACTCACTCCCCAAATGGACACAATGGTTGGCGTTGGGCCAGGCCAAAGCCAGGGGCCAGGAGCTCCATCCAGTTCTCCCACTTGGGTGGCAGGGGCCGAAGCACTTGGGCCATCTTCTGTTGCTTTCCCAGGAACATTAGCAGGGAACTGGATCAGAAGTGGGACAGCTGGGACTCAAACTGGCACTCCTGAATCCAGCGCTGGCATCCCATATAGGAACCTGCTCCTCTTCTGAATCAGCTCCCTGCTGATGGCCTGGAAAAGCAGCAGAAGATGGCCCAAGTGCTTGGGCCCCTGCACCCACGTGGGAGACCCGGAAGTAGCTCCTGGCTCCTGGCTTCAGATCAGGTCAGCTCTGGCCGTTGTGGCCATTTGAGGAGTGAATCAGCGGATGGAAGAAATCCCTCTCTGTCTGTAACTTTGCCTCTCAAATAAATAAATAAAATCTTAAAGAAGAACAAAAAACCAACCTGGCTCTCATATGGGATGCCGGTGTCACGGTGGTGTCTTAACGTGCCGGACCACAGTGTTAGCCCACCTTGAGCTTCTTCACATTGCCTCCATGTGATTCTGGGTGGGCGTTAATTTAGCCTCAAGACCAGTGGTTACTTTCCATATCACCATGTTGTCAAAGGACAGTGACATTTCACAGTCATCTGAGAGAAATGTGGGGGACCATGTGAATGTGGGGAGCCATAGTGACAGTGTGAACCAGGCTGGGGGTCTGCTGTCTCGGAGGAGCCATGTGCTGAGGGCGGAAGAGCCCCCACATGTCTGGGATCAAGTCTTGGCTCAACTTCTCAGCAGCTGTGTTGCCACATCGGTCAAGGGGCAGTCACAAAGCCTGTCTCACTGCGTGGATCAGAGAGAGAAGTGACGTTAAGATACCTCACACGCTTCCTGTGGAGGGCAAATTCTTAATCGGCAGGAATTCTCTTTCTCTTCTAAAACCTGGGGTACCTGAGTCTAGCATTGGCAATATTTGCTGATTTTTGCGGTAGAGTTGCCTGGGATATCGGAACTATTTGGGAAGAGAGTGAGTGAGGATGTCATGTGATCAGTAGAAACCAGGGGTGTGAGTAGTTCTCCAGGAGAAATTTGGAGATTCCCTCTTCCATTTGATTTCCTGGTGAAGGGTGTGTTACAGGGTGAGTGTGAACCCAGAAATGAAAATAGTGTCTAGCTGTGATCCAGAAAAACCACCTTTTTAACTGAGGGCTCCACACTGTAGGTAGCTCTGTGCCATTGTCCCAGTACATGGAGTCCATCCTACACCCGCCTCCATCTCTTTCTCCAGTCCTGCTCCTTGGTGAGGCAAACAGCTTCAGTGTGCAGGAGAACAGTTGTTCAGGATGATTGTGTGTTTTCTCAAAACAGCAACAACTGCAGTCCTGTGACATTACCCTCCACCCCTGGGAATTCAGCTACTGTCCCCTGCACCTTGGACCTGTCAATCTTCAAGATTATTTCAGGCTGAGATCAGCAGTAAGATGATTTCCACTGGGGTCGGTGTTGTGGCACAGCAAGTTAAGCTGCCATTTGCAATATATATAAGCACTGATTTGAGTCTCAGCTATTCTACTTCTGATCCGGCTCCCTGCTAATCACCTGGGAAGGCAGCAGGAAACGCCCCAAGTGCTTAGGCCCCCTCACCCCTGTGGGAGACTGGATGAATTTCCCGGCTCCTGGCTTTGGCCCAGTCCTGGCTGTGGGGGCCATTTTGGGAGCGAACCAGTGGATGGAAGATCTGTGTGTATGTGTGTCTCCCTCTCTTTCTGTCTTTGAAAGAAATAAATCAATCTTAGAAAATAAAAAAGCTCTCTGTTACTATTCATCCACACACATACAAATTCCTTGGAATTTTCAAAGTGCATTCAGCTTCATTCCAACAACCCAAAGCCCACAGTAGTTGTGTGTTCATACAAGGGGACACATATAATCAACAACAACAAAAAAGCAAAATTCTGAAACACATAACCATGTGAACCTCAAAGACACTGAAAGAAAGAAGACATTTTTTTAAAAAAGATTTATTTATTTGAAAGACAGAGTTACAGAAAGATGTAGAGACAGAGAGAGAGGTCTTCCAGCCGCTGGTTCACTTCCCAAATGGCCACAATGGCTGGAGCTGCACTGATCCAAAGGCAGGAGCCAGGAGCTTCTTCTGGGTCTCCCACAGGGGTGCAGGGGCCCAAGGACTCAGGCCATCCTCCACTGCTTTACCAGGCGTAGTAGCAGGGAACTGACTGGGAAGTGGAGCAGCCGGGATTTGAATGGGTGCCCATGTTTGGTGCTGGTGCCTGGCTTTACCTGCTACATCACAGTGCTGCCTTCGATGCACCTTATTTCTACAAATGCTGGTTGAGTGCATTCGGTTTCTGCAAATGCTCATTGAATGGGCTGTGTGAGGCCATCGCAGGACACACAACCCAAGTATTGGCTGCAAATGGATTGCAGCCAGAATTCTGACTGCTTTGGCCTTTGCTCAGAGAGTGGCCTATTTTGCCTCTATTTTGGGTTTGCACTCACTTTTTTTTTAAAGATTTATTTATTTTACTTGAAAATGAGAGTTACAAAGAGGCAGAGGCAGAGAGAGAGAGATGTCTTCCATCAGCTGGTTCACTCCCCAAAAGGCTGCAGCTGGGCCGATCTGAAGCCAGGAGCTTCTTTCAAGTTTCCCATGCAGGTGCAAGGGCCCAAGGACATGGGCCATCTTCTACTGCTTTCCCAGGCCATAGCAGAGAGCTGGATTGGAAGAGGAGCAGCCAGGACTAGAACCAGTGGCCATATGGGATGCTGGCACTGCAGGCCGGGGCTTTAACCTGCTAAGCCACAGCACTGGCCCCAAGAAGACATATTCTAAAAAAGGCATACTATATGATTCTGCTCCCATGAGGTTCAAGAATCAGCAAAAGTGGGGCAGGAGTGGGTCTTTGGTGTTGTGTTTAAGATGGCATTTGGGATGCCCGTTTTCCATACCAGAGTGCCGGGCTCTGCTTCCATTTCCAGCTTCCTGCTAATGCACACCCTGGGAGGCAGTAGGTAATGGCTCAAGTACTTGGGTTCCTGCTACCCATGTGGGAGACCTGGATTGAGTTCTGGGTTCCTGGCTTCAGTCTGGCCCCAGCCCACCTGTTTAAGACA
Source organism: Oryctolagus cuniculus (assembly GCF_964237555.1). Lineage (NCBI taxonomy): Eukaryota > Metazoa > Chordata > Mammalia > Lagomorpha > Leporidae > Oryctolagus > Oryctolagus cuniculus. The sequence continues at coordinate 138,288,877 of NC_091434.1, read as the reverse complement.
TTTGGGGAATCGATCAGTAGATGGGCGGTCTCTCGGTGTGTGTCTCTCGGACTTTCAAATACTTTTTTAAAAACCAGCAAAAATAATCTTAGTTGATAAGTCAGAAGAGTGATTGCTTTGAGGTCATGCCTTGGAAGAGCCACAGAGAACCTTCTGGGGGCGAGAGGAGGGAATGTCCTGTATCTCGATTTGGGTGATGGTTACATGGTTATATGCATCACAGACATTCAGAGATGTAAACCCAAGAACTGTGCTTTTTAATGCATGTCAGTTTTAAAAATAAAAACATGAAAAGGAGAAATTGGAGAAGTGCAAAGAGCTCGGGTTGAATGGGGATTGCCCAAGCTGAGGCTGCCTCAGAGACAGCTACCAGGAGTCCTGGGACCAGTTTCTCCTTTGGGAGAACTATGGCACTGGGATGCCCACCCCAGGAACCCTCGTTCTGATCCTGGCACCAGCAAAAGACCACCTGCTGTTAAATCTGTGTCAAAGGCTTACAGGATGGTGGCCTTTCCTGCCCTTAAACAAGTAATATTTAAGGCAAAATTCTGCCCAGATTCAATGTCCTACTTCCAGGTATACCCCCTTTCTCCTGAATCTCCAAACCATCCCCTTGATACCCAAAGAGCCATCTGTGACCCCCTACTCACATATGTACCCCATATCCATCCATCACCAAGCCCTGCTAGTTTTACTTCCCCAGCAGCTTGAACACTCACGGTCTCCCCATCCCAGTGTCCTTCCATCCCCCTCCATCACACACCAACCTACTCTCCCACACTCCTGTGGTCTGGCTGCCTTTCAGTTAACACTGCTGAAGGAACTGCCACCCCAAAATGCAAATTGTAAAACACTTGAAGGATCCTGATCACCTCCAGGATCAACCCAAGCTCCTAGCAGGGCTCAGGTGCTCCGAGCCATGGTGTGAAGCATGCCTCTCTGCCTGGACCACCTCATCTCTCTCCGCTGGGCACTGTCCTAGGTGCTGGGACTTCCTTCACTGATGCAATCTGCAATCTTGTGGGAAAAAAGCAGACAGCAAACAAATAAACATATGAAGTAACAAGGGAGCAGACTGTCCTCTCTTGGGCTTCTGGGCCATTGCATCCATTGCTTCCTGCCCCTGCTACGCTCCCCATCATCAAGAACTGTGAAGGCTCTGACTTTTTACCCCACGTGCAGGCTCATAGGTTAGCATTCCACAATTTCATGGATGCTGGCAGAAGACATGAGAACCCTAGCTCCAAGAACAAGGATGGGTTACTACCCCAAGACATAATCAGAGACTGGCATTTTGCTCTGGTTTTCTGGCCCCAGATGACCCAATACTCCCTTTCAGTAAGACAGACAAGAGACAACTAGAAGAATACAACTTTTGGAGGGAATTGAGACCATAAACATTAAGATGAGAGGATGGTCATCATGGCAGAGAAGGTAAACCCACCACGTAGGACACCTGTATCCCATATCAGAGCATGTGGGATCGAGTCCCGGCTCCTTCACTTCCTATCTGGCTTCCTGCTCATGCACCTGGAAGACAGCAGATCAGGGCCTAAGTACTAGGGTTTCTGCTACTCATGTGGGAAGCCCCGGTGCCTGGCTCTTGGCTTTAGCCTGCCTCAGCCCTGGCTGTTGTGGGCCTTTGGGGAGTGAAACAGCAGGTGGAAGACCTCTCTTTCTCTCCATTTCAAATAAATAAATATTTTTTAAAAAATGAAAAATTAAGACGGGTTGTGAAAAGGGGATTTAGAACTGCTTAGAACAAGCTACAGAGCTTTGGTAGAGCACTAGGGGATGGAAACCCCACACTGTACAATCCTTGCCCTTGAGAATCTGCTCAGGGCCTGGCAGGGAGACAGAAGTGTTAACATATAAATTGCAAGGGAGTGGGTGTTTGATCAGCGGTTAAGAAGCTAAAGATGCCTTTTTTTTTGTCCCATTCTCAGTGCCCAGGTTTAAGTTCAGGCTCTGGCTCCTCACTCCGACCTCCTGCTGATGTGTACCCTGGGAAGCAGCAAGGACAGCTCCCGTAGTTGACTCCCTACCAGGCATAGGATTGCATTGCATTCCTGGCTCCCAGCTTCGGCCCCAGCTGAGCAGGCATCTGGGGACTGAACCAGTGGTTGGGAGCTCTGTCTGCCTTTCTCTCTGTGTGTCTCTCAAATAAATTTTGCAAAACATAAATTTCAAGGCTGTGCCCCTAAGCTCTGGTAGACCTGTGACAAAGGATTAGGAAGCCACAAGGATAGGCAGGAGGAAAACCATAAAGCTAACTCAGAGGGGCAGGATTTAGAAAAATGTCCATCTTTTTTTTTTTTTTAAACTTTTTGCCAGGCAGAGTTAGACAGTGAAAGAGAGAGAGGGAGAGACAGAGAAAGAGAGAGTTAATAGACAGTGAGAGAGAGAGGTCTTCCTTCCATTTGTTCACTCCCCTAATGGCCACCACGGCCGGCGCTGCGCTGATCTGAAGCCAGGAACCAGGTACTTCCTCCTGGTCTCCCATGCAGGTGCAGGGACCCAAGCACTTGGGCCATCCTCCACTGCCCTTCCGGGCCACAGCAGAGAGCTGGACTGGAAGAGGGGCAACCGGGACTAGTACCCGGCACCCCAACCGGAACTAGAACCCGATGTGCTGGTGCCGCAGGCGGAGGATTAGCCGAGTGAGCCATGGTGCCGGCTGAGAAGTGTCCATCTTGAAAGCAGCACTGTGTGCAAGGGAAAGCCAAGTGCACTCGCGAGGCAGGAGCCCCTACAGTTTCACACTGACACTCAGTAATGTGCATCTTTTGGTGGTAGAGGACGATGCAAAATTCCCTGCAGACAAGCTTGGCTGGGCTTATCTGGTCAGGCCAGGTAGCGCTTCTTGCAGGTACTGTCGCTGCGGGAATGTTCTCTAGGCAGAGTTGGCTTGGTGCTCACCACCCCGGAACAAAACAAATAAGGGTGCAAATTTTCAGCACTTTTGCCACAGCCAGAAGCTGCTCTGGTTCCTCTGGTGAGAACACAGCCTGAACCTCACTGGGCCTGCCCGTCATGCCCACTTGGTGGGAATGCAGGACCATGGCTGCCAACACACACTACTTTGCACTCACAGAGCAATCTGTGGAACCCCGGGGCCAGCAACAGCTGTTGTCAGTTCCCAGAGTCACAGCCAGCCTGGCACCACCCAACCCCACCACACACCACCTGCACTGTCTTGAGCCTGGGCTCTGATTTTTGCAGAGATGGAGTGAAGGGAAGTCTGTCAACCCAGCAAGGGCTTGCAGCAGCGCCTCTATCTTTTTTTTTGTCAGAATTAGAGAGAGGGAGGGAAAGAGAGAGAGTGAGAGCGAGAGCGAGAGATCTTCCATCCACTGCTTCACTCCCCAATCAGTCACAACAGCCAAGGCTGGGCCAGCCTGAAGCCAAGAGACAGGAGTTTCATCCGGGTCTCCCATGTGGGTGGCAGGCGCCCAAGCGCCACTTGTGCTACTTTTCGCAGGCCCTTATCAGGGAGCTGGATTGGAAGTGGAGCAGCTGGACATGAACCAGCACCCATGTGGGATGCCGGCGTCACAGTCAGCAGCTTTGCCTGCTACCCCACAACCCCAGCCCCCAGTCATTGCTTCTAACTACAAACAGTGTGGGCTTAGCAGGACCCAACTTCAGAGAGAAAAGGTTTGTCTTTTAAGAAGTAATGCTTGGGGCCGGCGCCGCGGCTCACTAGGCTAATCCTCCGCCTATGGCGCCGGCACACCGGGTTCTAGTCCTGGTTGGGGCGCTGGATTCTGTCCCGGTTGCCCCTCTTCCAGGCCAGCTCTCTGCTGTGGCCCGGGAGTGCAGTGGAGGATGGCCTAAGTGCTTGGGCCCTGCACCCCATGGGAGACCAGGAGAAGCACCTGGCTCCTGCCTGCGGATCAGCGCGGTGTGCTGGCCGCGGTGGCCATTGGAGGGTGAACCAACGGCAAAGGAAGACCTTTCTCTCTGTCTCTCTCTCTCTCACTGTCCACTCTGCCTGTAAAAAAAAAAAAAAAAAAAAGTAATGCTTGGGGCCTGTGCTGTGATACAGTAGAGTTAGGCTGCCTGTAGTGCTGGCATCCCACATGGGCACAGGTTCAAGTCTCAGCTGCTCCATTTCTGATTCAGCTCCCTGCTAAATGTGCCTGGAAAAACTGTGGAGGATGGCCCAAGTGCTTGGGCCCCTGCACCCATGTGGGAGACCCAGAAGAAGCTCCTAGCTTCAGCCCGGCCTAGCTGTGGCTGTTGCAGCCATTTGGGTAGTAAACCAGTGAATGGAAGATCTCTCTCTCTTTCTCTCTCTCATTTTCTCTCTTTCTCTGTAATTCTGCTTTTCAAACAAGTCAATCTTTATAAAATTTTTTTGAAGTAATATTTGACTTGAACTTACAGGTGAAAAAAATGACATCTTAGCCTTCCAAATCTTTGAGTGGTATTAGGAGACCATGGCAATTTGGTATTGTGGCTTCTCTTACTCTTCTCACCCCAGTCTCCAGCCACACAGCGTGGTCCTCCTAGATACTTGTACCCTAGTTTGAGAAGTGGGATTAGGGGGAGCTGGGGGGGGGGTGGTGGATGAGCTCCTCACTCTGGCGCTCATCTGGTCTTTTCCACTTTGCCTTGAGATGAGGTGGGGACAGGGGGAGTGGCCGTCCCTGCATGTGTCTGGCTGCCCAGCCTCGTTGGAGGCATTTGCTTTGTGCTGTTGCTGAGGGAGTAGGATCCCTGCTTCTCCACTCTGGTGGGAACAGCTTCCCTGGGGAGACAGGGGGAGGGAGAAGAGGGTGCAGGGGGGGTCAAGATGCCTGCCCTGCTGCCAGTGCCAGGCCTTTTTCTCGCCTTTGCTCTGAGCGCCGACCCTGCTAGCACTACTCTGGCAAGTTGCCCTCCCTTTGAGAACAGAGTCGCTGGGCTCTGGTTGAGAAACGCTGGATTGAGGTTTTCCATAATGACTAAAACCAGAGTCCTCTACCCCAGAGCGTCTCAGCAGCGGTTGCCACACATGGCTTCTGACCTCTCAGGAAATGACCTCTGCACGCATTGCAAAATCAAGAGTCTCCATCCTGAGCCACATGTGCAACAGGAAAAGACTAAATACCAGTTCAGATGTTTCTGTACCAGGTATGGATGCTGGCTCACAATGTTGGCTTGAAAAAACACTTTCCTGGGGCTGGCACTGTGGCATAGTGGGTAAAGCCGCTCTCTGCAGTGCTAGCATCCCATATGGGCGCCGGTTCAAGTCCTGGCTGCTCCACTTTCAATCTGGCTCTCGGCTATGGCCTGGGAAAGCAGTAGAAGATGGCCCAGGTGCTTGGGCCCCTGTACCACATGGGAGACCTGGAAGGAGCTCCTGGTTCCTGGCTTTGGATCAGCTCAGCTCTGGCCATTGAGGCCATTTGGGGAGTGAACCAACAGATGGAAGACCTCTCTCTCTCTCTCTCTCTGCCTCTGCCTCTCTGCAAATATGCCTTTCGAATAAGTAAATACATCTTTAAAATCAAAACAAGACAAAACAAAAAACACTGGCCCTGCCATGCTCGCTCAGCCAGCAGACTGGTGCAGGTTCTATTTGGAAAGGGGCAAGGATCAACCGGGAGCAGCCCTGGGGCTGGGGCAGGCCTGGTGTTCGTGTTTCAGCACACAGGTAAACCTGGAGCACCTCCCGGTCAGATCTTATTCCTGCCCCTTGTGGAGAAAAAAAAAAAAAAACAAAACACAGTAGAGAATGATTTTCGCAGAGACTTCTTCCCTATTGTCCCTGAGAGACGACAGTGGAAGCTATGGGCAAGCCTGGGGCTCGGTTCCTAGGGCCTCCTCGCCCCCTCTAGAGGCTGCCCTGACCACGGACAACTTCCCGCCTGCTCAGTCGCCAGTGGAGTGTTTGCATTTCAGACAAACTCTAATAGGATTCCTTCCCGGGGACACTGAAGGGTTTATTTACAGATGCTCACTTCCTTGTCAGAGGAGCTGAAGGGCAGAGAGATTTGGAGCTGACAGTTCTGGGAGTGCCGCCCTCAAAGGGTGATCAGCCAGAAATAAAGAGAAAGAGCTTTTTGAAATGATAATGGCAAGCAGTGGGGACAAGTATTTGCTTCAGAGGCACCGTTTTAGAAAAATGATGCATGGTATGAAGTGCAGCCCGACGTGGATCTTGCTTGCTTTTCACTGACTGTAATGAATATTTCAGGGCCTGGCAATCCTCAGTGGTCGCCATCAAGTTTTTCTGAAAATCACCCCAGAAACAGGTTTCTGCAGAAGGAGTTCTATTTTCTGTTGTGAGAATGAGGCTATCCACTTGGAGTTCCGTTTCCTGATTAGGGACTGTGCGTCAGATGAGATCTGATGAGTGCAGTCAGAAATGCAAAAACCCAAGGCCTCCCGGCCATTACAAACAGGAAAGCCATGCCTGAGGACTGCCAAGTAGCTGTCAATGGACTGCCTGGCTCCCTGTGGCCTGCTGTCACTCCAGGCTCTTGACTGGTCACATCTACGAGGTCCTCACGCCCAGCCTGAGGTAGGGAAAGTGGGTCTTAATCCCAGTTCTGCAAAGGATGAAATTGAGTTTCAGGAGCCCACAGCTAATTGGAAGCATGGCAGAGACTTCCTGCGTGGGTTTTCTTTAGACTCTTAGGCTCAATCAGTGTGTATAGCAGTGCGGGGTCCATCGATGACACCCGGCCTGTGACAAGCAAAACACTGTGTCTGCCTGTCTGACACTAAGGCAGTGGCTGCCTGAAAAGCACACACACCTTCTACCCTCCCAACCTACTTTTTTGCTGTTCTTTCGAAATCAAAATGCCTTTCAGGGTTGCTATGCGGACATGAGGGCTGTATTGAGTTATAAAGAAAATTTTAATAAAGAATTGTTAGGTGAAGTCAGATATGAGCTTATGTGTGTGTGACAAAGGCCTAAAGAAAAGACATCTATGTCCAGCATATGCATCTGCATCTCAAAGTCATCCTGATAATGTTTCGGGGAGGTAGCCCAGTGTTGGCATCCTGCCCTGTCCCCTTCTACCCGATAACCTGCCAGGTGGGGGTCCCGCCCCTTCTGCCTGACAATCTTCCACAATCTCCCAGACACAGCCCAGTATCTGCATTTCAAATACCCTGCTCTGGAGCCACCTACGCTTCCTCCTGTCTGATACCTTCAGGGGAAAACTCAGATAGGAGCTTCTTAATATTTACATCCATAAAATCCTTTGTTTCAGGAGGAGACAAAGAACCATCTCCTTAAAAACCCCTGGCCTCAACTGGACTGCACGTTCAGCCCTCTGCCTCTCTGCTGAGCCGCCCGCCTGCCTGGCCAGGTGTAATCTCTCCACTCAACCATGAAACCTCGCTCCTCCCCCCAGTCTGAGCGACTGGGCACTCTCAGGTCCTGTCTGGAGAGGTGCCCATGTGTTCTTATGGATGTCCCTTCCCTGATAAACTTTGCTACTTACTTTCCACTACTCTGTCTCACGCCTGAATTCTTTCTTGCGGGAAGACAAGAACCCCGCCATTCACCGGTAACAGAATTACCCTGAAAAATGTGTAAAACACATTCCGGTATAGGTGTGACTTAAACGCAAGGAGCTGGCATTGTGGTGCAGCTGGTTAAGCCACTGCCTGCATTGCGGGCATCCCATATGTGCGCTGGTTCAAGTCCCGGCTGCTCCACTTTTGATCCAGCTCCCTGCTAATGTGCCAGGGAAAGCAGCAGAGGAATAACCCATGTGCTTAAGTCCCTGCAGCCAGGTGGGAGATCTGGATGGAATTCTAGGCTCCAGGTTTCAGCCTGGCACAGCCGTGGTTATTGTGGCCACTTCGAGAATGAACCAGCAATGGAAGAGTCTCTCTCAAATAAATAAAGCTTAAAACACACACACACACACACACACACACACACACACACTGGCACTTAGGATAAACCTTGACTTTGCAATATTCTTGTTTGTTTTTTCTAGAATTTAAATGAGCCTTCTGGAACCAGCTTTTAAAAACAAACAAATAAAAAACTGTCCCTTGGGAAACATAGCTGGCACCTTTTTGCTTCTTTCCTAGAGTTCCCAGCCAAGGTTTTCAGCATCTTTGCCGTGACCTCAGAGCTGCTGGAAGTGGTACAGCGCCCGTTTGGCGGTTTGTTGACAAGAGCTGCTACACTTCACACTTCATTGGGAAGCCATAAAAGCATCTTCCAGGTCATTAATGCAGCCTGTTAAAAGAGTCGCTTGCTGCATTTGGGTAGTGGGATTAAGGACAATTTCTCTCACAGTTTCAGTATATTTTTAAAAATGGACTTCAAGGGCACAAAAAAGGAATGGATAAAACCTCTGCGTTCACAGCACACCATTGTCATTGGTCCATGCATGGCCTTTTTTCAGATCATTTTTATTCCGTGGCAAACACCTGGAGAACCTTATGCCCCACCAAGAGCTAGAATATCACTACCATTTTTCACCTTGACCTGAAGAAGAGATCAGGGCTCCCACTCTGTCCCTGCTCGCTCACAGACACTACACGTGTGTGGCATCTGTCACTCCCTCACTTTTAAAAACTGGACCTGACCAAATATTCATGAACATGCTACATGTGGATGTATTATACATGCATATGAATACATCATGTATTACATATGTGTATGGACACATTTACTATAGTATAAGAATGCATCCCACATTGTCACGCATAATTGGGTTTCCTTCATGAATAAAAGTTGTATCCCCCTGCATTTGGTCTTCCAAAGCCTTTTCATTCAACATTGGTTTGGAGAACGCTGATGTGGTCAGGAAAGCTTTAGTGCATTAGTTTTCACTCAGTTTTAGTCCATTGTGAGATTCCACTAAAATTCATTTCTATCTTCTCCTGCCAACAGCAATTTGGGTTGCTTCCCTTTCTTTTTCTAAGACAATCTTTCCTGCCACGAACATTCTTTTAACTATTTCATATAACGCAGGCACTAAGGTTCTTCTTTGGGATGGTCCTAGGTTTATTTACTGGATCTTAACACATGGGCAACTATGCAGGCAACTGCAGACACGTGATTGTCCAAGGCGGTTACACTAACTCCCCGCCACTATTCCCTTCCAACTGGACATCGACAGCCTGAGTTTCTAGGCAGGGGTGGAATATCTGCGGTTTGAATCTTTTGTACTTTTCTGTTCCTTTGTTTTGCTTTTTCTTCTTCATTAGTAGGAATCCTTATGAGTATATTCTGCATGCTAATCCTTTCTGCTGTCATAGCTTCTTCCAGTTGTGATTTTTCTTTTTTCAGGATTTATTTATCTGAAAGATGGAGTGATGGGGAGACACACACACACACACACACACACACACACACAGAATATTTCATCCACTGGTTCACTCCCTAAATGGCCGCAATAGCCATGGCTGGGCCAGGTCGAAGTCAGCAGCCAGAAACTCCATCCTGGTCACCCTCGTGGTTGGTACGGCCCCAAGTAGTGGAGCCAACTTCTGCTGCTTTTCCAGACACACTAGCAGGGAGCTGAATCAGAAGCAAAGCAATGGAGACGCGAACCAGCTCTAATATGGGGTGCTGGTATCACAAGCAGTGGTTTAACCTGCTGTGCCACAACACCAGCCCCTTTCATTATCTTTGAAGTGTCTTTCGGTGCTACCTTTTCATGACTAATTTTAGTGTATCTGGACTTGTGCGTATCTTTTATTAGTGTAGTTTTTTGGCTTTTTAGGAAATTTTCCTCTGATCTTTTCTTTTTAAAAAAGATTTATTTATTTACTTATTTGAAAAGCAGAGGTAGAGAAAGAGGAAGGGTAGCAGAGAGGAGAAAAGAAAGAGAATTGATTTTCCATCTGCTGGTTCACTCCCCAAATGGCTGCAATGGCTAAGGCTGGGTCAGGCTGAAACCTGCAGCCTGCAACTCCATCCTGGTCTCCCATATGGGTGGCAAGGGGTCCAAGCACTTGGGCCATCTTCTGCTGCCTTCCCTGGCACATTAGCAGGGAACTGGATCAGAAGTGGAGCAGGTACTGGCACTGTGGTGTAGCAGGTAAAGCCGCCACCTGCAGTGCCAGCATCCCATATGGGCACTGATTTGCAGCCCGGCAGCTCCACTTCCGATCCAGCTCTCTGCTATGGCATGGGAAAGCAGTGGAGGATGGACCAAGTGCTTGGGCCCCTGCACCTGCATGGGAGACCTCCAGGCTCCTGGCTTTGGGTCAGCCCAGTTCTGGCCATTGTGGTCATTTTGGGAGTGAACCAGCAGATGGAAACCTCTGTCTCTGCCTCTTCCTCTCTGTAACTCTGCCTTTCAAATCAATCAATCAATAAATCTTAAAAAAAAAAAAAAAAAAAAAAAAAGAAGTGGAGCAGCTGGGACTTGAACAGAAATTCATGAGATGCTGCTAACATGGTGGCTCCTGAAATCTTTCCCTATTCTAAGATCATAGGGATCCTCATGTTTCCCTCTAAAAATTAAGGTTTATGTTTGGCACTTAAGTTATGAATAGTTCTAGTTTGCTTTTTTATGCGATCTGAAGTAAGATATTTCATTTTTCCATGTGGATAGTCAATTTTTCAGCTCCATTTGCTGTGCAGTTTCCTTTCCCTAGTTCTCTATTTCTAGCCTATCTTAAAAGTTCAAATATGCGAGAGTTTGATTCTCAGCTCTCTATTCTGTTGGTCACTTCATTTATTCCTGCACCAACAGAGCACTATCTTAATTACTACAAACTTAAACCAATACAGTTGCATATGAATACATCTGCCAGGACAATCCCCTCCTTGGTTTTTCTTCTTCGGAAATACCTCGGCTATCCTTGGTCTTTTGCTCCTCCACATCCATTAGAAACAATTTTTTCATGTTTCATGAAAATCCTGCTGGGATTTTTGACTGTAATTGCTTACATCTGTAGATCAATTTGGAAAAAAGTGAGACGTTTCTGATAAAGACTTTCTACTCATAAACAAGAGAAATTTCTCTATTTGGATTTCTTTTGCTAACATTTTGTAATTGTTTGTATATGGCTTTTGCACATCATTTTTAAGATTTTTTTCCTAGGATCTTTATAGCTTTGTGATATTCTAAGTCATTAATATTGATATTTACTTTTAAAAATAAATCATTATGTTTTAAAATTGTGTCTGCTATATAGAAATAAAAATTGAATTTTTACATTGATCTTGTCAAAAGCAATTATGTCTAATAATTTACTTTTAGATTCCTTGGGGATCTCTTTGTACACAATCATATCATCCACAAGTAATGTGTTTTATTGTCTTCTTTTTATTTGCTTATTTTATTATTTTCATTTTCATTTTATTTGAAAGGCAAAGAGACAGTGAGAGATTTTCTATCTGCTGGTTAACTCCTTAAATGCCTGAAAAGGCCAGAACTTGGCCAGGCCAAAACCCGGAGCTCAGCACCAATCCTGGTCTCCCACGTGGGTGGCAGAAACAAGCCCTTGAGCCATCACTTGCTGCCCCCCAGGGTGTGCACCGGCAGGAAACTGGATGGGAAGCAGAACTGGGACTTGAAGCAGATAATCCTATATGGTATGTGGGCATCCCAGTTGCTTCCTTTTCAATCCTTGTATGTTTAATTTCCTTTTCTTGACTAATGTGCCACACAGGATCTTTACAAAATGTTGACTAGAAACACTGAGGGCATGTATCTTCACTTGGATCATGATTTAAAAAACAAAAACAAAAAACCTTGCAATGTTTTCCTTTTTTTGTTCTCTAAATATTTATTTATTTATTTGAAAGGCAGAGTGACAAAGAGAAGACACACACATACACACACACACAGACAGACACAGAGAGAGAGAGACAGAGTACATCCATCTTCTAATTCAATCCCCAAATGTTGACAACAGCCAAGGCTGGGGCAGGCTGAAGCCAGGAGCCAGGAACTCTGTCGGGGTCTCACACATGGATGACAGAAACCCAAGCTCTTGGGCGATCATCCATTGCCTTCTCAGGTGCATTAGCAGAGAGTTGGACTGGAAGTAGAATAGCTGAAACTTGAAAGGGTGCTCTGAGATAGAATGCAGGTATCCCAAGGAGTGGCTTAACCTGCTGCACCATAATGGCCGGCTCTATGTTTTCTTATTTTATGACTTTTGTTGCAGAGACTTTATTTAAAATTGGAGCTTAATAAGACATTTGAAGCCTCATAGAACATTTTGTTCCATTGTTCAGAACTGAGCCACAAAGTCAGAAGTAGCAGTGAGAGAGGCTGCGAAATCTAGTCTCTCAGCTGGGTAGCGAGGTGCAGATGGAGTTGTCCTAATGCAATTCGAGTTCTCCTAATGCAGAGTGAAGGGAGCATGTGTATTTGCTTGGTAATGAGGAAGCAGGCGCTGCTCTCTCTTGCAGATGTTGACCACAAACCAAGATGGGCAACCAGCCTGGTGTCATGACAATATCTCGTGAGATATAAAAAATGTCTTAGCGAAGCCTTCCCTTGAAATTACTAAAGTGAACAATACCAAACAGCTGCAAAGGAACTTCCTTAACGCCCAGATCAGTGCTCCCTATTTCCTGAACTCAGAATTCTCTTCTGGGGCAAAGCTATGACTTCACGTCGTCCGGGAGAGGGGAGTAGAAACCACACTGCTGATCATTTTCCAGTTAGCCACGCCATGTGGAACTGTCATCTTGATTTCCGTTTTGATCACCAGTGCTGTTCGTACTTGCACTTGTACTTCGTACTCTGTACTTGGCTGGCACTTTCCCCAGCCCAGGAGGTTAAGACTCTGCCCTTGGTTGAGCATTGCCAGACACATGTGGAGGGAATCAGACTAGTCAATCATCCCTTACTGCTTTCTTCAACTCACGCTGTCTGGTGACATTGGCCTCCCTGCTGCTCCTGGACTACACTTCCCAGAATTCCTGTCTCTCACTTCTGGCCAAGTCCTGGGGAGAACTTGGTGTGAGATTTGGAAGGCGGCAGCGGTGAAGCAGCAGCCAGCGTGCTGTGCTGCTGAAAGCTGGTGTGGTCTGCCAGGCTCAGCTGCAGCTCTCGCGTGTTGTCGCCAAGCCGCTGGCTCAGTTGACTGTTGTGGGGCCGCAGCCAGGCTGGCAGCTCCTGCAGCGGCTGCCAGGTCGCCACCCTCCCTGTGTCCTGAGCCAGGCACATGCAGCTCTGAGAAGGGCACAGGGCGCTTCTGCACTTCACCTAGGCAGTCCTGGGGAGGAGGCAGACAGATGGTGTGGGTCGTTTGTCCGTTAGGGTCTCATTTGTTCCCATGGGTTCCAACTTGGCCTCATAGAGTCCAGTTTGTTCCCCAGCTTGGTCTCCAGTTTCCTGATCAGCAGACCCTGCTGGTTTGCCATGACTCTACATCCATCGTCAAATACAGAGGCAACCTCCAGCCACAGGCTTCTGCCCTGGCTCTTGCCACTGCAGGGGCCTAATCCTTCTTTTTTAAAAAATACTATTTTAAAATCTTTTTAATGTCTTTTGTTTTTTTACTTATTTGAAAGACACGTGCACACACACACACACACATACACACAATTTCCCAACTGTGGTTCACTCTTAAAATGCTCTCAATAGCGGGGGATGGGCCCGGGCTGAAGCCAGGAGCTAGGAATTCAATCCATGTCTCCCTACATGATTTGTCAGGAGCTAGAATCAGAGGCAGAACTGAGGCTCGAACCCAGGCACTTCCATATGGGATGTGGTTATCATAAGGAACACCTTAACACCCAAAAACTGCTGTTTCTCCTTCTGCCCAGTGTTTTTCCCTGGGGGTGGAGGTGGGTGGGCAGGGAGAGGAGTAGGAACAGGAGTGATTGTGATGCTTCACTCCTGAAGGCAGAGTTCATCCTGCAGACAGGTGTGCGTGTGTGTGTGTGTGTGTGTGTGTATTTGAAGGGGAAGAGGCAGAACTAAGTTCTGCTAGGGCAGTCAGAAAATGACACTGTAACTCAACTCTAATGCCAGGGACGATGTTGGTAGAAAAGGGAGGAGAGGAGGTTGAGATGGCGGTGGCAAGCAACAAGGGCTGGAAGGCAGAGCCTTGCCTTCAACAAGGGAGTGAGCAGGGTGCGCAGACGACGGAGGGCAGAGAGCACTGGCTGCGCGGGGGGAGCCCTGAGTGGCACTGCCTCCACCCACAGCACTTGTCTGCAGCCCTCATCTGGTTCGGGAGGGGTCTTCACGAAGGTCATGGGAAATGCCTATTATGAACAAACTGCATAGCTTTCAAAGGCTTTTGCATCCAAATCAACATTTCCCATAAACTTTTTGAAGTACCCTCATAGGTCACCATATTGTTATTTAGTTGTTTTCTTCAAAGTTTTCATGTAACATTTCATAGGTGACAGCTTTCACGATGAAGTATAATGATAAATCAAACACACAGGACCTTGACTCCTGCTTCATAACCTGTAATGTCACCAGCACTCTGGAAGCCCACATGTGTTCCCTCCACCTACTACCAAGTTGAGCAGGTTTTGAATTTCATGTTTATCACTACCTTGCTCTTTACAATACATTTTTCAAATCCAATACAAATATCTACATAATATACAGTTTGCTTTTACTTCTTCAGGGCTTAATAAATACAGTATTGCATTGTATTTATTCTTCTGTAATTTGCTCACTCATTTTGCATTGCCTGAAACATATGTGGACTGTGGCAGGTAGATGTAACTTGTTTATTTTCATGGCAGTGAGCTTTTCATTTTTAATATAATTGAACATAGCACTTATCCCATTTATAGTGAATTTTTTTTTGTGTCTGCTTAAGACATCCTTTCCCACTACAGATCCACAGTCTGGCTTAAAAATTGTGAAGTTTGGGGCCGGTGCTGTGGTGCAGCAGGCTAAAGCCACAGCTTGCAAGGCCGGCATCCCATATGAGTGTTGGTTCGAGTCCCAGGTGATCCATTTCTGATCCAGCTTCCTGCTAATGTGTCTGGGAAAGCAGTGGAGGACGCCCCAAGTGCTTGGGCCTCTGCACCCAAGTGAGAGACTGGGAGGACGGTTATGGCTCTTGGCTCTGGCCTGGACCAGCCTGGTCATTGTGGCCATGTGGGGAGTGAACAAGCAGATGGAAGCACTCTGTCTCTCCTCTCCTGTAACTCTTTTCAAATAAATAAATCTTTAAAAAATTTTTATTTTAATATGTCAGAGGACAGGATCTAACTGTTTAAAAATATGGATAATAAATTGTTCCAGCATCATTTCTTTTAAATATTTTTTAAAAAATATTTTTATTCAAAAGGCAGACAGACAGAGATGTCCAATTTGCTGATACACTCTCCAAGTGCCCACAACAGCTGGGGCTGGGCCAGGCAGCAGCCAGGAGCCAGGACTCCATTCAGGTCTCCCACTTGGGTGGCAGAAATGCAGACTCGAACCATTATCTGCTAGTTCCCAGGAGTATTAGCAGGGAGCTGGATTAGAAGCAGCTGAGCTGGGTCTTGAACTGGCACCTTGATATGGGATGTAGGCATCCCAAGCAGTGGCTCAACATGCAGCCCCCAACACTGGCCTCCCAGATGTCCTTCTAAGCTAATTCTAGTATTTAGCTGGTAGATAATTGAGTTTTCTTTTTCTTTTTTTTTTTTTTAATTTAGTAAATATAAATTTCCAAAGTACAGTTTATGGATTACATTGCCCCCCCCATAATTTCCCTCCCACTCACACTCCTCCCATCTCCCACTCCCTCTCCCATTCCATTCACATCAAGATTCATTTTCAATTATCTTTATACACAGAAGATCAATTCAGTATATATTAAGTATATACTTTTTCATCAGTTTGCACCCACACAGAAACACAAAGTGTAAAAATACTGTTTCAGTACTAGTTATAGCATTATTTCACATTGGACAACACATTAAGGACAGATCTCACATGAGAAGTAAGTACACAGTGACTCCTATTGTTGACTTAACAATTTGACACTCTTGTTTATGGCATCAGTAATCTCCCTAGGCTCTAGTCATGAGTTGCCAAGGCTATGAAAGCCTTTTGGGTTTGCCGACTTCGATCTTATTCCGACAGGGTCATAGTCAAAGTGGACGTTCTCTCCTCCCTTCAGAGAAAGGTACCTCCTTCTTTGATGGCCCTGTTCTTTCCACTGGGATCTCACGCGCAGAGATCTTTCATTTAGGTCTTTTTTTTCCCCCCAGTGTCTTGGCTTTCCATGCCTAAAATACTCTCATGGGCTCTTCAGCCAGATCCGAATGCCTTAAGGGCTGATTCTGAGGCCAGAGTGCTGTTTAGGACATCTGCCATGAGTTTTCTAAATGTACAGATATGTAGCTTGTGTTATTTAGTTTCTTGATTTCTCTTTGTTTTTAATCATTTTATTTATTTATTTGAGAGGCAGAGTTACAGACACAGAGAGGGAGAGACAGAGAGAGCGGCCCTCCATCATTGGTTTACTCCCCGACTGGCTGCAAATGGTAGGAGCTGTGCTGATCTGAAGCCAGGAGCCAGGAACTTCTTCCAGGTCTCCCACGTGGGTGCAGGGGCCCAAGAATTGAGCCATCTTCCACTGCTTTCCCAGGCCATTAGCAGGGAGCTGGATCGGAAGTGGAGCAGCCGGGACTCAAACTGGCGCCCATATGGGACGCCAGCACTACAGTAGACGCTTACCCTACTACACCACAGTGTTGGCCTAGTTTCTTGATTTCTATATTTGCTTTTTTCCTTCTTGTCCCATTTTGGCTAGGATCCCTACCTAGCACAACACTGCTTCATTTTTGTGCATCACTGTCATGTGGTCTCCTCTCTACTCAAACCTCTACCCTGTGTTGTTTTTACTCATTTTCAGGGGGAAACAGCTGCAATCAGAGGATTTCCTGAGACTAATTATCACCCAATCTACAAACAAATCTTTTAAAATTGTTTTCTCCTCCTACTATCCTCCCTTTCCATCAACCTTCTTTTCCATTCTAAGGTGAATTAATGCTCCACCAGAAAACATGCTGTAATAGCTTAAATCCTAAGCACACACAAAGACCTCCTGGGATCTCACACCTTCCTTCAGCTGTTCCAATTCTCTGCGCAAAATACCTTTTTCTTTCTTCTCTTTCAGCAAATTCTTTCAGCAAAACACCTCCAAAGAATCATCTATACTTGCTAGTTTCCACTGGCTCCTCTAAAATTACTCTGTTGGGCTGGTCTAATTAAGCTGCTGTTCCTAGACGTGCATTGATACAGCCCTTGGGAAGGACAAGACCGCCACAGTCAAGGGCAATGGTGGATTCACATTCCTCATTATTACTTATCCCTCAGTAGTGGTTGGCAGACCAACTGTCATGGGGTGCGCACGTGTGTAGGAGGTATTCACACAGGAGGTGTACTGAGTTTCCCCCACTCCCAGAGGTAAGGCATTTGGCTTATGATACCAATAAACTTCTACCTAAACCATTGGAAGATTTCTCTGTTATTTGCAATCAAATGCATTCCTTGTTAATTTATGTAAGTTCATTCTTTTTAAAAAATGTAAATCAAAGAATTTTTTTTTTATCAGAAGCAACATGAAATAGCAGGGGAAAAACTTGAATTGGAAGGGCTGGAGCTGTGGTACAGTGGGTAAAGCCGCCGCCTGCAGTGCCGGCATCCCATATGGGCGCTGGTTTGAGACCTGGCTGCTCCACTTCCGATTCAGCTCTCCACTATGGCCTGGGAAAGCAGTAGAGGATGGCCCAGGTGCTTGGGCCCCTGCACCAGTGTGAGAGACCTAGAAGAGGCTCCTGGTTCCTGCCTCCGGATTGGCCCAACTCCTGCTGTGGTGGCCATTTTGGGTGTGAATCAGCAGATGGAAACTCTCTCTTTGCCTCTCTGTAATTCTGCCTTTCAAATAAAAAAATAAATCTTAAAAAAAACAAAAACAAAAAACCAAACCTGAATTGGAGCCCAGAGGTTTCTCCCATTTGGGAGCAGTATGGATGCTACTCCAACTCCCAGGCTTCCAACACTTCAAGTCCCATTTGTGAAACGAGCTGTATTTCCAGTGCTGACGCTCGACAGCGCTAACAGTCTCTGCTTACCTCTTCTCACGTCACAGGGAAACTCACGAGCACAAACACAGCTTCTGATGTAAAATGAAACTATAAATTGACTATTTCAGTTTGAGATCCTAAGAAAGGGAAAATTTGTGTTCCAATTGTTTCCACTCTTTGATGATGATTCTCACATCTCTGCTCGTTGTGTGAGGCAGGAAGAAAGCAATGGCTGAGACAGAGGTAATGGCACATTTTCCCTGGGAAGTCTCTCTCCATCTCACTTAGTAAACACACAATTTGAAGGACTTCAGGTTCCCAAAATTTCGGAGTCCATGTGTGAGTACTTTTCCTTATCCCCCCCGCCCCCCAAGTGCAACGAAACATGGCACATAGTATACAAAATACTATGTATAAGAAATATAAGAAGCCTCAGAAAGGCGGAGAGATGGAGAGCACTGGCTAGGAATCTTGGGAATCAAGACAGTAAGGTGCTTGGGTTTTCTTTTTGCTTCATGAATTCCAGTCTTGGAACTGAGGAAAACGGGTGAGGCAGAAACAGCAACAGGCACAGACACAAAACAACAAAAGCTGACTCTCTCCAGGAAAACGACAAGGAAGCAGGCAACTTACCAAGACAGAAAACCTCTGGACAAAACAGCTACTGCAACCAGACACTACAGGAGCAATGGCCAAATGAACAGCCCGCACTTGAAGCCAGGTGAGGGTGTAAGGAGGCAGTCCTCCCCTCTGGTCTGTGGAGGAGTCACAGGACGCCCAGTTGAAAAGAAAGGCTAAGACTGACAAGTACCCGACAGGTTAGGGTTTCAAGTGGAAACCACCCACTGGAGCAGGTGTTTGGCTCAGCAGTTAAGACACCACTGGGATACACACATCCCATAACCAAATGCCTGGGTTTTAGTCTTGCTCTTCTTCCAATTCTGGCTTCAGAGGCTGGGAGGCAGCAGTGATGGATCAGGTACTTGGATTCCGGCCACCCACATGGGTTACCAGATTGAGTTCTGGGATCCCGGCTTCAGCCTGACTCAGCCTCAGCTGTTGCGGGCATTAGGAATATAAATCATCTTGAATGGAAGATCTTTCTTTACCTTTCCAATAAAAATAATACATGAAAATCACTCAGCAGACCAAGAATAGACTACCTCCAACCAAAACCACAGATAATAGATGATAACACTGGGATGTCAGAGAGAGTAAAATTACCTGATAAACTTGTGAATCAGTCACATAAAAACGCCTTAGGGGAGCAAGTGTTCACCCCAGCTGTTAGGTGCCTACATCCACACTGCAGTGCCTTAGTTTGATTCCCAGCTGTGGCTCCTGACTCCAGTTTCCTGCTAATGCAGACCCTATGAGGCAGCAAGCAATGGCCCAAGTAATTGGATCCCTGCCACTCAAATGAGATACCTGGCTTGTGTTCCCAGCTCCTGGCTCCAGCCCTGGCTGTTGTGGGGAAATAGATGAAAAAAAAAAATAGTCTCAGTAAAGAAAAAGTCTCAATACATAACAAAAATCAAATGGAATGTTTAGAAATGAAAAATATAACACTAAAAACTTAATGGATGGATGCAAGAGCAAACAGAGGACATGAAGGAGTGAAATCAGCCACCTGGAAGATAGGATATGAACTGTCCCATTTTTAGAGGGAAAATGGAGTTTAAAAAGAACTGGAAGAAATAATGGCTAAAATTTCCCCCAATAATGCAGCTGAGCAAACTCCAGACTCAAAGCCGAGGAACCCCGTCTTGCTTGGCGTATCTTTTTTCCTCTATTGTTTTATTTTCAACTTATTAGTTCTTCATTTTACATGTGTTTCAGTTAACATAGAGAAGATTTAAAAGATAAAATAACTGCCTGATACACAGGGCAAGCACAGAACACTCCACTCATCAGAGTACACACTCTTTCAAGCTCAGGAAATAGTTAAAATTTTCAACCACAAACTAGGTTAAAATGCAAGTCTCAATAAACTTCAGGGGACTAATTATTGTAGAGACCACAATGTGGTTATTATCTCTGTAGTAAGAAGAGAGATAGAAAAAAAAAGAATTTGAATATATTCAGAACAGTGATAAAAATGCTGCATATGAAATGCTTGTAGGATAAAGCTGAGATGGGTAGTGATAGAAGAATATTTAAAATCTCACGTGTATACACTGAAGGGAGAGAAAGGCTGAGAAATGAATGAGCCAAGTACCATCTCAAGTCAGGGGAAAAACAAACCCAAACGAAGCAGGAGGAAAGAACTAATGATGCTAATAGGCACCGAAATTAAACAAAACAAATACGAAATATCCAGCAGCAATAAAGTCAAACTCCATCCTTTGAAAAGATGGATCAAATGGACAGCCACTGGCAATACGGGTCCACGAAAATGGAAGGCACAAAAATAACAGGAATGAAAGGAGCGCATGACTGCACATGCTGCAGATCTTAGACACACACTGGGCTGTGACAAACTTAATGCTAATTAATTTGAAAACTCAGTGAAAGGGGAAAAATAGAACTTAAGAGCAAAACATCTGAATGTTTAGCATCATTGATGGTAAATAAGACTGAGATAGTAATTTAAAGAGAATTCTAGAGCTGGTGAGCTCTGTCAAATATTCAAGGAATGGCAAATCTCAAATTTTTAAAAAAGATTTATTATTTATTTGAAAGGCAGAGTTAGGGAGAGAGAGAGAGGAGAGGAGGAGAGAGAAGGAGAGGGGGAGGAATGGAGGGAGGGAGGTAGGGAAGGAGGGAGGAACGGAGACAGAGAGAGAATCTTCCACCTGCTGGTTCGCTTCCCACATGGCTGTGGCTGCAACAATCAGAACTGGGCCAGGCCAAAGCCAGGAGCCTCTTCGGGATCTCCTAAGTGGGTGCAGCCCAGGGACTTGAGCCACTCTCTGCCGCTTCCCCAGGCACACTAGCAGGGAGCTAGATGGGAAGTGGGACATACAGAACATGAATCGGCGCCCACATGCGATGCTTGCGCTGAAGGCCACGGCTTTAACCTGCTGAGCCACAGGCCTGCCCCTCAATCTTATATAAATTATTTCAGAGTACAGAAGAAGAGAGGGGGCAAACACGTCTTCACTCACCGGACAAATTCTGTGACGGGGCCAGAGTATGATGGGACTACAACAAGTCATTGAGTAAAAAAATGTAGAGAAAAACAAGAATAAGAATTTCACAGAAAGAATATGAACATTAAGAAGTGATGCTTATACTTCAGATCATATAAATCTTTTGTCTTATACTAAAGATTTCTGTGGAGAGGAAGAATTCTGAGTCATTACTCAATTTTTTGAGAGCCTTGTTTCTGCAGGGCTAACAAAGTTAAAAAAAAAAAAAAAAAACAGGCTTAAACAGGCTTCCCACTTTGTATTTGCAGCTTTCCCAGAAAGCATCTTGAGTCTGGGAATTCTTCGCAGGACTCATGGAATGCAGGTGTTGCAAGCCATGGCTGGCTTAACGCTCTGTGGTACAACGCTGGTTTCTCCAAATACTACTCCCCAATTCAAGGCTTTTGGCGGAAGAACGCAGCCAACCAGGAAATATAGCAACTTCAACAGGTTCTCAAGGGTCATTCAGAGGATTAATAAATACAAGATTCCAAACAAACAAACAAAAACAAAAACAAAAACAAAAAAAACGAAAAGAAGTGATGTTTCAGGGGCCAGCATTGTGGCAAAACAGGTTCAGTTGCCGTCTGTGATGCTGGCCTCCCATAATGGAGCCCTGGTTTGAGTCTTTGCTGCTCTGCTGTCCATTCAGTTCTTTGCTAATATGCCTGGGAAAGCAGTGGAGGATGGTCCAAGTACTTGGGCTTCTGCCAGCCACCTGGGAGACCAGGATGGTATTCCGGGCTCCTGGCTGTGGCCTGGATCAGCCTCACCTATTGTGGCCATTTAGGGAGTGAACCAGCAGATGGAAGACCTCTGTCTCTCCCCCTTTCTCTGTCACTCTGCTTTTCAAACAAACAAACAAATACTTCTTTAAAACACTAAATTATGTATAAACTCACTGAGAATCAAGGAAATTAAAACTAGTATGAAATATTTCATAATCATCAAGTTGGTGAAAAATTACATAGAGAAACAGTGCTAACTATTGGTAAGACTGTGGAACAACGGGCTCCCTCATTCCTTCCTGGGAAGGAGTATAAATTGGCATAACAATTTTAAGAAATGGTTTGACATCACCAAAGTTGTACATGCATATGTATTCCATGACCCAGCAATTCCACTGTGTGGTTTCATAACAGCAAAAGCTCCAAGCAGTCCAAATGTCCATCAATAAAATGGAGACATGAATAATGGCATATTTACACAATGAAACTATATCTAGGAAGATTATTAAACTACAGCCAAATCCATCAGCATGGATAAACTATAAAAAAGGCCTATTGGGAAAATAAGCAAATAAAATATGGTTTTAGTTTCGTAAATTTCAAGAGCCAACAGTCAAAACCACATATTTAAAATAGTAAAAGCTAAAAAGAAGAGATATTAAGAACTGAGGATTTAGTCAGGGAAGGGAAGTTGACTGGACTTAGAAAGGCACTGGTAGTGTTCTGTTTAAACTTTTATTTATTTACCTTTTATTTGAAAGGAAGAGAGAGACAGAGAACTCCTACCTGCTGGCTCACTCCACGTGCCCAGAACTCAACCTGAGAATCCCGTGTGAGTGGCAGGGACCCAGGGACTCGAGTCATCACTGCTGCCTCCCAGGGTGTGCATCAGCAGGAAGCTGGAATGGAGAACGGGACTGGGACTTGGATGCAGCCTTCTGACCTGGACGCAGGTTCTCAATCAGCATCTTAACCACCGCGTGCCACACACCTGCCATAATGTCCTACTTCTGGGTCTAACTATATGTGTACATTTTCATATACTTTTTATATATACATTTCAGAAAAAATTATTTTTGAATGATAAAGTACCATTATTTTTGAATAATGCCTATCCCAAAACACCAACTCCCAATTCTGGAATTTCCAAATTCCTTATTTGGAAAAAACATCTTTGTAGATGGGATTCAGGACCTGAGATGAGATGACTTTCCAGGAGGTCCTAAACTGTCCTGAAGAGAGGCAGAGGATGATTTTACAGACAAGCAAGAAACAAGAGAAGAAGGAGGTAAGATCATAGTAACGCTGGCATTAAGCCAAGGAAGCCCGTAACCACCAGAAGATGAAAGCCAAGGAGTAGATTCTCCTGAGAACCATGGAAGGATGTGCCTCCTCATTTCAGCTGAAAACTGTTATTTCACAGAGAAAGACATATTTTGAATTTCTGGCCTCCATAACTGTGATATGATACATTTCTGTTGTTTTAAGCCACCAAGCTTACAGTAATTTGTCACAGCACATTCAGGAAACGCAAATAAACGGTGAAGAATGAGCACAGAGCCTAAGCACGAATGCTAAGGAGACCCAGCAACGCTGCAGACATCTGTAGGAGTTCCAGTTGGCACAGTGCAGTGATTTTTCCAGCAATGTTCAGCCACTTTCATGTTGACAGATGATTTGAGGTTGGACTCTGGCTAGGCAAGGGAGTACGGAATACTGTCATAAGAGTGTAGTAGTAGACAGGGAAGAAAGGGAAAGAGGAAGATCAGAAGAGATCTGGAGAAAGTTAAGGTTAATAAGTAACCCTGATAAGATCAAAGAACAGATGTAGAGAGGATTAGCAGACTGAGAGATGGCCGGTTGTGGTTGGAAAGAATTCAGAGGAAGGACAATTAGGATTAAGAGGCCTAAGGAGTCTTGAGGAGGCGGCTGAATACAATTCAATGGAGACAAAGAAACTACTTCCCAGGTTCTAGAAAATACCATGATGATGACCCCAATCACTTAGCCATGGCTTCCAGTAGCCTTCATCTTGGTTGTGAAGATAGATCAATAAACACTGTAAAAAGACTGATAGAGACCAACTCCTCGGCCTCATGAAGCAACCTAGCAAGGTCAGGTGTCTTTATTTTCCTTGTATGGGATGCTGGCCTGACTCCGTTCTGTAAGTTTCTGACAAAGCTAGTTTCTGAAATGTCCCCAGATGTAAAAGATATACAGGGATCATTCTGTCAACAGCAATCAATGCTACACAGTTTAATGTGCCTTCCAATCACCTAAGGGAGTTGTTAGAATGCAGATTCCAGGTCAGTGGGGCTGGAGGGGGTCTTGCATTTCTGCTGGCTTCCAAGCGATGCTAACAACTGCTTGTCAGTAGATGAACCACATTATTTTTCTTTCAAGAGGTGATCCCTGAAAGCATGGCCTATTTGGAACTGATCTCCCAGTCTGGGAAATGAAGCATCAGCAGACATGGTGCTGAATCTATCCTCTGTTTCTAGGGCTTATGACGATGGCTAATGGGGTGTGGTGAATGTCTAGACTCACGTTGTGATACAGAACCAGACTGTACCGAGTAACGGTGACTGAAGCAAGATTGCAGTACCTATGACCAACACACAAAAATAAACCGTATTTTATGTATTTTCCAGTGGCTAACTGGAAATTGAGAAAAACACTGCTTACAATGGCATAAAAATTTTTTACTCAGGGATCAATCTGACAAAACATATACAGAACCTGCACTCTAAAAACTACAAACACTGCTTAAACAAATGAAAGACCTAGATAAATGGAGAGGTGTACCATGTACATGAGTAGGAACACTCAATATTAAGATGTCAATTCTTCTCAAATTGATCTATAGATTTGACACAATTCCGATCAAAATTCTAGTAGGCTTTTCCATAGAAACCAACAAGCTGATTCTGAAATTCATGTGGAAATGTGAAACACCTCTAACAGCAGTGACAAGTTAAAAAAGAACAAAGTTGCAAGGCTAATACTAACTTTAAGACCTGTTATATGGGGCCGGGACTGTGGCATAGTGGGTAGAGCGGCTGACTGCAATGTTGGCATTCCATATGGGTGCTGGTTTGCGTCCTGGCTGCCCCACTTCTGATCTAGCTCTCTGTTATGGCCTGGGAAAGCAGTGGAAAATGGTCCAAGTCCTTCGGCCCCTGCACCCCCATGGGAGACCTAGAAGCTCCTGGCTCCTGGCTTTGGAGCACTCCAGCTGCTGCAGCCAACTGGGGAGTGAACCAGAGGATGGAGGACCTCTCTCTCTCTCTGGAGGACCTCTCTCTCTCTTTCTGTGCCTCTCCTTCTTTCTCTGTGTAACTCTTTGAAATAAAATAAATCTTAAAAAAAAAAAAAAACCTGTTATAAAGCTATAAATCAAGGCAGTACCTGCATTAGCATAAGACAAAAACATAGCACAAAAACATACATGGACAACTAATTTTTTTGTTTATATGGATAAAAGTACAAAGACAACTCAGTGGAGAAAGGACAGTGTTTCAACAAATGATGTTGACCAGTCACCTAATCGTATAGCAAAAACACAAACAAACAAAACTGTATTCCAGACCTTTGATGAGTATCTGGAACCACCTATAAAAATTAAACCAAAATGGACCAGAGCTCTAATTTGTAAATCTTGAATAAGACTGCTAGAGAGAAAAGAAGGTATTTGTGATCTTGGGTTATGCAAGGATTTTATGGATACAACATAAAAAGCACAATCCATTTGAAAAACATGATAAATCTGTCAAAAATTCCAAATTTCTGGGGTTGGGCTTGTGGTGTAGTGGGTAAAACTAGTCTGTGATACTAGCATCCCAAATGGGTGCTGGTTTGAGTTCTGATTGCCTCATTTCTGACCCAGATCCCTGCTAATGACCTGGGGAAAGCAGTGGAAGATACAGTGTTTGGGCCCCTGCACCCATGTGGGAGACCTGGATGAAGCTCCGGGCTTCGGTGCAGCCCAGCCCTAGTCATTGCAGGCATCTGGGGAGTGAACCTGCAGACAGAAGATCTCTCCCACTTAAAAAAAAATGATCTTAAAAAAATTTTAAATATATTATTTATTTCACTTTATTTGTGTGTTTGAGACAGATCTTACACCATCTGCTTCATTTCTCAAATGCCTACCATAGCCAGGGCTGGGCCAGGCTGAAGACAGGGAACTAGAAATCAACCTGAGTCTCTCACATGGGTCACAAGGACCCAAGTACTTGAGTGGATCATCTGCCGCCTCCTGGGGTGTGCACTCATAAGAAGCTGGATCAGAAAACAGAGGAGCCAGAATTTGAACCAAGGCACCCTGATAAGGTATGTGGGCATCCCTGTTGCTGTGGATTTGTTCTGAGAGAAACATAGTGGGGGCAAGAGGCACGGAGTCACAACACAGACACCCGGAGTCAGGTGAAAGCAGGCTAGAGGCAAGCAGCTTCCAGACTTGATTATTTCAGTTGGTGCAGCAGCTTATATACCTGAGGCAGCCAATCCGGTCAAGGGTGGTTTATGCCCTAACCAATCACTGCCTGTTGCCAGGCAGGCTCCTTTGCCAGGTGGGTTCCCAAGCCATTCCTGAGTAACTGACACTCACTTGCCAGCAGCCATCTTGGTTCGGCCTTCTCATTCCACCACACATCCTAAACATCATCTTAACTGCTGTGTCAAATGCTTACCTCAAATTTCTGCTCAACGTAAGAATGAAAGGACAAGTCCAATAATGGACAAGTTCAGAATTAGAACAACAATGAGATACCACCACACACCTATTAGAATGGCTCATATTACAGACTGAGACCAAAAGTGCTGATGATGTAAAGTAACTAGATTCACACATTGTTGGTGGGAATGTAAAATATCACAACCACTTTGGCGGGTCTTTTTTTTTTTTTTTAAGATTTATTTATTTATTTGAAAGTCAGAGTTATACACAGAGAGGAGAGGCAGAGAGAGAGAGAGAGAGAGAGAGAGAGAGAGAGAGAGGTCTTCTATCTGCTAGTTCACTCTCCAGTTAGCCACATGGCTGGAGCTGGGCTGATCAGCAGCCAGGAGCTTTTTCCAGGTCTC
This sequence comes from Oryctolagus cuniculus, assembly GCF_964237555.1. Taxonomy (NCBI): domain Eukaryota; kingdom Metazoa; phylum Chordata; class Mammalia; order Lagomorpha; family Leporidae; genus Oryctolagus; species Oryctolagus cuniculus. The sequence goes on along the minus strand of NC_091434.1, from coordinate 138,262,007 downwards.
CCATGTGGGTACAGCGGCCCAAGAACTTGGGCCATCTTCCACTGCTTTCCCAGGCCATAGCAGAGAGCTGGATCAGAAGTGGAGCAGCCAGGGCTCAAACTGGCACCCACATGGGATGGCAGCACTGCAGGTAGTGGCTTTACCCGCTATGCCACAGCACGGCCCCTGGTGGTTTCTTCAGAAATTCCTACCATATGATTCAGCTACCCCAGTCCTAGGCATTTATGCAAGACAACAACAAGCATATGTCTCTACAAAGACTTTTACATGAATGTTCATAGCAACTCTATTAGTATTAGCTCAAAGCCCAAACTGACCATATATCCACTGGTAGGTGAAGGCATAAGCAAGCAGTGAGAATCCCACCATGCAGGTGTGCATGTGCACAACAGGAAGGAGATGCTGACAAGCCCTACATGGATGAATCTCAAAGTATCTGCAATGAAAGCAGCCACCAAAAATGAGCACTTAATAAATGAGTCTATTCACAGAAACCTCTAGAAGATACACATTAACAATGACAAAGACCAATGATTGCTGGAAAATAAGTAGGATGTGTGGGAGAGGGTATGAGGAAATGTTGGAGGTGATTGGTACCAGCTTTATTTTACTACATGAACGTACTGCAAAGAGTTCACAGAAAATGCCTACTATGAAAATATGCATGGGATTTCAAAGTTTTTCTATTAAAATGGTTTTCATTTTCCATGAACTTTTTGAGATATGTATCTTAAAACTTATTAAATTATATACTTTAGATGTGTATTTTATGACAATCATACCTGAATAAAACTATTTTTACAAATCTACATCATTTGGAATTCAAGAAGCACAGCTTCAGTTATTCTTAAACAAGCAAAGCTCAAATTCTAACAGTACAGAAGACTCTATGTGACAGTATCATGATACTAATCAAATCTTATTTTAATCAGCTAAAAAAATTATTTGTGGGCAAGGGGGACAGGAGAGAAGCTAGCAGGTGCTCCCATTCCCTGGTGTACTCCCCAAATATTCAAGCTTGGCTGGGGCCAAGGTGGGGAACTCAGTGCAAGTTTTCCTTGTGGGTGGCAGAATCCCATTACTTGAGTCATTCTGGTGCCTCCCAGGATCTGCATTAGCAGGAAGCTGTACTCAGGAGCCAGAGCTGGAAACTGAACCAGGCACTCCAATGTGGGACACAGGTGTCTTAACTGGTGTCTTGATTGCCAGGCTGAACACCATCAGTGATCAGTTTAATTCAACTGGTATTTTTCAGGTGTTTGTTCCACAGCATTAATAACTATGATGTATTTTAAAAAATGTTTTCTTTTAAAGTGTATTTTCCTTTATTTGAAAGGTATTTGAGAGACAGAGACAGACAAGACAGACCTTCAAATGCCCCCAACAGTTCACTCTTCCAATGCCCCCCAAGAGCTAGGGCTAGACCAAGGCTGAAGCCAAGCGCTCAGAGCTGTCTGTGTCTTCTGTGTAGGTGGGCAGTGATTCACATACTTGGAACGTCACTGGCTTCCTCTCAGGGTGCATATTAGTAGGAAGCTGAAATTGGAAGCTGAGGCAACATGTGAATCAAGCAGTTGGATATGAGATGTGGGAATACCAAGCAGCACTTCAATTGCTGCTCCAAATGCTCATTTCAGAGTCATTGACAATGATCAAATTTGATGCAATACTATAATGATCATGTTACAATGTTGTACAAATGTGTGGTTAAGTGTGCCGTCTGAAACAAAATGCTATTGCATTTTCAAATATGTATACATATTCCACTTTTTAGATTTCAGAAATTATCATATAATTGTAAAGATAATAAAAGTAAAAGGTATAACTAAATTCCCAAATGAAATGAAAAAACAAAACTATCACTTTTGGGGCCAGCACTGTGGCACAGTGGGTTACCCTGCTGCTCGCAATATCCCACTTCAGAGTCCCAGTTTCCTGCTCACGTGCCTGGGAAGGCAGCCAATGCCGGCCTAAGTGTTTGGGCCTCTGCCTTCCATGTGGGAAACCAGGATAGGGTTCCTGGCCTCTGACTTCAGCCTGGCCCAGTCCTGGCTGTTGATGGTATTTGGGGAGTGGACCAGAGGATGCAAGATCTCTTTGTCTTAGTCTCTCCCTCTCTCTTGGTCTGCCTTTCAAAAAAGAGAAAGAAAAAAAGAAAAGAGTATTGAAAACACTCACTAAAAGTATGAGAATGCAAAAAGTTTAGAAAGGTTACCTCACAGAACATCAAGGGATAAAAACTGGCATAAGCCTTGCCCACAATAAACGATTACCATTTAAATGTTACTATGGACAATAGCAACAAAAGCCACCAGACATAAATCTTCACTAAACAGCATAAAAGTATAAATGGAGATATGTTTGTAAATGCAAAGCCTGTATTATGATAATTCTCCACAAATGAACATTTGTTTTCAAATAAAATCCCACTAAAATTTTCAGGAACTTGACAAACTCACCTTGAAATTTATATAAGACTACAGGGCTTCAAGACAGCAAAGACAACTGTCCATAACTCTAAGAATGATGAAACTGTCAGTCCCCAACAGTAATTCTTTCCGGAAAGCTATACAGGAGTGTAATGGCTACCGGGTAATAGGGCTAGATGTGGCACTGGTAGAGAACACACAGAAAAGGCTACAAACGGAAATTTGATATGTGACAGAGTGAATACAAGATGAACGTTTAAATGAAAGGTACTATGAAAAATGGGTACGAGTACTGAAAAGTATGAAAGCTGACATACGGGTCACAAACTACAAAAACACACTCTCCAATACTAATAGTGAAAACCAGGGATGAACATCTTTATGAAATTAGAAGAGGATTTCTTAAGACATAAAATACAAACCACAAAGATAAATTAGTATTAAAATGAAAAACTTTTATATGACAAAGAAATCAAGACATCTACAACTTATGTAAATGCCAAGGGACTAATTTCAAGAATTCATAAGCAGCACCTCCAGTTGACAGGAACACCACCACCACCACCAAATTGGTAAAGGATGTGAATGGCAACGCCGAGCTGGGCTATCCCCAGCAGACTGGCAGCAAGCCAGCAGCATCAAGGTTTAGCAGCAGCATGCAGCAACAGAAATCTTAGACACTGCCACTGAGACAATCAACCGGTGGAAGCATTTTGCTGAACTGTTCTGTAATAGCAAGGTTACAACTAAAAATGCATTTCACGCTCCGGCAGTTCCCTTTCTAATGACAGGTCCTACAGAACCCTTCACACATTTCAGATGGACTTCTGTGCTATTTTAAATAGTGAAAGGCAGGAAAACTGTCTCAGTAAGGAAAAGGGTGTATCTGTAATGCTTTATTTCCATAAAAATACCTGATGCAAATAAAGTATTTATATATTTTGTATACTTACATGCTTATCTGAAATACAACAAATTTTTTAAAATTCAGTAGAAACACAATGAATGTAACATGAAATATTGACCTTAACATTTACAGTAGGTTGAGAATTAAGTGTCTTTATCCAAGTGAGCTCTACCCTGAAAAACATTAGTAATGAGGAAGTCCACCCTCTGTTACCTCTGGGTTCTGCATCTGCTGATTCAACCTTGGAAAGGAAATACTTGAAAAAAAGCCATCAGTCTGTACTGAACATGTGCCACTTTTTCTTGTCATTATTCCCTAAGAAATACAGTGCAGTTTCCTAGCACTTAAACATTATAAGCACAAATGATTTAAAATATATGGATGTGCATATGTTGTGCCTAAAAATATATTCCAATCTATACAAAGGACTTGACTATCAGCAGACTTTGGTACGGGGGGAGGGGGGGGTTGGAATCAATCTTCAAGAGGGAACAATGTTAATTCTCTACAAACTTCACCTTGTAAGTCAAAGCTTTCATTGCTTCTATCTTGGAAATTATCCTATAAATTGCTGCATCTTGTAATGCCGACTGTAAAGCAGGGAGTGAAAAGGCAACACAATTCCTTTCTCCATCTACTATAATCTCAATAGCCTATTAGCTTGTAGTCTCATTATCCAGGACTTCCAGGAAGTTAGAGGTGTTTTTAAGCCTGAAGCTTACTCTGCCTCTTTGCTCAAAACCATTATTCCTCCTCAGCCCCAAGAATTCCAGGTTAAGAATCTTTATTAGTTACTGCCAAAAGCTAGTCATTAATAGCTAACATTTATAGAGTACCTACTATATGCTGAACACAGTTTTAAAGCCTTCACATTAATTCACTTCATCTTTATAAACACTCTGTATATTCTTGCTATTTGTTTCAGATAAGCAAACTGAGGCACAGGTGATTTGCCTACAGTTAACTAGCTAGTAAGTGGGAAAGATTCAAATCCAGGCAGTCTGGCTCTAGAGCATACTTCCCCCTCCTTCTCCCCTCACAAAAAAATGCTGCCTCCTGGAGAAGCACTTTGCTAGGGTTTCTTTATTTCTCTTAAATATTTAATTTTTATGTATTTGAAAGGCAGTTACAGAGAGAGGAGAGGTGGAGGGAGGGAGAGGAGGGAGTATGGGGGGGAGAGAGAGAGAGAGAATCTTCCATCTACTGGTTCATTATCCAATGGCTGCAATGGCCCGGTTGGCCAGGTCAAAATCAAAGACAGGAGCCTAGAAATCCTTCAAGGTTCTCCCACATAGGTGCAGGGGCCCAAAGAGCTATCTTCTGCTGCTCTCCCAGGTGCATTTCCAGGGAGCCAGATGGGAAGTGGAGCAGCGAGTTTTGAACCAGTGTCCACATGAGATGCCTGTGTCCCAGGCAGAGGCTTAATCTGCTATACAACACCAGCCCCAGAGAGCACATACTTTTTTTTTTTTTTTTTTTCCAATTTGACAGGTAGAGTTATAGACAGTGAGAGAGAGAGAGACAGAAAGGTCTTTCTTTTGTTGGTTCACCCCCCAAATGGCCACTAAGGCCGGAACTGCGCTGATCCGAAGCCAGGAGCCAGGTGCTTCCTGCTGGTCTCCCATGCGGGTGTAGGGGCCCAAGCACTTGGGCCATCCTCCACTTCCCCCCAGGCCACAGCAGAGAGCTGAACTGGAAGAGGAGCAGCCGGGACTAGAACTGGTGCCCATATGGGATGCCGGCGCCGCAGGCAGAGGATTAACTAAGTGAGCCACGGTGCCGGCCCTGAGAGCACACACTCTTAAGCAGGAATCTGTGCTAACTGGACAATTAGAAAGGATATATCAGGAAAACTTAATCTGACAGTTACATTTTCAAAAAGATTTATTTATTTATTTGAAAGGCAGAGTTACAGAATGGCAGAGGCAGAGAGAGAGAAAAAGAGAGAGGGAGAGAATCTTCCATTTGCTGGTTCACTCCCCAGATAACCACAACGGCCAGAGCTGTAACAATTTGAAGCCCAGAGCCAAGAGCTTCCTCCGGGTCTCCCACACAGGTGCAGGGGCCCAAGGCCACGGGCCATCTTCTTCGGCCTTCAAGACCATAGCAGAGAGCTGGATTGGAAGTGGAGCAGCCAGGAATTGAACCGGCACCCATATGGGATGCTGGCACTGCAGGAGGTGGCTTTGCCCACTACACCACAGTGCCAGCCCCCGAATAAGCATTTTTTAAAATGAGACTGAAACAAAAAAGTTTCAGTCATCAAAGCATTTCTGTCTGTTTTATTCCTTGCCAAACATTTAAAAACATTATTGTGATTCTATTTCCTGCTTTAAGGCAGTTTCATTTTGCACTGCTTATGCCTTTAAGATGAAGGTTTCTTTGTAATAACAATCAAAGCACTCTTTCTTTCAATTTCTTTATTAAGTTGGTTGCATAAAAGATATACATTCCTCAAAACATTTCCTGTCACGGATAAAAGCAACAAAAACAAGGCAATAGTAAGATGTGCTTCACATATAAACAATCATATTCTAGGAATAGGCAATCTGGATCCCTGTACAATAAGATTAGGAAGCAAAATGTGAGTAAGCCCCATATTCAGAATATACCCAAATGTGTGTGCAAAGAGAGTATACCCACAATAAAGCTCAGGTTCTTTTATGATGCATAATTCCTTAATTATCCAATTGTGAAAGAAGAACATTAAGAAACATGAAATCAGAATCACATTTATTTTCACAATATCAATGCTAAACTCAAGACAGCAACTTCATTGACTCTAAATGTTAAATGTTTCAAAAGTAAAAGGTAATCTTAATTTTTGTGACCCCCTGAAAAGGTCTGCAAAAAAAAAAAAAAAAAAAAAAAGTCTCCTATTCTTCTCTACTCACAAGGAGACTAGATCTCAACCTATGCTTACACAGCAAGAGCAACATAGGAGAAAAAACAAACATCACCAAGAGCAATGCCCACACATACGAAGACATCTAGGTGAACCATGTTCTTTCTACTGATACCCGAGGGTACTTCAAAGAAGTTCATGGAAAACACGCACTATCTCTGAATTCCTATTAAACCACTAAAGTAATGTAAGCTTATACCTCATGTAACAGAATTACTAAATAAACTACACATCTGTTAGAAATTTCCAAATCCCTGCTCCCACCACAATTTTAGTACACATATTAAGTACAGCAGGTCATTTAGAAAAAACAGAAATAGAGCATATACCCAGTTTTTGCCATTACATTTTCATAACATGAACAATGTTCAGATAGAAATTTTGAACTAAATATGTTTTTTCTAAATACAACTTATATAATATAGGTTTTCTTAAACAAAGACAGGTCTCAGGCATGTAATCTGTACAAACTTACAGTAGTGTATATCCCAAATAATTTTATTCCTATTATGATAGAATATAATTTTATGAATGAAGATACACGTTAAGGCTTAAGGTGTAAACACTTTAGAAAGCAAACAACTTACTGCTCATTTAAAAATGTGTATCATCTCATAACAGGCCCCTGAACTTTTAAAATTTACATGTGAGAATACATTTACATCTTACATTTCTAAGAAAGGCACAGGCTTTATGTAAAAAAGCAGCAAAATTTAAAACCCACCAATTTATTGAAAAAGCCATTACTTTTATTAGAAACCAATAATGCTTCTCAAGATGTTGGCAACAAGTCATAGCAAGACACACATTTCCTACAGTGCTTTTCTCTCTTTAATTATATTCCAGCAGGAGGTGGAACCCCTCCTTGGCCGTGGGCAGTAGAAGTATTTGATGGACTGTGCAAACTGGTCTCCTTGTATACAAACCACGCATTTCCTCCCCAAAGTATCATGTTCAGAAAGCCAAAGATCTATGAAAAATAAACAAGGTAATCTAATACTCATACAGACATCCATGTCCTACTCACAAATCTTTTCTTTACATATATGACATTTTCAGGCAGTGCATCATTATTTAAAGTTTAATACTACATACAAAAGAGGATAAAAACTTTCTATTTCAATGTACAAAATTTGGATATATAATGACTTATTTACCACAAAATAAGGTTAAACCTCTAAGTCTGTAACATATAAAATCATGATTAAAAGAAATTTTAATTTTGCATGCTCATGACTACCAAGAAGATGAGACTGAATTTGAGAAAATGGAAGCCCTCCTTGTATTGGTTTCTACACAGACTGCAGTATTTGGGGATGAAAAGGAACATCAGGAATCCACATTTCCTTCTTTGGGAAGCTTTCAATTTTCTCCCACCTGGAGGGGCTACAAACTGTATACTTCTTCTTACTTCTCTCCTGTCTCCCCCTACTGCCACCTCTACACCAATCCAACAGTTGTAGGCCTGAGAGGAGTCACAGAAGAACTGCACTTCACATCCTGCACTAATCAACCTAGAAGAAAGTAACCTTCCCAAATGCAAATCTGTGACCAGATGAAAGCAAAAAGGTTCCCTGTATCAACAGAGTCCTTTATAAATCTAATAATAGTGACTTATAAAGATCAGGATAAAAAGCTTGTTAGTGCCACCCCATTACTGAAGGTCAAATGCTTTCTCTCTTTGTGTTTGTATGCCAAACCATTTCTTAAACTGTCCAGATCAAAGCTCTGTCAATATAAATGGTAAAAACTGATCTGATCTCTAAAAGTTATTAAACAAAAATTTAGGAAAATTCCTATGTAAGGTAGGGAGGGCTGCCTTCACCCATGGGAAAAATGTTTTCTTGAAGACATGAGACCCCCCCCAAATATAATCTATTCAATACAATATACTAATAATATATTTAACAGCAGATGTATAGAGGTAAAATAGTAGGCAGAATAATAGCTACCATATCATATAGACTAAATATTATAAATTATTTAAGAAACCACAGAAGTATCACTTTAAATGCCCAGAGTCAAGTCAGATTTAGAAAGCAGGGTTCCACAGTCAGACCTGGTTCAAATCTTGGTTTTCCATGTACTGGCTGTTGTCTCTTTGGGAGTGTTAACGTATGAGTTACATTTCCCCAGTAGTAAAGCCAAGGTTAGAATTCTACCTTCCACAGTCCTTCTAGGATGACTGGATAACTTAAATAAGATGCAAGTATAAAGGCCTTAGCACAAAATGTTAGCAAAAGCCCCGCCTTGTCAATTTCAATGAAAAGTAAGACCAAATCAGGATCTTTTTCAAACTTGTAATGGGTAATAATTTTCTTAAACTTCTCTTCACATTATAAAGGTAAACACTACAACTAGGATTCTGATGATTTAGTAAAAATAAAAACCAAGATTCATCCAGAGAGTCACTGCAAATTGCTTTCTTAAATCATTAGTAAGGTTTTTTCTGATAAGTGAAATAAAAAAATTAATAAATAATGCATACATACCACAGATACATTTAGGGACCCCATACTAGTCACAGAACCAAAGTAACAATGCACGTCCTTCTGTTGACAAGGCAGAAGTTCCTGAACAATACTGTGCCCAGTGGATACTTTAATATCTGTAAGAGCTTTAGCCCAGGCTGAAGTGCTCACCAACCACAAAAAGGTGGCAACAAGAGTGATAACAAAGTCCTAAAGTAAAAACAAGTGTGAGTCAATAATGAATAGTCAATTGAAGAGCACTACATTTCAAATCCATGATGAAGAAATTACTGGTAACCCTCTGGGATGAGAAATGGCTTTCCTGACATACTTTACAGAAAAGGTCATAGTCAGTACAGCATGTGCTGATGTTTACTGTTACTTGCACAGGGCCTGGGACAGAACAGTAAGCACGACTCAGTCGTCTTCCTCAGGAGTCTTAGATTTTAACACTAGAAATCAAATGTCATGCAATCCTCACCATAATCTCATTTCAGTCTCCCACTTCCACAGTTACACCTTAGACCTGTCATCATCAACTGGATTGGCCCATAACTGTTGAGTATCCCTCTTTCCAATATCACCTTTCTAGCTCACCCCAGTATCCTAATCCCCAAAACCCTTTGACTTCACAAGACCTACAATCTGATCACAACCCATGTTTATTGCATCCAGCTTCATGCATGTCCTCATTTCCCTTAATCACTTTACTTCCTACGGTTCTTGGTTACAAACCTTTTGCATACACTCTCAATGTCCTTATCTACCTCCTATTTCCTCACATTGCTCAGGTAAATCTTTAGCTTTAGTTAAATCTAATTCTCCAAATATTAGATAATAAAATGGTGAAAAGCATACAACCAGGATGACAGCTCTCATTTTAAATTCATGAACACAAATTTTAAGAATACTCATTATATTAAAAAAAACTTCCCATGACAACTTACCACTAATAACTATCTTTTGATATTTATTGTATTTTTAACAATAAAAGGGAAGATTTTAATCATTTTGGATTTTTTTTATTTAACTCAAAGATGGAGAAAAAAAAATATTCTCCTTACTCAATTTCTGCCAAGGAACTAAAATTTTGTTAAGTAATATGGATTACAGGGGGCCAGTGCTGTGGCAAAGTGGGTTGAGCTGCCACTTGCAGTGTCAGCATCCCATGTGGGCGTCAGTTCTAGTCCTGGCTACTCCACTTCCAATCCAGCTCCCTGCTCATGTGCCTGGGGAAACAGCAGAAGAAGCCCCAAGTCCTTGGGCCCCCACACACAAGTGGGAGACCCAGAAGAAGCTCCAGACTCCTGGCTCCTGGCTTTGGATCAGCTGAGTTCCTGTCGTTGTGGCCATCTGAGGAGTGAACCAGCAGATGGAAAACCTCCCTCTTTCTCTCTGCCTCTCTGTAACTCTACCATTCAAATAAATAATAAATCTTAAAAAAATTAAAATAGCTAGAAAAATTTAAAAATACTGAATACAGGATTTAATTAACACTTTCTCTGTAATCTTAAGTTCCATCTTGTTTGGTCTTTCTCCAAATCAATGACCAAAATGACAACGTAAAAAACATGTATGTTGGCCGGCGTCGCAGCTCAATAGGCTAATCCTCCACCTAGCGGCGCCGGCACACCGGGTTCTAGTCCCGGTCAGGGCGCCGGATTCTTTCCCGGTTGCCCCTCTTCCAGGCCAGCTCTCTGCTGTGGCCCGGGAAGGCAGTGGAGGATGGCCCAAGTACTTGGGCCCTGCACCCCATGGGAGACCAGGAGAAGCACCTGGCTCCTGCCTTTGGATCAGCGTGGTGCGCCGGCCACAGCGCGCCAGCCGTGGTGGCCTTTGGAGGGTGAACCAACGGCAAAAAGGAAGACCTTTCTCTCTGTTTCTCTCTCTCTCACTATCCACTCTGCCTGTCAAAAAAAAAAAAAAATGTATGTTTTTCACGTTACATATTCGAAGCATATGGGTACACTCAAGGCTACGAACTCAGCAACAAAAAAACTCTCCAAGCTCAGAAAGGAGTTTTGGAGCTTATTATCAGACACATTTTATTTTAAAATATAATATATATATGTATATTTTGTTAGATTTTAATTATCATCTGTCAGTTTTGCTTGTATTTATTTATTTTAAAGATTTATTAATTTATTTGAAAGGCAGTGTTACAGAGAGAGAGACAGAGAGAGATCGTCCATCTGTTGATTCAATCCCCAAATGACCACAACGGCCGAACTGGGCTGATCTGGAACCAGTAGCCAGGAGCTAGCTTCCTAGCTTGCTTCCTTCCTCCTTCCCTTTTTTTTTTTTTTTAATAATTATTTATTTATTTGAAAGTCAGTTACACAGAGAAAGAAGGAGAGGCAGAGAGAGAGAGGTCCTCCATCTGCTGGTTCACTCCCCAGTTGGTTGCAATGGCTGGAGCTGAGCCAATCTGAAGCCAGGAGCTTCTTCCTGGTGTCCCACATGGCTGCAGGGGCCCACGGACTTGGGCCATCTTCCACTGCTTTCTCAGGCTATAGCAGAGAGCTGGATCAGAAGTGGAGCAGCTGGGACTCGAACTGGCACCCATATAGGATGTTGGCACTGCAGGCAGCGGCTTTACCCGCTACGCCACAGCACAGGTCCACGCCAGGAGTTTCTTCCAGGTTTCCCATGTGGGTGCAGGGACCCAAGCATTTGATCTATCTTCTGCTGCTTTCCCAGGTGCATTAGCAGGGAGCTAGACTGGAACTGGAGCAGCCGGGACTTGAAGGCACACATGTGGAATGCAGGTGCTGCAGGCAACGGCTCAACCTGTTTTGCCACAGTGCCAACCCCAGTCTGCCATCTTTCAGTTATATATTTACGATGCTTATCAGGAGTTTCTTACTATATAGAGACTATGCTATACCTAGTCAAGATGACATTAAATAGGCTGGTGCCGCAGCTCACTTGGCTAATCCTCCGCCTGTGGCGCTGGCACCCCGGGTTCTAGTCCTGGTTGGGGCGCCAGATTCTGTCCCGGTTGTTCCTCTTCCAGGCCAGCTCTCTGCTGTGATCCGGGAAGGCAGTGGAAGATGGCCCAAGTGCTTGGGCCCTGAACCCACATGGGAGACCAGGAGGAAGCACCTGGCTCTTGGCTCCAGATCAGCGCAATGCGCCGGCGGTAGCGGCCATTTGGGGGGGTGAACCAACGGAAGGAAGACCTTTCTCTCTCTCTCTAACTCTGCCTATTAAAAAAAAAAAAGACATTAAACAAATGCTTTGGGGCTACAGAACAAAAACCAATTACCGTTTTATAAATATGGAGGTATTTGCATTTAAGCTTTTTGTTGTTACTGGTCCCCTTTAAAAATATAGATCAAAGAGAAAAGGATAGAAATATTATAGCTTATGTTTTCTACTCTGTGAGTATACTCTTCTTCTCACTGCTACACTCTGCTCTAGGTAGATCTTTTCCAAATACTGCTAGAAATACAATACTTTTTGGATGATTAATAATATGAGGCAATCACACATTAAGTTCTATCTAAAGTTCACAGTGTTGATCAAAAGATGTCAAATTTTCTTAATTTTCAGGTATTTTCTTTCTTCTTAGAAAGAAACACCAACTCTTTCTTAGTTGGAAACCACACTCTGTCATCTTCTTACACTCTTTAAATCACATTGCTGATGGCTTTATGAATAACATTTTTCTGTATTTTAAAAATTGTTCATGTATTTATTCGAAAGGCAGAGAAAGAAAGAGATCTTCATCCCCTGGTTCACTCCCCAGATGACTGCAATATCTGGGGATGGTCAGAAGGAAGTTAGGAGCCTGGCACTCCATCTGAGTTTTTCATGTAGGTGGCAGAGGCCCAAATACTTGAGTCATCTGCTGATGCTTTCCCAGGAATATCAGTACAGAGGTGAATTGGAAGCAGAGCTGCCAGGACTTGAAATGGTGCTGATAATGGAATGGAATCACAGGTGCAAGCTTAACTCGCTGCACCACAATACTGGCCCCATATTTTTGTATTTCAAGAATAGGAGCTTTTCTGAAAATGATGCACAAAGTAACGTTAGGGTGAAGGGGAGTGGAAAAAATCAGGCCCCTGCAGAGAGTATTATTTTCCTACACATAACAACAGTCACAGTACAATCTAAATGGGCAGTGCTTCATGGAGTTCTGCAATGCACAACCCACAGCTGCCTGGGGCAAGCTGCTCCTAATAAGTTACAATATGATTCATAACAAATTTTTAAGATTTCGGATAATCTATTTTTGTTTGGCCTTCATTTTTCTGATATTACTGATTTTCTACATTGCCTAGAACCTTCTTAATTTCCTGCTATTTAACACAAGAAATATAATGTTTACCTAAAAATAACAAAAGTAGATTTGAAATTTTATATTTGAAATATTCCCAGGAATATACCTTAGCACAGAACTGAGAATACTGCTCAAAGAATGTGTCCTTGTTGGGGCTGGCATTGTTGCATAGCAGGTTAAGCTGCCACCTACCACGCCGGTATCTCATATGGGCACTGGTTCAAGTCCTGGCTACTCCACTTCCAATCTAGCTCCCTGCTAATGAGCCTGGGAGAGCAGCAGAGGATGTACCACATGCTTGTGCCCATGCCCTCAAATGCTTGGGCTTGTACATCCATGTGGGAAACCTGGAAGAAGCCTCCGGCTCTTGGCTTCATCCTAGCACAGCCCCAGCCACTGTGGTCATTTGTGGCATGAACTTGCAGATGGAAGACCTCTGTCTCTAACTCTACCTTTCAAATAAAAATTAAATCTTAGAAAAGTAAATCCTTACTAACAGTGTCTAGACATCAATGTCACATTTGACTACATTTAATAATTGGAGTACCTAAAAAAATCTTTATGCTACACGGAATTTAACTTAGAAGTTTTACTTTTACAGACAAGAAGCACCTATTGTATTAACAAAAAACCCACTTAAGGAACCAATTCAGGATTACTGCTTTATATGAGTGATCACTCTAAGGAAGAAAACTCATTTTTATTATCTGAATGATATAACTAGATAGGTGTCAGATAGAAAAATGTTCTACAAAAACAGATGAATGCTGCTTTAAACCGGGCAAAATTTTTAAAATCCACCAGAAAAATATGAGAAACAAAGGGCTCACTGCTGGGTTATCCCAAAAAGATTTGTTGGGATAATGACAAAATGGCAAGAAACATTTTTTTTTTTTGACAGGCAGAGTTAGAGAGAGAGAGACAGAGAGAAAGGTCTTCCTTCCATTGGTTCACCCCCCAAATGGCCGCTACAGCCGGCGCTGCGCCGATCTGAAGCCAGGAGCCAGGTGCTTCCTCCCGGTCCCCCATGCGGGTGCAGGGGCCCAAGCACTTGGGCCATCCTTCACTGCCTTCCCAGGTCACAACAGAGAGCTGGACTGGAAGTGGAGCAACCAGGACAGAATCCGGCGCCCCAACCGGACTAGAATCTGGGGTGCCGGCGCTGCAGGTGGAGGATTAGCCTAGTGAGCCGCACCGGCCTAGAAACACCTTTTAATCACAAACAATTTTAATCAACTAATATATAATCGATTTGATCATCCTAGTCCCCTTTTAAACAAGGCTTGGAGTCTGCAGAAGCTATGTGTTTCTAATATGTCATTCCTACTGAATATATATATGTATATATATTATACATGTATACATGTATATATATTGTACATGTATATATATATACATGTATAAATGCTTAGTAATCATCAAACCCTCTCTCTGTATGTGTATACACACACACGCACACACATCTATGCACTGGAAGTTAAAACAGCTGATATCTATCTTTCTGAAAGGCATTATACAACCAAGAAATATTTTATGGTTTTCTTATTCTCAGATATGAGAAACCTAATAAATGTGAATGATAAAGACTATTTTCTTACTTACCATATGCCTACTTATGATCCAGGCAGCAAAAATTAAAAACAGAAATTGTTACCTTTTTAAATAATTCCATCACATTTAAATAGCCTTCCTTTTAAGCTAAGTTCACAAAGAATTAGGAAATATTATTGTTTCTCAAAGATGAAAGTGATCAGTATTACAAAAATATTTCTCTTCTCCAAAAATCAATAGCACTAACACTGAGCTCATAGTCATTCATTTATAGTGGAGGTCCAGTTTAAAACTATGATTTATCTCTGAACTTGCCACTGATAATTCAGGTAGATTCTACTTACTAAAGCTCAGAGATTATTTCTAGTTCATTGGACTCTAAAGCCAAGAAAGGCATCAGGATTTCAAATCCCAATCGTTTGTTGGCATTTCAAATGTTCAAAATTAGCTCATGGGTATCACTAATGTTGAACGTAAGAATTGTCTGGGCCATATATTAAATTAAGGAATTTCAGAATACAGACCAGAAGTCAGCCTCTTCTGAAAGGGGCTTCACGGTAAATACTTTTAATCTCCATCACAGCTATGTAATTCTGCCATTGCAGCATGAAAGCAGCCACAGACAATGTACAAATAACAGGGTGTGATCAAGCTCCAAAAAATTGTATTTAAAAAAACATAGTTATATTTGACTTGTGGGCCATTATCTTCTGATCTCTGATATGGACAATCAGGCTTAACAGGATACTGTAGAGGCATAAATAGGGGGCCTTTGAAGAAAGAAAAAAATGTTGAAAAATAGGAAGACTACTGGTATGGTATGTAAGTTTTCAAATTAAAGACATTAATTTTGACTTAATTTTTCTGCTATCTGTAACTTAATATGCTTTATAACACATCTGAGTTTTCTCCAGGTTAAAAGTAAAAAACAAAAGCAAACTTAGGTAAAGTACAAATAGACTAAAAAAAAAAACGGATTAAACTTAACAATGGTAGAAAGCTCAACCTTGTGGCGAATACATATCAAAATTAAGTTAAACTGATTCATGTCAAGAATTTTGACTTCCAGTAAGTAAACTTATATAACTTACACAAATTATTTTTGTATAGAAAGAAATAAAACAATTACTTACAACCATGGGAAGTTTGCGACTATCTCGATACAGGTTCGTGTAACCAACATACAGCAGCAGGGTGGCAATGCAGTACAAGAACACAAAGACTGCAAAGGTGACATAGAACTGTGCCGAAGAAGAGTAATCTCCTATGAGAACATGACTATCCCAACTTACGCCACACACATTTACATTTGGAGGTGCCTGAAATGATGCATGATTCAACCTGTTTAAAGAAAAACTCAAATAAATTGCTAGGTTCTCCCAAGAGTTAGACATACTTAAGCAGAATTTTGAAATTACATTTCAAACAAAATATACTCCCCAAATACATCAAAAACATTTTCCTTTTGAAAAAAGGAAAATTCAAAATAAAAAGTAAAGTTACTTAAATAAACTAAAATTTTCCTAATATATATACATAAATTATACCTGGCAATTGGTTTATGATAGATCAAATACAGATTGAACTAAACCCTTTCAATCCAGATATCCAGATATTATCTTTCTGAAATAAAAAATCAGATTAGGAGGGATTATGCCATACAATTTAGTTTATAATTTGAGAAGTTATACTTCATTACAGAAACAGTCTGTGTGACTAGCCCCAGGAGAGCCAATTATAATACTGCTTCATATTTTAATCTTGGATTAATTCGTTGTTACCCGTAAGTTCATACTGCTTTTAATTTTCCCCACCCATAAATCACAAAAATACTTACCACTAAAACTGCTAGTAACAGTTATTTGTACAGGAAAAGGGATAGGAGATATAGACATAACTTTTAATATAAGATCTTATTTAATTATCAAAACATTCTTAAAGGTAGCATTTCTTAATTTATTGGACAGAAAAATTGGGACTTAAGAGAGGTTAAGCAGGAATTGTTAAATGGAAGAAGATTCACACTCTGTCTTGAACTCAGGACATATTCAATAAACTTTTTAATGAATACTAAAATCCAACAAAAGACTCCACAGGGCTGGCACTGTGGTATAGCAGGTAAAGCCACAGCCTGCAGTTCTGGCATCCAATATGGGTGCCAGTTCAAGTCTCCGCTGCTCCACTTCTGATTCAGCTCTCTGCTATGGCCTGGAAAAGCAACTGAAGATGGCCTAAGTCCTTGGGCCCTGCACCTGTGTGGCGGACCTGGAAGAAACTCATGGTTCCCGATCAGCCCAGCTCAGACTGTTGCAGCTGTTTGGGGAGTGAACCGCCGGATGGAAGACTTTTCTTTCTGCCTCTTAACTCTGCCTTTCACATAAAATAGATAAATCTTTAAAAAAAAGAAGACTCCACAAACAAAATATTAATTGTTGCTTAAATAGTATATTTTACTAGTGAAACATAGGAACTCTTCACTTTATATCTTCAAACTATGTGAAGAACACCATTCTTCAGTCATTAAAAAACATGAGAAATCTGGACTTTTGAGTTTGCTTTTCTACATTAGGGTTTTTTGCATTAAGATTACAGAACAATTTGTTTTTGTTTTTTCTTATTATTTATTTGAAACAAAAACAAAGAGAAAAGAGAGAAAGAGAGATCTTCCATCCTCTGATTCACTCCCCAAATACCTGCAACAGCCAGGGCTGGGCCAGGCTGAAGCTAGGAGCCAAAAACTAACTCCAGCTGAGTCTCCAGGTGGGAACCCAAGCACCTGGTCTATCATTTGCTGCCTCCCAGGCTCATTAGCAGGAAGCTGGCTTAGAAGTGTAGAGTGGAAGGGACTCAAGCAAGCACTCCTGTTAAGGAAGATGGGCATCATAAGCAGCAGCTTAGCACGTTGCACTATGATGCCCACCCATTTTGCTTTTTAATTTCCAATCCCCACTGTGAGATGATAAACATTTCAAGGCATAAAGCAGTGTCATACCTCTATAAAAGTTTCCAAATGGTTCCCGCACACAAAAAAGTTCCTAAATGCTTATTCCATTTTCTGTATTCGTTTTGCCAGACTAGGAAAAGTTTGCAGATAGGCACTGATCTGTGCACTCTATTTTGAGTACCAATGATCATTTAAAAATGAGCATGAAATCTAACATTTTCTCCTTTAACAGTCAATAATTGCTGGAAATTAAAAAAAATTATCTGAAGGGCAGGAGAGTGGCAGGAACCTGAGCCATCACTGCTGCCTCCCAGGGTGTGCACTGGTGGAAGCTGGAGTTGAATCTAGACACGCTGATGTGGGACATGTACCTATTAACCTCTAGGTCAAATACTTGCTAGCACTGCTGGAAATTTTAATGATTCAATATGAAAGTAGAAAAGTTGTTAAACCAGAAAAACAAATAGGTAACTCACCTGAATGGATAACCAAAACTAGCTGTAATAGTTTTATTCTCAGTAACTTCAGGAGGACAATTCACTAGAACCTCTGTTTTGCCCTTAAAACCTCCACAGGTGGCAAAAGTAAAGATGGAGGCAATCTACACAAAGTGAGATCAAAAAAGGAAAAAAAATCAGTAAACCCAAACAAGGTAAATTAAAACAGTAAGTACACCAATTATTAAAACTAGCTAATATTTTAGCAATCCTTAATCATAAACTAAACACAGATAGTGAAAAACGTTTAAATATTTATTTGCAAGTCTCAGCAAACGTTACTTTACTTTCCTAAGTATAAAAGAGAAGTTAATATGCCAGCCCATACAATAATGTACTTATTCATACATCAATGTATGCATTAAATATGGGCATGAAATTCAGAAAACATCTATTTATTAGTATCAAATCAAATAGGGTAATTGGAGGTATTTTTATTTAGCATCCTAAGCAATAGAGTCAAGTGGTTGTATACAAATAAGAGATGCCACTTCATTAAGTCTGTAAAGCCTCCTGATCTGCATTTGCTTAAAAAGTGTTAACGACGTTTTCTTAAATGCTATGTACACTAGAAAAAACTGAAAGCATCCTAAATGTTGACAGGGAATCAAACTATCATTCACACAATGAAACACATAGCCATCAAAAAATACTGAGGATTATGGGAACGGCACTGTGGCATAGTAGGTTAAGCATCCACCTGCAGTGCCTGTATCCCATATGGGTGCCTGTTCGAGTCCAGACTGTTCTACTTCTGATCCAGAGCCCTGCTGATGACCTGGGAAAACAGTAGAAGATGGCCAAAGTGCTTGGGCTCCTGCACCCGCATGGGAGACCTGGAAGAAGCTCTTGGCTTCTGGTTTCAGATCAGCTCAGCTCCAGCCGTTGCAGTCATCTGGGGAGTGAACCAGCAGATGGAAGACTCTCTAACAATGCCTCTCAAGTAAATAAATCTTAAAAAAAAAAAAAAAAAAAAAAAAAAAATTGAGGATTATCCAATGATAAGCAGTTCATTACATTTATTTATTTATTTTAAATATTTATTTATTTATTTGAGAGGTAGAGTTACAGATAGAGAGAAGGAGAGGTAGAGAGAAAGGTCTTCGATCTACTGGTTCACTCTTGAAATGGCCACAATGCCCAGAGCTGGGCCGATCTGAAGCCAGGAGCCAGGAGCTTCTTCTGGGTCTCCCATGCAGGTACAGGGGCCCAAGCACTTGGACCATCTTCTACTGCTTTCCCAGGCCATAGCCGAGAGCCGGATTGGAAAAGGAGCAGCCAGGACATGAACCCATGCCCATATGGGATGCTAGTGCTACAGGTGGAAGCTTTGCCTACTATGCCATAGAGCTGGCCCTATTCATTACATTTAAAATTTATTTTTAAAATGCATTGTTCATGTATTCACATATATGCATATACACATAACAAAAACTTGAAAGGTTACATGTCAAAATTTTGACAGTGGTCACCTCTCAAAGCAATGATTGATAAAACGTCATTCTTCTGTTTGTACTTTTTATTTTTCTACAAAACAAAAAACCCAGATATGCCATAACAATTGAGAGTTTAAACCTTTAGCAAATATTAATGGCTTTATTTTCAAAACATATTTTTGAAATCTGACCACTTCTTACCACCACCTCCTCATCTAACCCACCATCACCTCTTGCCTGGATTTTGCACCAATGGCCTTCAAAATGATCTCCCTGCTGTCTTTGCCCCAGCTTCAGCCTACTACCCTGTAATCCCACACTACAACCCAGGCATTCTTTTAAAAATACAAAGCAGAAAATTTTATCCTCTGCTGAAAACCTCCAATGGCTTCTGAGCCCTCTCTGAATGAAAACTAAAGTTCAAACAAGGGTCATAGGGTCTGCAAAATCCTTCCTTCCGTGTTGCTATTTTTTCCTTTATCTAGTCTCTCTATATAAAAAACAATCTCCTTGCTATTTTTTTAACTCCTCCTGCTGAGCTTTTGCAATGGCCATTCCCTCTGCTTGGAATAAATGGTCCACCTGCTCAGTTCCACAGCTCCCTGTTCAATATGATTGTGACAGAGAAGACTTTGTCTCATACTATTTTAAACAGTGCTCTCACCCCATATGATCTATTCCTTTTATGTGTGTGCTGCTATATTTCTCCTCCATTGTTAGATTACTACTTGACACACTGCTTATTTGTCTTTGTTTTGCTTTAGATGATATAAACCCAGCAAGAGGTAGATACAATTCAATGCAAATCTGATATCAAAGCCTATACTGTTGAACAGTTGTTAGTATAGTAAGGTCCCCTATGTATGACTCCACAGTCTTGAGTCTTGTGGGCCATAACCAAAATTATAACCATCAAGGGATAATTTTTACCATGAAGAGATATATGAAAAAAAATCTGATTACAGACATGAAGAGTCTGAGCAACATCTAGCAATATGATGTCTTCAATCTTCTGGTAAGAGTTAATAGGTAGGGGGCTGGTGCTGTGGCACAACAGATTAATACCCTGGCCTGAAGTGCCGGCATCCCATAAGGACGCCGGTTCTGGTCCCAGCTGCTCCTCTTCTGATCCAGCTCTCTGCTGTGGCCTGGGATAGCAGTGGAAGATGGCCCAAGTCCTTGGGCCCCTGCACCCGCATGGGAGACCCGGAAGAAGCTCCTGATCGGCACAGCTCTGGCCCTAGCAGCCATCTGGGGATTGAACCACCAGATGGAAAACCACTCTCTCTGTGTAACTCTGACTTTCGAATAAATAAATAAATCTTAAAAAAAAAAAAAAAAAAGAGTTAATAGGTGAGGAAAAAAGAGTTAGTAGGCAAAGGCAGAATACATACTCTCTTGGGATAAATATGTACAAATACAGAGTGAAAATAAAAGGCCAAGAAATGAGCCTTGGGCATATACCCACATTTAGGGTAAGAAGAAACAAAAAAGATTTGCGAACTGACCAACAGAACAGAACAAATCACAAAAATTGACTAGTACAGAGAAAGTCCAACAGTTGGCACTGTACATCAATGAGGAAAGGAGGACAGTGATTTTAAAGATACGGACAAATTCTCTGATACACCACCCATTAACTTCCCTTCCCTTGAATGTGGACTTGCTTCTAGAATATAGTAGAAGTGGGATGTCTTCTGAGACTAGGTTATAAAAAAGCCTGTGATTTTTGTCTTCCTTTCTT
This sequence comes from Oryctolagus cuniculus, assembly GCF_964237555.1. Taxonomy (NCBI): domain Eukaryota; kingdom Metazoa; phylum Chordata; class Mammalia; order Lagomorpha; family Leporidae; genus Oryctolagus; species Oryctolagus cuniculus. Next base: position 138,240,835 of record NC_091434.1, on the reverse strand, counting down.
ACTCTTGAACCTTCTTTCCTTTGGGGCAAGCCAGTTGCCATGCTGGGAAGACACTCAGTCAACTTTTGGAGAGACTCATGTGGTGTGGAAGTGAGCACTGCCAGCAACCACGTGACTGAGCTTGGATGAGGAATCTTTGAAGCTTGCCACCAGTGATGTGACTGAGCTGGCAACTTCCAGAGGTGCAAAAGCACAGCCAACAGCTTGACAGCAACCTCATGGGACCCCAAACCATGCAGCCAAGTTGTTCCCAAATTCCTGTCTCATAGAAATCATGAGATAATAAATGTATGTTGGTTTCAACTACTAAACTTGGGGGTAATTTGTTATACAGCAAAAAATAATTAATATAAGAATCATGGTCAATAAATGGTACAGATGAACTGCAGACTTAAGTGAAAAAAGCTTTACTATTAAAAAAAAAAGCCTTATTTATTTATTTGAAAGGCAGAATTACAGAGAGAAGGAATTACAGAGACAGCTTCCATCTGCTGGATCACTCCCCAAATGGCCACAATGCTTAAGCCAGGAGCCCAGAACTCCATCTAGGTCTCCCACATGGGTGGCAGGGACTCAAGCACTTGGCCATTTTTGCTGCCTTTTGAGACACACTAGCTGGGAGCTAGATCAGAAGTGGAACAGTCAGAACTCAAAACTGGTACTCATATGGGACGCTGGTATCAAAAGCAACCACTTTAACCCCTAATCCACTGTGCCACAATGCTGGCCCCAGCCTTTAACATTTTTAAAGACAATGTTAAAAAAAAAAAATCTGTGACCATAAGGAAGGGAAGATTTTTAGACTTAAAAAAAAAACCTCCAAGCATGAGAGTAAATTCAACTACTGAAAAAGAATTCTTAAAAAGCAAAAGTCAGCTTTGAATGTGGAACAAGTAGAAACACTGGTAATAAACAAAATGTCAAAAAGACCTAAGGAGTTGACAGATCTAAGAGTAACACCTGTTGATGTGTACTAAGAGACATGTTCACAGTGACATTGTCTAAAGTATCAAAATATGGGGCTGGCGTTGTGGCACAGTAGGTTAAAGCCATGGCCAGCAGCGCCAGCATCCCATATGGGCATCGGTTCAAGTCCCAGGTGCTCTACTTCCAATCCAACTTCCTGCTAATGCACCTGAAAATGCAGCAGAAGATGGCCCAAGTCCTTGCAGCCATTTGGGATGTGAACCAGTGGATGGAATCTGTCTGTTTCTCTCTCTCTAACTCTGCCTTTCAAATAAATAAAAAAATAAAAATCTTAAAAAATATATAAAGTATCAAAAAGGAGGGAAAAGTAATGGAAAAAGTGTTAATATACAGTATATTCATTTTTTAAAAAAATTTATTTGAAAGGTAGAGTTACAGAGAGAAAAGGTTTTCCATCTGCTGGTTTATTCCCCAAATGGCTGCCAACAGCCAGAGCTGGGACAGGCTGAAGTCAGGAGCTTCTTGTGGTTCTCCGACGTGGTTGCAGGAGCTCAAGCACTCGGACCATCCTCCGTTGCTTTCCCAAGTGCTTTTAGCAGGGAGCTGGATTGGAAATGGAGCAGCCAGGTCTCAAACTAGTGCCATATGGAATGACAGCATTGCAGGCGGTAGCTATACCTGTCCGCCACAATGCTGGCCTCAAAAACATTTTTTTTTTTAAATTTGACAGGTAGAGTTATAGACAGTAGACAGTGAGAGAGGGAGAGAGAGGGAGAGAGAGAGAGAGACAGACAGAGAGAAAGGTCTTCCTTCCATTGGTTCACTCCCCAAATGGCCGTTATGGCTGGTGCTGTGCTGATCCAAAGCCAGGAGCCAGGTGCTTCCTCCTGGTCTCCCATGCGAGGTGCAGGGGCCCAAACACTCGGGCCATCCTCCACTGCCTTCCTGGGCCACAGCAGAGAGCTGGACTGGAAGGGGAGCAACCGGGACTAGAATCCAGCGCTCATATGGGATGCCAGTGCCACAGGCAGAGGATTAACTAAGTGAGCCACGGCGCCAGCCCCCAAAACATTGCTTTTTTAAATCTGCTTACTTATGTACATCACTTCTGCCATTATTTTTGCTCAAACCCTACGAGTTAGTCATGGTGGAAACTGGCAGGGCTTGAGCAAAGAGTGCCTAACCAAACAGACTCTCATTTCTAATTTCATTCTGATTCCCACTTAGCTTCTTCAGTGTGGGTTCTAAAGCTATAGCATCCGGTAAAGTAGCTAACAGCTACTGCAGCTATTCTATAGACAGTCATGCTTTAAGTGTAAAATATACTCTGGATTCTTAAATTTACCATGAAAAACATGTGAAGAAATATCTCATCAATAACTTTTATATTGATAATCTATTGATATATTGAGTTCAGAAGTACAGTATTTAAATTAATACCATTGGTTGAACTCTTTAATTAACACACAATTATTCTTAGGTGTTTAAATTTAACTGAAAAGTGATCCCTATTAAATGTAAGAGTGGGAATAAGAGAGGGAGGAGATGTACAGTTTGGCATATGCTCACTCGGACATACCCCTAATGGTAGAGCTAGAAATGTGCCTGGGGATTCCAAATCAATCCCATTAAGGTGGCATGTACCAATGCCATCTTATTAGTCAAAGTGATTAAGTTCATAATTGATCATAAAGATAGAATTAAGTATCAAAGGGATCACATAAACAAGACTAGTGTCTGCTAATACTAACTGACAGAATTAAAAAGGAGAGGAGAGAACAGGGAAGCGAGAATCACAGCAGACTCATAGAATGGCAGATGCCCTAAACAGCACTCTGGCCTCAGAATCAGCCCTTAAGGCATTGGGATCTGGCTGAAGAGCCCATGAGAGTTTCTCAGGCGTGGAAAGCCAAGACACTGTGATAAAAAAAAAAAAAAAAAACAAAACAAAAAAAAACACCAAAAACCAAAACCAAAACAAAACAAAACCTAGATGAAAGATCTCTGTGAGTGAGATCCCAGTGGAAAGAACGGGCCATCAAAGAAGGAAGTACCTTTCTGTGAAGGGAGGAGAGAACTCCCACTTTGATTATGGCCTTCTCTAAGTAAGGTCAGAGTTTGTGAACTCAAGAGGCTTCCATAGCCTTGGCAGCTCACAACAAGAGCCTCGGGTGATTACTGACGTCATAAATAAGAGTGTCAATTGTTAAATCAATAATGGGAGTCTGTGTGTACTTATTCCCCATGTACAATCTCTGTCCTTAATGTGTTGTACTATGTGAATTAACGGTAAAACTAGTACTCAAACAGTATTTTATACTTTGTGTATCTGTGTGGGTGAAAACTGTGGAAATCTTTACTCAGTATATACTAAGTTGATCTTCTGAATATAAAGATAATTGAAAATGAATCTTGATGAAGAATAGAATGAGACAGGAAGCGGGAAATGGGATGGTTGCAGGTGGGAGGGAGGTTATGGGGGGAAAAGCTGCTATAATCCAAAAGTTGTACTTTCAAAATTTATATTTATTAAATAAAAGTTTAAAAAAATTAATTTCAACTGCTTCTATTTTTAAAAAACATTATTTGTTTGGAAGTCAGAATTACAGAGAAACAGAGACACAGAACATTGGTTCACTCCTCAAATGGCCACAATGGCCAAGGCTGGACCAGGCTGAAGCCAGGAGCTTCTTCTGGGTCTCCCATGTGGGTGGCAGGGGCCCAAGCACATGGGCCATCTTCTTGTGCTTTCCCAGGCATATTAGCAGGGAGCTGGATTTGAAGTGGAGCAGCTATGTCTTGAACCAGTGTCCATTTGGGATGCTGGCATTGTAGCCGGTGGCTTTATCTGCTATATCACAGCGCTAGCCTGTTTATACTTTTTCAGTGTGGTGACAGAACATTTAAAATTACTATGTGGCTTGTGTTTTTGGTTTGAATTGTATTTTTATTGGCCAGAGCTACTTCAGAATGATGATGTCATACTGCCCTGAAATAAAAAATTGTTTATGTCACTCCTGTTAAAAGGGGTTTCCTCAACGGCTTTTTCAGACTAAAAAACGTGGTTAATCCAGCTTCAACTTTATCTTTCTAGATTTGTTGGCACTACATTCCCTGCCAGGTCCTGTTCGCTTCTGTCACATGGTACTGCTCACTGTCCCTGAAACACAGCATGTCTTTATAACTTAGATGCAAATGTTTACTCTGCTGGGAATGCCCCTGTTCTCTAATTAGTTCTCTGATTCTTCCCCTAAGTTGCACAGACATTAACTCTATTATATATTAACTCTACTACAGCAATTCTTCTCTATCTTACTTTATAAAAAAACAAAATGAAGGGTGAAATGGTGGTATAGTCGATTGGCATGGGGTTTTTCAAATAAGGAGACAGGACACAGGAGTGTCCATTCTAAGAGTGCGCCTCTAGATAGCTATGCGCTCCCACTTTTATTTAGAGGGTACCAGCAGGTCTACAAGCTAGCAGGCACTTAGGCAAGATTACACATCAACTTAAGGATTTGGGAAAAGGAATTCTGTCTGGTGGTCTAACATAGGGATTAGAGCTGTGTTGTAAATCTTCAGAGACAAGTCCATTCAGATGCTTGTGCAAACTTACAAATTCCCCAAAAAACTCCAGGTACCAATTCATGTCCATTAGCTCCCTGCTGCTCCTGCTGCCACATTCCTTTGGGGTGGGTGTGCCCATCCCTGGCCTATTTCGGCATATGGCTGCCTCTAATTTCAGGGGTGGGGTGGGGGGGTTGTGCCCCCCTGAGAGGCACTTACAAAGTATTCTCTACAGATTGGGTCACTAACTGTGATGCCCATGGGCAGGGCCGGGGACCCTTTTTCCTGCCAAGGGCTACTTGGATATTTATAATACCATTCAAGGGCCATACAAAATTTTCAACTTAAAAATTAGCCTGCTACAGATTTACTGAATTTTGAGTCCTGCCTCTGGCTGCCTTGGCAGATTAAATGATTTCACAGCCCTCATACCGCCCATATGCCAGGAGTTTCTCACCACTGCATATGTGATCCTCATATTAAATCCTGTCTTTTCCGCTTCCAGCCTACTCCCTGCTAATGTGCCTGAGAAGGCAACAGAAAATGGCCCAAGCATTTGGGGCCCTCCAGCTGTCTAGGAAACCAGGAAAGAGTTCCTGGCTCCTGGCTTCAGCCTGGCTCAGCCCTGACTGTGGCCATTTGGGGAATGAACCAGTGGATGAAGATTTCTCTTCCTCTCTCATTCTATCTTTCAAAAGAATAAAAGAAATTTAGAAAAAAGAAAATGAGCTTCCAAATTAATACAAAAGTTGGCAAATGAAAGGCACACTGCAGCTTGTTGTTTTAAGATTATGGCCTTCAGGTCAGCATTGTGGCAAAGTGGTTAAAGCTGCTGCCTGCAATGCTAGTATCCCCCATGGGTACCAGTTTGAGTTCCGGCTGCTCTGCTTCCAATCCAGCTCCCTGCTAGTCACCTGGAAAAAGTAGTGGAAAATGGCCCAAGTGTTTGGACCCCTGCCACTCATGTGGAAGATGCCCCCGGTTTCAGCCTGGCCCAGCACTGGCTCTTGTGACTATTAGGGGAGTGAAGCAGCAGATGTGAGATCCTCTCTGTCTCTTCCTCTTTGTAATGCTTTCAAAATCAATTAAAATTATCAATTAATTAATTAACAAATTAAATAATTAGTTAAAATTAATTTAAAAAAGACTATGCCTCTACCCCTCTCTGGCCAGACTGTCATGATTTTGCACCTAGTATCATTCAAGATTTTCATTATCCACCTAGCAGAAGGTCTGGCACACAGCAAATCCTCACTAAACTACTTCTTAATTAGGGAAAAATTATTTTTAATAATTTAATAAAACCATAATTTGAATGCTACATAAGCATTTCAAAGTTTTTTGTTACAAGAAAAAAGCCACATTAGCAATTCTTATCTTTATCTTATCATACAGAAAAAAGGGACAAAGTACACATTTTATATTTAACAAAGTACAAAATAATCTATGAGTAAATTATCCAACCATCTCACTTTTTCCTGTATTTTACTGCCATTGTGATCTAGACTGAAGTTATATACTGGTAGTTTACTGCCAAAAACTGGCCTGCAGACACATTTGTAGGGTCTTTCTAGTATTTACAAAAGGTATATAATTGTTGCCAATATCTATTAGAATACTACACAAGAAAATTTGGATTTCCTGCTTTTCCTGAACATGTGTAGGAAAACTGAAGATTTGGCAACATCAAATCCACATTCTCTAATGGCAACAATCAGATGGAACAGAATGACAGATGCTACTTAGGGTAGTGGGTAAGTGCTTTCCAGACTGCCCCCCTCTCTACTGTCTTAACAATCTGTTAAGTTGCCAGTAACCAATGACTTAGACTATTATATTTTATCCAAACACTTGTTTTCATTCATATACTTTGAGGGCAGTTCCTTTGAATACTTTAGTTTACCACTAGTCTAATATGTGAAGTACAGGCATGTTGAGCTGTATTTCTTTAGAACCTTAAACAAATTTTATTTTTTATTTTTTTTATTTTTATTCTCATTTTATTTGAGAAACAGAGAGAGGGACAGAAGTCGGGGAGGAAGAGCTAGAACAAGAAAGATCTTCTACCTGTTGGTTTACTCTCTATATGTCCACAATAGCTGTGGCTGGGCCAGGATGAAGTTAGAAGATACAAAACCAATACTGGCAAGTCTCCCATGTCGGTGGCAGACACTTAAGCACTTGAGCCATCATCTGCTGCCTCCCAGGGTTGGTATTAGTATGAAGTGGAAATTAGAAGTGGAGCTGGGACTGGAACCCAGGCACTCTCACACAGGATGCAGCATCCCAAGTGGTGACTTAGTCACGCCAAATGCCTGCCCCCAACCTCTGCAACTTTTGAAATCATTTTCCCACCCCTGCCTACCTCATGAAGAATGACTGAAGCTGCTGACACAGAATTCTATCGTAACTACTAAGAAAGTAGAGGCAGGGTAACAGCAAGCTTCTTCTGAAGTCAAAAAGACTTCACACTCATCATGACAGTACCAAGTTACCAAAGAAATAGCTCCATTTATCTCTGTGTCCACCAGATAACCATTACTGCATCTTCCACACTTAGGCAGAGATCTGTAACCTCAGGGGTAATATTACAACCTAGTTCTCTAGAATTCTTGTCTTCAAAGTAGCCTGCAGTACTCAATTAACTGACATAAACGAAGAAATTAAACTTCTGGTTATATCCACTTTTAGTTTAAATAAGGAATTAAAGCTTACTTGTGATTAATATACCATGGAAGCTAGTGCTGGGCTTGGCTGTCAGAGCATCACAGGTCAGTATGGTATGCTGGGTACCCTCTGCAAGGGCAGACTGTAATAATCTCACCTATTCTTTCACTTTTAGTAACATGTGTAACAATGAGTATTTCTGGCTAGGTGAGTTTAAGGAATAAATTATCTTGTTTTAACCAAACTAACCTTCACAAATGTACCAGTGACTTAAAAATGTGTTCAAATAAACTACAAACTAATAATATTGCATACATGAGAGACAATGGAAGCCATGTAGCAAGGTAAAAATGGATTCTATTTAATTGGATCACAAGAAGGTAGCAAAACATTCAGAATTATCAGAATAGTATTTAAAATAAGGATTTTAAACTATGAGTGAAATTCATCTCAAATGCTATCCCTTAAGATACTAACATAAAATTTTACAATTATAGGAGTGAATGCCAAAAAAATTTTGGAGACTACTGGTATTTTCAAAGAGTTACCTACATTACAGCCAGAGTCCCAGTCTTGTCCTAGGCCCTGCTCATTCCCAAGGGAAACACTGGTATTCATCTAATTTGTAGGTGTTGTTTACAAGCCTCCAGTTGCAGGATCTTCACTGCATTTGGTTTTATCATTTACCTCAAATCATCTACTTAAACTGTGTTTCCCTTTACAATCATAAGATCAAATGCCAACAGCCAAGGTACTGGTATTTGAGTCAAATTCTGAAGCCTTCACTGCAGACTAATTTTGAAATGTCTTGTTACTGACGCTAATATTTCACCTTATTCTCATCGTGCAATGAAGTCAGTGACAAAGTGACAAAGAGGTTTTTTTTTTTTAGTTCTATTCTTCTACCTCCCTCCACTTTTTTTTTTTTCCAAAAAATTTCTTTATTTGAAAGGCAGAGTAGAGAGAAAGAGAGAAAGGGAGAGAGAGAGATGTAGAAGGAGATACATCTTCCACCTGCAATGGCTGGAGCTGGGCCTGTCTGAAGCCAGGAGCCAGGAGCCACTTCTGGGTCTCCCATTGGTGCATGGCAGGGGCCCAAGTACGTGGACCATCTTCTGCTGCTTTCCCAGGTGCATTATCAGGGAGCTGGACTGGAAGTGGAACAGCTGGGACATGGCCAGTGTCGAAGATTGTGGCTTTACCTGCTACACAACGCCAGCCTCCTTCTACTTTTAAATTACATTCATAGAAAATTCTAAAATAGCCTGCTGATATGATTCCATACCTTTAAGAATTTGAATTATGAGAATTAAATGCTAGCGCTCCTGTTGAAATAAACAGATAGAAGGTTTCTGCTAATTCTTAATCCATTCTATGTTGAAAATATCTTTATGTCAATACTATTCTAATTTGTTAAGCTGAGTATAGTATCTCTGAAGAACCTATATACAAGCAAATTTATTTTAAAACCATTTTCAGACTGCTCAATTATTTTCATGTCTTTTGGAGTGAACCTTGATTGTTGGTCTGGCTAGATGTTACTGATATAACCTGAGCTTTTCAGTAAAAATTATTTTTTTCAAACGTTTTAGGACATTTGATATAGGTTCAACTTGATTACCTGTGTCCCCTTTCTATCCCTGTCTAATGGTTTTATGGTCATTTCTACTTGGCTTTCAGATTTTCCTAGTCCACAAACACTATACCTTATGATGGGACTTTCCAAACTACCAACATATAAGAATATTCTAGTATCACAAACCCAGACCTTAAACTAGCAGATCTTAAGCTACACAGGTCTTGCTTAGGGGCTATAGCTCTTTCTATCCTTTAAATACTCAGCTCCAGGTTAAATCACAAATCCTGGCAGCAGGTTGAAGCTTTTCCCTAAATTCCCAGATCTGAGAATAGCCCTACCCTATTTCCTGTTCTGTTTCAGGTACCCAATGTTTACCTTATATCAGAACAAGTTTGTTCAATGTGTGATCTGTGAATTCCTGAGAGTTTCCAAGACTTTTTCAGGAGTCCACAAGGGTCAGAAATATTTTCACAACAATTTGCATTTCACACTGTCCACATTTACACTGAGCAAATGCACTGGTGGGTATCAGCAATAGTACCAAACTGTATTTTAGTACCACAGTTTAAAAAAGTCAGTTTTACTTAAGAATGTCTTCGATGAACCATTAAAATTATTATTTATTTTTATTAAATTCTGATCCTTGTCTATTCTTATTGAAATGGGAAATACATATAGCTTTCTGTTGCATACCAAAATATAATGGTTGTCTCTAGAAAAAGTATTTAAGTAACTGAGTTGTAAGCGGAATTACTCAGTTTTTTGGTCAACACAACTACTCTCCATCTTCACAGTCAAACAGAAGTCTACTGTCTTCACTTTCTTACCATTTATTGTGACTACTGCAATCTCACTTGTGGTTTCACTCAAACTGCTCTTGCTAAAATCAGTTTCATGACTACCAAAACCATTTTAGTCCTTATCTAACTTAATCTCTCAACTGCACCTAACATTGTGGAGCACTCATTGCTATAAATTCTCTCTAGTAAGGGTACCAAGATATGATTATTCTCCATCTTCCTAACCACTCCTCTCATCTTTCCTGGCAGGTATCTGCTGAATCTCCAGCTCAAACTTCTATTTTAAACTCTATCACACAACTGCCCACAGGGTACAGCTACTTACAGGAGGTTTTTCAAAATATTGATGGAAATTTTGCATTATCTTTTAATTCAATTTTCCATGAACTTTTTGAAACCCCCTTGCCTGATCTAAAGAGATCACAAACCCAATACATTTCAATCCTCACAAACCTATTAAAATTTGCTCCTCTTCCTCTTAATGACCTCTCTTGGATCATGCCACTGCCACTCCAACTAAGCATGGCCATCATTTCAGATTCCTTCCTACTCTTCACTCTCCAAATTCTAATTCCCAAATCTCTCGATTTCCACAGCACCTAATTTTAGGCCCTCATAATTTCTCAAGCAAGAGATCTCCCTTCTCCCAATTCTTCCAGTTCATCCTCTACACACTGCTGAGAAGATGAAAAGTACTAAAAGGCACATCTAATAATATTCACATGCTCAAAACCTTGGGCTGAACCTCCTTTCCCTATGACGGGAAATGTGGGCTTAAGTGGAAGCTAGCCAGTGAGCACCCCCAATATTCTGTACGCTGCAGGGAGGCACGTTCCCAAGGGCGATGCCTAGGTTCTCAGGTTGTCCTGGGGAGGCAAGCCCTCTGAAACCTACCTCTCTTACCAAACCAGACCCTTCTCCCTCCCAGTGTGCCTATCTGTTCTGGCCCATCTCCAGTTAACTTTAAGTTCTCAGCTGGGCTATGCTGCTTCTTCAACTTTACACCCCGATGAACGTGAGCTCCTCATGCCTAGAAAGCTGCTCTAGCTTGGAGTACATTTTGTACATACCTTTACACAGTATTTATCATATGGCATTCTCATATTCATTTGCATGTTCTTCATGCTTACTATACCATAAGGAAAAGCCTTTTATTCACATTTGTATGCTGGTGTTTAATGTAGTGCTGATACATGATACTCAAATATTTGTTGAATAAATATTCACTACATCATTAACAATGTACAGTCTTATAAAAAGCTCTCCTGTGCAATAATTTCCTCAGATTCTTACGAAACACATCAGAACACTAAAAGAACTATCAGTAGTGCTTTAAGTATACAATTAAAAAAAAAAAACTGACATAATAAAAGCACAAACTAAACAATTGCCTCTTAATTTAAGCGAAAAATCTGCATTATTTAAAATCCTCAATAACAATCTATCAGGTGTAACACTTTTTTCTTAACTTTTATGTTAGATTAGCTTAAACAGTATATTTTCCTTCTGAAAATACATATTTATTAAAATACTTAAAAATATTTAAATGCTAAAATAACTTCACCTTTAAGTGTGAACCCAGGTTTAGTATACACATTCACCTGTCTTTCAAAAAGTGTGAAGTCTGCATTATTTCGATTTTCAGAAAACACCCTGCAAAACTTTGGAAGAACTGGGTAGGTTCGAAAACTAAAATTAAATGCTCATCAGAGGATGTGTGCTGCTCTGCTACTTCTTAAAAAACATCCTCCTCAGGCTCTTTAATGCAGGACAACGTAAGCGCTTGTTCTCGGCCACTTTCTCACTAAAGCAAGGCGTGAGAGTGTTTCGGATGCAGCTGCTGCACACTGCACAGCCGCCAGCTGCCTTCTGCCTGGCACGGGACTGAAAATCCGCACGGCAAACACGTGCCGGGCCTCGAGGGCTCAAGGAAGCCCGCCGCGCCCCGCGCGTTCACCAACTCCGAGCCACTGATCGCGGCCAAGGTCGAATTAATACGTCTCCTTTGATGTTAATGATTGCGAGGGTTCCCAGGAAGGGCCTTCGAGCCGCCTCTCCAAGCAGGATGTTGCTTGCAAGTACCTGAAACAAACTCCCGTGTCCACCCGCCTCTGTCTGGTAGGCGCCTGAGCCGACCCAACAGACACGCTGCGTTCTGGTCCGACCCGAGGTCTAACTTCGCTCAAATCACGCCCTGAACTCCCGTCCGATCGGGACGAAAGGGGCTTCCGAGCGGCCGGGCCTCCGAGGCCCCGGGCGGGAAGGCCCGCACCGGGCGCTCCGGCCGCCCTGTTTCGGTTGGACCGCGGCAGGAAACTCTCTCTTCCTTTGCAGGGGGCAGTGAAACCGCAGAGAAACCTGAACTCCCGCTCTCACCGGGGCCAGCACCTAGAAGCGAGCTCCGGCGTGGGGGCGGCTCCGCCACGGAGCCCGGCGGCCGAGGCGCTCGCGATTCGAAGCCGGCCGCGCGCCTCCGCCCCGCGCGGGCCCGGGCCGCGGCCTCCCTGCCCTCCCTCGCCGTCCACTCCAATCCCGTCCCTGGGCCCCGTGCGGGCCGGGCCGCTCTCCGCTCCCACGCCTCCCCGCCGAGGACGCGCGGGCTGCACTCACCAACTCCAGGATCTTGATGAAGCCGAGCGGCTCCTTGAGCGGGTTGAGGTTGATCTGGAAGGAGGACATCCTCTGAGGACAGGAGGGAGAAAGAGTCAGGACGGCGGGGCGGAGGAGGAGGGGACCGACGAGACCCGAGCAGCCGGGCTGCGAGGAAGGGCAGGCGGGGAGGGCGGGCCGCGCTCGGAGGCGGGCCGGGCGGCCGCGGGGCGGGCCGGGGCGGGGCGGCGGCGGTTGAGCCGCTGGCCGAGGCGCTGGGGCGGAGACGGAAAGGGGCGGCTGGCAGGCGAGGGGCGGGCCGGGACTGGGAAGCCGAGGCTCCGCCTGGGCTGCACCTGGCCGAGCCGGCTGATCCGCTGGCGAACCAAGTAGATGTTGGACGCCATGCTGCGTGCGCCCCGCCCCGTTCCCCCGAAGCCCAGCCCCGGCGCTCCGCCTCCTCCCGCGCACGCGCGCGCCGCTCAGGCACCGCCTCGCTTCCGGCCCGCGGCCGCCTCGCGCTCTGGCCCGCTGCCCACGTTTGCGCCTGCGTAGGGTGGGGTCGTAACCTGTGCGAAGCGGCGGCTGCCGGGGTCTCACGGGGCTCTCACCTTCCGGAGCCGCTGTCATCTCTACACTGGGGACAGCCCCCTCTCTTCCCTTTTTCTCGTCATAGTTTCCGACATTTAGCTGAATTTATCAAGTACTGACAAAGATGAGGGTGCATCTCGAGGCTTGCGTTAGGAGTCCTGTATTCAAATGGTGAAAAGTTACCACAGAACCACCGACTTTTGACTATAGGGTACCTCAGACCACCAACAATTCCTGCGAAAATTATGCTTATTTCTACAGCTTTTGAAGCCTAGGCCGAAGAATGAAGAAGGACAGTTATACCCGACAGGCCCCTGCTGACCTACAGGCTCACCTCTTCTACCCTGTCTAGTCTTTGCTCAAGACCCCGAGTCCAAGACCCACATTAGGAGACATTAGCTCCAGGTGTCGGCCCCGAGGAAGTAGTCGCTTGTCTGACTCCCTCAAAAGCGCTTGAACAGCAGGAATAGTGGCCAGACTGGGGACTGTTACCCGTAGTAGGAAGATGGGGCTTGAGCGCACAGCTTTCATCCAAGTCCTTTTGTGCATATACTTCTTGTTTTTTTAGAAGATTTATTTGAAGGGCAGAGTAGACCCCGGATGGCCTCAATGACTGCAGCTGGGCCAGGCTGAAGCCGGGAGCCTGGAACTCCGTCCCAGCCTCCCACGTGGGTGGCAGGGGCCCAAGCATTTGAGCCCTCATCATCATCTGCAGCCTCCCAGGGTGCGTTAGCAGGGAGCTGGATCAGAAGCGGAGCAGCTGGGGGGATTGAACCGGCGCTCCAGAATGGGATGCTGGAGTCTCGAGTTGTGCTTAATTTGCTGTACCACCACAGGGGCCCCTACTGAGTGAATATCTACTCCGTGATCTTTGAATTACCAAGTTACTTGCCTTTGAAGCTATTCCTTCAGGGCTAACAACTGTTAGTGACCTTCATTCTAGGAAGCTAACTCTTCGAGGACATATTTACCTCCCTGTTTGCTGCTCAGAGTGCCAAGACTATTATAATAATGTCCTTGAAGACACATACATTTTTATTCTCAGCCTGACTCTGATCCCTTAGTCCCCAGCACGGTGCCTTGGTGAGCACCTAACAGGTGATTGCAGATCCATCTTCCGGAGCAATAAGTCTTCCAAGTTGTCTCTCAAGGTTAAGTCAAAGGCCGGCGCCGTGGCTCAATAGGCTAATCCTCCACCTTGCGGCGCCGGCACACCGGGTTCTAGTCCCGGTCGGGGCGCCGGATTCTGTCCCGGTTGCCCCTCTTCCAGGCCAGCTCTCTGCTATGGCCAGGGAGTGCAGTGGAGGATGGCCCAGGTGCTTGGGCCCTGCACCCCATGGGAGACCAGGAAAAGCACCTGGATCCTGGCTCCTGCCATCGGATCAGCGCGGTGCGCCGGCTGCAGCGGCGGCCATTGGAGGGTGAACCAATGGCAAAGGAAGACCTTTCTCTCTGTCTCTCTCTCTCTCACTGTCCACTCTGCCTGTCAAAAAAAAAAAAAAAAAAAAAAAAGGTTAAGTCAGTGGAAGGGGACCATGCATTGGTACTCAGTGATGCCACTGTTTGCGGAACTCCAGTGCGCTTGCTTGCTCTCTCTGTCTCTGTCTCTCTCACCTCCCCCTCTGTTTCCTACCATCCCCTTTGGCACTTCTCTTTTTATTCTCCTTCATCGTTTTTGTCTATGCTTTTTTTCTGTTAAGGCCTTTTGGGTAGGTACCTGGGGGTGGAATAGTGGATAATGGAACTGTTAGCTTGGACTTCATAGTCACAGATTCAAATTAGACTGTTAATGTTGTTTTTAAATAGATATACAGACAGGTTAGGAAGTTGTTCACCTTACAACTTTATTAACTTTAAAGATCAAAACATACCATAAATTGATAAGCTGTCACATAGTTTGAATGTTTTCCCCCCGAAGTTCATGTATTAGGAACTTAATCTCCAAATGTATGGGTTTTTGGAGCTGGGACCTTGGGGAGGCAATTAGGATTATATGAGGCGAAGGAGGTGGGCCCCCATGAGGACATTAGATGCTTTATGAGAAGAAGAGAGACCTAACTGGACACATTGCTCTGTCTCCCCATGTGGTGCCCTCAGCCATTTTTTTTTCTTTTTTATTTGACAGGTAGAGTTACAGACAGTGAGAGAGAGAGAGAGAGAGAGAGAGAGAGAGAGAAAGATCTTCCTTCCATTGGTTCACTCCCCAAATGGCCACTATGGCCGGCATTATGCCAATCCGAAGCCAGGAACCAGGTGCTTCTTCCTGGTCTCCCATGCAGGTGCAGGGGCCCAAGCACTTGGGCCCATCCTCCACTGCCTTCCTGGGCCACAGAAGAGAGCTGAACTGGAAGAGGAGCAGCTGGGACTAGAACCTGGCACCCATATGGGATGCCGGCACCACAGGAGGAGGATTAACCAAGTGAGCCACGGCGCTGGCCCCTCAGCCATGTTCTGATGGAGCAAGAAGTCACTCACCAGGAGTTGGCACCATGCTCTTGGACTTCTGAGTTTCCAGAACTGTGAGTCAAATGAGCTTCTATTTTTTTTTTATAAATTACCTAATATGTTAAAATGAGAAATGGACTAAGATTCCCACTTTGGCATTTTTCTTCATTTATTTCATTTATTGTGGGGCTCAGAAATTGGAGCTGGTGGGCCTTTTTCTCAACTTGAGATTGGCTTTCTGTTGCCTGTTTTGCCTACTGTCACTTTCTGTTCTGCTTTTTGTTCAGTTGCACCAGTGAAAGGCATGATTGCTACTTCTCCTTAGTGCTAAAGTACACGCTTTATAAGAAAGCCATTTCCTTGGCCCCGTGCCCACTAATTTTTAAAGATTAAAGAGAGGGGCCAGTGCTGTGGTGTAGCAGGTAAAGCCGCCACCTATAGTGCCGGCATGCCATAGGGGAGTAGTGGAAGATGGCCCAAGTCCTTGGGCCCCTGCATCCACATGGGAGGCTCGGAGGAGGATGCCATGGCTCCGACTGTTGCAGCCAATTGGGGAGGGAACCAGCAGATGGAAGACCCCCCCCCACCCCGTGCCTCTCCTTCTCTCTCTGTCTCTCTGTGTAACTCTGACTTTCAAGTAAAATAAATAAATCTTAAAAAAAAAAAAAGATTAAAAAGAAAAAGGGGTGGACATTCAGTGTAGTTGTTGAGATACAATATCCCCTATTGCAGTGCCTGTGTTTGAGTCCCAGTTCTATCCCCAATTCCAGTTTCCTGCTAATGCACTTTGGGAGGTAGAGGTAATAGCTCAAGTGCTTGGGTCCCTGCTAATCATGTGGCAGACCCAGATTGAGTTCCTGCCTCCTTGCTTTGACCTTTCTCAGCCCCAGCTGTTACAGGCATTTGTAGAGTAAAACAGTGGATTAAATCAATCTCTCTCTGCCTTTCTTTCTTTCTTTCTTTCTTTCTTTCTTTCTTTCTTTCTTTCTTTCTTTCTTTCTTTCTTTCTTTCTTTCTTTAAAAAAGATTTTACTTATTTATTTGAAAATCAGAGTTACACAGACAGAGGAGAGGCAGAGAGAGAGAGAGGTCTTCCATCCAATGGTTCAATCCCCAGTTGGCCGCAACAGCTGGAGCTGTGCCAATCCAAAGCCAGGAGCCAGGAGCTTCTTCCGGGTCTCCCACATGGGTGCAGGGCCCCAAGGACTTGGGCCATCTTCCACTGCTTTCCCAGGCCATAGCAGAGAGCTGGATTAGAAGTGGAGCAGCCAGGTCTTGAACCAGCGCCCATATGGGATGCCAGCGCTTCAGTCCAGGGTGTTAACCTGCTGTACCACAGTGCTGGCCCCATCTGCCTTTCAAATAAATAATATTTTATTTATTATCATAAATTTATTTATTAGTATAAATTTTTATTATAAATAAAAATAAAGAAAGATAGATACCAGTTGGGATGAACACAACCACGTTTACTCATTGTCAAAACTCATATACAGGATCTGACTGAGCAGAACACAGCAAGAGTGAGCTACTACCACTCCCTTCAGACACAGGTCAGTGCCTGGGGTCAGGAGTCTCCTACCTTCCTCAGAAAGAGCTGGCAGTGACTGGCAGAGCCAGTGAGATTTGATTAAGTGATCAGATGGCTGTTTAAAGAGTAGCATCTCATCGAAGGCATAGCAGTTCAAAATCTGGGAAGAATGTTCAGATGACTATATCACATTGACTACAACACTGGTCATTTTATGGTTTGTTTCCCAAATCTGAAGGAAAAGCCAGAACCTCTGGGCACAGTTTGTTCCAGATCTACTCTCCAAAGCGCCATTATGAAAAACATACTTATTATGCAGAAATGTCCTGTCCATCTGAGGTAGTATTGTTGAGCTCTATCTATGGTGGTATACTTATGGTTATGTTACCTATATAATTCATCATTATTTTACTTTCTCTATGCCAGGTTGTGATACTTAGGATTTCAGAAGGCCAGAAAGGAAGCTATATTTAGGCACATCATATCATTGCCTAACCATAATTTTTTGTTTTTGTTTTTCCTAATGGGATTGCAAAGTTTCAGTCATTTCAGTGGTGGAATGAGACTTTGGAACTTGCTCCCAAACATTATTTCTCTTTTTCTTTTTTTTTTTTTTTAAGATTTATTTATCTATTTGAAAGTCAGAGTTACACGGAGAGAAGAGAGGCAGAGAGAGAGAGAGAGGTCTTCCATCCGATGGTTCACTTCCCAATTGGCCACAATGGCCGGAGCCGCACCAATCTGAAGCTAGGAGCCAGGAGCTTCTTCTGGGTCTCCTATGTGGGTTCAGAGGCCCAAGGACTTGGGCCATCTTCCACTGCTTTCCCAGGCCACAGCAGAGAGCTGGATTGGATGTGGGGCAGCCGGATCTCAAATGGCACCCATATGGGATGCTGGCACTTCAGGCTCAGGTTTTAATCCACTGCACCGCATCGCTGGCCGCACAACAATGTTAAAGTAACAGTATGGGACTGGCATGGTACCGTAGTGGGTTAAGCCGCTGCCTGCAATGTTGGCATCTCGTATAGGCACTGGGTTGAGTCCCAGCTGTTCCACTTCTGATTCAGCTCCCTGATAATGCACCTGGAGAAGCAGCAGAAGATGAATCAAGTGCCTGGGCCCTTGCACCCACGTGGGAGACCTGGAAGAAGCTCCTGGCTCTTGACTTTGGCCTGGCCCTGTCCCAGCCCCAGCCATTGGGGCCATTTGGGGAATGAACCACCAGATAGAAGACCTCTCTTTGTGTCTCTCCTTCTCTCTTTCTCTCTGTAACTCTTCCTTTCAAATAAATAAAAATAAATCTTAAACCCTCTAAATTTATGTAAATTGTGCAATGGATTGATTCAATGGAAACAGAAAGTCTCATAATAATTTAACTGAGGCCTTTTTTTAAAAAGTTTCATTTTTTAAAAAAATATTTATTTATTTGAAAGAGTTACACAGAGAGAGAAAGGATCACACAGAGAAAGAGATCTTCCATCTGCTGGTTCACTCCCCAAATGGCCGAAATGGCTGGGGCTGAGCCAGGCTGAAGCCAGGAGTCAGGAGCTTCTTCTGGATCTCCCACATGAGTGCAGGGGTCCAAGCACTTGGGCTATCATCCACTGCTTTCCCAGGTACATTAGCAGGGAGCTGTATTGGAAGTAGAGCAGCCAGGTCTCAAACTAGGGCGCATATGGGATGCCAACATCCCAGGGGTGGCTTTACCTGCTGACACAAATCCAGCCCCCAAAGTTTCAATTTTTAAATAATTTTTTATTTATAGAAAAGTTATAAAGCACAAAGAGTTCTGTATACACTTTACCCAGTTTTCCTTAATGTTAGCATTGTCTGTAACTACCATACATTTGTTAAAATAAAAAAAATGGTATATTATTTTGACCAAACTACAGAATTTTTCAAGCTTCCACTAGTATGCTTTTACTGCTCCAGGATCCATTCCAGGACATTATATTTAACCAATTAGGTCTGTTTTGAAGTGGTATTCAGGAGTGGAGGGAAATGTGTAAGAAAATAACATTTTCCATTCTGTTGAAAATGGAACAAAGTTCATGAGAGGGAGTCAATATAAAGTCAATTACCTTAACCCCGCTAACCTCCTGGGTATCAGCACCTGCCCTTCTTAGGCTCCCTTGGTCTTGGTGTCCAAACGTGTGGTTGTAGCCTACAGCCAAGTAGTATGGACTCAGTTACCTGTTAAATCTTGGTATGTGCTCTCCTAGCTGTGGTCCCGACCACCCATTGTGCCAAGTGCAAGCTTCTGGAGAGTTCTTACACTTCAGCAGCCCCTTAGAGCAGTGGCGCAGTTCAGTGGTTAACAGCATGATTGTTGTCAATCTCCTAAGTTTAAACCTTCAACAAGGCAGTAACCTCTCCAAGTCTCCATTTCTTCACCCCCATTTTCTATAGAATAAATGAGAGTTGTAGTGATGTTTACATTTTCTGATCATCAGAAATCATTTACAAGAGTGCTTGGTACACGGTAATAACTGAGTGTGTGTCACCTGCCATTGTCCTCATGTTCTGGAAGCAGTGGGTGCTTCACTATATTGAGTGGGTGATCAAGAAGCCACAAGGATGTAGCGTTACAGCAAAAGTAATTTAAGGAAATCAAACTTTAATTTATTGGCTACAGAAAATTAGAGTTATAAAGAAACTATTCTATTGATATGAGAAAAACTATAAAACTTGAGACTAGAATTCTAGAAACGAATGAAACGCAATGTTTCATTACTGAACATCATGTGGGGGCAAAGGTCATGCTAATCCTCTCTGTGTGACTCCATTTTAATCTATTTGTATCTGAAGTGAGCAGAGTACTGGTCACCAGTTCAAACTTAGCTCATTTTTAAGTAATGGATAAACAAAGAAAATGTTTTAATTTGTAGAGGTTAATTTCATAATAATCACCACAAGAGCTATAATTAGTTTTCTTAAGAAAAATGGCTTACTATATATTAGCTATCTTAAAAGAGCATTCATAGAGTATTTTGCATTTTCCAGAGAACTTTCCTGGTCATTGTTTCATGTGATCCTTGAGTTAGATGATGGTGTAGAGATTATGATCCACATTGTACTGGCTTGGAAACTGAAGCCCAGAGGGAAGAAAGTCTGTCAGGAAAGGCTACACAGAGGAAGATACAGCACTGAAGCTCAGTGAGATACGTCCTCAGGTTGATGGGGGTAGGTGGGCTCTGGGCAGAGGTACTACAGATGGAAGAGCATCGTGATAAAGGAAAGGGGAATTATTTAGTGGGAGCAGATGCTGCCATGCGTCTGCTGCTTTGGACAAGGGGAGCAGTGAGTGTCCAGGCAGGGCCTTACATGCCTGGCTAGGAGTTTGGGCTTGGGCACTGGCAGCGAATTGCTTTCAGGCAAAGGAGAACAGCATGATCAGATTGCAGTGTAGGGAGATCACTACTGCAGTAGTGTGGAAGATGAACTGGAAGATCTTGAGCCAGTAAATTTAAGATTGCCAATGATTTCTAAATCTCCTAGTCGTGAGATCTCAGGTCTCAGACTGGATGCCAACAGGCAAGAACAGACAGCCAGGTTGACACAACCAAGCAATACTGTCTACAACACAAGCATGGGATTTAGACATAGAAACCCCTGGCTCTGGCCCTGGATGTGTCTGTTCTGCACATTTTCGGGAGCATTACCATTTGATTTCCTTTGGTTTACCTCACCTGTGTAATGAGGGTACTTGTGGCACCAGTTTTGCATATGGTAACTAACATTGATGGAACACTTCTGAAAAGAAATCAAGATTCTGGGAATGAAGACTAATGTGAAGGTGGCATAGGCGGGCCCCAGAATCATATCCTAGGATAGAGGGTTCAGCAGGCTGCCGACACTACATAATCGGGGTCCGTATGGAGATTTTAGGGTTCAGTTTTGAGCAGCCTCTACTGTAAGTAGTTATTGAAAGGAATTTCATGTTTAATTGTCTCAATGGAAAGCAGTGCTCCCTTAAAGAGTTATACCACATTTTCCTAGTTTAATATTGTGTTATACTCAGAGCTCTCTCTCAAAGTCAGGTGGGACGTAAAACAAAATGTTCACTGGTTCTGTATGAATGGTCTGTTTATCCTATTTGCAATCGCACTGAGAACTGACTTCCTGCCAGGGAGAAAACAGAGTGTAATAGCTCTTTTGGGGCAGTAAACTGGGTGGACAAAGTGCTTTGTTTTAGGCATGCTGGACAGGCTCGCCTCGATCTGAACTTTGGGTATTTAGTCAGGGGGATCAGAGATGTGCACTGAAGCCCTTCCTTCCTGATTCTGGCCCCAGAGAATTTATGTCAGAATCACTGTGAGTTTCTGAGTGATATTGTAGCATTTATTAACAGAGAATATATCACCAAAGGTGTCATTTTCATTGTTGGCTAGTCACATACCCATGATCTCACCCACAACAAAATAGTCTTCTAACAAGACACATTGAGGGAAAATAATGAAATGCCTGAGTGGAAGCTAGCCAAGAAAATTAACTATACTGATTAAATCATAACAATGCAGGAAGGAAGCAGGAGAAAATACTTTACACAGTAGCTGGGTTTCTAGAAAGTTAACTATAAGTGTAATTTTTCCAAATGGAATTTAACTTTTAGTACTTTTTGGGAGTTGGCTCTTTAAAGGGATCTTTGGAGAACCTGCTTATGATCATTCTTTATGTTTTATACATTTGTATTTGTATATTCTTGATCCATCCTGTTTTTTTTAAGCAAAAATAGTTTTGTCTTATAAGCTAAATAAATTGGTCTTTGCTTTATCAAGCAGTTTCTTTTGTTATTACTATCTGCCTTAGGGATTGTTCTTGTTATCTTTATATTTTAACCCCCCTGTTTTTCTATTTCTCTCTCTCTCTCTCTTTTTTTTTTCATCTCCTAGTATGACTTCCTAGTGAGAAGCCTAGGAATTTTTTTGATTTTGACCTTGTAATCGAGTCAGATGACCACTTTTCTGATAAGACCTGAATATTTTTCTTCTGGCAGTGAGAAAAATGGGAGTTTTAATAGGTGTGCAGGAAGGAAGAGATAAACCTGGAATGTAAGGCAGTATTCCATGAAGACAGGCTTAACTAACAGGAAGAGTTCCAGCTGCCAGAAGCTACAAAGCAAATGCTGAATGGCTGGGAAGTATGGTGGATAAGCTGCCTGGTATTGAAGAAAAGGAAAATGGGAAACAGAGCTGGGGCAAATCTGGATTTTCTGTATAATTTAGCTTGGAGTAGCATCATCCCTCTTCGCATATCTAATTCTAGTGGTTACCAATCATGAACTGAACAGTTTCATACATTCCTTCTGGTGTTGTTTTAATTCTTATTTTTTGAAAGATTTGTTTATTTCAAAAGCAGAATGACAGTGAAAGAGGGAGAGAGAAGAGAAAGAGATTTTGCATCGGCTGGTTCACTCTCCAAATGGTTGCAATGACTATGGCTGGGTTAGAATAAAGCCAGGAACTAGAAACTCCATCCCATGTAGGTGGCAGGGGCACAAGCATTCAGGCCATTTTTTGCTGTTTTTCCAGGCTAGAAAATTAGGAAGCTAGATTAGAAGCGGTTTTCTGCTTTATAATTTTACTACCCTGCAAAATTCATGGTGAAATAGGTAAATTAGCAAGGGCCACAAACTTCATAATCTGTGTGATCCACCACAGCCTTCTGTCTATATCCATGGGTTTCATATCCATGGATACAACCAAGCACAGATCGAAAATACCTGGAGGGAAGAAAACTGCATTTGAACTGAATACGTACAGGCATTTTTCTTGCCAGTATCCCCTAAACTGTACAGTACAACAACTGTTTGCATAGTATTTAAATCATATTGGGGGGCCGGCGCCGTGGCTCACTAGGCTAATCCTCCACCTTGTGGCGCCGGCACACCGGGTTCTAGTCCCAGTTGGGGCGCCGGATTCTGTCCCGGTTGCCCCTCTTCCAGGCCAGCTCTCTGCTGTGGCCAGGGAGTGCAGTGGAGGATGGCCCAAGTGCTTGGACCCTGCACCCCATGGGAGACCAGGATAAGTACCTGGCTCCTGCCTTTGGATCAGCGCAGTGCGCAGGCTGCAGCGTGCTGGCCGCGGCGGCCATTGGAGGGTGAACCAATGGCAAAGGAAGACCTTTCTCTCTGTCTCTCTCTCTCACTGTCCACTCTGCCTGTCAAAAAATTTAAAAAAAAAATCATATTGGGTATTGTGAGTAATCTAAAGATGGAAGGTTGTGGGTTTATTATATGCAAATACTCTAGTATTTTATATAAGGACCTTGAACATCCTTGGATTTTGGTATCTGAGGAGGTTCCTGGAACCAATCCTCCATAGCTGCCAAAGGATGACTGTGACTGTGCTATTGACCCAGGTCTTAAGTAAACAGGTTTCTAAAGGATATTCTTATGAAACTTTCAGGACCCCTGGAGAGTCTGTAGACTCAACCTTCTAAACACCAGGGATGAGGGATGGCAGAGGGGAATAGGGCTCCCCAGA
The DNA here is from genome assembly GCF_964237555.1 of Oryctolagus cuniculus. NCBI lineage: Eukaryota > Metazoa > Chordata > Mammalia > Lagomorpha > Leporidae > Oryctolagus > Oryctolagus cuniculus. Next base: position 138,217,654 of record NC_091434.1, on the reverse strand, counting down.
GCCAATTCCAATAAGTAAATTAGATTGACTGCTGCCTATGTGGTTTGATTTTAAGACCTATCTTCTATTTGCTATTCCTCTGCCCAACGCAATGCCCACTGTCCAGCTATTTTTCCAGAAATTTCAGGGCTCAGAATTCTAATAGACTGGCCATAGAGCAGCTAGTTAAAAAAAAAAAAAAAAAAAAAAAAAGGGAGAGGCATGATGAATATGCACAGAGCCCTGGAAAAAAAGTTACAAAAAAACAACAAGAAAAACATTTTCATATGTTCCATGTGGGAAAATGAACTCAAAACGTTTTAGGATCAGTAACTCAGGTAAAGAGAAGAGGGAGCATGGGGAACAGAATTGCTCCTAAATTTAGCAATATGCTGTTGGGAGCGGGGCATTAAACTACAAAGCAAGCTCTTGGGTCCTGTTGCCTATGCTGTGTTGACTGCAGGCACCATCCTGAGTATTCTTTTAGTAGAGCATGTGATTATTGAAGCCACTGGATGCAGGAAATAAGATGGATAACTTGTGTGATTTTTATGTTAGAAAGATAATTAAACTATCATTAATAGAATGCCAAGGGACATCATAAAATATATTTGTTTTGTTTTCACGTACCTATTGGTGAAAGAGGCAGTGTGAGGAGAATTAACTAGAGCTACCAAGTCTGCTAACTTCTTGAACCTCTGTGTCTTCCCTGCACCCATTTGGGGAAATACACCCCTGCCCCAATTTCAAAGTATCCCTGGTCTTGTGGTTTGGTTCAATGATGGGAATGCCATCCAGGCTCAGACCACCAGAATATTTTATCTTCTTAGTCCCAGTGATTGACTTATGAAATAGTATGAGATATCTGTTGGACCAGTGAGACATGTCTCTCTGGGTATTTTGCTAACCATCCAGAAAAATACCCTTGTTCTAGGATCTTTGGTTATAAAAGACCTGGTGGTATGGAGACTGCAAGATCCAAATGCAGCCACCATGTGGAGGGAGTCAACTTGAAGATGTAGCCAAGCAGAGGCAAGCCATGTTAGGATAGGGAATGGGGGAAGAGAGGATCCAAGTAGACACTTGACCCATTCTAAGAGATCCTTTTGTGGATGAAGTTGAGTAAAAGAACAGGTTTCTACTAGTCTCTTTTTTCTTTTTTAGATTTATTTTATTTATTTGAAAGGCAGAAATTCAGAGAGAGAGAGAGAGAGACTTCCATCTGCTGGTTCACTCCCCAAATGGTGGGCCAGGCTGAAGCCAGCAACCAGGAGCTTCATCCGGGTCTCCCATGTGGGTGGCAAGGGCCCAAGGGCTTGGGCCATTCTCTGCTCCTGTCCTAGGTGCATTAGCAGGGAGCTGGATCATAAGTGGAGCAGCCAAGACTCCAACCAGAGCCCATATGGGATACTAGTGTTACTGGTGTCAGCTTAACCCATTATGACACAATGCTGACCCCTCTACCAGCCTCTTAATGCAAGGAAACGGAGCTATGACTTACCATAGAACCTATTGTCCTTGTCAGGAGGAGCCAAGCCCTCCCAGGAAATTTATAGTGGTAGAAAAGTGATAATAGCAACCAGCATGGAACTTTTTTAAGTGATTTGCTTTTGAATAACTTCATGATTGGTGCATACCTGCGCAGCCTTCCTAAAATCTTCCCATGCCTTCTACTACCTTATGTTACCAGTCTGAGTTACCCAGTGTTATGGTTTGGATAATGGTTCGGGTACCTCAAAAGGCCCCTGGTAGTAGAGGCTTGAGCATCAGAGCCTTATGTTAATCGATTAAGGATGGAACTTAATCCAATAATGATGTCTGAAGGTGAGTCCTTAGAAAGTGATTAATTAGATTGCTTTGGGTTGCTGGGGTGAAGCTGCTGTGATCAAATTGGAGCCACCACAGACATAGGAGGTGCATGCTGCCCTCCTGATCTCTCTGCTTGATGGCTTGCCATGGGATCCATCCTCCATATATGTTCTATCATGGCCAGCCTCTACCCTCATTAGACACCAGACTAATGGGGCTACCTAGTCTTGGACTGTGGAACTCCAAAACTGTGAGCTGAAATAAACCTTCTTCCTTCCTAAGGAACTCCTCTCTGATCTTTGTTATAGTGACGAAAAGCTGTCTGATACAACTAGAAAAAAGAGTAAGAAAGTAATAGGAAACTTGAATTAGTGCACAAGTCCAACATGGTTTTATTGCCTTTCTCAAGTATCAGACTTTATAACAGTTGAAGACAGGGTATATGTCTTTCTCTGTTGCATCTTCAGGGCTACCTAGAGTGCCCTAGAACTCAGTGTTTCAACAAAGCACTACATAAGCAAATCCTATGTGGCATGTAGAGATATAGGCCCTGTAATATTCAGCCTGAGAAATTCATTGCTTTGGATTGAAGTATTGCCTCTCTAAGCATCCGTTTAAAAAATGCAAATACCCAGAGGAGACATAACATATGTAGCTGTCAACCAACAGTTGACAACAATTCTCATTTTTGACAATAATCAGAACAAAGGGAACTATAAAAATTGGAATATAGGGAACTCTGATACTGTGATAGAAAGAACATAATTTGTGTAACCAATTTGGAAAGCAGTTTGGCATTATCTCCTAAAGCTGAACATTCATTTACATATGACCCAACAATTCCACTCCCAGGGAAGGACCCAAGGGAAACTCTCACAGATATAAAACAGGAGGTGGATACAAGATTGTTCATAGCTGTGCTGTTCATGATGCAAAAACCTGGAAACAGCTGCCCATCAACAGGAGAGTGGGTGGATAAATTGTGATATATTTACACAACTGACTATTATATGGCAGTAAAAACAAATGAACTACACTCAATCACAAGAATGTGGACAAGTCCTAGCAATAAAATAATAAAACACTAAGTGAAGAAAATAAATGTCCCAAATTTATACAATGTGATATATTTTATAGAGTTAAAAACAATATAAAATACACTTTATAGAAATACATGTAGATGCAATAAAACTATATATTTAAAAAGGCAAAAGAACTCTGGATGATGGTTACCTTGTATAGGGAGGAGTGAGGTGTGGAATGTGGGGACCATATATTTGATGAAGGTTATGTCAAGGTTCTAGCTTATGCTTTAGATGGCATGCAGGCAGGCACTTAGCACATTATTAAGAATAATGAAATAAAAAGCTAAATGCAAACACAACTAGAAATTCTGGGTTCCCTAGGAAACCATATGAGACTGACTGATGCTTTATTTGGAATGTGCAATCTCAGAGCAGTAATAGTGAGGGAGAAGTGAGGTGAGGCAGGGATGCCTGGGAAGCAAGGCCTGGGGAAGCTTTAGCGTAGCTTGCCAAAGAGCTCTGAAGAGACAGGGCTAGTACATAGGCAGGGGTGTCTGTGCAGCCCCCAGGGGAATCTGTTATGGAGGACAGGACTCCCTCAGAATAGACCGTGTGGGAGGACAGAGAGGAAATTTTCAAACTTGGTCTCTAATGGGAAGATACCTCCCTGGGGCACCACTTCTTGGTTGCTTATCTGGCCTCTTTTGGTGGCAACTGGAAAACCAGACTTTACCCACTATGTTTTAGTTAAGTCTGAAAGTGGAGGGAGATGCCAGAATCACAAAGCATGTGGCTTACCAGTGTAACTGCCCAGCAGTAGCAAGGGTCAGCCTTGGTTCATTTAGGCAGCATTCTGGCTGGCCCCAGTTTGGGTAGGTAGGTATGGTGAAGGCCCCTGAGCCAGATCTAGTGGCCAAGGGTCCAGACCATAATGGCAGTAAAGGATAAGATGTGTCCCAAATGAGCAGAGGCTTAAGAGTGAGAGCAGGTGTGAATCCCTGTGTGAACTTGGATAAATTTCTTAGCTTTCCTATGGCTTAATATAGAATATGGGAATAGTGATAACTACTTCCAAGTGTTGCTGAGAGAATTAAAAAGAGATAATTTATGTAGTGCAGTCAGCCGAATCTTTAATATCTAATAAGTGCTCAAAAGATGTTACTCTCCTTTGACCTACCCCCTGCTATGAGGTGTAACTGGGGGACGGGAGTAGGCTGGCTGGCTTCTCTTGTCCCTCCCAATCCATTTTGTGACTATGGACTGTGCAAGGACCCTGAATACCTGTGTTACAGGACCAAGGAGAGAAAGACAATTCTAACATCAATAGTCCTGGGACTGTGCCTGTTCTCTGTGCTCCTGGTTTGAAAAACTATGTTTTATAAAGATTTATTTATTTATTTGAAAGTCAGAGTTACACACACACACACACACACACAGGGAGAGAGAGAGAGAAAGAGAGAGAGAGAGAGAGAGAGAAATCTTCCATCCACTGGTTCACTCCCCAGTTGGCCGCAACAGCCAGAGCTGTGCCAATCTGAAGCCAGGAGCCAGGAGCTTCTTCTGGGTCTCCCACACGGGTGCAGGGCCCCAAGGGCTTGGGCCACCTTCCACTGCTTTCCCAGGCCATAGCAGAGAGCTGGATAGCAAGTGGAGCAGCCGGGACTCGGAACTGGCGCCTGTACGGGATTCCAGCACTGCAGGTAGCGGCTTAACCTTCTATGCCACATTGCCGGCCCCGAAAAGCTATTAAATTTGAAGGGGCATCTCAAACAAAGATGGGTGTTCCAAGCAGGCAAATAATTTGCTACCCCCTTAAAATCATATTCTTAAAATTCTTGTCAACTATTTACTTTGTTTGGAGGGTAGAGCTGATTCTAGCAGGATAAAAGAAACTTTCTCCAGTATATCAGGAATTGAGCCTGGAGACCTGAGGCCACTGATAGATTTCTGGTGTATTTCCAGATGCTGTCACCCCCTTATGATTGCTGCCCTGGGTACCTGTTTGTCCTTTCTTTTATGTGTCTGGAGTCACCCACAAGGGTCAGCCAGGTTGCTTGCTAGTTGATAAACTTCCCTTTAATTCAGAATTACTTTTCTATTTTTAGTCAGTTAAGACTATCCATTTCCCAATTTACCTATTTGTATGCATTTCAAAGTGCTTGGATCTTTCACAACACTGCCATGGGTGGTTCTTGTTGAATACTTAACCATACACTACAAGAAATTCACATTGCTAGGTTGCTGGTGAAACCTAGTATCATGTAGTGAAATTTTGAATTTTGTATTTTCAGGTGAGTATCTTACAATTTTCCTTTCTGTTCTTAATTTGTTTTCTAATTTGGGGTAGAGTGAAGGCAGGGGAGCAGCTCTAGAAAGGGGTCACACTGTCATTCATGCATATTTCACACATACCCCAATTCCAAGACTCCCCTCTCAGAGTCATTTGGAAGACACAGAACATTGTCCATCTCTTGCTTGCCTCTCTTCCCTTTGAATTAAACCAGTAACCTCCACAAGCACATGGAAAAATCTGGATGAGCAGCACTCAGGCTCTTCACCAATCCTTGGCATCCTTCTTCTGGCTCATTTGCTGTGGCTTTGAATATAGTTGGCCCCAATTTCTTTCTAGTGGGCAGAGCTCAAGCAGGTTGGAAATCATTTTAAAGGTTTTGTACCATTGTGCCAAGTGTGTGTTCCTCGAACCCTCTTGAATGAAACCTAACATTCTACTACTAGAACTTTCCTTTGGCTAAATTTTGATTGTTCTTGAAAGAATGATATAGAGCAATCCCTAAAACTTGTTGGGGGAATTGTTGTATAACCCCGAACTGGATCTACTCACTCAACATGCAAGAGATCTTCCATCTGCTGTTTCACTCCCCAAATGGCTGCAACAGCTGGGGTTGGGCCAGGCCAAAGCCAGGAGCCAGGGTCTTCTTCCAGGTCTTCCACATGGGTGCAGGGACCCAAACACTTGGGCCATCTTCTGCTGCTTTTTCAGGCACATTAGCAGGGAGCTGGATTGAAAGTGGAGCCGTCCGTACTTGAACTGGTGCCCATATGAAATGCCAGCATGCAGATGGCAGCGTAACCTGCTACGCCACAGTGCCAGCCCCCTCACATATCTTTCACGTGTAAAGTGGGCAGCTTTCTACCCTGAGGTCAGCTGAGGGATGGAGTGTGGAAAGAGAGCCTGTAGTTAGTTAGCTCAGGACCCAGAGAGAATTTCCACTTTGGAAGTTTGTCCTGGGCCTGCTTGCAGCTAGTAAGTAACATTTTGGTCACAAATTCTCCCTTTCTAGTTCCCTTGTAGGCATGGTTTCTCCTTGTCTTTTAATTATAAAATTAGGAATGTTTATTTATAGAAGCAAAAAAAATATGGAAAATAGAGTGTTGGGTTAGCAAAATCATCAGAGGTTGAAGAACTTATAAAGAACAAAATACCAGAAAAATGTCATCCAACACATAGAATTTAAAAAAAAAAAAAACATTTAAAAAAATCTTGAGAGCCAAGAATGAAAGCTCTTTGAGGAAAGAGGCAGACACACACCTTATTTTCTGCCCTGTGTCTTTCTTTTTGCCCTGTGATATTGGTCCATCTTTTATGAAGGTCATCTTTTATGAAAGTCAGTAACTTTAATGTTAGGATGTCTCCTGGGGCAGTGTGAGAATATATGGTGGTAAACAGTAGGCAGTTGCTAGATCAAAGGAAAAGATCATTTAGAAATGCAACTAGTCCAGCGCTGGTGGTCTCCTTTGGTCAGATTCCCCATTCCCTGTGGGGATCACCCTTTGGCCTGGACTTTATTGAGCTGCCATATTAAGGGCATGAGAGGTAAGCCTCATTTTTTTCCACTTCAAATCTTAGAGAATCCATCGATTCCTTTTTAATTTGTCAGGACCAGTCCCAGAAAAATGTGGAGAGTCGGGTACATGCAACAGTTGCTCTACTATTTTATGATTCTTTGTAGTTTGCAAAGCACCTTTACTCACATTATTATCTTGAGCACTCCCAATAACCCTGTGAAGTAAGCATTGTTTATTATCACAATTGTCAGAGTTTTACAGTTGTGGAAATAAAGCTTAAAGAGCTGATGTGACTTGTCTAAATACACAGATAGAGGGAATGACTCTAAACTCAGATTTTCTGGTCCCAAGTGTTGTTGCTGTATAATTCAGGCTAATTCTCAGGAGGTGCAATTGTTTACCATGCTCCCTCTTATTTTACTAATAACAATAATGGTAATAGTGGTCAGTGTTTTGAGTGTATTCACATGATGCCAAGTATATTCCATTTAATCTTCATACCAATCCTATGATATAGACTTTATAACTAACCTTATTTTACACTAGAGTAAACTAAGGTTCAGAGAGTTTATGTATATTTTCTGAGGGTACATAGCTATTAAGTAATGGTGACAGAATTCACATGCAGGTCTGTGTGAATCCTGTACTCTTAAACACTCAACTCTTTAAGACCTTGCTGTGCCCTTTCGTTTCTCTTCCAAGGTTTCCAGCTACTTATAAATGTTTGATTTAACACAGTAGAAGCACACAAAGGAAGTTCAAGGGCAAAGAACTGAACTACAGACTTGGGAAGGGAGGACACAGGATGAGCAATGGGTCTTCCAAGACTTTTAAGAGTGGAGAACTCGGGCCGGCGCCGCGGCTCACTAGGCTAATCCTCCGCCTAGCGGCGCCGGCACACCGGGTTCTAGTCCCGGTTGGGGCGCCAGATTCTGTCCCGGTTGCCCCTCTTCCAGGCCAGCTCTCTGCTGTGGCCAGGGAGTGCAGTGGAGGATGGCCCAGGTGCTTGGGCCCTGCACCCCATGGGAGACCAGGAAAAGCACCTGGCTCCTGGCTCCTGCCATCGGATCAGCGTGGTGTGCCAGCCGCGGCGGCCATTGGAGGGTGAACCAACGGCAAAAGGAAGACCTTTCTCTCTGTCTCTCTCTCTCACTGTCTACTCTGCCTGTCAAAAAATAAAAAAAATAAAAAAAAGAGTGGAGAACTCTTGGGGCCGGTGCTGTGGTGAGTGGGTAAAACTACCGCCTACAGTGCTGGCATCCCATATGGGTACTGGTTTGAGTCCTGGCTGCTTCACTTCTGATCCAGCTCTCTGCTATGGAAAAAAAGCAGTAGAAGATGGCCCAAGTCCTTGGGCCCCTGTACCCCCGTGGGAGACCCGGAAGAAGTTCCTGGCTCCTGGCTTTGGATCGGTACAGCTCCAGCTGTTGCTGCCAACTGGGGAGTGAACCATCGGATGGAAGACCTCTCTCTCTCTCTCTCTCTCTCTCTCTCTGTAACTCTGACTTTCAAATAAATAAATCTAAAAAAAAAAAAAAAAAAAAAAAAAAGAGTGGGGAATACAATGGACCTGCCCTGCAGACAAGGACTGAGAGCAGAACAAACAGAACTGACAGAGTTCAGGATACACTTCCACAAACAATGGCACCTTGGCATGTTGCATATTTTAAGCTGAAGGAATTTGAGAAAATCAAAGAAGCAGAAAGGTCATCTCACCTTCCTCCACCCTCGTCCCAGGCAGATCATAAAATCTAGTAAGAATTCTCTGACTTTTACCTCAAGCAGTCATATGATGCTCATGTGAAAGGTGACCTCCCTGTACCTGGAGGAAAGAGAAATCCTCATATGTGAAGTTGAAGGGTCACAGAGAAGTCTCAACAACCAGCTTTGCCGAGTTTTCCCCAATTTCTGGCCATATTCTTTGTCCTATCCCATTTCTCTATGATTGTCCACTGTTTACCAAACTCTAAAGAACAGGCTTTACTGTTTCCTGTAGATGTTCACCCCCACCCCCGAAAAAAAATGCTAATCTGACCTTTGTCAAAGGGGCCTCAGTTGAATCTAGGATGGGTGGGGAAGATATTTCTCCTTCCCTACAGTAACAAATGCGTTGGTCAGAAGGGACCTGTAGCCTAGTGTGGGGATGGGAAAAAACCGGCCGGGTCAACCTGCACTGAGGCCTCAGGAACTTCCTGGGGATCCTCTGCCCTGCATCATCCCTGCTTTTTAGCAGGGTGACTGTGCTCCACTGGAGGATATCCCTCACTCAGGATGACCTAAGGCACGGTGGAGGGCTCACCATCTCCAGCTGGCCACAGGGAGCTCCCTGATGCCCACTATGAAGACAGCAGCCTGTTCCACACTTGGCAATGCAGAGTGAGACTAGGAAGATCCTCTGTTGGTTCCACATGCTCCTGCACTCAGTACTTTCTAGAAGATAAAACTTCTGTGACTCATAGTACATGTAAATGCTTCAGTTAAAGCAATAAAAAATACTCAGGTACCTTTGAGGGATCTTAGCTCATGAGGCCTTGCTGACTGAAGCTGGCCCAGGGTTAGGGGGTAGTTGATGAGATAAGGTCTGGCAATGAAACAAGTTGTCTACCCCACGAAAGGAAACCCCTTGAGGACTTCGAAGAGGTGAAAGAATCGCATGAATTTTATCTTCCATCACTCTCTGGAAGCAGTGGGGAAATTTTTCTCCCTGTTCTCAGCCTTGAAAGCACAGTAGAATCACCTGGGGAGCTTTTTGTTTATTATTTTAAAATAACTTTAAGAACTTTATTTATTCATTTTCATTTTATTTTAAAGGCAGAGGGACGGAAAAATCTTCCACCTGCTGGTTCACTCCCCAAATGCCCGCAACAGCCGGGACTGGGTCAGGTTGGAGCCAGGAGCCAGGAACTCCATTTGGGTCTTCTACGTGGGTAGCAGGGATCCAAAATACTTGAACTATCACCTGCTGCCTCCAAGGATGCACATTAACAAGAAGCTGGATAGGAAGCTGAATACAAGGCACTCTAGTAGAGAAAGAGGGTGACCCAAGTGGTGACTTAACTGCTGCGCCAAATGCCCGCCCCAACTGGGAAGCTTTGCAAATCTACCCATGCCTGGGACTCACCCAAGAATCCCTAGGGGTGCAACCCAGGTGCCTTAGTTTTTAAAACCTCCCCAGGTAATTGTGAAGCACATAGGGTATTACTACTCTAGGATTTCAGAAACAGAAGCAAACAACTGACATAGGTGTCCAGTTAATCTTCCCACCATTTGGGTGAGTTTGGGAGAGAATGGGCATGGCAGACCAGTTTTATTCAGAGGGGCGGTGAGGCACAGAGAGAAATGGCAATTCGCCAAGTCAGGTGGCTGGAAGGAGGCAGCCTCATTTATCTTTTGACCCCCAGCTGCACCCCCTCTTCTGGTAGCGTATTATAATAATGATTGTTCTGTGGCTTAGTTTTGTGTTCCCAGGCAGGAAGTTTCTGCTCCTTTATTGGGATAACCTTTCCGACTGGACCTGTACTGCTGTTTTAAAGTATTTCCTGGTATGGAAACTCAAATGTTTCTCTTTACAAAAGTTACCTAATTTTGATTGACACATCATAACTGTGCATATTTATGAAGTATCATGTAATATTCTTATTTGTGTTGCACTGGGTAATGATCATTGGGTCATTAGTATATCTGTTACCTTTAATCATCTCTTTATGGTTAGTACATTCAAAATCTTCTCTTCTAGCTATTTTGAGATTCAGCATGCATTATTATTAAGTATTTTCACCTTACTATGCCTTAGAACCCCAGACTCATTCTTCCTAACATTGTACTCAGTGACTGAACTATCCTCATTCTGATTCCCTACCTCCCAGCCCCGCTCCTAATGACTCTTCCCTGATCTTTGGAAACCCAAAGATTTCTTTTCTAATTCTTAGCTCTTTTCAAGGCTGACTATGAGTCATGAGACTGCCAGGGACTGCAGTTTGTGCACCTCTGTACAGAGCATAACCTGTGCACGTGCCATGAAAACACACTGGTGAGGGTGGAATTCAGACTTAGCTCCGTCTCAGCTTTCAATCCAGTTGTAAATCCAGCATGTCTGCCATGGGATCTACGACAGTGAATTCTCTGAGAACCCAGAGCTAAATCTCCTAGGAGGCCTGGGCTGGAGGGGCCACTCAAGTGCCTGCTTAAAGGCACGGTCATGTTTCCTGACTTAACTGGGTCAGCCTGCTTGTTTATTTTTGCCATTTGATTTCAGGACAGTACTGGCTAGTGTGCTGGCAATTCCCAGATAGTGCATGCTGAGTGACTGGGACAGGTGGTCAAGAGCCCCCAGTGACTATTATTTAATTTAGTTCCTCCCCCAGCCTCATGGTTTATATATGAGTTGTTGTGTGACAGAGTTCTATTTTTAATTGCAAACATGCTCTGTTCAACTGGAATCATGTTCTTTCGACACTGCATTATGCAAGCCAGCTCCAAAGTTTGTCAGGAGTGCTAAACCAAACTGTGACAATTCCTAGCCCCAGTCACTGAGACCCCCACAGGGAACCAGTGTACTTACTTTTCAGTTGGATTCAAGAGCCGTCTGGAGCTATTAGATGGGAAAACCAGGACTGGCCATTTCAATCAATTTCTCTCATCTTGTCTCCTGACTAATGCTGGAACAAATCCTTTGGGCCATGGAGGAGGACTTTAAAGGGGCTGCTGCCAAGAAGATTAAACTAGAAACTACTTGCAATGATACATGGACAATATAGTACTTATCATATGATACCTTCTCGGGTCCTGAGTAGGAGGAGAGAAATGATGGTTAAGGAATCCAGTTGAGAAACCCTTCTGATGTAGATGTTCTTGTGGAGGACCATTATCCCAAAGTGAGCACATGAGACAAGTCCACTGGCAGGTTCTCAGGGTTTTAATAAGCGGTGATCATAGAGAAGTAGCTCTCAAGAATTGCACAGGGGTCATTGTGGTGGTGTAGTGGGTGGCATCCCACATGGGTGCTGTTTGAGATCTGGCTGCTCCGCTTCTGATCCAGCTCCCTGCTGGTGGACTTGGAGTAGAAGTGGAAGATGGTTCAAGTGCTTGGTCCCATGCACCTACATGGGAAACTTGGAAGAAGCTCCAGACTCCTGGCTTCAGCCTTGCACAGCCCCGGTAATTGTAGCCATTTAGGGATTAAGCCAGCAGATGGAAGATATCTCTCTCTCTCTCTCTCTCTCTTACTATGCCTTTGAAATAAAAAAAAATCTTAAAAAAAAAGAATTTCACAAAGCCAGACTTTTCTTTTTTAAATATTTATTTGAGGCCGGCGCCGCAGCTCAACAGACTAATCCTCTGCCTAGCAGTGCCGGCACACCAGGTTCTAGTCCCGGTCGGGGCGCCGGATTCTGTCCCGGTTGCCCCTCTTCCAGGCCAGCTCTCTGCTGTGGCCAGGGAGTACAGTGGAGGATGGCCCAAGTGCTTGGGCCCTGCACCCCATGGGAGACCAGGATAAGTACCTGGCTCCTGCCATCGGATCAGCGCGGTGCGCTGGCCACAGCACGCTGGCCGTGACAGCCATTGGAGGGTGAACCAATGGCAAAGGAAGACCTTTCTCTCTCTCTCTCTCTGTCTCTCTCACTGTCCACTCTGTCAAAAAAAAATTTTTTTTAAGATATTTGAGAGGTAGAGTTACAGACAGAGAGGAGAGACAGAGTAAAAGTTCTTCCACCCACTGGTTCACTCCCCAAATGGCTACAACAGCCAGATCTGGTCCAATCCAAAACCAGGTACCAGGAGCTTCCTCCAGGTCTCTCACATGGGTGCAGGGTCTGAGCACTTGGGCTGTCTTCTACTGCCTTCTCAGGCCGTAGCAGAGAAATGGATCAGAAGAGAAGCAGCTGGGACTTGAATCGGCACCCATGTGGGATGCTTGTGCCGCAGGTGGCAACTTTACCCATTATGCCATAGCACTCGCCCCAGAGCTAGACTTCTTGCCTAGACTTCTCTGAGACTGACAGCTGGCATATCTAAGATGATCCAGAGAAGGGCTAGAGCTAGAAATTTCTGCCAAGAGACTGTCAGCATTGGTGAGGATTCTTTGGTAGAAAGCAAGAGAAATGTACTTTTAATGTGAATTAACCTACTTAAGCAAAAAATAGTATTTTTAGAAAATGAGTCCCATGGGTTGGGTGCTGGTTTGAGTCCTGGATGCTCCACTTCCGATCCAGCTCCCTGCTAATGGCCTGAGAATGCAGTGGAAGATGGCCCAAGTACTTGGGCCCCTGCACACATGTGGGAGACCTGGAAGAAGCTCCTGGCTCCTGGCTTCAGATTGGCCCAGCTCTGGCCATTGCCTCCTTTTTGGGGGAGTGAACCAGCAGAGAGAAGACCTCTCGCCCTCTCTCTCTGTAACTCTGCCTCTCAAATAAATAAATAAGTCTTAAAAAAAAGTTTCTGTATCCTAGCTTTGGGTTGGACTAACCCTGGCTATTTCAGGCATTTGGGGAGTGAACCTGTAGATGAAGGATCTTCTGTCTCTTCCTCTCTCTGTCATCCTGCCTTTCAAATGAATCAGTGAATAAATACATCTTAAAAAGAAAATTTCCGGCCGGCACCGCGGCTCACTAGGCTAATCCTTCGCCTTGTGGCGCCGGCACATCAGGTTCTAGTCCCGGTTGGGGCGCCGGATTCTGTCCCGGTTGCCCCTCTTCCAGGCCAGCTCTCTGCTGTGGCCAGGGAGTGCAGTGGAGGATGACCCAGGTGCTTGGGCCCTGCACCCCATGGGAGACCAGGAAAAGCACCTGGCTCCTGGCTCCTGCCATCGGATCAGCGCGGTGCGCCGGCCGCAGCGTGCCGGCCGCGGCGGCCATTGGAGGGTGAACCAACGGCAAAGGAAGACCTTTCTCTCTGTCTCTCTCTCTCACTGTCCACTCTGCCTGTCAAAAAAAAAAAAAAAAAGAAAAAAGAAAAAAGAAAATTTCCATGAGATTCAGGGCTAGCTTGTTCATTGCTGTTTCCCCAATAGAGCAGCACCCTGAATACTGTAGGCAGTTTGTGTCTTAGTCCATTCTAGTTGTTTTAACAAAACACCCTACCCTGGGTAATTTATGAACTATAAAAATTTACTTTTCACAGTCCTGGAGGCTGGGAAATCCAAGATCAGGATGTATGCAGGTTCCATGACTGGTGAGGGCCCCGTTCTCATAGATGGTGTATCTGTGTTCTCACCTGGTAGTAGGGGCACACAGGCTCGCTCCAGCCTTTTTTTTTTTTTTTTTTTCAAGCGTATAGATCCTGTTCTTCACCTCCTGAGGGCCCCACCTCTTAATACACGCACCGGGGATCAAGTTCCAACAGCTGAATTTCGGGAGGCACCAATATTCAACCCATACTACTCAGGAAACATTTGCAGATGGAAAGAAGTTGTAGGGTAGATCACAGAATTGTCAGGAAGACTGAGGACCCGCTTCGGGAAAGGGTCAGAGTGAGTGTATCGCTGAAGGGTTCACGTGGCAGGACAAGGCACCACAGCTAGAATGAATGATCTCCTGCCATTCTTATATGTCAGAGCATCTATACTCAGCCTTTAAAATCCAGAGAGTGAGCGAAAGGGCATGTGTGTTAGCGTTCTCCAGAGAAAGGGCCCCAGCTGGGTATCTATTTGTGTTCATGTATCTATAATTGACTCTCACAGTGATGGAGCTGGCAAGCCTGGTCTGCAGGGTGGCTTGGTGGGCTGGCAGGTTGACATCCGGGGAAGCAGTGCTTGAAGGCCCTCAGGTGGAAAGAGCTGACGTGATGAAGGCAATCTGCTTGAGGATTCGCTCTCATTTGGGGGAGGACTGCTCTTTTGTTCTATTCAGGCTTCAATCAGTTGGATGAAGATCACTTGCTTTACTCTCCTGATTAAAATGTTAATCTCATCCAAAAACACCCTTACAGAAGTACCCGAAACGTGTGACCAAATGTCTAGACACTCCATGGCCTAGTCAAGTTGACACATAACAGTAACCATCACCAAGAGGGAGAGGGAGAGTACAGCTAGTCTAGTTTGAGTCGGGGATCTGCTCCTTTGACCTGGAGAGGTATTTTGGTTGGCAATTCCAGAGATTTTGTACAAGGGAGAAGAGCTGATTTTCCAAAGGAGATATGGGAAACAACTATCTAGAGAAATGGGCAGTGTTTCTCCAAGGGTGCTTTGATTTTATTACTTGCTTGTTTGTGGGCTAACATCAAAACACATCTCTGTGGCCTTTTTTCCAACTCTCCTTCTTCATGAGGAAGGGAGAGCAGCTAGCATAGGGAAAATAACTTCTGTCCCTTTTTCCATTCACCTCTATCTCTGAGTAGATGTGGCTGTTTGAGGATAAACCATCATCTCCAAGCCCTTGCCCTCAGAGATTTGTTGTAATGATTCAGCACTCAAATACTGGCTGTCTCTGAAAAGACCCTCTCATATTCTTTTTTTTTTTTTATTTTTGACAGGCAGAGTGGACAGTGAGAGAGAGAGACAGAGAGAGAAAGGTCTTCCTTTGCCATTGGTTCACCCTCCAATGGCTGCTGCTGCAGCCGGCGCACCGCGCTGATCCGATGGCAGGAGCCAGGATCCAGGTGCTTTTCCTGGTCTCCCATGGGGTGCAGGGCCCAAGCACTTGGGCCATCCTCCATTGCACTCCCTGGCCATAGCAGAGAGCTGGCCTGGAAGAGGGGCAACCGGGACAGAATCCGGCGCCCCAACCGGGACTAGAACCCGGTGTGCCGGCGCCGCAAGGTGGAGGATTAGCCTATTGAGCCACGGCGCCGGCTTGACCCTCTCATATTCTAAAAGGATTGCATAAAACATCCCTGCACCAGAAGAGTTTGAATCTGTTGCACTCTGTGTGTGTGTTTTCTTTCTGTTCATCACAAGTTCATCACAACTGTTGTCACCACTGGTTCATGTAGTCTTTTATGGAAACAAAAGACACTTCTTCCTCAAGAATCTTTCCATCCAGTTGTTCAGAAATGTCACAGTGTACCAGTTTTATTAGAATGAGATACTTCCATATGTATAGCAGAAAATTGTCACAATACACCTAAGTCTGCCATGTTTGCTGTGTAAATGATGCCTCCTGACATATAGCACCCTTGTGCAGTATACAGTCTGTGCACCTGTACATGGCAGGCCTCAATTAATGAGGGAACTGGAAACCACCAGTAAAGCAAGTGAAGGAAAGCACAATTTATTTGTGAATGACTTGTGTACGGGAAGTTCCCATTCTCTGGATTCTGACCAAAAGCTGAGCCCTTTGATTTGATTCAAGACAGAATTCTGAATCTAAGCCTCTGGGAAGTCCACTCTAATCCCCGAGGAAGCTCCTTTCAAGAAATTAGGGATGCTGCTGTCCTCTCGGGAATTCCTGGTGGACATGTGCAGCTCAGACCAGGCTAGTAAAGTGTGGCAGTGGGCAGATAGTGCTACTCCCAGGCTTACCCGCTTCAGATCCTCTTCAGAGGTTTGAAAGCCTGACTCCTGATTAGCACACGAGAGAGACTGACTCACTGCAAATTCACAGATTCCAGAGAGGGTAGACAAGATAAATAAATGGAAACATTTAAACATATAAGAAACATTTATAAACATATAAGAAAATACAAAAAGAACATCTACTGTTTCCCCCATATCTCAGTGGACCACACTGTATACATTCTGGGTTAGACATAGTTTGCTGTGTAGACTGCTGATTTAGAACCTGTTGCTCAGGGTCAGTGCTATGGCATAGCAGGTAAAGCTGCTGCCTGCAGCACTGGCATCCCATATGGGTGCTAGTTTGGGTCCTGGCTGCTCCATTTCCCATCCAGCTCCTTCCTAATGTACCTGGGAAAGCAATGGAAGATGGTTCAAGTGCTTGGGCCACTGTACCCACATGGGAGACCCAGAAGAAGCTCCTGGCTCCTGGCTTTGGCCTGGCCCAACCCTGGCCGTTGAGGATATTTGGGGAGTGAACCAGCAGATGGAAGATCTCTCTCCTTGTCTGTCTCCACACCCATCCCCAATTCTGCCTTTCAAATAAATAAATAAATCCTAAAAAAAAAAATAAAAAGAAAAAGAACCTGTTGCTCCCCTTACAGCACCCGTGCAGTTGGGGCTCATTGACTATAACACTCCCCCTGAGCCTGGAAGCCTCCTCTGTGACAACACAGCGGTCTCTATGTCAGGCTGTGGCAAACTATGCCCTGTGTGAGGCCTTGGGTTTTTTCCTGTTTTTCTAAGTAAAGTTTTATCAGGACACAGCCACACTCCCTTGTTTATGTATTATTTACGCCTGTTTTCTCATTGCAGTGGCAGATCTCAGTATTTGCCACAGAGACCGTTTGGTCCACAAAGCCTAAAATGCTTTGATCTAACCCTTTATAGACAAGTCTGTTGATGCCTGCTGTAGGGAGTCAGTATTGATCACCCTGTGTTGGTAGTGACGAGTAAAACTTATCTCTGCTCTTTAGGTGTCAGCGTCTGGAGCACAGCTCCTTGTGCTGATGAGGCCACACTTAGCCTTGCTTTCTCTGTAGATGAGCACCTAATCCTTGCTAGCTTTCTTAGAAGTTGAATCCTTTGATTATAGGGACACAGAAAAGGAAGTATGAAAGAAGCTGTCACCTGAAGTTCACGCCGTGCACAGTGTGCTCTCTGACCCTCAGCCCCTCTGCTGCTTCTCTGTGGGTGGATGTGCCTGTCCCTCAGCAGAGTTATCCCAGCAGTCATGAGACCACCACCCTTGGAGGGCTGAACGATGCCTGACATCACCAAGAGGGCTCTGAGGGCTATCTGCTGAAGTTCTGAGATTTCTCAAGCAGGTAGTTTTTAAAATTCAAGACCCAAGTTGTGTCTTAGTTCGTCTTCTGTTGCTGAGACTACTTAACTTACAAAGGAAAGAAATTTACAACTACCTTGGCATCTAATTCTGGAGATTGGGAGGTTTACGATCAAGTGGCCACATCTGGTGAGGACCTTTTTCTGTGGTATAACATGGCAGGATGTAGAAAGGCAAGTGGGTACGTGAAGAGGAGACAGGACACAAGGGGCAGTCTCACTGTGTAACAGCTGGCTCCTGTTGTGGTAACTCACCAGTCTCCTGAGAACTGCAGTAATTTCTGTTGATGTCCTGATCACCCTTAAAGATCACTCACTCCTCTGTACTAGTACTTCAGGAATCCAATTTCAGTGTGAGTTTTGGAGAGCACAAACCATAGCAAGGTGTCAGTTGGGAGACGAACTACAATGGTTTGCTTCCATCTGTCCTGCTAATCCCTTACCCTGTTAGCACTCCTTATCCTTTTCTTTTTGGCTACAGTCATTAGAAATATGAAAGGAGAAAAAGAGTGAGAGCCAAAAAAGGTGAAAAGAAAAACAAGGTAGAATAAGAGGGAAAACTATGTTCTGAAAATATTTTTTAACTTTTATTTAGTAAATATAAATTTCCAAAGTACAGTTTATGGATTATAATGGCTCCCCCCCCCATCATTTCCCTCCCACTCGCACCCCTCCCATCTCCCGCTCCCTCTCCCATTCCATTCACATCAAGATTCATTTTCAATTATCTTTATATACAGAAGATTGATTTAGTATATATTAAGTAAAGATTTCATCAGTTTGCACCCACACAGAAACACAAAGTGTAAAATACTGTTTCAGTACTAGTTATAGCATTACTTCACATTGGACAACACATTAAGGATAGATCCCACATGAGAAGTAAGTACACAGTGACTCCTGTTGTTGACATAACAATTTTTTTTTGACAGTCAGAGTGGACAGTGAGAGAGAGAGACAGAGAGAAAGGTCTTCCTTTTTGCCGTTGGTTCACCCTCCAATGGCCACTGCGGCCAGCGCACTGCGCTGATCCGAAGCCAGGAGCCAGGTGCTTCTCCTGGTCTCCCATGGGGTGCAGGGCCCAAGCACTTGGGCCATCCTCCACTGCATTCCCTGGCCACAGCAGAGAGCTGGCCTGGAAGAGAGGCAACCGGGACAGAATCTGGCACCCCGACCGGGACTAGAACCCGGTGTGCCAGTGCCGCAAGGCGGGACTTAACAATTTGACACTCTTGTTTATGGCATCAGTAATCTCCCTAGGCTCTAGTCATGAGTTGCCAAGGCTATGGAAGCCTTTTGAGTTCGCCGACATTGATCTTATTCAGACAGGGTCATAGTCAAAGTGGAAGTTCTCTCCTCCCTTCAGAGAAAGGTACCTCCTTCTTTGATGGCCCCATTTTTTCCACTGGGATCTCACTCGCAGAGATCTTTCATTTAGGTCTTCTTCTTCTTCTTCTTCTTTTTTTTTTTTTTTTTTTTCCCAGAGTGTCATGGCTTTCCATGCCTAAAATACTCTCATGGGCTCTTCAGCCAGATCTGAATGCCTTAAGGGCTGATTCTGAGGCCAGAGTGCTGTTTAGGACATCCGCCATTCTATGAGTCTGCTGTGTATCTCGCTTCCCATGTTGAATCGTTCTCTCCCTTTTTGATTCTATCAGTTAGTATTAGCAGACACTAGTCTTGTTTGTGTGATCCCTTTGACTCTTAGACCTATCAGTGTGATCAATTGTGAACTGAAATTGATCACTTGGACTACTGATATGGCATTGGTACATGCCACCTTGATGGGATTGTATTGGAATCCCCTGGCACGTTTCTAACTCCACCATTTGGGGCAAGTCCGATTGAGCATGTCCCAAAATGTACATCTCCTCCCTCTCTTATTCCCACTCTTATATTTAACAGGGATCACCTTTCATTTAAAATTTAAACACCTAAAAATAATTGTGTGTTAATTACAGAGTTCAACCAATAGTACTAGAACAAAAAAAATACTAAAAGGGATAAAGTATTACATTGTACATCAATAGGACAAGGGCTGATCAAGTCACTGTTTCTCATAGTGTCCATTTCACTTCAACAGGTTTCCCCTTTGGTGCTCAGTTAGTTGTTGCCAATCAGGGAGAACATATGATATTTGTCCCTTTGGGACTGGGTTAATTCACTCAGCATAATGTTTTCCAGATTCCTCCATCTTGTTGCAAATGACCAGATTTCATTGTTTTTGACTGCTGTATATAGTATTCTATAGAGTGCATGTCCCATAATTTCTTTATCCAGTCTACTGTTGATGGGCATTTGGGTTGGTTCCAGGTCTTAGCTATTGTGAATTGAGCTGCAATAAACATTAAGGTGCAGACAGCTTTTTTGTTTGCCAATTTAATTTCCTTTGGGTAAATTCCAAGGAGTGGGATGGCTGGGTTGTATGATAGGGTTATATTCAGGTTTCTGAGGAATCTCCAGACTGACTTCCAGAGTGGCTTGACCAGTTTGCATTCCCACCAACAGTGGGTTAGTGTTCCTTTTCTCCCACATCCTCTCCAGCATCTATTGTTGGTAGATTTCTGAATGTGAGCTATTCTCACCGGGGTGAGGTGAAACCTCATTGTGGTTTTGAAATGCATTTCCCTGATTGCTAGTGATCTTGAACATTTTTTCATGTGTCTGTTGGCCATTTGGATTTCCTCTTTTGAAAAATGTCTATTGAGGTCCTTGGCCCATCTCTTAAGTGGGTTGTTTGTTTTGATGTTGTGGAGTTTCTTGATTTCTTTGTAGATTCTGGTTATCAACCCTTTATCTGTGGCATAGTTTGCAAATATTTTTTCCCATTCTGTCGGTTGTCTCTTCACTTTCCTGACTGTTTCTTTTGAAGTATAGAAACTTCTCAATTTGATGCAATCCCAAATGTTAATTTTGGCTTTGACTGCCTGTGCTTTTGGGGTCTTTTCCAAGAAGTCTTTGCCCGTACCTATATCTTGCAGGGTTTCTCCAATGTTCTCTAATAATTTGTTGGTGTCGGGTCATAGATTAAAGTCTTTAATCCATGTTGAGTGAATTTTTGTGTAAGGTGAAAGGTAGGGGTCTTGCTTCATGATTCTGCATGTGGAAATCCAATTTTCCCAGCACCATTTGTTGAATAGACTGTCCTTACTCCAGGGATTGGTTTTGGATCCTTGATCAAATAAAAGTTGGCTGTAGATGTTTGGATTGATTTCTGGTGTTTCTATTCTGTTCCATTGGTCTATCCCTCTGTTTCTGTACCAGTACCATGCTGTTTTGGTAACAACTGCCCTGTAGTATGTCCTGAAATCTGGTATTGTGATGCCTCCGGCTTTGTTTTTGTTGTACAAGATTGCTTTAGCTATTCGAGGTCTCCTGTGTCTCCATATGAATTTCAGCATCATTTTTTCCAGATCTGAGAAGAAAGTCTTTGGTATTTTGATTGGTATTGCATTGAATCTATAAATTGCTTTTGGGAGAATGGACATTTTGATGATATTGATTCTTCCAATCCATGAACATGGAAGATTTTTCCATTTTTTGGTATCCTCTTCTATTTCTTTCTTTAAGGTTTTGTAATTATAATCCTAGAGATCTTTAACGTACTTGGTTAAGTTTATTCCAAGGTATTTGTTTTTGTAGTTATTGTGAATGGGATTGATCTTAGAAGTTCTTCCTCAGCCGTGGCATTGCCTGTGTATACAAAGGCTGTTGATTTTTGTGCATTGATTTTATATCCTGCTACTTTGCCATACTCTTCTATGAGTTCCAGTAGTCTCTTAATAGAGTTCTTTGGATCCCCTAAATAAAGAATCATATCATCTGCAAAGAGGGATAGTTTGAGTTCTTCCTTCCCAATTTGTATCCCTTTAATTTCTTTTTCTTGCCTAATAGCTCTGGCTAAAACTTCCAGAACTATATTGAATAGCAGTGGTGAGAGTGGGCATCCCTGTCTGGTACCAGATCTCAGTGGAAATGCTTCCAACTTTTCCCCATTCAATTGTTCTGAAATTTTAAAAGAATATGCATATTCAGATTTTGAGTGTTAATCTGAAGTCTGTTCCTGTCAGGTTTGAGCAGTTTTCACTAACCCTATACACACACACACACACACACACACCACTCCCATTCCATTGGCTTACTCCCTGCACGCTCACAACAGCCAAGACTGGGCTAGGTTGGGCCAAGGCTGAAACTCAAATCCAGGTCTCCCATGTGGGTAGCAGGAGCCCAGTTACTTGAGCCATCATGGCTGCCTCCCAGGGTCCTCATTAATAGGAAGCTGGATCAAGAGCTGGAGCCAGGGATCAAACCCAGGCACTCTGATGTGGAATGCAGGTATCTTAACCACTAGGCTAAATCCCCATTTCTCCAAAGATGTCTTTTAAAAAATTTTTTTAAAAGATGTATTTATTTATTTAAAAGAGAGAGACAGACAGAATCGATTTTCCATCTGCTGATTCAGTCCCCAAATGGCTACAATGGCCAGAGCTAGGCCAGGCTAAGCCAGGGTCTCCCACATGAGTACAGGGGCTTAAGTACTTTGACCATCTTCCACTGTTTTCCCAGGCACATTAGCAGGGAGCTGGATCACAAGTAAAGCAGCCGGGACTCAAACTGGCACCCATATGTGATGCTGGCACTGCAGGCGGTTTTACTCATTATGCCACAACGTCGCCCCCTACCCCATGTCTTTCATAGCTAGTTTTTTGAAATCAGGATCCTCTCAAAGTTCAATTTATATTTGATCATTGTAACTTTAGTCTCTTTGGTTTTGGTTTCTTTGTGATATTGCATTTTTTGAAAACTCAGGGCAGTTGTCTTGAGGATATCTTACATTTTTTTTAATTCACAGGCTTTTATTGGGGTTCTGCTCTCTGGCGAGGTTCCCGGGTCCCAACAGAGCAACAGAGCGGGGGCCTGGGAAGTCGCACGTCAGAGGTTGGGAGTGCTCCTTTTATAGATTCAGGGCATGGGGGTTAAAGGTTGAGGCGGGTGTGATCCTCACTGGTTGACCTTTAGGCACCCGCAGGGACCTTGACAAGGACTTTTCTTCCCCAGAAGTAGGCCTCTCCATTCCCGGAAGTGTAGGCCTTCCTCCCATGCGGATCCCAAAGCTATCATCCCCACCATTTGATGATAGGAAAGGGGGCGACGATGAGTCTCTCTGGCTACTTCCTGCTGACTGGAGATGTTGTCTACAGGGGCCCTCTGGGATGTGATGTTTCCTCATGGTATTTCCTGTAAACCAAAAGTGAGAGCTAAAGCTTCATCAGATTAACTGTGTTGTGGTTTTAAGCCCTATTGGGTTTCTAGTGAAAGTGAACATCTTTTCATAGATTTATTGACTATTTGGATGTCTTTGCTTGTAAAGTACCTATTCAAGTCTCTTGTCTGTTATTACTGTTGATTTGTAAGAATTTTTTTTTAAATTTTGGATATGTGTTAAAATGTCTCCTCCCTTTCTGTAGTGTGCCTTTTTACTTTTGAAATGATATCTTTCAATG
This sequence comes from Oryctolagus cuniculus, assembly GCF_964237555.1. Taxonomy (NCBI): domain Eukaryota; kingdom Metazoa; phylum Chordata; class Mammalia; order Lagomorpha; family Leporidae; genus Oryctolagus; species Oryctolagus cuniculus. The sequence continues at coordinate 138,194,693 of NC_091434.1, read as the reverse complement.
AAATGAAATTTTTTATGTCTATTTTATCATTATTTCTTTCAAGCCATGTTAGAAATGTTTCCTAACCCAAGGTCAAAAAGATGTGGTTACAGATCAAGATATTGTTACAGATCCTTCCTCGATTGTCTTTCATCATTGGATCTGCTGCCCTCCTGGGGTGTTTTTTGGTGCGTGGTGTTTAGGAGGAGGTCAGATTTCATTTCCTCCCAACAATATTTGTTAAAAACAGGGTCCTCTCTCTGGTAACTTTGCAGTGCTGCCTCCATGGTGAACCAAGGGTCTCTATGTGCTTGCTTCTGTTTCACAGGCCTGCATCCCACCCTCTGGTTTATTTTTCTGTCCTTGCACCACTACATACCTTCTTTGCTCCTATAGCCTTATGATGTCTGATACCCAACTGTGAGAGTCCTGTCAGTATGACATAGAGAGAGACTTAACTGAGATTCTGAATTTCATAAAAGAATTGGCTCAGATCTGGGGCTTTCCTTATGGAATAGTATCATGCAGCCATCATTCTTTCCTGAGCTGTGTTCTGAGAGGTGACTTACTCAATTTCTCAGTTGATTCTTTCCAGGACTTTCCCACTCATGACTTAACTACTTGTAAATATTTGATCTGAGTTGATGCCAGTCCAATATTTGGAATTACTCTATCTATAAAGTTGCATTTATTGGAACAGGCTCAGTATGGGAACTGAATCTGAAAAAGCTGATGGCTTAAAAAAACTATTTATTTATTTAAGAGGCAGAGAGAGAGAGAGAGAGAGAGAGAGAGAAAGCAAGCGAGTTCTGGGCCTCTCATCTACTGGTTCACTCTCGAAATGCTGCCATTACCCAGTGCTGAAGATAGACTTCCCAATTAGTTGAGCCATTACTGCTGCCTCCCTGAATCTGGATTAGCAGGAAGCTGGAACATGGGTACTCCAGCATGGGATGCAGGCATCTGAAACAGTGTCTTTACTAGGCCAAAAAACCTGTTCTGCTGGAGACCTTGTCAAGATAAATCACTTGATCTTTGGAAATGGGTGGCAGAGGGCTTCTTTGACTTCTTTTGACTTGGGAGACATACCTTCTAGAGAGAACTAACTCTGGAGTCAGATTTTTGGGTTCAATTCCTGAATATACCAACCACCAGCCATAGAACCCAGAGCCTCCGTCTCCTCAGCAAGAATTAATGAGATAATTCATGAAAAAGGTTTGGCACAAAATATGTGCTTGGTAAATGTTTGCCATTGTTATAAGCTTTTGAAAAGAATCCTTCTTTCCACGGGCTTAGAGACCTACCTAGGAGACTGGCAAAGATATTGTCTTATATTTCTGGGGAGCCAAGGACTTCCCTGTTTGGATCTCTGCACATACTTCTGCAGGATGGGTCCAGTTGTTATCTGCAGTCTGCAGGAGAAAGCAGTTGGTTTGTTTTCCATGGCTAAAAATTATCTCCTATACTTGACTTTTTAGCTTCTTTGAACATAATGTTCCCAAGGCCACAGAGGTAGCAAATGGCAAGAATCAGGGTCACATCACAGGGTCCTGTTCTATCCCTGTTCAAAAGCAGTCATCAGTCAGCCCTCTCCTCGTCATTTGCAGACCACCCTGCAGACCTCCCCCTGTTGGGAATGTGTGTGCTGGGGTTGTTGCAGATGCTGTCTCTGGCAGAGAGCAACATTTTATTTTCAGTTTAATTGGAACATAAAGTCAGACACCTGTGGAGTGAAGCGGTGAGCGTCTACCTTTAAAAGACTGGAAAGAAATTTAAGTGCTTGGCACCTTCCTAGCACACTGCCAGGGAAGGTTGGGGAGGGGGGAGTTCTTGGGGAGGAATGGAGAAATGTGATCTTGGGAAAGTTGGGGACCAGACAGGGGAACCCCAGATAGGTAGGGTCAGTCTGTACTTGTGGAGGGGGCAGCCAGGCTTCCTGCCACTGCTCCACACCACCCTCACTCCCCCCATAATGTTGGTCAGACAAGCAACTTTGGCTGCAGATGCAGAAGGTGGTCTGGGAGGACAGGCCTAGTTCAGTACTTCAGTAGAGTCACAGTAGGGAGGCTGCATTGGTTATGTTGAAATGGAAGGACGTTTGTGATGCATTGTAAAGGGGTTAGAATCACAATTACAGTTACAGGATTGTATCTGTAGAATGATCTTATTTAATAATAAATACTTAACACCATTGGCCATCAGTAACTATAGGTTTCACATCTGTGGATTCAGCCATCCTGGGATTGAAAATTAAAAAACTATTGTGTCTGTACTGAACATATAGACTTTTTTTCTTGTCATTATTCCCTAAGTAATACTTGTATAATATAACAACTATTTATATAGCCCCTACCTTGTAATAGATATTGTAAGTACTCTAGAGGTGATTTAAAGTATACAGGAGGATGTGTGTAGGTTAGAGGTGCAGGGGTTGATGACCATCAGCAGATTTTGATGTCACTGGGGTCCTAAAATCAGTCTCCCACAGACAATGAGAGATGACTGTGTGTGTGTATGTGTGTGTGTGAGTGTGTGTTTGTGTTTATGTGTATCAGAGTACTTTAAGAAGTTAGTGGAAAATGGAATTAAAAATGGTAACAAAAGGTATTTTGAATACATGCCTATGTGGGGGTCTTCAAAAAGCTCATGGAAAATGTATACCATGAAAAACTATACATGGAAATAAACTTACCTTTTTTACTCCTGCCTGGAAAACTCCCTCCAGTATTCCTGCTTGTGATAAATTATTAGCTTCCTGAAAACTCTGAATTTTAATCTTTGTTGTGGGGTAGTTTCACTGAGTGTAAGAATCTGATGAGTGTTTTCTTTAAATACTTCAGTGATATCCTTCCATTAAAATCAGAATTATATCTCTTGAGGAGTTACTAGTCAGTCTTGTTCTTTCAATATGATTTTTTATTGTATTTTTTTAACTTTTATTTAATGAATATAAATTTCCAAAGTACAGCATATGGATTACAATGGGCCCCCCACATAACTTCCCTCCCACCCACCCACAACCCTCCCCTTTCCCGCTCCCTCTCCCCTTCCATTCACATCAAGATTCATTTTCAATTCTCTTTATATACAGAAGATCAGTTTAGCATATATTAAGTAAAGATTTCAACAGTTTGCACGCACACAGAAACACAAAGTGTAAAATACTGTTTCAGTACTAGTTATAGCATTAAATCACAATGTACAGCACATTAAGGGCAGAGATCCTACACGAGGAGTAAGTGCACAGTGACTCCTGTTGTTGACTTAACAAATTGACACTCTTGTTTATGGCATCAGTAATCACCCTAGGCTCTTGTCATGAGTTGCCAAGGCTATGGAAGCCTTTTGAGTTCACTGACTCTGATCATATTTAGACAAGGTCGTAGTCAAAGTGGAAGTTCATCCTCCCTTCAGAAAAGGTACCTCCTTCTTTGATGGCCCCATTCTTTCCACTGGGATCTCACTCACAGAGATCTTTCATTTAGGTCATTTTTTTTTTTTCCAGAGTGTCTTGGCTTTCCATGCCTGAAATACTCTCATGGGCTCTTCAGCCAGATCCGACTGCCTTAAGGGCTGATTCTGAGGCCAGAGTGCTGTTTAGGACATCCGCCATTCTATGAGTCTGCTGTGTATCTCGCTTCCCATGTTGAATTGTTCTCTCCCTTTTTGATTCTATCAGTTAGTATTTGCAGACACTAGTCTTGTTTATGTGATCCCTTTGACTTTTAGTCCTATCATTATGATCAATTGTGAACAGAAATTGATCACTTGGACTACTGATATGGCATTGGTACATGCCACCTTGATGGGATTGAATTGGTATCCCGTCGTATGTTTCAATATGATTTTTATAAAAGTTTTGGTTAACTTGTAATTCTTATGGGGTACAGTGCAATATTTAAAAACATGCATAATATAAGCTGATAAAATTGCACAATTAGCATTTCTTCTTCCTTTTCATTATGTGGTGCCTGTGAGTTCCTCTTTTCTAGTTCTTTGCAGTATGTGATACATTATTGTGAATTATAGTCACCCCACTGTGCTGTGGAATACTAGAACTTACTCATTTAAAAAATAAGATTTATTTATTTATTTGAAGGGCAGAGTGACAGAAGTTGGGGAGAGACAGAGATCTTGCATCTGCTGGTTCACTTCTCAGAGGGCTGCAACACCAGGGCTGGTCCAGGCAAAAGCCAGGAGCCAGGGATGTCTTCTGGATCTCCCATGTGGGTGGCAGTGGCACAATTACTTGGACTATCATCTGCTACCTTCCCAGGCATATTATCAGGAAGCTGGATCAGAAGCATAGGGGAGCTGGAACTCAGAATGGGACGCAGGCATCTCAAGCAGCAGCCTCGCATGCTTCATCACACCACCCACCCCTGGAACTTATTACTTCTGTCTGTTGTGGTGTCTATCATCCAACCTCCTTCTAGTCCCCTTCACCCACCCTTTCCAGCCACTAGCAGTTACTGCTGTAAGTTCATGCTGATTATTGTCTTTTACACTTCCACATACTCAAGAGAGCATGTAGTATTTGTCTTTCTGTGTTTGATTTATTTCACCTAACATAATGACCTCTGATCCCATCCATTTAGGTACAAATGTCAGAGACTTTCATTCTTTTCTATAGCTGAATAATATTCCGTGTTTATGGATATCACATTTTCCTCATCTATTCATCTATTGATGGCCATGTAGATTGATTCTCTGTCTTGGCTATTGAATTGGTATTGGAGTGAACGTGGAAGTACAGGTACTCTCTGAGCTATGTGGCCAGAAGTGGGATGGGTCATGCGGTAGGTGTATTTTTTTTTTTTTTTGAGAAAACTCCATATTGTTCTCCATTATAGTTGTACTAATTTTCACTCCCACCAGCAGTGTATAAGGGTTCCTTTTTCTCCACATCCTCATCAGCATTTTTTTTCTTTTTGATAATAGCCATTCTAATTGGAGTGAGATGATATTTTCTTGTATCTCCCTCATGGCTAGTGATACTGAACAATTTTTCAATTGTTGGTCATTTGTATTTCTTCTTTTGAGAAATGTCAATTCAGATAATTTGCATATTTCTTCTTTTAAATATTTATTTATTTATTTAAAAAGCAAAGTTAGGTAAGTAGAGATACGTCTTCTATATAGTGGTATACTCCTCAACTGGCTTCAGTGGCTGGGACTGGGCTAGGCTGCAGCCAGGAGCCTAGAACTCCATCTGGATCCCCCACATGGTTGGCAGGGGCCCAAGTACTTGAGCCATCTTCAGCTGCTTTCCAAGGCACATTAGCAGGGTGCTGGATTGGAGGCAGAGCAGCTGGGACTGGAATTGGTGCTCCAGTAGGGGATGCTGGCATCACAGCATCCACTATACCACAATGTCATTTGCCCATTTCTTCCCTGGATTGTTGTTGTTGTCGTTTGTTTCTTATATATTCTGTGTTTTAACCTTTTGTCAGATGAGTAGTTTGTAAATATTATCTCTTTCTGTCAGTTTTCTCTTTGGTTGTTTACCTTGTTGTGAAAAAACTTCTTAGTTTGATGTGATCCCATGTATCTTTTTTGCTCTTGTTATTTGTGCTTGTGGGATCTGAGTTGATTTTTCTATAAGGTGAGAGGTAGGAGTCAAGTATTAATCTTCTGCACGTGGATACCCAGTTTCCCCAGCACCATTTATTGAAGAAACTCTTCTCCAGTGTATGTTTATGGGATCTTTGTGCAGAATCAGTTGGCTATACATAAATGTTTTTTTTTTTTTTTCTGGAATCTCTATTTTGTTTCATTGGTCAATGAGTTTATGCCAGTATCATTGTGTTTTGATTACTATAGCTTTGTGGAATATCTTGACTGTTAACAGGGTGTTCACAGAGCATTGGTCAGGGTTGCCTCCCACTGTATATTTGGGGGGTAATATCAATGACTTAAGAAAATGAAATATTTAATGTCTCATTTATTCTCTCAAGTAACAGAGGGAGGGAGGGTTCAGGGGCTCCAAAGGCTACAAGTGCCAGGTCCTCTTGTTTCAACCCTACTGCTCCTAGCACTGATTTCACAAGGTGACTGCTGGATCTGTAACCATGCCCTGATTCAGCCAGGATTAAACAGGTGATAAGGGCAGGTGTACCTCCCAAAGGACCCCATCCATGACTGGTCCCAATATACATAAGAGGCTCGGCATTCTTCTTAATTTTATGTATGTATGTATGTGTGTTTATTATTTAGGTATGTGTTTATTTAACAGGCAGACAGAGAGACAGATAGAGATCTTTCATGCACTGGTTCACTCCCCACATGACCTCAGTGGCTGGGGCTGAGTCAGGCCAAAACTGAGAGCTGAGAACTCACCCCAGATATCCCATGTGGGTGGCAGGAACCCAAAATTACTTGAGCCATCACTGTTGCCTACCAAGGTCTGCATTAGCAAGAAACTGGAATCGGGAACTGGATTTGGGTATTGAACTCAGGCACTCCAATGTGGAACAATGGCATCTTTTTTTTTATTTTTAAAATGTTTTTATTTATTTTATTCAAGAGGTAGAGTTATAGACAGTGAGAGGGAGAGACAGAGAGAAAGGTCTTCCTTCCATTGATTGCGCCAATACGAAGCCAGGAGCCAGGTGCTTCCTCCAGGTCTTCCATGTGGGTGCAGGGGCCCAAGGACTTGGGCCATCTTCTATAGCTTTCCCAGGCCATAGCAGAGAGCTGGATTGGAAGTGGAGCAGCTGGGACTAGAACCGGTGTCCGTATGAGATGGGTGCGCCACAGGTGGAGGATTAACCTACTGTGCCCCAGCGCTGGCCCCAACAATGGCATCTTAATTGGTGTTTTAACTTCTGGGCTAAACACCCATCCCTGTTGCTGGTTTTTAAGCTGACACCTTTTCCAGAGTGCTGTTACTGAGAAGGGAGAATAGGTCTTGAGCAGGCAACAAGCAATGTCACGTAGTCTATAAATTTTGCTTTTGGCAGAAACATTCACAATTGGTTAAGTGCCACGTAGATTTCAGGGTTAAGGTGGATTTTTGAAAAATTGAGAAACTGGAGGTACTATAGGAAAGGGTCTACTTGATGAGGTGGCTCTTTCTGTGCAGGTGGCCAGTGAGGGTCTCGCTGCCCACCCCCTCTGAACCGGGTGCAATAGATGTGCATCTGTCAGCGCACACACTGTGTCTCACACAGGTGACTGCGGCAAACCAGCGCACAGCAGAAGGTTCTTGATTGTCACCCCTGCTATTTCTCGCTGTGCCTGCTGGTTTTCCTTTGACTGCCACGGAAAGTCAGAGACATGTCTGACTTTGCCCTGTACCTTTCAATGAGGGGCAGAGGAGATGGTGAGCAGGGATGCCCAGGGACCTCCAGTGGCCAGAGACAGTCTTGTCCCAAGATAAACGCTAAGAGTGAAACAGTGATGAAATTTCCGTTGGATAACGCACTCCTTGAAGGCTGGTATAAATTTTGTGCTAGCATACGTTCTCTGGGGCTGGAAATATGGATGGTTTCTTTCAGGACACAGCATGTGCTGGCCCTTCCCTGGAAGAACCTGCTGACTAGAAGCAGGTGAGGCAGGGGCAGAGCGTAGATGATGAAGTAAGGCTGCTTCGAAGACAGCCTGCACTCGCAGAATTCCAGAGGGAGACCGTATTCAGAGGGAAGGTGGTCAGGAGAAAGGTTGCCTCGGGACGTTTCATAAAATGAAAGGGAGTCCCCTGACCCCACCCCCATCCCTACCCCCTGCAGTCTGAACTTTGAACAGATGCAGATCCCATCAGGACTACAATCTCTCTGAGAACTAAGGAAGATCATGGGAAGTTCTAGCTTTGCTTATTCTTGAATTCTAGATTTATTCTACCTTGAAATAGATTTTCCTGGGTCTGCTGCCCCTGACAGCCCACAATAACATCCTCCTAGCTAAGAGCTCGGCAGCAGGTTTCTGCCCTACACTTGGCCCTCTGCTGCCCTCTGCTGGAATATTGCCATCAGCACCACTATAGTTCATCAACACTTGAACCATTTCTTCTTTTTGTTCTGTTAACAGATAAAACAACAAGTGAGTTACAGATGAGTACTCTATTAAGACAGATTGCTAAAAAGCAACTCATAGGGGTGAGTGTTGTGACTCAGCAGGTTAAGTCGCTACCTATGATGTCAGCATGCCATATGGATGCTGGTTGGTGTCCTGGCTGCTCCACTTCTGACCAAGCTCTCTGCTAATTGCCTGGGAAAGCAGTGGAAGATGGCCTAAGTATTTTGAGCCCCTGCCATCCATGTCAGAGACCAGGGTGGAGTTTCTGTCTCCTGGCTTCTGCCAGGGAAGGCCCTGGCTATTTGGAAAGTGAACCAGCAGATGGAAGATCCTTCTCTCTCTCTGTGTCTCTGTCTCACTCTGTAACTCTGCCTTTCAAATAAATAACAAAAAAAATAAAATCTTTAAGGCAAAAAGCAATGGACAGAGACAATTGATTTTTAATCTAATTAACAATCAACAAAGAAAATATAATGATTTCTTGTACTAAAAGAAGTGCTTGTTGATGCTACATTGTGCGAGCTGTTGTGCTGACATTTAGAGGGACATGTGAAATGAGTTATACACTACAGCAAGCTTAACATCATATAACACAGGAGAAGGAATGTACTTTTTTTTTTTTTGACAGACAGAGTGGACAGTGAGAGAGAGAGAGACAGAGAGAAAGGTCTTCCTTTGCTGTTGGTTCACCCTCCAATGGCCGCCGCGGCCGGCGCACTGCGCTGATCCGAAGGCAGGAGCCAGGTGCTTCTCCTGGTCTCCCATGGGGTGCAGGGCCCAAGCACTTGGGCCATCCTCCACTGCACTCCCTGGCCACAGCAGAGAGCTGGCCTGGAAGAGGGGCAACCGGGACAGAATCCGGCGCCCCGACCGGGACTAGAACCCAGCACCCCGACCGGGACTAGAACCCGGTGTGCCGGCACCGCTAGGCGGAGGATTAGCCTATTAAGCCGCGGCGCCGGCCTGAATGTACTTATAAAATGAGATAGATCAAGATAAATCCCACGAGAGCAACAGATAGCAATGGAGTTCAGAGGAGGGGGAGCTCAGATTCAGTTGCAATTGGCAAGTCACAGAAAATGCAGCTAGGCCAAGATGAGGTGTGAACATTCTAGTGAGGAAATAAAACAGGGACAAGGCCTCAGGGGGAAGGAAGGACAGTGTAGATGTGTGTGCATGGAAATACACACCTAAGTATGCACGGGAGTGTCAAAAGACTTGTGGAAAATGGAATTAAAAGGTATTTATTTTAATGCAAAAACTTTGAAGTCCATGTGTAGTTAATTTCCCTTGAGCTTTTTGGAGTACAAAGAACTATTTATGTCTGTACCTCTGTGTTTAAGAACATTATGCAATGGGTGAGATACAGCTTTGGAAGCACATATTCTATATCAGAATGCCCGGGTTTGCATCCCAGCTCCACTGCTGATTCTAACTTCCTGCTAAGGACTAATGATGGCTCAAGTGTTTGAGTCCCTGCCACCAATTTGGGAGACCAAGATTAAGTTTACAAGCTTCTGGCCCAGTGCCAGCTGTTGTGGGCATTTGGGGGGAGGGTAAACCAGGGAGATGGGATATCTCTGTTTCTCTTTGTCTTTCTGCTTTTCAAATAAATAAAAAATTTAAAAAGCAGTAAATAAGAGAGTATTATCAGATTTCCTTGGATTCTTTAGAGTCTAATTCCAACCTATTGCATGTTTTACATGGGATTGGAACAATAAAGACTGGGCAATGAAATAATATTTTGATGTGGGAATAACCCCACATACATACTTTTTAAATACTCTTTTTACTATAAAATAGTAATGAAATAAAATCAGCTTTAGAACACTACACAGAGGCTTAACTTCATGAATGGTGACAGGTGTGCAGTCACGACTCTCTCCCTCCCCCTTAGCTAACCACTATTCTGACTGTTACAGCAATTACTCCCTTGCCTTTCCTCACTTTTTTCTAGTTTATCATCCAAATGTGTAGCCCTAGACACCACAGTTTAGTATTGTTCCTCTTTTTGAAAATTAACTGACGCATTCTCAAGTCACCCTTAATCTACAGATTCCCCCTCAGTCCTTTTCTTTAAAATGAATCAGTTGAAGAACCGCAGTTTCATGATCTGTGGTCAGGATTTTGTGACTGCACGCGTGTGGTCACTTCCTATGTTCCTCTGACGTTTGTGCTCCCTGAAGATTGGCAGCTGGATCGAGAGACTGGCTACACTCAGGCTTGAGCTGTTTGGTTTGGTAAGACACTAGATGGTGAGGCTTCTTTCTTCTTAGTGCCTCTGGGTCTCGTGTGTGTGCGAGATGTTAGCAGCCTTTGATTCACAATATCTGGATCCACTGACTCAGTGGTCATTGCAAAGTGGTGACATTCTGAAACAACAGTCTCTCCTTTTGGTTTCCTGTGTAGTTAGAATGCATCTATAGCCTAATGCTTTCTCATGGCAGTGGTTGTTCAGAGAAAGGTAATTAAAAGCATCTTATGTAGTCCTGAGATATTTACACCTTCCTATACCTGATTCCTTAGCACCCAGCTCTCAGGGCCTTGAAGAGCTCAAGTGGTCCCAGAACTTGTTCTGTCACTGACTATGTATGAACGTAGAATTAAGGAACACCTGTCTCCCTCTCTCTCCCAGTGACCCACTCTCAATGGGGTGGTGGGATAGCTGTTCTGACCATATGGCAGAATAGTTGCTGTAAATGATCTTCCAATTCAATAAACAAATAAGCAGCTTTAAAAACATATTTCTGAACCTCCCAAATATAAATTTTCAGAAGGGAAAAAGTGAACGAAAAGTGGGACTCGAGAAGTATCATAGAGGTTTCTGCTGAAGACCGGAGACTTTGAGCTTCCTCATTTTATTTTATTTATTTGTTTTTTGACAGGCAGAGTGGACAGTGAGAGAGAGAGACAGAGAGAAAGGTCTTCCTTTTGCCGTTGGTTCACCCTCCAACGGCTGCCGCGCTGCGGCCAGTGTATCGCACTGATCCCAAGCCAGAAGCCAGGTGCTTCTCCTGGTCTCCCATGTGGGTGCAGGGCTCAAGCACTTGGGCCATCCTCCATTGCACTCCCGGGCCATAGCAGAAAGCTGGCCTGGAAGAGGGGCAACCGGGACAGAATCTGGTCCCCCGACCGGGACTAGAACCCGGTGAGCCGGTGCCGCAGGCAGAGGATTAGTCTATTGAGCCGCAGCGCCAGCTGAGCTTCCTCATTGATAGCTGTGGGCGTGGGGAGGCACAGGAAGGAGAATGGAAGAGGAAGGCTGGTTGGGAGACCATCTTGCATAAGGATGAAGAGCCAGCAGACTACAATCCCATGGTAGAAGACAGCAGAAACAAGCCTGGTTTGCAGAACAGGATAGTAAGGAGACTTGTCTGTTTCCACTCTGACATCAGACAGGCGGGAATATAAACATCTCCCAATTTGTAATTTGTAATGACAAGCTGACTGCTTAGAGTTACATTCCAAAATTATGTAACCTATGTATTTAAAAAACTCCTCAGACAGATAATTAAATTTTGAATGTTTCTGATTGATAGTGCCCCCAGGGATATGGCAGAAGAAAACAGAAAGCTCTTTTGCAGGAATTCAGGCTTAAGAACAGCTTCAGAAATGTCCTCCAGGGAATTTCTTTATCTACAAATGAGCATTTCAAGGTCAAAAAATTATAAAAGAGAAATGAGACATATGATTAAATGCCATTTTGATTTCAGAAACAGGTTGTATAGACTTTGGATAGTAGAATCATCAGATGCAATGTATAAAATAGTCATATAATCTAATGTGCTTCAATCAATAAAATAAGCATGAGAATTGATTAGTAAAAAGGCTATAAGGAATGACCAAGCAAATCTGAACAAGAAACAGATTTGTAGCAACAAAAATGTAATAATTGAAAATAAAAATGCCAGTGATAGATTAAATGTCAGATTTTAGATGAAGCTGAAGAGAGAACTAGCAAACTGGAAAATAAATTATCCATAATGAGGATCAGAGAGATAAAGACACAAGAAAGGAAAGAGGTGACAAGACCCTGGAGGAAAGGGAAGAGTCTAGCAAATGACCAACCAGAGTTCCAGAAAGACACAGTGTCAGTGAGGTAACTTTCAGAGAAACAGTGACTGAGAATTTACTAAATTTGATGAAGCAACCAATCATGAAATTCAAGAAGTTCAAGTATTCCAAGTAGCTCAGATGACAAGAAACCTACCAAGACACAGAATAAGCAAACTATATAACACTAACAATAGAAGAGATCTAAAACCAGCCACAGTACAAAGGAACAGCAAATAGAGAAGGTTGATTCTGAAGGGCAGATATAGAATATGGAAGACAGTTGTAAAAAAGTTGTAATTTGCTAGTAGAAAATAACTTTCACCAATCTGGAATTCTGTACTCACAAAATATTTCTCACATATTAAAACAAAATAAAGACATTTTCAGAGAAATAATATTTGATGGTTTACCAGATCTTTACTGGAAGAAAATTCAAGGTTAAGCATTGGGAAGAGAGAGAAGTTTCCAGAGGCAAAAAAGAACAGTGGTCGAAGATATTGGTTGAACATATTGTATGGGTATATACTCATAAAAACAACTGTTGACCCTTTAAAATAATGATATTGGCAGCCCAGCCTAGCCCCGTTCAGGTGCCAACAGAGCCCAGCACCTCTGCCATGTCTTTCCAGGCCAGTGTGAGCACCCCTGCAGCACGTGGTGGAGCAGCTCAAGCTCCAGGCTGGCATGGAGAGGATCAAGGTCTCCCGGGTGGTGCTAAGCTTCAGAAGTACTGCATGCAGAATGCTTGCAAGGATGCCCTGCTGGTGGGTGTGCCAGCAGGAAGCAACCCTGCCAGGATCCCCACTACTGTGCTTTACTCTGAAGATTGTAGGGAGGAAATTCACTGAGCAATGCCTTCGAGCACAAAGTGATGGATGCCTGCCTCTAAGTCGTCTCTAGAAAACACTTTTCTGTAGCCAAATGACTTGTAGACATTTGAGACCTTCCCTGTGGACTGGTCCCATAGTTCTATAGAAAGTAGTGAGTTTCCACTTAAATAAACTGAGTGAAGTTTTAAATTTTAATGACCTGATTGTTGTGGTGAAGTCCTTTATATTAAGACAAACAGAACCCTTACAGCCAAATACACCAAGCCACACCTCTTCCGTGAGTGAATGACTGGTGTTTCTAAACATGGACTATGTTGTATGTATTAGATATTTACATTTTAGGAAGAAAAATATTTTTGTTTGTTAAAAAAATTGAGTATTTGTAAGATTTTATACCATAATAAAATTCTTCTCTCATGAATTTACAATCACTAAGTTAAGAAAGTATAAAATTAGGGGGCAGAGTAGGCTTTACTAATCAAATGATGTCTTGATTTTTCTGCATGAGAAGATTGTTTCACTTTTGATACTAAACATGGGAGATGTTTCATAGCAAACTTGTCTAGAAAGATTAATGTTATGTTGGGTGTTAGGTTGCCCCATTCTGTGTATACAATAGATTTGATACTTGTCTACTTAAGTTCACTTACTTTATAGTTGCTGCTGTACTTTAAAAAAATGCCTTTAAAATGCCATTGCAAATGATTAAAAAACAAAGTAATGTGAAAATATTATAACCTAAAATAATTCTTCATGTAAAAAATGTTCTACTTTGATGATATGCCTTTGAGTTAATGTGGGACACTTTTAGAATACTTTGTGTTTTAATGTTTGAAGAGGTTGGAAATAAAAAATTCTGCTTAGTCAAAAAAATAATGATACTTGTAAGTCCAAATTTGTGGAAGTGAACCAAAATAGAAATACTGAACCTAAATAGCATATAAGTTATCAGTATGTGATTGACATTAAAACAGTCTATTCTTCTTGTATTATTTGGGAAGAAGGTAAGGATGTTAATTAGCTTTGGTCTTTCTAAAAATATGTATCTTAATTATCTGCAGGTAATCCTTAAAACAAGAAGGGGAGAAGAGGAAAGGGCAAAACAGTAGATCAGTAAAACTCTGTAATCAGTATTTCTACAATCAGGATCGGTGAAGAAGGAAAATAAGATAATAGAAACAAATCCTTGAACCCAATAAAAGTAAATGGACTATAATCCAGTTATAAGATAAAAAAGTTAGACGGGAGTGAAAATAAATAAAATTATGGCTGTTAAATTAAGCATTAGAATAAAAATGGAAAGTCAAAAGGTAGAAATGTTGGTGATTAAGGATTTTCTTCATGAGGAAGTTATTATAATTATACATTTGTATGTACCTAACAACACAGCATCACAATAGTGAAAGGAAATGACAATTCTACCAGGAGAAAGTAACAAATTCATCGTTATAACATACGATCTTCACATATCAATCTCAGGATATTTTGATTCAATTAGGTAAAGAATCAGTGGGATAGAAGAGGTTTGAACAGCACATTATATAAAGAACAAATAAGAACAACTGGAGTATGTACATCTTCTTAAAGAACACAGAGAATATTAGTAAAATTGCCCAAATGGCAGATGACAAATCTAGCCTTCACAAATTTTGGAAGATGTGGTATCATATAGAACATATTTTCTGATAACAATCTAATTGTGATATATAAAGAAGTAAAACTTTAAAAATCTGCATCATTTAACATTTAGAAAAAATAAATCACTCTACTTACTTTAAGCAGAAAGAGACTTAATCCTGAGACTTAGGTGATTACAATATTGTTGGAAGGAATGGATAACTGAACTGTAGGTGGGGCTTCTAGAACAAAATTTCTGAGGGATCTTCCTTGGCTTCTGCCATGGGCAGAGTGGGAAGTAGGGGCTGGGAAGGAGGAGCCTGTGGCAACGTGGGGGTGGCACTGGAAACTGCACTTGAAGAGTAGACCTCCAGGCTGTAATCCAGTGTCTCAGTCTATTTGGACTGCTGCCACAAAGTACCTTGGATTGGATAATGTGTAAACATAGAAATGTGTTGCTCATAGCTTGGGGGCTGGAAAGCCCGAAATCAAGAAAGCAGCAATTTAGTGCCTGGTGAGGGCCCATTCCTCATACACAGCATCTTACAGCTGTGTCCTCACAGGGTGGAAGGGGTGGGTAAGCCCTGTCAGGCCTTTTTAAAAATAAACATTAAAAATTTATATAAAGGGAACATATCTGACGTATTTCATATATATGGTTTTAAGAACACAATGATACTTCCCTCATCCTCCTTCCCAGCCTCACTCCTCCTTCCTTTCTTATTTTCTTTTAATTTTTGCAATGACATATTTCACTGTACTTTATAATCATAAGCTTAAGCCTCCACTAAATAAAAAATTCAACAAGAGTAAGTAGAAAAGCCATTGTTCCTTAAGCCTCCACTAAATAAAAAATTCAACAAGAGTAAGTATAAAAACCATTGTTCCTTAGGAGTATAGACAAGGGCTATAAATAATAATCAAATCTCAAAATGTCCTTCTCACTCATATACATTACATTTTTTGTATTCTGTATATTTGTTACCACAGATCAGGGAAAACATATTTTTGTCTTTTTGGGACTGGCTTATTTCACTAAGCATAATGGTCTTCAGTTGTACCCATTTTGTTGTGAAAGATAGGATTTCTTTTTTGTTTATGGCTGAGTAGTATTCCATCATGTGTATATACTACTTTATTTATCTAGTCATCAGTTGATGGATATCTGGATTGATTCCATATCTTAGCTATTGTGAGTTGAGCCACTATAAACATAGGGGTACAGATGACTCTTTTATATGCTTATTTAATTTCCTTCGGGTAAATTCTCAGGAATAGAATGGCTTGGTCATATGGTAGATCTATTTTCAGGTTTCTGAGAAATCACCATATTGTCTTCCATAATGGTTGTATTAGTTTACACCAACAGTGTATTAGGGAACCTTTTCCCATGTCCTCACCAACATTTGTTATTATTTTTTTGATTTTTGGGTGACAGTCATACTAACTGGGGTGTGGTGAAACCTCATTATAGTTTTGATTTGCATTTCCCTGATGGCTGATGATCTTGAGCATCTTTCATGTGCCTGCTGCTATTTGCATTTCAACCTTTGAAAAACACCTGTTTGTATCCTTAGCCCATGTCTTTACTGGACTGCTTATTTTGTTCTTGTTGAGTTTCTTGATCTCCTTATATAATCTGGACATTAATCCTTATCACATGTATATATAGTTTGCAAATATTTTCTCCCATTCTGTCATTGCCTCTTTGTTGAGTGTTCCCTTTGTTGTGCAGATGCTTGATGTAATCCCATTTGTTTATTTTTTCCATTATTGCCTGTGCTTCTGGAGTCTTTTCCAAGAAGTTGCTGCCTTGCAGTGTTTCCCTATGTTTTCCTCTAGTAATTTGAAGGTTTCAGGTCTTAGGTTTAGATCATTTTTTTAAAAAAAGATTTATTTATTTATTTGAAAGTCAGAGTTACACAGAGAGAGGAGAGGCAGAGAGAGAGAGAGAGAGAGAGAGAGAGAGAGAGAGGTCTTCCATCCGATGGTTCACTCTCCAGATGGCTGCAACGGCTGGAGCTGCACTGATCCAAAGCCAGGAGCCAGGAGCTTCTTCTGGGTCTCCCATGTGGGTGCAGGGGTCCAAGGACTTGGGTCATCTTCTACTGCTTTCCCAGGCCATTGCAGACAGCTGGACAGGAAGTGGAGCATTCGGGTCTTGAACCGGCGCCCATATGGGATGCTGGAGCTTCAGGCCAGGGCGTTAATCCACTGAGCCACAGCACCAGCCCCAGGTGTAGATCCCTAATCCATTGTGAGTTGATTTTTGGTAGGGTGTAAGGTAGGGTCTTGTTTCATACTTGTGCATGCAGAGATCTAATTTCCCCAGCACCATTTGTTGAAGAGACTGTCCTTTCTCCAGGGAGTGATTTTAGCTCATTTATCAAGGATTAGTTGGTTGTTGATGTGTAGATTGATTTCTGCGGTGTGTAATCTGTTCCTTTTGTTTGCATGTTTTTCCTTGTGTCAGTACCAGGCTGTTTTGATTGTAAATGTAATATGTCTTAAATCTGATATTCTGAAGTGTCCTGCTTTATTAAATTTGCTTTAGCTATTCAGGTTCTCTTGTGATTACATATAAATTGTAGGGGGCATTTTTTCTGTATCTCAGAATGGCTTTGGTGTTTTGATTGGGATCACATTAAATCCGTAAATTGCCCTGGGTAGATGATATTTTTTTTTTAACTTTTATTTAATGAATATAAATTTCCAAAGTACAACTTATGGATTACAATGGCTTCCCCCCAATACCGTCCCTCCCACCCGCAACCCTCCCCTTTCCCACTCCCTCTCCCCTTCCATTCACATCAAGATTCATTTTCGATTCTCTTAATATACAGAAGATCAGCTTAGTATACATTAAGTAAAGATTTCAACAGTTTGCTCCCACACAGAAACATAAAGTGAAAAATAATAGATGATTTTTTAAATGATGATGAAATCAGATCAGACTTATTGTCATGTTTAATCCCAGTGAGAGTCAAGTTGGGAATTGATAATTTCTTCTTCTTCTTCTTCTTCTTTTTTTTTTTTTTTTACAGAAGATCAGTTTAGTATACATTAAGTAAAGATTTCAACAGTTTGCTCCCACACAGAAACACGAAGTGAAATATACTGTTTGAGTACTTGTTATAGCATTAAATCTCAATGTACAGCACATTAAGGACAGAGATCCTACATGAGGAGTAAGAGCACAGTGACTCCTGTTGTTGACTTTACAAATTGACACTCCTGTCTATGGCATCAGTAATCTCCCTATGCTCCAGTCATGAGTTTCCAAGGCTATGGAAGCCCTCTGAGTTCTCCGCTGGGTCGATGATATTAATTCTTCAAATTTATGAACATGTAAAATTTTCCCTTTTTTGTGTCTTTATCTATTAATGTTTTGTAATTTTCATTGTAGAGATCTTTCATGTCCTTGGTTAAATTTAATCCAAGGTATTTAACTTTTTTAGTAGCTATAGTGAATGGTTACTGATCTTACAAATTCTCAGTCATAGAATTAAAAAAAAATGTATTTGAAAGACAGAGTTATAGAGAGAGAGAGGGGTAAATACACAAAGAGAATTCTTCCATCTCCTGGTTCACTCCTCTAATGGCCACAACAACCAGGGCTAGGCCAGGCTGAAACCAGGAGCCTGGGACTCCATCTGGGTCTCCCACCTGGGTGCAGAGGCCCAAGGACTTGGCCCATATTCTGCTACTTTCCTAGGCATGTTATTAGGGAGCTGGATCAGAAGTAGGGAGCAGCCAGGACTTGAAACAGAGCCCATAAGTGATTCTGACATTGCAGGAGGTGGCTTAACCCACTGTGCTACCATGCCAGGCCCAGCCATGACATTATTTATGCATACAAATGCTATTGATTTTTGTGTATTGATTTTATATCCTGTAGCTTCGCCAAACATTTCTATGAGTTTCAATAATCTCTTTCTCTCTTTTTAAGATGTATTTATTAATTTGAAAGGAAGAGTTACAGATGCAGAGGGAGAGAGAGGTCTTCTATCTACTGGTTCACTTCCCTGGCTGATCTGAAGCCAGGAGCCTGGAGCTTGTTCCAGGTCTCCCATGTGGGTGAAGGGACCCAAGGACTTGGTCCACCTTCTACTGCTTTCCCAGGCCATAGCAAAGAGCTGGATCAGAAGTGGAGCAGCTGGGACTTGAACTGGCACCCATATGGGGTGCTAGCACCATAGGTGGCAGCTTTACCCTCTATGCCGCAGTGTTGGCCTCTCCAATAATCTCTTGGAGTATTTTAGTTCCCTTATGTAAAGGATCACTTCATCTGCAAATAGGGGCAGTTTGACTTCCTCCTTTCCCATTTGTATCTTATTGATTTCTTTCTCTTGTTTAATGGCTCTGGCTAAAACTTCTAGAACTGTATTGAATAGTAATAGTGACAGTAGGCATCCTTATCTGATTCTAGATCTTAGTGGAAATGCTTCCAGCTTTTCATTATTCAATGTGATGCTGGCTGTGAGTGTGTCATATAGTGCCTTGATTGTGTTGAGGTATGTTCCTTCTATATCCAATTTGCTTAAGATTTTTATCATGAAAGAATGTTGTATTTTATCAAATGTTTCCTCTGCATTTATTGAGATAATCACATGGTTTTTATTCTTCTATTTGTTAATGTGATGCCTCATGTTTATTGATTTGTGTATATTGAACCATCCTTATTATACCAGGGATATATCCCACTAGTGAATGATCTTTTTAATGTGTTGTTGGATTCGACCAACTAGTATTCTGTTTAGGATTTTTCATCTAGGTTCATCAGGGATATTGGTTTATAATTCTCTTTGTTGTATCTTTTTTTTTATTTTGGAATTAAGATAATGCTGGTCTCGTAGAAGGAGTTTGGGAGGATTCCCTCCCTTTCAACTGCTTTGAATAGTTTAAGAAGAATTGGGACTAGTTCTTCTTTTGTTTTAAAGATTTATTTATTTATTTGAAAGTCAGAGTTACACAGAGAGAGGAGAGGCAGAGAGAGAGAGAGAGAGAGAGAGAGAGAGAGAGAGAGAGGTCTTCTATCCGATGGTTCACTCTCCAGATGGCTGCAACGGCTGGAGCTGCGCCGATCCGAAGCCCGGAGCCAGGAGCCAGGAGCCAGGTGCCAGGAGCCAGGAGCCAGGAGCCAGGAGCTTCTTCTGGGTCTCCCATGTGGGTGCAGGGGTCCAAGGACTTGGGCCACCTTCTACTGCTTTCCCAGGCCATAGCTTAGAGCTGGATCAGAAGTGGAGCATCTGGGTCTCGAACCGGCGCCCATATGGGATGCTGGCACTTCAGGCCAGGGCATTAACCCGCTGCGCCACAGTGTTGGCCCCAGGGATTAGTTCTTTACAAGTTTGGTAAAATTCATAAGTGAAGTCATCTGGTCCTGGGCTTTTCTTTATTGGGAGGGTCTTTATTACTGATTCAATCTCTTTCTTGATTGTTGATCTACTTAGGTTTTCTATGTCTTCATGACATTTTGGTAAATTGTGTGTGTCCAGGAATCTATCCATTTCTTCCAGATTTTCCAGTTTGCTGACATACAGCTGTTTGTAGTAATTCCTGATGATTCTTGTTATTTCTGTGGTATTCATTCTAGCATATCCTTTTTCATCTCTGATTTTATTAATTTGGGTTTCCTCCTCTGCCCCTTTTTGGGTTAGTAGGGTCAGTGATTTATCAGTTTTATTTATTTTTTCAAATAACAAGCTCTTTGTTTCACTGATTTTTTTTTGGTTTCTGTTTTGTTTATTTCTTTTCTAATTTTAATAATTTCTTTTACTAATTGGGGGTTTAGCTTACTCTTTATCTAGGTCCTTTATAATAATTTATATTTTATTATTTATATATAAATTTATATTATATTATTTATATACTCTACAAATACATCTCTATATATTATTATAAAATTATAAAATATATTATTATATTATATATCTATAATAATTATAGATAATTTATTTGATCCCTTTCCAAATTCTTGATTTAGGTACCAGTTGCTATAAACTTCCCTCTTAACACTGTTTTTGCTGTATCCCATAAGTTTTGTTACGTTGTATTGTCTTCCTTATTAATTTCTAGGAATTTTTGATTTCTCTTTTGATTTCTTCTATGACTCACTGTTCATTCAGGAACACGTTGTTCAGTCTCTGTGTGTTTGCATATTTTCTAGAGTTTTTTAAGTTACTAATTTCCTGCTTCATTCCATGTGGACACAAAAGATATAAGGTATGATTTCAACTTTTTGAATTTATTGAGACTTGCTTTATGGCCTAGCATATGGTCTAGCCTAGAGAAAGTTTAATGCACTGATGAAAAGAATATGTATTCTGCAGTTGTGGGATGAAATACTCTGTAGACATCACTTAGATCCATTTGGTCTAGGTGTAGTTTAGTGCTGTTCTTTGTTGGTTTTAGTCTAGTTGATCTGTCCATTGATGAAAGTGGGGTGTTGAAGTCCTAAATTATTGTATCTGAGACTATGTCTCCTTTTAGATCCACTAATATTTGTTATAAACACCCAGGTATCATAGCATTGGGTGCATATACATTTTCTATAGTCATATCTTCCTGTTGAATTGAGCTGTTATTAGGGTGATTACTACTGCTCATTTTTGCTTTCCGTTAGCATGGAACATGTTTTTCCATCCTTTTACTTTCAGTCTGTTGTATCTTTGTTGGTGAGGTGTGTTTCTTGTAGGCAGCAAATAGATGGGTCTTATTTTTGAACCATTCAGCCAATCTGTATCTTTTAATTGGAAAATTTAGGTCATTTGCATTCAAGGTTATTATTGATTAAGTCACCACCTGGTCCTGCCATTTTTCCTTCCTTTTTTTAAAAAGATCTTTGAAATTTATTTATTTGAAAGGCAGAGTTACACACACACACACACACACACATACACAAAGAGACAGGGTGAGAAATCTTTCATCCACTGGTTCTCTTCCCAACTGGCTGCAATGGCTGGGACTGGGCCAGGCTGAAGCCAGGAGTCTGGAGGAGCTTCCAGGTCTCCCACATAGGTGCAGGGACCCAAACACTTGGGCCATTTTCTGCTACTTTCCCGGGCGCGTTAGCAATGTGCCGGATTGGAAGTGGAGCAGCTGGGACGTGAATTATTGCCCATATGGGATGCTGCACTGTAGGAGTTGGCTTAACGTGCTGTGCCACAGTACGGGTCCCAATACTGCCATTTTCCCATAAATATTCCTATTGTTTACTTTGGATTTTCTTTGTACTTTTACCAGGAGATTTTCTGCCTTCACATTCTTTCATGATGCTATCTTTCTCTATTTCTGTGTGTAGCACATCCTTAAGTATCATTTGTAAGGCTGGATGAGTGGTGACAAATTCATTTTCTGTTCCGGAAAGCCCTTATTTCACCCTCATTTATAAATGAGAGATTTGCTGTGCACAGTATTCTGGGTTGACTGTTTTGTGTTTTAGCACATGGACTGTGTCTCTGCATTCTCATCTAGCCTGTAGGATTCAGCAGGCCTTTTTGTAAAGGCACTTGTCCTGTTCATGAGGGTTCTGCCCTCATGACATAATCACCTCCCAAAAGCTCTATCTCTTATAACTATTGCATGGAGGATTAAGTTTCATCCTATGAATGGAGGGCAGGTCCTACACATTCAGACCATGGCCACTGCTGCTGTCACAGCTGTCTTCCCATACTCACCAAGCCAGTGACTGGACATAAGAGGTTCGGGCTCAATGGTACTACTATGAAAACTGTCAGAGAGGACTAAGCATTCCATGGTCTGCTTGTCATCAGGGAGGTGATGTTCATGGCTGTTTCTCCTTTCAAATCTTAAATAGGTGGATCTGATGGAAGAAACTAATTCATGTTCAGTACTGTAGCTCCAAGGGAATCTGGGGTATGGAGTTTTTAGTTTTCCAGGCTTTGCAGTATTTCTGCAGCACACAGAGAGATTTGGCACGGATAGTTAATGCCAGTTTACCCAGTCTACAACAATTCATGGGTCAAAGAAAAAAATCCTTATGTAAATTTTAAAATTTTAGAACAATAAAACAGTACATGTCAACATATGTGAGGTACAGCTAAAATGATACTCGAAATTGATGGCTTAACTATCTGTAACATAAAAGAAAGGATCAACATTATTGAGCAGGATTCCAACTTCAAAAATTTAAAAACAAACATAGCATATCACACCCAAAGAAAAAGAGCAGGTTAGATATAATATGAGCAGTATTGACATAAGAAATAAAGATACAACATAGATGATAAACAACCCCAGAGAAGAGCAGCAAAATAGACTTCAGGAAGTTATCCCAAAGAAAAAGATACATATAATATTTTTTAAAAGAATTATTTTATTTATTTGAAATATAGGGTTACAGAGAGAAGTAGAGCCAGAGAGAGAGAAGTCTTCCATTTCATTGGTTCACTCCACAAATGACCGCAATGGCCAGAGATGAGCTGACCCGAAGCCAGGAGCCAGGAGCCCCCTCTGGGTCTCCCACGTGGGTTCAGGGGCCCAAGGAGTTGGGTCATCTTCTACTGCTTTCCCAGGCCATAGCAGAGAGCTGAATCGGAAGAGGAGCATCTGGGACTTGAACCAGTGCCCATATGGGATGATGGCAGTGCAGGCTGGGGCTTTAACCCACTGCTCCACGGCACTGGCCCCAAGATAAATATAATATTAATAAAAATGAAAAAGGAAATAGTAGTACAGGTGCTGCCCACATTATGATAAAAAAAGGGAGATTATGAACAACATTTTGCCAACCCAAAGTCTTAAATTGAAGGATTACATTGATTAAATGATAGCATTCTTAGAAATATAGCTTACTTAGATTGACTCAGGATAAATAGAAAAAATAAATTGTGTCAGTTGTTAATATCTATTAAAGAAAACACTAAATTCAGAAAGGTTTTAAGGTG
This sequence comes from Oryctolagus cuniculus, assembly GCF_964237555.1. Lineage (NCBI taxonomy): Eukaryota > Metazoa > Chordata > Mammalia > Lagomorpha > Leporidae > Oryctolagus > Oryctolagus cuniculus. Next base: position 138,171,286 of record NC_091434.1, on the reverse strand, counting down.
ATTTCCTCTAAGCTTCCAGTAGAACTCATTTCAAGAAGAGCTGGATTTTTTTTTTTTTTTTTTTTTGGACAGGCAGAGTTAGACAGTGAGAGAGAGAGAGAGAGAGAGAAAGGTATTCCTTTTTTTTCTGTTGGTTCACCCCCCAAAATGGCCGCTATGGCCAGTGTGCTGCACCTGACGTGCTGCGCCGATCTGAAGCCAGGAGCCAGGTGCTTTTCCTGGTCTCCCATGCAGGTGCAGGGCCCAAGGACCTGGGTCATCCTCCACTGCCTTCCTGGGCCGCAGCAGAGAGCTGGACTGGAAGAGGAGCAAGCGGGACAGAGTCCGGCACCCCAACCGGGACTAGAACCTGGGGTGCTGGCGCCGCAGGTGGAAGATTAGCCTAGTGAGCCACGGCGCCAGCCAAGAGCTGGATTTTTAATAGAACTCTTCATATTTTTAAATGTTGGCAACTATTTAAGCATTTTTGCCAATGTAGGCAAAACACAGTATGGCTGTAGGCTGGTTTTGGCCCACAGTCTGCCAGTTGCAACCCTGTTCTAACTTCATAGAAGAGCCCCAGTCCAAGTCATAGTGCAATGAAATTGAATGATGTGGGTCTATATGAAAAAAAAAAAGGCTGCTGTTGGAATTGAGACACTGACATGCGTTTTCGGAAGTGGTTGTGGAAGTTGTCTCTGAACACTAACAATCACAGCTGATGGCACAATTCCTCATAAGACTGGGGTGCAGCCCTGCTTGGAGGCAGGATGGACCAGATGAGCTTTCCAGGTTGTCTTCTAGACTGTTCTAGTCACCCTGGAAAGTACAGTTTTCTTAGTGTTTCCCTCTTGTGTTACATCTCACCCAGTAATAAACATAGTGACTTGATGCTTCCTTTAGATACTCTGGCATTGGAGAAAAAAAGCATGATGCTATCTAAGCCCCATTTTGGGCCCAGTATTTTCCACGTATCCAATTATCTGCACATCTTCTTTAAGAGAGGTAATAGTGCACAATGCTTCATTGCATAGACTTTGGAGCCAGCCTGTCTCAATTCAAACCACTGTATAGCTATTGACCTCAACGTAGCTTTGTCTTCAGTAGTGAAATGGGGATAAGACAGAGACAATCCCTGTTCTAAGGGCATTCGCAGTCTACTTATGGAAAATATACAAGTGAGAAATTGAAAAGACATGTACTGTATAAAGGTTAACAGATTCTATTTCTTTATCCTTGAATTTGGGCTTGGTCTTGTGACTTTCTTTGGCTGAAAGAATGAGGCACAAGCTTGGTATTGAAGTTCAGAGTCTGGCCCTAAGGGTATTATTCATGCTTTTTTTTTTTTTTTTCAATTCTGTTCTTACCATGGCTAGGTTGTTAATCTCAGGGTGTTTAAAAGATGGGTGGAGCTGAGCTACATGGAGCCCAGATTACTTAGTCCTTAGTGGGATACTGATGTGTGAGGGAGTCCAGCTGAGACGAGCAGAACTGCCACAGCCAGCCTAGCCTAGATTGGCCAGTTCCCCAGCTGATCGGCAGATGGGTGGGAATGAACAGTTGGATTTTGTTTAAGCCACCAGGTTCTGGGTGACTGACACCACACCTGGTATTTATCAAGGTCTCTTCTGTGTCCTTTGTGCCTACAACTCAGATTCTCATAGCAGTCTTGGGGTAGTTGCAGGACAGGCTTGTTTAATGAAAGTATAATGGAGATAGTGCAATAAGAGTATTTTTAGAAGTCTTAACTTTGGGTACAAAATTTGAAATAATGCACATTTCTACCTCTCACCCTTCCTCTGCCCCACCAAAATTTTAAGAATAAGACTATGTGACTGGTTGAATCCATTGCCAATAGTGCCAGATGGGCCACAGAAATGCCCACTATTCTTTGTCTAGGTTGGCTTAAATGATTGCGTTTTGCATAATATGAAGTTTGTGTTGAATCCTTCATATAAATGTAACTACCTTGGACTATCAGTATGACCTCCAGTCGACATATGAGGAAGATGGGAGGTCAGAGGTTAAGGCCATACGAGTGAGCAGCTACTACCTTCCAGTAGGATGGGCGATGCAGGACACGATAGGAATGTTAATGCCCACCCTGATTTTTCTTCACTGTGGACTACCTTTCAGGAATATGGTCTTCACAGGTGATTCCAGGGAGTTCTGTGTTCGCAGTGAGAGTCGGCCCGGGCTCTCTTCACCTGTGTCCTTTGCTTTTGGTCCTCACAGGATTGAATTCTTAGTGGTTTAGGACCTTGATTCTGCATATTCTCTGTGGCCCTTGATATTCACAGCACTGTTTTTTAAAAAGCATTTTTAAAATTTTTATTTGAAAGAGAGACAGAGACCTTCCATTTGCTGGTTTACTTGCCAAATGGCTACAACAGCCAGGATTGGGCCAGGCCAAAAGCCAGGAACCTGAACTCCATCTGGCTCTCCCACGTGGTGGCAGGGACCCATGTACTTGACTCATCACCTGCTGAATCCCATGTTGCTCATTGGCAGGAAGCTGGAGTCGGAAGCGGAGCTGAGACTCCAGCCCAGGTGCTCTGATTCAGGATTCCAAACACTTGCCCCTAGCCCTTCATTTAATGCTCCTACCCTCCATCCATGCCTTTTAAGTGTTTCCTACTCTATCCTCTGCTGCTTTGTGTTAAATGTTGGTGTTTTGTTCCACAGCTCTGCCTTTATCAATTCTTTGCAACAGTGTTCTCACTTCTATCTATTTTTATTCATGCACACTGGGCCTAAACGGGAATTGGGTCAATCCTACTTCCTCAGGAGACTCCCTGAGTGCTGTTGTAAATCCTGGCCCTTTATTGCCCTCTAGTGGCCTGTTGATTTACTGCTCTAGGTGACGTGTTTAACCCACTGTATGCTGGAAGCATTTGTTGGGCTCAGGGGTTTTAAAGAATGTGGTTAATGACTGCATTCTTCTATGACTTGATCCAGCCTCCTTTATAATAACAATTTATGTGTTTGGAAAATGGTTAGACAGTTAAATGAAAATTTGTGGCACATTAACAAAAATTATTTCAGAGAACCCAAAGAAAGGTCTACTTTTAAGTTTTGACCTCCATGTGACCTCCTGTTGTAACAGACTCTTCTCCCATTAGTGGTAATAAAAAGTCAATGAATAAGGCAGTCAACCAAGGTTACCGAATACCTACTGAGTACCTCGCACTCCTATACAATGGAATCTAGGTAGAAGCAAATATCACTCTTAAACAACCAACCCAACAAACATGAGTCATGTGTAGAAGAGCCCTGTTGACCCTTCTAACCACAAGTGAATCTATGCCACTTGTTCTAGTCCTGGCATGGTTAAATGAGATCAGAGAAATCATAGGTACTGGTTTAAATAACACAAGTCACCAAGTTTTCCATAAGTAATGTATAATGAGTAAATTAAATTTTGTACAGCAAGAGTCAAACAAGTGTTGAGGACTGTCTGCTAAGGGTTGTGTAATAGTACATAATTGCAGCTAAAATAAAACCCAAGACAGCTGATGGCAAACAAAGGACTCAGTTTTGCAATCTGGCTTGAAAGGCCCTTCGCTCTAGCTGGGTTAAGATGTATATTTTGCTGTCTTTGAGACCAGCCCTGGACTTAGCATTCTGCAAACATGTGTGATAATTGTATTTTTGCTTTCCTAAATTTCCTTAATGAATATCGTTAGAGCACGTAGCCTCTGATTTCAACCATAATCTTCACAGAGACTGGGTCAATGTTGTGAAGTTACAATTATTGTCACACAGGTGTAACACCAATGGCCAAAGTTGCAGACTTCAGAGAGTTTACATTCTCATAAGCCACCTGCTAACATTCAAATAAATAAACCCAAGGTCAGGCATGGGTCAGTGAATGTCAGGCATGCCCTCAACCAACCCAGGCAAACTAAGTTAAATGTTTGTCTCTCTACTCCATCCTCTAGGTCCTTGGTCTTGCCAGGAGGGTATCCAAAACACTACCCCGCCTGCAGTAGTACTGAACCTGCTGGCACGTCCTACAGGCATCTTAGGACCCTGGCTGGCTTCCCCGGCCCTGGGCCTAGAGTCTCTGGAAAGGTGTTCACAGCTGGTGCTAGTGGGGAGGCTACTTCCTCCAGCCCTGTGCACAGGCGTGCCGCCTACCCCCAGGGCTGAGTGCTTACAGCAGGGCGTTTTCCCTGGAGTGGGGGCAGTAAGAATGCACTTTCTTTGCCTGCCTGGGAGAAGGCGGAAGGGGCGTGGGTCCCAGGATATGCTGGACACACACCCTTCCCTTTCTTCACTCTAAGGTTAACAAGATGGCAGATCCAGGTTCTGTGGGGCCTGAAGGTGACATAATTGTGTGTGTGTGTGTGTGTGTTTAAGGAAAATAACACAAAATCACAAAACTAGGAGTAAAAAATTAGATATAAAAGGGAATGTTTATTTAGAAATAAATGTTCATTTGAGAAAGAAATCATAAAAAATTAAAAATTAAGCTAATAAACACCAGAAATGTTATACAAGTCCAGCAAAATAACATATTTATTAAATGCCACCATACCTCTTCAGTACTTTTTTCCTATATCTTCGGCTAAGCACATATTCACATGTAAAAATTTTGCAATAGCATTTTTTAAAAAAAAGATTTATTTATTTTAAGGCAGAATTACAGAGACACAGAGGGGGAGAGATGGAGAGAGAGGTCTTCCATCTACTGGTCCACTCCCCAAATGGCCACAATGGCTGGGGCTGGGCTGGTCTGAAGCCAGGAGCCTGAACCTTCTTTTGAGTCTCCCATATGGATGCAGGGGCCCAAGCACTTGGGCCATCCTCCACTGATTTTCCCAGGTGCATCAGCAGGGAACTGGATCAAAAATGGAGCAGCCGGGACTTGAACCAACATCTGTAGGGGATGCTGGTGTCTAAGGATATGGCTTTACTCGCTATGTCACAATGCTGGCTCCTGCAGTAGCATTTTTTAAGAGATGATAGACAGATGGGTAAGTACATCTCTCAGCATGGTTTGCTCAAAATTCTTTCTAAAAAATGTTTTTTTATTTGAGAGAGAAGGAGAGGGAGAGAGGGAGAGAGGGAGAGGGGGGAGAGAGAGAGAGAGAGAGAGAGAGAGAGAGAGAGAGAGAGAGAGAGAGAGAAACACATGCTCCTATCCACTGATTAACTTCTCAGGTCTCCTTAATGATGGGGCTGGGTTAGGTCAAAGCCAAGAGCCTGGAATCAGTCTGGGTATCCCATGTGGGTGGCAGGGATTCAACTACTGAACTGCTGAAGCCGTCGCTTCTGCATCAGGGTCTGCATTGGCAGGAAGCTGGAGTCAGGAGCCAGATCCAAGTGAGACGTGGGGTTCTTATATTTTAACCACCAGGGCAGATGCCTGCCCTCAAAATTCCTTTTTTAAAAAATACTTTTAGCTGGCTCCGCGGCTCACTAGGCTAATCCTCTGCCTTGCGGCGCTGGCACACCGGGTTCTAGTCCCGGTCGGGGTGCCGGATTCTGTCCCGGTTGCCCCTCTTCCAGGCCAGCTCTCTGCTATGGCCAGGGAGTGCAGTGGAGGATGGTCCAAGTACTTGGGCCCTGTACCCCATGGGAGACCAGGATAAGTACCTGGCTCCTGCCATTGGATCAGCGCGGTGCGCCGGCGGCGGCAGCCATTGGAGGGTGAACCAGCGGCAAAGGAAGACCTTTCTCTCTGTCTCTCTCTCTCACTGTCCACTCTGCCTGTCAAAAAATAATAAAAAAAATACTTTTGAGAGTTTCAATAAAGTAAATTTCAACTTTGTAATTTATTTTTTATAAATATTTTATTAAAGCTTTATTTATTTTACTTGAAAGTCAGAGTCACACAGAGAGAGGAGAGGCAGAGAGAGAGAGAGAGAGAGAGGTCTTCCATCCGCTGGTTCATTCCACAATTGGCTGCCATGGCCGGAGCTGCGCCAGTCTGAAACCAGGAGCCAGGAGCTTCTTCCCAGCCCCCCAACGCGGGTGCAGGGGCCCAAGGACTTAGGCCATCTTGAACTGCTTTCCCAGGCCATAGCAGAGAGCTGGATCAAAAGTGGAGCAGCCAGGACTCGAACCGGTGCCCATATGGGATGCTGGCGCTGCAGGTGACAGCCCCATCTGCTCTGCCACAGCGCCAGCCCCCATAATTCATTATTGATAGTGTCATTTAGGTGTTTAGCATTGTGCACTTTGGGAAATTCTCTCATGAGTGTCTTCATGCACAAGCTGTGAAAGTTGGAAGAACTCCCCTGACTAGCTTCTGAATGTTTCAGACTTGTCTTCTCCTTTACTACCCACTTGCATCCAGATCTGGGCATGACAAGGCATGCCCATATAGCGAAACAGCCCCTGCCTGGGCCCTCACTTCATAACTCTGGATAAGAAGTTCCAGCGGGTGGTTGGGATATTCCCGGAAGCCATTCTCACACGGGGACAGCTAACAATAGCTTAACTGCATATGGAAGTAACCATAAACCGCATAAGCATATCCTCCTAACTGCAAACCCAGTGTATCTCAACTTCTCTTTACCTGGATTCCCGAAAGCATCCCTGGCAGGAGGAGAAATAGGAAGGGGCGGAAGTCAGAAGGGAAGGGGACAGTGGCCTCAACCGATTACAGCTCAAGCATCACTTTGACAAAGCCAGCTTTGCAAACATAGGGCCAGCGTCTCTCCCAAGGCCTGGTGGGCATCTATGTAGGTGAGCCCTGGCGAGGAGGTTTTATTTGGTTGGTGGTAAATAGTCCTCTGCCCTTTCCTGTTAATGAGGAAAACTTCCTAAAATGTTTTGCTGTTTTTAAACAATCATCATTTCTTTGGCATGGGAAGAATTCCTTCCTTTTTTTGGCTCCACTAACTTGTCAGTTCCAGTGTCGAGCTTCTTCCCCCACCTCTCTACCAACACTGTCCCTGCTAAGGTGGTCAGCAAACTTGGAATCCCAGCAGCTCTTGCCTGGCTTCATATTCCTGTGCCTTCCTCCTGCACGGCATTTGTTGAGTGTGTTCTCTTGGCTTCCATGACGTTCCCCCTGCACCTTACTATGCCCTTACTTCCCCTTTCAAACTGCTCTCTTTTTCATACTTCTTTCCCTTGGTCTGCTTGTAAGTGTGGGTGTTCCTCCAGGTTCCATCGCTTCCCCAGTCTCTGACTATACATGCAGCCCTGGAGTGATGGCTACTACTCCATTGTTGCCAGCTAATAGTCACGTGCTCTGCTTCCAAGTCTAGGTCTACATCCTCGACCTCTGTAACTCTCCATTTGTGTCTGTTTCTTTTGCTAGAGTACACTCAAAGTGATTTTTGAGTTTACCTTTTTATTTATTTAAGGGTTCCTGTTCACTGGTTCATTCTCTGGCTATAGTGGCCCTGGTGCTTCTGAGGACAGCTGGGACCTGGGAACTCCATCCAGGTCTCCCATATGGATGGCAGGAACTGAGTTACATGAGTCATTACTGCTGCCTCCCAGAGTCTGCACTGGCAGGAAGCTGGGGTCAGGAGCTGGAGCCGGGAATCAAACCCAGGCACTCTGATGTGCGACACAGGTAACTGAACCATTAGGCCAAATGCCCTCTTTCTAGACTGCACTTCCTGAGGCAGGGACCATTCACTATTCAAGTCTGCATCCCTAGTACCCAGCAGGTGCTTAATTAATGCCTGAATGACTGAATAAGTTACTGTGTGTTTGCTAGTGAGACTCAGTCACGTATTTTAGAATTGGAATGATCAGAAATACAGCAGTTCCCTCCAGAGCAACTTTCATTTATTTATTTATTTTTAAAGATTTTATTTATTTATTCGAAAGTCAGAGTTACACAGAGAGAGGAGAGGCAGAGAGAGAGAGAGAGAGAGAGAGATCTTCTATCTGATGGTTCACTCCCCAATTGGCCGCAATGGCTGGAGCTGTGCTGATCCGAAGCCAGGAGCCAGGAGCTTCTTCTGGGTCTCACACGAGGGTGCAGCAGCCCAAGGATTTGTGCCATATTTCACTGCTTTCCCAGGCCACAGCGTAGAGCTAGATTGGAAGTGGAGCAGCCGGGTCTCGAACTGGCGTACTTATGGGATGCCGGTGCTTCAGGGCAGGGCATTAACCCGCTGCGCTACAGCACTGGCCCCCAGAGCAACTTTTAGTCATTCCATTTAACTATTCAGCATGGGAAGGAAACTCCAAATATGAGAAGAAATGAAAATAAAACATAGTAAACACTGCAATGTTTTCATTAGAAACTCATTTAGACTGGCTTTCTTGGTCTTGTCACCCACATCATGGGTGGTTCTGAAAAATTTGCTTTAGCAGTTTGGTGAACACAGGCAAAGAAATGTAGAATTTCTGTAAACTTTTTTCTGTTCACCCTGTGATATTTGATGATAATTTCAAGTTTCTTAGACTGACATGTAAAATTTGATTGCCGGTCTTTGTTATGGAGCTAACAAAATATTTCATCTGTTTTGAATATAATTTCCCCTTGAAGTCAGATTTCTCTGTTTAGATTCTGTCTAAATGCAAATTGTTCCCACAAAGATGAAAAAGGATTTAACTTTAGAAATTACTGTCCCTGGACTAAAATCTGGTTTGTTTGAATTTTTTCACCTGTTATCCCCTGCAAGGTTGTTTACTTCAATAAAAAATTAGGAACTTCGCTGAATTAATGCAACATCATTTAGGCAGTAAAATCATCTTAGGTGATATAATAAATTAATCAAAATTCTATGCTGCTGCTGCTATGAGTATTTTAAGGTCTATAAATAGTCTAGTTCCTATTAAGTTATGACTCAAGCAGGTAGTCAGGAGGTACCTTTGTACCCCTATTTTAAAAGGGAAACTGTAAATCTAATCAGTGACTGAGTGCCCTGAAGTCCTCTGGGGAACCTAGTAGCACACATAGGCTGCTATTCTCCATGACTAGAAGAAAGGTGAGACTGGTGTGACGGCACAGTGAGTCAGATGCTCTTGTGGTGCTGCCATCCCATATGAGAGTGCCAGTTCAAGTCCTGGCTATTCTGCTTCTCATCCAGCTCCTGATAAGCACCTGGGGAGGCAGTGGAAGATCGCCCAATCGCTTGGGCTTCTGATACCCATGTGGGAGACCAGGTTGGGATTCCTGGCTCCTGGCCTTAGCCTGGCCCAGACCTGGCTGTTGTGGCCATTAATAAATAAATCTTAATAAAAGATTCAAGTTTAGAACTAAAAGCAAAAGGAAGGGTGTCTGCTGGAGAAACAGAAATGTGAGCTTTCAAGAGGTCATGGGGTGGGGGGGCCGGCGCCATGGCTCACTTGGTTAATCCTCTGCCTGCAGCACCAGCATCCCATATGGGTACTGGGTTCTAGTCCTGGTTGGTCCTCTTCCAGTCCAGCTCTCTGCTGTGGCCTGGGAGGGTAGTGGAGGATGGCCCAAGTGGGTGGGTGCCTGCACCGTGTGGGAGATCAGGAAAAAGCACCTGGCTCCTGGCTTCGGATCGGCACAGCGCCGGCCAAAGCAGCCATTTGGGGAGTGAACCAATGGAAGGAAGACCTTTGTCTCTCTCTCTCTGTCTAACTCTATCTGTCAAATTAAAAAAAAAAAAAGGTATGAGGATGAAAACAGGCCTGTGGCTGTGTGAGAAGCAGGTTCTTTGAGACTTTTGGACCATTGGTTTGTAGAGTGTGGTCCCAATGAGTGGCAGCATCACCTGGGACCTTACTAGAAATGCAGATCCTAGGCCCTCTCCCCACTCCAGCCAAGCCAGAAACTCAGAGGGTGAACACAGAAACTCAGCCATCTGTGTTCCCACAAGTCTCCCAGGCCCTCAGTAGCACCCTTGAGTGTGATAACCCTGATGTAGGGAAAAGCAGAGCACCATTATGCTTGTGAATGTGCTCTGTTCAAATCCCAAGTACCAAATATTTTCTCTAAAAAGGATATACTTTAGGCAACAAATATACAAATCATATATATATATATTTACAGATTCATTTATTTATTTCAAAGAGTTACAGAAAGAGAGAGTGAGAGAGAGAGGGATCTTCCATCTACTGGCCCACTCCCTAGATGGCCACAACGGCCAGGGCAGGGCCAGCCCAAAGCCAGAAGCTTCTTCTGAGTCTCCCACATGAGTAGCAGAGATCTAAGCACTTGGACCATCTTCCATTGCTTTCCCCAAGCCAGTAGCATGGAGCTGGAACAGAAGTGGAGCAGCCATGACACTAACCAGCACCCCTATGAGATGCTGGTGTTGCAAGTGGTGGCTTTACCTGCTACACCACAACGCCTGTCCCAGATGATATATTTTACTTTATATTTTTAAAGATTTGTTTATTTATTTGAAAATCAGGGTTACATACAGAGAGAAGGAGTGGCAGAGAGAGAGAGAGAGAGAGAGAGAGAAAGAGAGGTCTTCCATCCACTGGTTCACTCATCAATTGGCTGCAATGGCTGGAGCTGTGCCGATCTGAAGCCAGGAGCCAGGAGCTTCTTATGATTTGCCATGTGAGTGCAAGGGCCCAAGGACTTGGGCCATCATCTACAACCTTCCCAGGCCACAGCAGAGAGCTGGATCAGAAGTGGAGCAGGGGCCAGTGCTGTGGTGTAGCGGGTAAAACCACTGCCTACAGTACCAGCATCCTATATGGGCTCTGGTTTGAGGCCTGGTTGCTCCACTTCTGATACAGCTCTCTGCTGTGGCCTGGGAAAGCAGTAAAAGATGGTCCAAGTCCTTGGGCCCCTGTACCCGCATGGGAGACCTGGAGGAAGCTCCTGGCTTTGGATCGGCTCAGCTCTGGTTATTGCGATCATTTGGGGAGTGAACCAGCAGATGGCAAACCTATGTCTCTCTCTCTCTCTCTCTCTCTCTTCCTCTCTCTCTCTCTCTCTCTCTCTCTGCTTCTGCCTCTCTGCAACTCTGCCTTTCAAGTAAATAAAAATAAATCTTAAAAAAAAAAGAAGTTTAACATCCAGGACTTGAACCGGCGCTCATATGGGATGCTGGCACTGCAGGTGGTGGCTTTACCCACTATGCCACAGCACCGACCCCCAGATGATATATTTTATAAAGCTTTCTCCCTCCTAGGTTTGAGGGCCTGGGAGACACATGACCCCAGGGTTGGGTAATAAAGGGAATACATTTTAAGGGTGGGTGTAAGAGGGAAAATTCTCATATCTCAACATCATCCACAGTGTAGTTTATTAGTTAGAGACACATGGCAGGTTGTCTCTCTGCTAATGTACAACTGATCATCAAAGCTTCACATCATTTGTACATAGATAATATTTTTACTGAGTTGACATTGTAAATAAAAAATTGGGGCAGAAATTTATTTTTTGTTACTAACTGAGCTAAACTTCTTTTTCTTTCAATGTTCTGTTTCTTCAAGTTTCCCCTTCTGTGTTCTTGGTTGAGGTGTTAATAGCATGTCTAAACTAATTGCACTCCTGATGGTCTAATTCTATTCACTGTCATTTTTGGCAGCAGGATTCAGAGTCTGGCATGCTCTCACACTGACATAGGCATGCTAAATTAGCCGAGAAGACTCTCAGAGTGCTAGATTTTTATAACCAGGCAGATAAACCCAAGGATCATATAGGTTTAGGAACTTAAGAATTCTGCATGGCTTATGCATCTGCTGGGGGCAAAGCTTGTTTGATGGCCTCATCCTTGCTTCTCTGGTTTTATTGATGATGGCGTTTCTGTTCGGTGTGCACATTCATGTATTAGTGAAAGTCTCTGTGGCCTACACATGACATGGCAGAAACCCATCTTGAACTGATTACAGCACAAAGAGAACATATTACCTCTTGCCACTGGAAAAGACGGGAACGTAAGCTGCTTTGGGCTCAATGCTGGGGGAGGCAGTGTCTAAGATGGCTCCTGATGAGCCTTGCCTTTTGGTATCTGTGCCTGGGCAACGCTGCCCCCTTGACTGTAGCAGGACCTAGAGACTTGCCTCTAACACACAGAACAGAGCAAAACTGCTGCGATGTCGTGTCCTAGGTGAGGTCGCAGAGGGTCGTGACCTGTGCCTTACTTGCCCTTGTTGACAGTGTCTCCTTCGGGAGCCAGGATGCCTTGCTGCGAGCAGCACTGTGGAGAGGTCCAGGTAGCAAGAAGCTGATGTCAGTGGCTTACAGTAGAAGGACCCAGGCCCGCTAACACCCTTGGGAGTGAGCTCAACAGAGGTTCCTCTGAGAGCTGCCCATGGCTGTGAACAGTCGCTGCTCCCTTCGCAGGAGACAGCTGTACTCGCAGTCCTGGTCCACGTCCTGAACACACCCAGCTATGCCACCCCCGGAGTTCCTGACTGTGAAGAGATGTGCTGCTTTCACTCGCTGTGTTTTGGGGCAATTTGCTGGGTAGCACCTGAGACCCAGCGCCACTGCCTCCCACATCAGACCTCCCCCTGCTCCCTGCCATGCTTTTCTCTGTGTGGCCTTCAGTGTCAGGCTGGCTTCCCTTCCGAGGAGGGAAAAGGGCAGCTAGCAACTCCTGACTCGTGGCCTAGCTCCATCAAAGGGGAAGTGATGTTCTCCTTGGCAACGGATGAAGAAAAATTCCCCGAAACTGAGTCTCATGCAATTGATTTGGGGGACTATGAAAGCACGCCTAATTACATTTTTGTTCTTCATCATCAGGAACCAAGCTTTGATTAGTTTCTGTCAGCCTCCTGGGCGCAGGGTTGGTTCACTCCTGATATCATAGCATGCACGTGCACACCAAGTGAGGTGTCTGCTGCAGAGCTTGGCTCCCAGTGATCGTCACAGTTGGAAATCCCTCTCCAGCCTGGCCTCTCTATGGCCGCCCCACAGCTGGGAGTGGTAGCATGTCAGAGACAAGGGGCAGGGCTTTCATGGGGGGGCTGGGCTTGGCCATTTGCAAGCTGTACTCTCTTGGCTTCTCCTAGTCATCGTTTGTTACCAGCAGGGAATTTTAGAGCCTGTCTCACAGAACTGCTACAACTATGAAATGACATGAAACTTATGCTGTTGCTTATGTTTACATGTATATTTATTTATTTATTTATTCCTGGAGTGTAGTAAATGTTTCATAAGTTGTCCATAGAAATGATGTTTTGATGTCTTGCTTCAAATGTAGAGACCAAATCTGAACATGGCACTTCAGATAGTGATATAATTAATTCATTTGCCATCTTTTAAACTCTTTGGATACCATAACTTTGTCTCTCTCTATTTTATATGTAGCCACATCATATTGTTGACTTAAGTTGCTCTCATATTAGTAGAAACCCCACCAAGTTCTTTTTTTTTTTTGCATGAACCACTGGAAGACATCATCTCTCCCATTATGTATTTGTCTCACTGAATATTTCTACCTAAACACTTGGCTCCACATTGATGCCTATGACACTGTTTTGTTGTGTGTGGACACATTCATTTCATCTGTCTGGTGCTTTTGAGTTTTTCCTTTGAACAAATTCATTGGAGGTGTATTATGTTGGATGCAGAGTTTTTCCATTTGATGAGTAGGCCATCCATCTTGTCACTCAAGACATGGAAAAAGCCTAGTCTAGAGACCTGTGGCTTACCAGGAGGGACCCCTACCCTTTGGCTGGCATTGGCTCATGATTCAGTGTCTGCTTTGTTTTGTTTTGTTTTAGTTGGCTATGGAAGCTCCTAATTGTTGTAAACTTCAGCCTAATAGCTTCATATTGTTCCCTTGGATGCTATGAGTCTGTCTGTTTGGTGCTGCTATTGCAGAATCCTGGATGCTGGGAAGTCTGTGAGTGTGGCACTGACATCTGGCAGGAGCTTTGGGCTATGTCATCCCAAGGCATAAGGGCAGGAGAGTGAGAGAGGGGCAGGGGGCTGAGCTCATCCTTTCTGTCAGGAGCCTGTTCCCTCAGTAATAACATCATTCCATTCACGAGAGCAGAGCCCTCCTGACTTAATCATATTTTAAAGGTCCCTCTTCCCCAACACTGTTACATGAGGGCCTAAGTTTCCAGCACAACTCTGGAGGACACATTCAGACTGTAGTACCATGGAAGGCTTTTTTAAGTGCTTTGTTAGAATTCATAGCCTGTGTCTGATCTACATTATTGTGATTATTAACAAGAGGAATGAAAGGTCTTTTCACTTCTGTATCATCTTCTATCTCTTGCTAGGGCAGAAGTCCCAAGAGGCAGGTCCTTTCTTTACTTGTAAATGATACTGTTGCTAGTGTGTAAGAGTTCCTGTTATTTCACATTTTTGTTGACATTTGATATTATCAGAAGTAATTTTTGTTCATTTTCTAAGGGTGAAATGTTGTCTTATTATTGCTATAGTTAATAACCCCTGATTTCTAGATGAGGTAGTTATTAGTGAGGTTGAGTGTGTTTTCACATTTATTGACAGTTTGGTTTTTCTTTCCTTTGATATTGGAGTGCCTGGGTTGGATTCCCAGCTCTGGCTCCTGACTCCAGCTTCCTGCTAACTCACACTCTGGGAGACAGCAGTGATGGCTCAAGTATTTGGGTTCCTGACAACCACATGGGAGACCTGGATTGAGTTCCCAGCTCCCAACTTTGGCCCCAGCCCAGCCGCAGCTGTTGCAGACATTTGGGAAGTGAACCAGTGGATAGGAGCTCTGTTTCTCTATCTCTTATACAAGGAAATATAAACTTTTTTAAAATGTGAATTTTATATTTTGATGTATTTTTGTTAAGCAGCCTTCCAAAAAATAAGAGAGCAAATTGCATCAATTTGTACTCTTCCTCAAAAACGTGCCTTATCTGTTGTGATTGCATGTCATGAAAGCACCATCCATGTTCCTCAACTGGCCAGGCCATTTTGCAATGTGCTGATAGCATTATCCTCACCTCTCTCTTCCTGAACCTTCTCTGTGATGACATCATATTCCTAAGCCTAACTTCCCATGGAACTCTGGGGGAGGCTGTGTTTTTATTTAGCAAGTATCTACTTTCTTTTCTTCCTCACCTCCTCTGTCTTCAAGAGAATATATTTTCTTATTCCACTGATGTCAGGTTGGCCAAGTGTCTTCCTTTGGCCCTCATGTTATGTGTGAATGAGACATCACAGAGGTTTTAAATACGGCTGTGGGGCTTAGCTTGGCTTCCTGTGCCCCTGCAGTTCTGTATGAGGAGTGCAGGCCTGTGGGGAGCAACTCGGACTAGACTGTTACTGGAATTAAGACTTATTCTATACATCTGCTCTCCCACAATATGGCGCTGGGAGAGGAGGAAACAGCTTCTACACAGCTGCCTCCAGTTCAACCAATAAACAGCAGGACCTGCTCCTGATTGGAGGAGAGCAGCGTACTCGGCGTGTGGGTAGCAGAGTTGGGATTGGTGGAAGAGGACTATAAAGGAGGAGAGAGACAACATGCACGAGGAACATCTAGAGGAACACCTGTGCAGCCCCCGAGAGAGCCTGCCAGCAGTGTGCCGCTCCCCCGCGGAAGTGGGGAAAGTGGCAGGGGGAACCGCCCTTCCATGGAGGTGGAAGTGTCGGTAGCCAACCTGGGAAGAACCAGCAGCAAACCCGGGGAGGGCCGAGCAGACGAAAGAACAGTGCAGGGTCCTGTGTCGTTCCTCCACGAAGAGGGGGAGCGACACAGGCCCAAGCTGGTTCTTCAGGATGAGACCTACAGGGAGTTGGCCAGAACCTGACCCATAGCCTGAAGCAGTCACTCCCGCCAATCCACAGATGCCTGAGCAAGAAATAAATGCTTTTTTTTTTTTTTGATATACTGATGAGATTTTGAGGTTGGTTTATCACAGCATTTTATAATGACAGTGAGAGAGAGAGAAAGAGAGAAAGGTCTTCCTTTGCCGTTGGTTCACCCTCCAATGGCAGCCGCGGCCGGCGTGCTGCGGCCGGGGCACCGCGCTGATCCGAAGGCAGGAGCCAGGTGCTTCCTCCTGGTCTCCCATGGGGTGCAGGGCCCAAGCACTTGGGCCATCCTCCACTGCACTCCCTGGCCACAGCAGAGAGCTGGCCTGGAAGAGGGGCAACCGGGACAGAATCCGGTGCCCCGAGCGGGACTAGAACCCTGTGTGCCGGCGCCGCAAGGCGGAGGATTAGCCTAGTGAGCCGCGGCGCCGGCCGTGCAATCGTTTTTGAAATGTAGGCACACAAGAAAGGGTCTTTACCAGGCAGAGTCAGAGAGAGAGAGAGAGAGAGAGAGAGAGAGGTCTTCCTTCCATTGCTTCACCCCCCAAATGGCCGCTACGGCTGGCGCCTGTGCCCATCTGAAGCCAGGAGCCAGGTGCTTCCTCCTGGTCTCCCATGTGGGTGCAGGGCCCAACCACTTGGGCCATCCTCCACTGCACTCCCGGCCACAGCAGAGAGTTGGACTGGAAGAGGAGCAACCGGGACAGAATCCGGCGCCCCAACCGGGACTAGAACCTGGGGTGCCGGCTCCGCAGGTGGAGGATTAGCCTAGTGAGCCGCGGCCATGGAAAGGGTCTTTAAAAGGTCATGGAGGGCCAGCATTGTGCTTCGGGTTGAGCCGTGGCCTGCAATGCCAGCATTCTATGTGAGCCCTAGTTTGAATCCTGGCTGCTCCATTTCCAATTCCGCTCCCTACTAGAGCATGTGGGAAGGCTGTAGAAGTTGGCTCGAGTGCTTGAGCTCCTGCCACCCATATGAATGACCCAGATGGAGTTCTAGGCTTCTGATTCAGTCTGGCCCAATCCCAGCCATTGTAGTCATTTGGGGAGTGAACCCAATGGATGGAAGATCTCTTTCTCTTTTTCTCTCCTTCTGTAACTCTGCCTTTCAAATAAGTAAAGTAAATCTTTAAAAAAATGGTTTGTGGAAAATGCATATTATCATGCATGGATTTCAACCTAGATAAGGAATCAACCCAGATGTCTGTTAGCTGAAGACTAGATAAAGAAATTATGTTGTTTGCAACAAAATAGATGCAACTGGAAACATTATACTTATTGAAATAAGCCAGTCAGAAAACGACAAATACCATATGTTCTCCCTGCTCTGTGGTAACTAGTGGTATATAAAAGGTAATCTATACAAGTGAAATCGATACTTTGTAATACCATGATTTTGAACTGTACTTATCTCGCATGTTCAGGAATAGTTATTTTTTCTTAATATTTGTGGAACTTTTTAGTGTAGGGTTAATCTTATGTGTATAAAGTTAATTGAAAATTGGTCTTTGTAAAAAATAAGAATGGAAATAGGAGAGGGAGGCACGTGGGTGAGAGTTAGGGTAGGATGGGAAGAATCACTATGCTCCTAAATTTGTATATATGAAATGCATGAAGTTTGTATACCTTAAATAAAAGGTTTCTAGGTGAAAAACAAAAAACAAAATATTCTCGCATCAAAATAAACTTTTCATTCCACCTCTCCATGAACATTGAAATACCTTTGTATTTACTTTGATAGAAGTATACAGAATATTTATCCTGGTGCTTTTCATGAGTTTTCCTTATTTGGAAAATCACTTTATATTGGTTACTCTCTCTGTTTATGAGTCCACTTGTCATATATTTAAGAAAATACTGAAGAAGAAGGCTGCAGTATCAAGAAAAGAGGTTTATTTTGGCTCCTACTTCTGGAGGTCCAAGGTCGGGAGGCCTCAGCTAATGACAGCCGCCACCTCCTCCTCCTCCTCCTCCTTCTTCTTCTTTTTAAAGATTTATTTATTTATTAGAAAGTCAGACTTACACAGAGAGAGGAGAGGCAGAAAGAGAGAGAGACAGAAAGGGGGTGGGAGAGAGAGAGAGAAAAAGAGAGAGAGAGGTGCTCCATCTGCCGGTTCGCTCCCCAATTGGTCGCAACAGCCAGCTGGAGCTGCATCAATCTGAAGCCAGGAGCCAGGAGCCTCCTCTGGGTCTCCCATGCAGGGGTCCAAGTCCTTGGGCCATCTTCTACTGCTTTCCCAGGCTATAGCAGAGAGCTGGATCAGAAGTGGAGCAGCTGGGACTAGAACCAGTGTCCATATGGAATGCCAGCACTGCAGGTGGCATCTTTACCCACTATGCCACAGCACCGACCTGCAGGCGGTGGCTTTACCGCTATGCAACAGCAACAGCACCGGTGCTGGTAGCTTTCTTGCCAACAGAGTCTTTTTTTTTTTAACTTTTATTTAGTAGATATAAGTTTCCAAAGTACAGTTTATGGATTACAATGGCTTTTTCCCCCCTCATAACTTCCCTCCCACCCGCAACCCTCCCCTCTCCCACTCCCTCTCCCATTCCATTCACATCAAGATTCATTTTTGATTATCTTTATATACAGAAGATCAATTTAGTATATATTAAGTAAAGATTTCATCAGTTTGCCCCCACACAGAACACAAAGTGCTAAATACCGTTTGAGCACTAGTCATATCATTATTTCACGTTGAACTACACATTAAGGACAGAGATCCTACATGGGGAGTAAGTGCACAGTGACTCCTGTTGTTGACTTAACAAATTGACACTCTTGTTTAAGGCATCAGCAATCTCCCCAGGCTCTAGTCATGGGTTGCCAAGGCCATGGAAGCCCCCTGAGCTCACTGACTTTGATCTTATTTTGATAAGGCCATAGTCAAAGTGGAAGTTCTCTCCTCCCTTCAGAGAAAGGTACCTCCTTCTTTGATGACCCCGTTCTTTCCACTGAGATCTCACTCGCAGAGATCTTTCATTTAGGTCTTTTTTTTTTTTTTTTCCAGAGTGTCTTGGCTTTCCATGCCTAAAATACTCTCATGGGCTCTTCAGCCAGATCCGAATGCCTTAAGGACTGATTCGGAGGCCAGAGCCAACAGAGTCTTGAGGTGGGACAGAGCACCACGTTGCAACAGGCAGACAGCGTGTCTCTATAGTTGACTGTGCCTCTGTCGCCTGCTATAACACCATCAGGATCCGATCACAGAGGCTGCACCCTAACAACCATATCTCGTCCTAATCACTTTCTGAAGGCCACATCTCTAAACATCAGAGTCAGATTAGGGTTCCACCTTCTAAATGCCTTGCAATCTGGAGGAAATGCCAACACCTGAAGCCTTGGGGGGACACTCGGACCATCTGTAAACCATAGCACCCTCTTTCTTCTCCCTTTCCTACCCACAGAGGCTCCATTTCCTTCCTGCTCACTCCATGTTAACCACCTACTATGTCCCCGTCTAGACTTTTCTCCATAGTTCTTTTTTTTTGACAGGCAGGGTTAGATAGTGAGAGAGAGAGAGAGACAAAGAGAAAGGTCTTCCTTCTGTTGGTTCACTCCCCAGATGGCTGTTATGGCTGGCGTGCTGCGCTGATCCAAAGCCAGGAGCCAGGTGCTTCCTCCTGGTCTCCCATGTGGGTGCAGGGCCCAAGCACTTGGGCCATCCTCCACTGCCTTCCCGGGCCACAGCAGAAAGCTGGCCTGGAAGAGGGGCAACCCGGACAGAATCTGGTGCCCCGACCGGGACTAGAACCTGGGGTGCTGGCGCCGCAGGCGGAGAATTAGCCTAGTGAGCCGTGGCCCCGGCCTCTTCATAATTCTTATATACTCACATACAACGGTTGAGCACGGATATACTGGCAAGACGTTAAAAATGTACAGCAGCCAGTATGGCACAGTGCTAAGTAGTCAGAATGAACACCAGCAGGTACATCCCACATGGCTTTAGCAGTGTATATTGGCTGACTGTCAACACATACACACACATACTCGGAGTTTCTGGCATTGCTTATATTTAAAAAAAATTAGAACAGTACTAGGTCCGTGTTGCCTCATTATATGGTTACTTTTTACACAATAGTCTCTCACCCTTTACATTCTGACTGTGGTATGGCTTGGATCCATTGCTGTTAATTGCTCTGTTAAGCCGTATTGAATGGGCTAAGCTGTATCAACACTGGTTGAACATAACCTTACTGAGCTTTGCTTTTGTAGCCATGCTTTTGTTACGGTGAAGAATACTTCAGTTAACCTCGCACACATATTGATTGGTACCGGGGCCTTTATCTCTGCAATGTCAAAGTCCCCGGAATGGTACAGGGGCATGGAAGGTTGATATCAGATAGCTCTTCAGAGTTCCGTGACAGTTTACATTTTGATCATCAAGATTATTAAAGAGATCTCCACAACATCTCACCCAGCAAGAAGTGGCTTTCTGATTTTTTCCAATCTGCTAAGTAGATAAAAGTAATCTGAATTTCCCAAACTGCTAGTGAACTTGAATACTTCCTTATGCTTTGGTTATTTGGATCTTCTCTTCGTATCTCTGCTCATGTCTCTATTGTGTGGTTTGTGCTCTTCTCAGTACCTAAGGCAGACGGCATATCACAGATGGAAATCCTGTCCCTACGTTGAAAGAACATTTTCTTTCTGTTTTTTTTTTTTTTTTTTTTAAGATTTATTTATTTATTTGAAAGGCGGAGTTACAGAGAGGCGGGGCGGGGGGAGGGAGGGAGGGAGAGAGAGAGAGAAAGAGAGAGAGAGAGAGAGAGAGAGAGATTCTTTCATCTGCTAGTTCACTGCCCAGATAGCTGCAATGGCCAGTGTTGTGCTGATCCGAAGCCAGAAGCCAGGAGCCAGGAGCTTCTTCCGGATCTCCCATAGGGGTGCAGGGGCCCAAACACTTGGGCCATCTTCCACTGCTTTCCCAGGCCATAGCAGAGAGCTGGATTGGAAGTGGAGCTGCTGGGACTTGAATTGGCACTCATATGGGATGTCGGCACTGGAGGCTGCGGCTTTACCCACTACACCACAGTGCCACATTTTCTTTTTAATGTTTTTCCATTGTCTGTCTTTTCCTATCTTCCCATCTGTGGGTGTGCGTGTGTCCTTGCCTCTGTTTTCCTTCCCCCTTCTTTGCCTTTCTGTATTCCTCCAGGTCTCCTGCCATGTCCAGCTCCTCTCGCCTGCCGCTGGCCTTCCTGTTTCTCCAGCTCCATGGGAATACTCAAGTTCAGTCACTTACAAAGCCTCAGCAGACATAAGAAGTGACCCAGGGACAACCAGATAAGGCGTTATAGCAATGTGTTTCAAAATTGACTGAATTTGAGATCTCTTGGGAAGTGTGTGTGTGTGTGTGTGTGTGTGTGTATACCCTCCAGACTCCCCCTCAGACATTCTGTTTCCACAGGTCTGCATTGGATGAAAATGGACATTCATTTTAACGTTTCTCCAGGTGACTCTTGTACATAATCAAGAACTGGGTCAGGGAAATTGGATAAATACTCACTGGTGCAGACAGCTTGCTTGCGCACTCGGACAAATAAGGCTTTTAGAGGGGCAGATAAATGCTCCTAATGTCCACCTCACCCAGCACAGGGCAGCCTGAAGGGCCTGGCTGGGGTCAACAGATCTGATACCCCTCTCATCTCAAAGCGGCAGTTCAGCCTTGGTGCAAGTGCAGTGTGGAAAATGAGCACAGGGGGGCAGTGTGACCCTGCGTGGCTCAGGCCCTCTGAGTCTCTGTGTGGCCTGACCCAGGCCGGGGGCCCAGACTCCAGGGAGCTGTGAGGAGATGCAGGCTGCTGTCATCACCTCTCCCCACCCCCACTTTTGGTCGCTATCCCACTAAACCTGGCTTCCAGATGATTGAAGTTCACTCAGTATTTATTGAGCACGAGATATCTCATGTCAAACACCACTTGGGTTATTTCATTTAATCTTCATAACCTTCAGTCTGAAGTAGGCATGTTAATTCCATCCTATCAAGGAGGAGCTGGAGCTTTTGAGAAATTAATTAAAATTTCCAGTGGTGGCAGAGCCGGGGTCCAGACCCAAGCCTGTCTGACTCCAGGCACAGTGTTCTGTATATTCAAAAACTGCTAGCTCATATAGGTAACATTCAATTGAATCTAACAATATTAATAAGTGGTGATCTATAAATTAATTTTTCATGCATGCTGATTTTTTCTGCTCCTTCCCTCCCTTGCTCCTTTCCTTTTTTTTAAATCATTTTTTTTTAAAATTTGGGAGATAGAGACAGACATGCACACATGCACAGACAGACAGAGTCAGAGTTAGAGAGAGAGTTCCCGTCTACTGGTTCAGTCCTCGAATGCCCTCAACAGCTGGGGAAGGGGGCTGAATCTGGGATCCAGAAACTCAATCCACATCTTCTGTGTGGGTAACAGGAGCCCAGTTACTTTGAGCCATCATCACAGACTTCCAGGGTTT
The DNA here is from genome assembly GCF_964237555.1 of Oryctolagus cuniculus. Classification (NCBI taxonomy): domain Eukaryota; kingdom Metazoa; phylum Chordata; class Mammalia; order Lagomorpha; family Leporidae; genus Oryctolagus; species Oryctolagus cuniculus. Next base: position 138,149,253 of record NC_091434.1, on the reverse strand, counting down.
ACACTGGAGGGAAGCAGGAGTCAGTAGCCAGAACCAGGGCTTGAACCCAGATACTCCCACTGGGATACAGGTGTCTTGATCGCTAAACAAAATACTCCTTTTCATTTTTAAAATGGATTAGGATAACTGAATTCACTAGAAAGCTTAAGGCCCACAGTCTGTTTGCGGTTTAACAGGAGGCTCTGGAGAAGCTACGAATGGTGACATCATGGCCTTGGGATGGCCTACTCCACCCAACCACGTCCAGGTGTCCCACTGAAAGCCTGCAGATAAAATGCAGGATTTCATTTGGCTAACATGATGGTATTTAAAAATCTAGATTTCACTGGTTTTAGGTGGGGCATTTGCTAGGCAGTTTATCCCCATCTTCAAGGTTCTGTTTGCTTTACATCTTCACTCATTGTTGCTCGCTCTGATCTAGTATCTGCTGATGGAAGTACCAGCGATGGGACCTATCAATACCACTGCAGGCTGACAGCTGCCTTTGGGCCCTCCCCATCTCCCTTCTCCTGCTCTACTTCCATCCCAGGTGGCATTGTCATCATCACTTTGGCTGATGCAGTTGGAGGCTCTCGCGTCTGTGATGGGTGCATCGGTCCATCCACTCTGCTGCTTCTAGCACCCACACCAGCCCCAGTTTGCCAGGGCTAAATTTAACCTGCAGCTGCTCATCAGATGCTTGGGTATTTTCAGCCCAAGGAGCCTGGGGTGGTTGGGCTGGAAGTTGGTGAGGGCTGCTGGCCAGAGCTCACATCCAGTGTTTAGGATTAGATTAGCATCCAGGTTGTTCTAAGGTCTTGGTTCCTGTGTCCCCTCCTTCTTTCTTAATTGGAGATGAGGAGAAAGGAGAAGGCAAGAACTGGCAGAGAGACAGCACAAGACACCCTGAATTCACTGCACCATTCCTCCCTCCTTCACAGTCATTGAGGGCCAGCCTCTGACTGGTGGCAGAGAGGAGGGTATGCCTGTGTCGCACAGTGACAGGCTGCCAGATGGCCAGTTCTCTCCTGCCCTGCCGGCCCCTGAGTCACAGTCCAGGGCAGCCGCTGGCCTTGCTCTGAGCTCCAGTGCTCTTCTCGTGTCACCCAGTGTCCTTTTCTGACCTGACGAGCATTGTGGACAGAACCATGTTCCTGAAAGCTTTGGCCCAGGGCCCTTTGAGGGTTCTTCAGTGGCTGTGCTGTGGAGTTGAAAGTCCCTGTGGCCAAGAGAGCAGATGTATGTGCAGAACCACAGGCTGTGACTGGCATTTGCAAAACAGAAGAGGGACATGGGCCCAGAGATGGGGTGGGTGGAATTGAGGGGAAGTGGAGATGTGATGCACACAGAAGGACAATGTGGCCGCTAGGTCCTAGGGCCCCAGGGTGCAAGGGGCCCTGCCTGAGCATGGGTCCACTCGGGCTCTTCTCAACTAAAGCCTTTCTCCAGCAACCATCAGATGTCATCCAACCTCCTGTGGATCCAAGTGAAACAGGTCTCCCCCCAACCCCTGCCCCGCCCAAATACAATTCTTCCAGGGTAGGAGAAGTCCCCTAGCACTTCTCGTGTTCATTGCCTGGTACCCAGGGCACTTAGAAGGTGCTCACCTGCAGCCTACAGCTCCTGCACTGAAAGGGCCTGGGCACCCTCTGTGTGGATCTGCTCCTGTTGCCGACAAGCAAACCGCAGCTCTCGGAGGCTGCTAGTTTTACACCTGGTGCCTGACCTCTTCCTTGCAGTCCTTAGCATCCTTTATTCTGTCATGTTAATACTGACCGTAGCTAACAATCAGGGTCTGTCTCAGGCATGATTTTAAATCCTTTCCAATAGTTAACTCACTTAGACCTGATACCAACCCTTTATGAGGTAGGAGCTGGTATCACAGCCAATGTACAGATGAAGACTGAAATCCAGAGAGGGTGTGGCACTTGCCTGAGGTCATCATACAGGATTTGGAGCTGAGTGTTCTGGCCCTGGAACCCCTATTTTATTTTTGAACATTTATTTATTTATTTATTTGAAAGGCAGAGTTATAGAGGGGGAGAGAGAGAGTGGGAGAGAGAGAGAGAGAAAGAGAGAGATCCTCCATCTGCTGGGTCACTCCTTAAATAGTCATGATGATGACCAGGACTGGGCCAGGTTGGAGCCAGGAACTCCAACCAGGTCTCCCATATGGGTGATGGGCTCAAGCATTTGGGCCATCTTATGGTGCTTTCCTGGGTGGATTATCATGGAACTGGATCAGAAGTGGAGCAGCTGGGACTCAAATCAGAGCCCATATGGGATATTAGTGTCATAGGTGGTGGCTTACCCTGCTGTGCTACAGCGCCAGCCCCTAGAGCCCATACTCTTAGCTATGGTGCACATCACATGCCCAGAGTCTCACTGAACTGCCTATTACTCATCTGGCCTCTGCACCAGATTGTGAACATCTTGATGAAAAGGATTGCATTTTAGTCGCCTCTTGGGATCCAAGATTTATTACAGAGTTTAACACTGCAGAAGCTCAAGCAGTTGTTTGTTGATGAATGCATGAATGAGGGAAAAAAGAAAAACGCTTGTTAAACCTTTTCTTCCTTCCTTCCTTCCTTCCTTCCTTCCTTCCTTCCTTCCTTCCTTCCTTCCTTCCTTCCTTTCTTTCTTTCTTTCTTTCTTTCTTTCTTTCTTTCTTTCTTTCTTTCTTTCTTTCTTTCTTTCTTCTGGACAGGCAGAGTGGACAGTGAGAGAGAGAGAGAAAAAAGTCTTCCTTTGCCGTTGGTTCACCTTCCAATGGCCGCCATGGCTGGCGCGCTGCAGCCGGCGCACCGCGCTGATCCGATGGCAGGAGCCAGGTGCTTCTCCTGGTCTCCCATGGGGTGCAGGGCCCAAGCACTTGGGCCATCCTCCACTGCACTCCTGGGCCACAGCAGAGAGCTGGCCTGGAAGAGGGGCAACCGGGACAGAATCCGGTGCCCCAACTGGGACTAGAACATGGGGTGCCGGTGCTGCAGGTGGAGGATTAGCCTACTGAGCCGCAGCACCGGCCGGGACTGGCTTATTTCACCAAGTATAATGGTTTCTAGTTGTGTCCATTTTGTTGTGAAAGATAGGATTTTTTTGTTTACTCTGAATAGTGTTTCATGGTGTATATATACCATAATTTCTTTATCCAGTCTTCAGCTGATGGACATTGGAGTTGATGACATGTCTTAGCTATTGTGAACTGCAATAAACAGGGGGGTATAGATCACTCTTTCATATGATGATTTCATTTCGTTTGGGCAAATTCCCAGTAATGGGATGGCAGGATCATATGGCAGTTCTATATTTGAATTTCTGAGATATCTCTATACTGTCTTCCACAACAGCTGCACCAATTTACATACTCACCAACAGTAGATTAAGGTACCTTTCCCCTCATCCTCACCAGCATTTATTGTTTGTTGATTTTGTTTTTGACAGGCAGAGTTAGACAGTGAGAGAGAGAGACAGAGAGAAAGGTCTTCCTTCCATTGGTTCACCCCCCAAATGGCTGCTATGGCCGGCGTGCTGCACTGATCCAAAGCCAGGAGCCAGGTGCTTCCTCCTGGTCTCCCACGCGGGTGCAGGGCCCAAGGACCTGGGCCATCCTCCACTGCCTTCCTGGGCCACAGCAGATAGCTGGACTGGTAGAGGAGCAACCGGGACAGAATCTGGCACCCCAACTGGGACTAGAACCTGGGGTGCCAGCGCCGCAGGTGGAGGATTAGCCTAGTGAGCCACGGTGCCGGCCTGTTGATTTTTTTTTTTTTTAAGATTTATTTATTTATTTGAAAGGCAGAGATACAGAGAGAGGAGCCAGAGGCAGACACACAGGGAAAAATAGAGAGAGAGAGAGAGAGAGAGAGAGAGAGAGAGAGAGTTTTCTTCTATCCTCTGGTTCACTCCCCAAATGGCTGCAACAACTGGAGCTGGGCCAATATGAAGCCATGAGCCAGGAGCTTCTTCCTGGTCTCCCATGTGGGTGCAGAGGCCCAAGGACTTGGGCCATCTTCTACTGCTTTCCCAGGCTCATTAGCAGGGATCTGGATCAGAAATGGAGCAGCTGGGACTCAAACCAGGCCCATATGGGATACCAATACTACAGGTGGTCACTTTACCTACTATGCAACAGCACCAGCTCCTTGTTTTGATTTCTATATGAGAGTCATTCTGACTGTGGTTAGGTGAAACCTCATTGTGGTTTTTATTTGTATTTCCCTGATGGCTAGTGATCCTGAGCATTTTTTTTCATGTGTCTGTTGGCCATTTGGATTTCCTGTCATGAAAAATGCCTGTTCAAGTCCTTTGCCTGTTTCTTAACTGGATTGTTTGGTTGTTGTTGAGTTTCTTGAGCTCTTTATAGATTTTGGAAATTAATCCTTTATCAGTTTCATAGTATACAAATAATTTCTCACATTCTGTCAGTTGCCTCTTCACTTTGCTGAGTGTTTCTTTTGCAATGCAAAAGCTTCTCAGCTTGATATAATCCCATTTGTTAATTTTGGCTTTGATTTCTTGGGATTCTGGGTCTTTCCCAAAAAGTCTTTCCCTATGCCAATGTCTTGCAGCGTTTCCCCAATGTTCTGTAGTAATTTGATGGTATTGTGTCATAGATTTAGATCTTTAATCCATTTTGAGTGGATATTTGTTCTTTCTATACCCAATTTACTTAAGGTTTTCATCATGAAAGGATGTTGTATTTTGGGACCCATGCTGTGGTGTAGTAGGTGGCACTGGCATCCCATATGGGTGCCGGTTTGAGCCCTGGCTGTTCCACTTTAGCTCCCTGCTAAAGGCGTGGGAAAGCAGTGGCAGATGGTCTAAGTATTTGGGTCCCTACACCTATATGGGAGACCCAGAAAAACTCCTGGTTCCTGGCTTTGGATTGGCCCATTTCTAGCTGATGTGGTCATCTGGGGAGTGAATCAGTGGATGGAAGACCTTTCTCTCCCTCTCTCTGTCTACAACCTGCCTCTCAAATAAATAAATAGATATTTTTTTTTGGAAAAAGATGTTGTATTTTCTTTTTTTAAGTTTTTATTTAATGAATGCATTTTTCATAGGTACAACTTTAGGAATATAGTGGTTCTTTCCCCCATACCCACCCTCTCACCCTGACTCTCATCCCACTTCTCCCTTTCCCATCCCCTTTTTTATTATAGTTGATTTTTAGTTTGATTTTAAATACAGAGGATCAACGTTAAGCACAGATTTCAACAGTTTACACCCCCCACGTAACATATAGAGTACAGTTTGAGAACAAGATTTGCAGTCGATTCTCATAGTACAACTCATTAAGGACAGAGGTCCTACATGAGGAGTAAGTGCACAATGACTTCTGTTGTTCCTTTAACAATTAATACTCTTATTTACGATGTCAGTGATCACCCAAGGCTATTGCCATGGGCTGCCAAGGCTATGGAAGCCTTTTGTGACCATAGACTCCATTAGCATTTGGACTCAGCCATAAGCAAAGTGAAAGTTCTCCCCTCCCTTCAGAGAAAAGTACATCCTTCCCTGATGGCCCTTTCCTTCCACTGAGGTCTCACAGAGGTCCTCCGTGTAGGATATTTTTTGCCACAGAGTCTTGGCTTTCCATGCCTGAAATGCTGTCACAGGCCTTTCAGCCAGGCCAGGAAGACTTAAGGGTTGATTCTGAGGTCAGAGTGTTATTTATAGTGAATATCATTCTAGGAGTCTGCTGTGTGGTCTGCTTCCCGTATTGGACATTCCTTCCTTTTTAATTCTGTCTATTATTATTACCAGGCACTTGATGTTATTTATATGATCACTTTTCACTTAAACCTATCTATATGTTGACTTTAGTATTTAATATGATCATTTTAACAGTTAAGATGGAATTTATACCACCGATTTTATTTTATTTTTAAAAAAGATTTATTTTATTTATTTGAAAGAGTTACAGAGAGAGGTAGAGACAGAGAGGTCTCCCATCCGGTGGTTCACTCCCCAGATGGCTGCAATGGCTGGAGCTGTGCCAATCTGAAGCCAGGAGCCAGGATCCTCCTTCAGGTCTCCCACGTGGATGCAGGGACCCAAGGACCTGGCCCATCCTCTACTGCTTTCCCAGGTGACAGCAGAGAACTGGATCAGAAGAGGAGCAGCCGGGACTAGAACTGTCGCTCATAGGGCAGGGCTTTAACCTACTGTGCCACGGCACCCACCCCCATACCACTGATATTAATGGGTTTGGAATCCCATGACAAGTTTTTTTTTTTTTTTTTTTGACAGGCAGAGTGGACAGTGAGAGAGAGACAGAGACACCCCCCAATGGCTGCTGCGGACGGTGGCTGCGGCCAGCACACCGCGCTGATCCGAAGCTGGGAGCCAGGTGCTTCTCCTGGTCTCCCATGCAGGTGCAGGGCCCAAGGACTTGGGCCATCCTCCACTGCACTCCTGGGCCACAGCAGAGAGCTGGCCTGGAAGAGGAGCAACCGGGACAGAATCCGGCGCCGACCGGGACTAGAACCCGTGTGCTGGCGCCACAGGTGGAGGATTAGCCTAGTGAGCCATGGTGCCGGCCCCATGACAAATTTTTAGACTGTACCCTTAGCAGGAAGTCTGTAGGACTGTATGCAGAACTATACTTCTGTACTGTTATAGACTTCCTCCTTCCTCTCTTATTCCCCTCTTATTTTTTACTGGGATCTTTTCCAATTGACTTAATACACATATGATTAACTCTAGGTTACATAAAGAGTTCAACATATAGTATGAAGAAGAGAAAAGAAAAAGACAGAAAGAAAACAAAGGAAAAAAGGAAATACAAAATAAAAAGTGACAATAATAAACTGTCCCTCGACAGTCAGGACAAGGACTATTCAAGTCATTGATTCTAAAAGTGTCAATTTCACTTCTATAGCTTTCATTTTAGGAGCTCTATTAATTCTCACAAATCAGGGAGAACATACAGTATTTGTCTCTTTGGGACTGGGTTATTTCACTAAGTATGAAGTTTCCCAGCTTGCTCCATTTTGTTGCAAATGACGGGATTTCATCCTTTTTTACTGCTGTGTAGTATTTCATAATGTACATATCCCATAATTTCTTTATCCAGTCTTTGGATGATGGGCATTTAGGTTGATTCAATGTCTTAGCTATTGTGAATTGAGCTGCAATAAACATGGAGGTGCTGATAGCTCTTTTGTTTACTGATTTCATTTTCCTTGGGTAAATTCCCAGGAGTGGGATGTCTGGGTCATATGGTAGGTCTATATTCAGGTTTTTGAGGTATTTCCATACTGTTTTCCATGGTGACTTTACTAGTTTACATTCCCACCAACAGTGGGTTAGGGTGCCCTTTTCCCCACATCCCCTCCAGCGTTTGTTATTTGTTGATTTCAGTATGAGGGCCTCTCTAACTAGAGCGAGGTGAAACCTCATTGTGGTTTTGAGTTGCATTTCTCTGATGGCTAGAGATTTGGAACATTTTTTCATGTGTCTGTTGGCCATTTGAATTTCCTCTTTTGAAAAATGTCTGTTTAAGACCTTGACCCACCTCTTAACTTGGTTGTGTGTTTTGTTATTGTGGAGTTTCTTGATCTCTTTGTAGATCCTCATTATTAATCCTTTATCAGTTGCATATTTTGCAAATAATTTCTCTCATTCTGTCTGTTGCCTCTTCACTTTTCTGACTGTTTCTTTTGCTGTACAGAAGCTTCTCAATTTGAGGTAATCCCATTTGTACATTTTGGCTTTGACTACCTGTCCTCTGGGGTCTTTTCCAGGAATTCTTTGCCTATACCAATGTCTTGCAGGGTTTCCCCAATGTTCTTGATTAATTTGATAGTGTTGTGGTGTAGATTTAAGTCCTTAATCCATGTTGAGTGGATATTTGTGTAGGGTGTAAGGTGGGGTCTTGTTTCATACTTCTACATGTGGACATCCAGTTTTCCCAGCACCATTTGTTGAAGAGACTCCCTGCTCCAAGGATTGTTTTTAGCTCCTTTGTCAAATATAAGTTGGTTGTAGATGTTTGGATTGATTTCTGTTCCATTGGTTATCCATCTATTTTTGTACCAATACCAGGCTGTTTTGATTATAACTGCCCTGTAGTATGTCTTGAAGTCTGGTATTGTGATGCCTCCATCTTTGTTTTTGTTGTACAAGATTGCTTTAGCTATTCGAGGTCTCCTGTGCCTCCATATGGAATTCAGCATCATTTTTTTAGATCTGAGAAGAATGTATTTGGTATTGTGATTGGCATAGCATTGAATCTGTAAATTGCTTTTAGAAGAATGGATATTTTGATGATATTGATTCTTCCAATCCATGAATATGAAAGATTTTTCCATTTTTTTGTATCTTCTGTTTCTTTTTTTATTTGACAGACAGAGTTAGACAGTATATTCATCCTTCTCATAATTTCCATTATGATTTTTACAATATAGCTTATAATTTCCCGATGACATATTTTCAGTGCTTTTGGCTTTGGCTTGTATTTTACAGTGGTGATGATAAGTCTTTTTTTTTTTTTTTTTGACAGGCAGAGTGGACAGTGTGAGAGACAGACAGAGAGAAAGGTCTTCCTTTTTTCCGTTGGTCCCCCCCAACAATGGCCGCTGTGGTTGGCGCTTTGCAGCCGGCGCACTGCACTGATCCAAAGCCAGGAGCCAGGTGCTTCTCCTGGTCTCCCATGGGGTGCAGGGCCCAAGTACTTGGGCCATCCTCCACTGCACTCCCTGGCCACAGCAGAAAGCTGGACTGGAAGAGGAGCAACCGGGACTGAATCTGGTACCCCGACTGGGACTAGAACCGAGGGTGCCAGCACCACAAAAAAAAAAAAAAAAAAAAAAAAAAAAAAAAAAAAAAGATTGTAAGATTACTTAATGAGATACAATACAGATAAACAGATAAATGAAATTAGGAAATCAGTATATAACATGAATGAGAAATTCAACAGAGAAGACACTGAAAAACAACCAAACAGAAATATTAGAAATGAAGAACTCAGTAAGTCAAATAAATGCAGTGGGAAGCCTTACCAACAGACTAGATCAGCAGAAGAAAGAATGTCTCATCTAGAATATAGGTCTTTTGAGCTATCTCAGATAAAATGAGAAAAGGAAGAAGAAATAGTTAAAAGAATGAAGAATAGTGTGTGGGATCTCTTTGATACCATTAAATGATGCAGTATATGAGTCTTGGGAATTTCTGAAGGAATGGAAAAAAAGAGTGGTTTAGAAAACCTATCAACGGGGGCTGCGGCCATGGTGTAGCAGGTAAAGCCACCATCTGTGGTGCTGGCATCCCATATGGGTGCCAGTTCATGCCCTGGCTGCTCCACTTCCAATCCAGCTCCCTGCTGATGTGCAGTGGAGGACAGCCCAAATGCTTGAGTCCCAGCACCCATGTGGGAGACCTGAAAGAAGCTCCTGGCTCCTGGCTTTGGACTGGCTTAGCTCCAGCTGTTGTGTCCTTTTAGGGGGTGAACCAGCAGATGGAAGATCTCTTTCTTTCTTTGTCTCTCTGTAACTCTGCCTTTCAAATAAATAAATAAATCTAAAAAAAGAAAGCCTATTAATGAAGTAATAGCAGAAACTCCCCAATGTGGAGAAAAATATGGCTATCCAAATATAGGAAGCTCACAGAACCCCAAATAGACATGATCAGAAAAGGACCTCACTATGACACATTATGGTCATACTTTCACAAGTAAAACACAATGAGACTGTCCTGAAAATTGCAAGAAAAAAGCAAAGGAACTTCCATCAGATTGACAACTGATTTCTCTGTAGAAACCCTACAGGTCAGGGAAGAATGGAGAGATATAATCTAAGTTCTGAAAGAAAAATACTGCCAATCCAGATCACTTTACCCAGTAAAGCTGTCATTGATTAATGAATAAAGACCTTACAAGACAAGCAAACACTGAAAGAATTCATTGTCACCCAGCTAGCCTAGCAAATGATACTCATAAACGAAACAGAGAAAGGCAATCAGCTCATAAAAGTATGTGAAGGTAGGACAACTACTACTAAAAAAAACAAAGGATATTCAAAACGAATAATTTGAATTTTAAAGGAAAAATGGCAGGACAAAGACATTACTTGTCAATAAAAACTTGGAACGTAAATGGACTAAATCCCCCAATTAAAAGGTACAAACTGGCCAAATGGATTTAAAAAAGACTCAGCTGCCTACAAGAAATGCACATCACCAATAAAGACACACATAGGCTTAAAGTGAAAGGAAGGAAAAGATATTCCATGCAAATGGAAGTCAGAAGCAATTAGGAATAACTGTACATATATCAGACACAATAGACTTTAAGTCAAAGCTGTTGAAAGAGACAAAGTCACTATGTAATTATCAAGGGATCAGTTCAACAAGAAGATATGAATATTGTAAATATATATGCACCTATTGAAAGGGCATCTGTTTTTTCTTATTTATTTATTTATTTATTTATTTTTTTGACAAGCAGAGTGGACAGTGAGAGAGAGAGACAGAGAGAAAGGTCTTCCTTTTGCCGTTGGTTCACCCTCCAATGGCCGCCGTGGCCATTCAATCCTCTAGAAATTATACACACGCATGGAGACTGAACAACATGCTCCTGAATAAACAGTAGATCACTGGAGACACCAAAAGGGAAATTAAAAAATCCCTTGCTTTCATTTTTTAAAAAAGATTTATTTATTTATTTGAAAGGCAGAGTTACAGAGAGGCAGAGGGAGAGGAAGAGGGAGAAGGGGAGAGAGAGAGAAAGGAAGAGAGAGAGAGAGAGAGAGAGAGAGAGAATCTTCCATCTACTGGTTCATTATCCAAATGGCTGCAATGGCCCAGCTGGCCAGGTCAAAGACAGGAGCCATTTGAGGAGTGAAGCAGCAGATGGAAAAACCTCTCTCTCTCTCTCACTCCTCAAATGGCTGCAATGGCCAGAGCTGGGCTGATCCGAAGCCAGGAGCCAGGAGCTTCATCTGGGTCTCCCACATGGGTGCAGGGACTCAATGACCTGGGCCATCTTCCACAGCTTTCCCAGGCCGCAGCAGAGAGCTGGATTGGAAGTGAAGCAGCTGGGACCTGAACTGGCACCCATATGGGATGCTGGCACTGCAGGTGGCGGCTTTACCTGCCATGCCACAGCGCTGACCCCTGCTTTCACTTTTAAATTCACTAATTTTTTTCTGTGATATTAAACTACCTTTATCCCATCTAGTTTTTTTTTTATCCCATCTAGTTGTTTTTTTTTAAGATTTATTTATTTATTTGAAAGAGTTACACACAGAGAGAAAGAGAGGGAGAGGGAGAGGGAGAGGGAGAGGGAGAGAGAGAGAGAGAGAGATGTCCGCAACAACTGGAGCTGCACTGATCTGAAGCCAGGAGCTAGGAGCTTCTTCTTGGTCTCCCACGTGGGTGCAGGGGCCCAAGGACTTGGGCCATCTTCCACTGCTTTCCCAGGCCATAGCAGAGAGCTGGATCAGAAGTGGAGCAACCAGGATTCAAACCAGCGCCTGTATGGGATACCAGCACTGCAGGCAGTGACTTTACCTGCCATGCCACAGTGTCGGCCCTGGGACTTATTGACAGGCACAAAATGTGTGTGAAGCATTAAATTCCAGGGTTGTAAGTGTGAACACATTGCAAATAAAATAGACCAAGTGCATTTGCCTGATGGGACTCAGGTTTCTAAGTTCTCTGGAACTGATGGGATTGAAGATACACATCAGGAGGCCAGGAAGGGGAAGCCAGAAGGACGATCACGTTGTGGAACATCAATTTTGCTTGTTGGTAGAAATTTCAAATGCTGTTTTACAGCAAACAGATATAAATGCAAAGTCTGCACCATTTTAAGATAAAATGTTTAGACTTAGAAGAAATACTAAACCTTTTTTTTTTAAAAAAAGATTTATTTATTTATTTGAAAGAGTTACAAAGGGAGAGGCAAGGCAGAGAGAGAGAGAGGTCTTCCATCCACTGGTTCACTCTCCAAGTGGCCGCAGCAGCTGCAGCCGCGCCAATCTGAAGCCAGGAGCCAGGAGCCAGGAGCCAGGAGCTTCTTCTGGGTCTCCCATTCAGGTTCAGGGGCCCAAGGACTTGGGCCATCTTCTACTGCTTTCCCAGGCCATAGCAGAGTGCTGTACTGGAAGTAGAGCAGCTGGGTCTCGAACCGGTGCCCATATGGGATGCCGGTGCTTCAGGCCAGGGCGTTAATCTACTGCGCTACAGCGCCAGCCCCGAAATACTAAATCTTGATTTCCCTTAAGCCACACCCTCAAACTGAGGAGCAGGGAAGGCTCTGACCATTCACCTGAATGGATAAGCCTACATCAATGGAAATATCTAGAGAAACATTGCTGTAAAACTATAGTGCCCCTTGGGGCCGGCACTGTGGTATAGCAGGTAAAGCCACCTCCTGCAGTGCTGGCATCCCATATGATGGGCTCCAGTTTGAGTCCCAGCTGCTCCACTTCCAATCCAGCTCTCTGCTTTGGGCTGGGAAAGCAGTAGAAGATGGCCCAAGTCCTTGGGCCCCTGAACCCACATGGGAGACCTGGAGGAGGCTCCTGGCTTCAGGTCGATGGAGCTCTGGCTGTTGCAGCCAATTATGGAGTGAACCAGCAGATGGAAGATGTCTCTCTCCTTCTGCCTCTCCTTCTCTCTCTGTGTAGCTCTGACTTTAAAATTAATAAATAAATCTTAAAAAGAAAAAAAAAACTATAGTGCCCCTCGAAAGGAAAGGGGAGAGGGAGCCCCTTAAGGAAAGCCTGCAACTGTGCCATGGGCTTGGAGAGAGACATTGATGGTCCAGCCCCAGGCAGACACCCTTGAGAGCTACCAGACCGTGAACAAAATGATTAAACTTATCTGTCTAGCCATTTATCCAGTAAGCATTTGCTACATGCCTCCCATGCATCTAGGATAGTAGTAGGTGATGAAGACAAAAAGGAATAAGAGGAATGTGTGTTATGATGCAGTTGGAATGCTTGGCTTCAGTCCCAGCTACTCTACCTCCTATCCAGCTTCCTACTAATGTGACTGAGAGGCAACAGATAATGGCTCAAGTATTTGAGTCTCTGCCACCCACTGGGGAGAACTGGACTGAGTTCCTGGCTTTTTGCTTCAGCCTGGATCAGTCTGTGCTGTTGTGGGCATTTGGGGAATAAACCAGTAGATGGAAGATCTTTCTCTATCTATACCTCTCCCTCTCTCTGTGTCTCCCTGCCTTTCAAATAGCCTTCCCATATGCCCCCACGCCCACACAAGACAGCCTGTCCTACTATCAACATCTCCCACTGGAAAAAAATTTTAATTTAAATAAAATGGTGATTTCCCTGGACTGGAAATAATAAATTTGATTTTTCTTTTAACAAAGAAAGAATGGAGAAGAAATGGATTGTATTCTTAGGGAATACAGCATCTAGCAAAGGAGTTCTCAAAGTTCTTCCTGCCACAATAGACAAGTATAGAATTACCAGAATATTTGCTAAGTCTAGTGAGCAGGGCCAGACATTGCTCCAAGCAATTTACATTAAGTAACAGTATCCTTGTGATGGGCGTGCTGTTGTCATCCCCATGACACAGCTGAGGAGCAGGTGGGCTGTGTTCTCCAGGCTGCATGTCATTGCCTAGTGGGACAGACATGTTTATAAATAATGATGATACTATGATAAAAGTGGACACACACATAGTGAGGTGAATTACTTCTATGGAATGGAGACACCTGATTCCAGATACAAGCCTGACAGAGCCTGGGAACCCCAACATGGAAATCCCCTCTCTTTTCTGCTAATTATCACAGAATCCCAAGCCTGGGATGTGACATTTCACAGCATTTGTCCTCTGGGAACAACTTCGACCTCAGAGGCAGGGGGTTTTGTCTCCAGCCAGCCTTAATAGAGTTATTATATCAGAATTCACCCCCTCACAATTACTGAAAACCTGCTCTAGTTCTGTTTCTTTCTCCTTTCCCCCAGCTTTATTGGGGGTATAACTGACATAAAAAGTTTTCCTATTTATGATGTGCAACACGATGTTTTGTCTCATTGTTTCTTAGGCCAGCTTCTAATGTTCTGTGTGTGGGATGCTAATAGGCATTACATGAGGAAATTTGGTAAATAAACTTTAATAAAGGGCTCTTAATTAGAGGATTTTCTCAGAATCTTTTGTGCACTAATGTGTTTTCTGAATCCACTTTCCAAATTTTCTTATGTGTTATTTTTCATAATAGCCACATCTTCATGTTCCTTTGGAAAAGATTGGAGAAGCAAGGCTGGGGTGTTCTGTATGCACGGATTTCAAAAAATTTTTGTACCAAAATAAGCTAATTTTTAAAATTTCATTTTCCATGAACTTTTTGATAGACTCATATAATAAGACTGGTCTTCTTAGCCCAGATTAGCTTATGCATGTGCACCAAGTATAGTCTTTTCCCAGCTAAACTTCCTGTACCTTTCAGCCTTCTTCATAGTCAAGTTTTCAGGCCCTTCTTCCTCAGCTCACCTTTCTCTGGGCAGCTCCAGTTTGCCAGTGCTCCTCTAATGAGTGGGGTTGAGAACTGAGGATAGCAGCCCTGGTGGCTTTGGGTTGGTTCCCAGTGGGCATATGTTAGCATTCTCATACTGCTCCTTTTCCCCAGCCTGATTTGGAAGGTTACCCAAGGGTAGGAGGTTAACCAAGCCTCATCACAGAAGTGATGGATACCAGAAGCAAGAGAAGCTTGTAGAATTTGGAAGTTCAGGGAACAAAGAGAACAATACCCATTTTTGTAGGTTTGAGATATCTGAAATAAATACTGGTGAGCGTAGTATGTGCAAAGCACTAGAAAAAGCAGAAGACAGGTGAGCCATTGTCTTCCTTCAGATTGCTGATCCTTGAACTAGGGAGATGGTTAACAGAAAAGCCTAGATGTCCAAGACAGCATCACCAGATGCCAAATCATGCAGATTACACAGGATTGAAGAAATTCGAGGAAGATTAATTGCTTGTTGTTTGCCTATTTCCTCCATATAATTTCATGTATACACTGAGGACAAACAGGCACTGCCGTTGGGCTCAAAGGGGAGGCCTTACTTTGAAAAGGCTGTGAAAAAGTTCATAAAGAACAGAATTAGAAAACAAGTTTATTTTGGTGCAAAAAATTATGTCATCCATGCATACAAGCGGTCTTCAAGAAGTTCACTGAAAATGCATGCTTGAAAACACTGTTCATGGATTCAGCTTCCCAACAGCTTCGGGAGGAATTGAATTTTTGAACACAGAATGCTTTTTCCCAGTGATATTTTATAAAGTTAGAATGTGTTTTCCGGGAGAAGGTAATTGGAGTCAACTTCTGAAGAAGTTGGATGGTTAAATGCCAAAACAGACAGCTTTTAGGGTACAAAGTATTATGCAGTACAAGTTAAGGAATATTTTCTTCTCAAAGCAACTTCTGCACTTGAGGCCAGGCAGTGGTTGGCTGAGCAAACAAATGTTGACGCCAGATTGTCTTGCCTTTTCTATCCCTGCTCCTCTACTTATAAAGTGAGTGACCCTGACTAAATACTTGGCTTCATGATGCCTTGTTTTCTTTCTTTCTTTTTTCTTTTATTTTTTCCTATGGGGATATTAGATAGTACCTACTTCATAGGATTGGTGTGGGCATAATGAGTTTCTGTATGTAAAACTCTTAGAAAATTTAGAATATGTCTTTTGATTGTTTATGCCTACATAGCGGACCATCCCTGCACTTAGTAGCTTAAGAATCTTCATGTATTATTATCCTCCTTGGTTTCTGAGGGTCTGGAGTCCAGGAGCTGTGTGGCTGGGTGATTCTGGCTCGAGATTGCTCCTAACGTTGCACTCAGATGACTGCTGAACTGAGGTTACCCAAAGGATTAATGAGGGCTGGAGGGCCACATCCAGGCGGCTCCCTCCCATGGCTGGCAAGTTGGGGCCTGCTGTTGGCAGGATGCCTCAGTTCACGTTCACACGGGCCTTCCCACAGGATTGTCTGGGTCCTCTCCACATGGCAGCCAGCCTCCCTAGAACAAGAGCTCTAGACACCGAGCTGAAACTGCAGTTCCTTTATGATCCAACTTTGAATGTCACACACTGTCACCTCTCTTTCATCCTACTCTCAAGTGTGAGCGGGGTCTCTCTCTCTCTCTCTCTCTCTCTCTCTCTCTCTGTCTCCATGATTACCAGGCTATCATCAGGGGGCTGTAAACACCCTCCAAGGAAGCACTCTGTCCTATTGTGTAGCTGGTATTAGGTACAGGACAGGACCCTTACATGCAGGACAAAATCATGCCTTCCGTGTGGACACTCAGTGTTTTCTCGAAGGAGAGTTTTAGAAAATGACCTCACTGCTGTAAATCACATAGCAGGTGTTTTGACTGGGAATCTAATGAAAGCAGAACCTGAAACTAGGACTTGGGTTCAGGGAATGTATATGGGAGGTGACCCCTGGAGGCAGGAGGGAGGGAATGGGGGAAATGAAGCAGGGAAGAAGGAAAAGCCAATATAAGGGTGTGTAGTTGAGGTTGCTTCCATGCCCACTGGGACTCAGTTCCCTTGGAAACCTCTGAGAAGGGTCCAGAATACCTCCTAGCATTATCCTTCTGAGGGGTGGGAAGCCAGGGCCTTTATCCACTGGCTGCCTACTCCCACCGGTTGAGACATTCTCCCTGCAACTTTGACTCCTCTTGCACCTCAGATCTGTACTAACACTCAGGCTGTTGGAGAAGCCTCTGAGACAAAGAACAGAACCCTTGGCCCTGCTGGAAAAAGGATGCTGTCAGTACAAGGTGAGTCTGAATGGCAGCCGAAGTCAGAGGTGGGCTGAGGGATGTGATGTGGACACCAGAGGCACCTGCTCCATCAGGTTTGCAGGACCTGGAGATGAGGCTATGTTATGTGTTAGTTCAGCTCTCCCAAGAAGCAGATGTCAAGACAGGACTAGGTTACAGAATGTGCCCCGAGGAAGATGGGGGAGAGAGCTGGAGGGAGCTGGGAGAGTAGTTGACAGCGATGCATTCTGATCCCTGGGGAAGAGAGAGAGAAGGCAGAAGTGTTGGACAGAGAGAGTCTTAGATTGTGGTGAAGGGCTAGGATAGGTTCAGCCAGGGTGGTATTGAGGCCTCAAACCAAAGGCTGCCCTGAGAAGAGTCTTGGGTCTCACAAGTGTGGATCTGCCTTCGTGTCTCAGCCTTTGTGCACCATAGCCTTAGTGCAGATGTTGTGGTGGGGTCAGAGCACCTCCTTTTGGCCTTCAGACAACCACCAGTCTCCCTGCAATCAAAGATCTGTAAGGCACACTCTATTGGCTGCCACAAGTAGTGCTGTGCATGGACAGCACAGGTAATTGCAACAAGGTTTGTATTTGCAGTACCCGGAGGCTGGTTGCCCTGAGATACTGAGATTTCTCCTTATTCTTCCTGTCTGCCTCATTGTGTGAAATTCCACCTTAAGAGAGTAATTCCTTTGTTTAATTGTTGCCTGTTCTTTATAAAGGTAAACTCTAAGAGCAGTAATATATTGAGTCACTAATTCTTTAGTATGAACAAATTGTTCAAATTCTTTTATTCTAAGAGAAGTGGAAGGGATCTGGGACAAGAGGGCCTGGGGAATTTGGGCAAGTAGCACCTAAGGACAGGGACAGATAAGAGGCACTGGGGACCACACTGGGTCCACTTTTCCACTGTGCTGATGCTCATCCTTGCTGGGTGTGGAACAGAGCCAACATCCAGACTCCTCGTAGTGCAAGAGTGAGAGAATGTCCTTCAAATTCAGTGTTTCTGTTCAGCGTAACTTCTTCCTAATTCCTGAATATTTTGAAGTTGGGTATATTTTTCTGGGTGGTTTGAGAAATTAAGAAAACATCATCTAGGTGGCTGGAATATTTGACCTTGGAAGAGGGAAAGAGACCCCAAAATTTTTCAGAGGGTGATCCATGAACCACCTGAGTCAGAATCCCAAGAGTTTAAAAGTATGTTTCCTGTTTTCACCCCCTACCCGACACCAACTGACTCAGAATTTCTGGGGATGGGGTTCAGGAATCAGTACTTTACAAGCATTTCTGGTGTTTTTTTTGTGCACTAAAATTTAAGAGCCCTAAGTTCAAGGCTAAGTATAATAGGACAAAGGACATGATGGTCGTAACTAGGGGAAAGTAGATCCCAAAACACAGTCAATGTCTCCCTGTATCTCCTTTTCTGAAACCTAGACATCAGCAGCCTCCAACGTCCAGCTGTGTCCTTGATACCCCATACTCCACCTGTCCACAGACAAATGCCCAATCACTTTCCTGGCCACTGTGAACAGGCTTCTCCACCAGCCTTTCCCTCCATGGTTCATGGCAACTCCATTCTTTCTGTTTGCTTGGACTAGGCTCATCCTGCCTCCTACGCTCCACCTCACTTTTCACGTCCATCCAGTTAGCTCAGCTTTTTTTTTTTTTTTTTTTTTTTTTTTTGACAGGCAGAGTTAGACAGTGAGACAGAGAGACAGAGAGAAAGGTCTTCCTTCTGTTGGTTCACCTCCCAAATGGCCGCCAGGAGCTAGGTGCCTCCTCCTGGTCTCCCATGTGGGTGCAGGGCCCAAGCACTTGGGCCATCCTCCACTGCACTCCCTGGCCACAGCAGAGAGCTGGACGGGAAGAGGAGCAACTGGGACAGAATCTGGCACCCCAACTGGGACTAGAACCTGGAGTACTGGCGCTGCAGGTGGAGGATTAGCCTAGTGAGCCGCAGCGCTGGCCATGCTCAGCTTCGAGAACCTAGTCAGAATCATTCTAACACTCTCTCCGACTGCTCTGGGTGCCACACTCACCCATCTGGCTTTCTACGATGGCCTCCCAACAGGTCTCCATGCTTCTGCCTCTGCAGTTCACCCCACCCTCCTCTAGTCCCATCTACAAGCCATGCTCAACAGTCAGAGTCCCTCTTCTCAAAACCATTCAATGGCTCTCCATCTCTCTTCAAGTAGACACCAAAGTCGTTACAATGGCTGCCTCCTTGCAACTTTCATTTTTTAAAAAGATTTATTCATTTATTTAGGAGGCAGAGTTACAGGCAGAAAGAGGGAGAGAGAGAGAGAGAGAGAGAGAGAAATTCTTCCATCCACTGGTTCACTCCCCAAATGGCTGCAATGGCTGGAGCTGAACCCATCCAAAGCCAGGAGCAGGAGCTTCTTCCAGGTCTCCCACATGGGTACAGGTGTCCAAGCACTTGGCCCATCTTGTACTGCTTTCCCAAGCCATAGCAGAGAGCTGAATTGGAAGAGCAGCAGCTGGGATTCG
This sequence comes from Oryctolagus cuniculus, assembly GCF_964237555.1. Taxonomy (NCBI): domain Eukaryota; kingdom Metazoa; phylum Chordata; class Mammalia; order Lagomorpha; family Leporidae; genus Oryctolagus; species Oryctolagus cuniculus. The sequence continues at coordinate 138,130,034 of NC_091434.1, read as the reverse complement.
AACTGGCACCCATATGGGTTGCTGGCACCACAAGCGAAAGTTTAACTTACTATACCACCGTGCCGGCCCTACAACCTCATCTTCTATAATTCTGCCTCATGTCCTCTGCTGTAGCCGTGCTCACCTCCTGGCTAGCTTGGAACACATTAAGCACGGCCCAACCCCAGGACATTTGCACTGGCTCTTCTTCTCCCCAGCCCACTCTTCCCTCAGATCTCAGGGGAGCTTTCTCCTTCACCTCCTTTGCTCAAGCATTGTTTTCTCAGTGAGGCCTGCCACGACCACCCTGCGTAAAATTGCAGCCCTCGCATTCGGAACCACCTTCCCTCATCTTCATTTCTTGTTCATAGCTCTTAGTGCATCCTAGTATGCCCTCTGCTCTCTTTATCTGTTGTGTTTATTCCCTAATTCTTACCATTACAATGTAAAATCTGCATGGGCAGGGAGTTTTGTTTGTTTGGTGTATGGCTACACCCCAGATCTGGAATAGTGCCTGACACCTGGGAGAGCCTCAGTAAACTTTGATTAAATGAGGGACAGAGTGGCATGACAGTAAGCCTGGGTTTTTGCAAAATGACTCCTTATAAAGAATTTACCATACCCAGATCAAAAGGAGCCCAATAGTTTAGGCCACTCATAGGGACATGCATGTCATTTCAAAATTGCTAACAATAAGCTGCCCTCAAAGTGTGCTGTGTGCTAGGAACCATGCCAAACCTTTTTACCAGCATTACCTCTTTAAATCATCCAAGAGTATGGTGGGGGTCTACTGTTATCCTTGCTTTACAAATGCAAACACTGTGGCATAGAGGTTAGGTAGGGTTAATCATAGAGGTTAAGTGGCTAATGAGGAGTTGAGCTAATACAATGTTAAGTCCTGGACTGGCATTGTGGCACAGCTGGTTAAGCCACTGCTTAACCAGTGCTGGTTTGAGTCCTGGCTGCTCCTCTTCCAATCCAGCTTTCTGCTAATGTGCCTGGGAAGGCAGTGGAAGATGGCCCATATACTTGGGTCCCTACGACCTGGATGGAGTTCCCAGCTCCTGGCTTTGGCCTGGTTCAGGTGCGACTGATACAGCTAGTGGAAAATGTCTTTCTCTCTCTGTCACTGTGCCTTTCAAGTAAAGCAAACAAATCTTAAAAAAACAAAAGTGTGAGTCCGAAGCTGTTGTGCTGTTTGAATACAGACCTTCCCATGATCCTTATCCTGTGTTATACGCCGCTATAAAAGTCCAAGTTTGTAAGCTTGAAGCTGTGGTTCAGACAGTATTTGTTGTGAAATAGGTTTATTTTATTAGAGTGTTACTTCCTTGTTTATTTAGCTGAGGGTTTCTGTCAGCACTTCTGCGAGCTGCGCTCTTGTCACTGTGCCCTTCTGGGATGTTAGACTCTGTTGATCTGATGGCTTTGCCAGTTCCTAAGACTGGTTGCAGGACTTGCGACTCCAAAGCGTCCCTTTCTCCTTCCACCGGACGTTGAGAACTCTTAACGGAGCTTGTCTGAAGATAATGAGCACTGGCTGCCTTATAGAATTTATCCTGCTTCATTCAAGCCAGTGTATTTATTTTTTAAAAAAATCTTATTTACTTGAAAGGCAAAAAGTATTTAGTTGAAAGGCATAGAGAGAAAAAGAGGGAGAAGGAGAGAGAGAAAAAGAGTGTCAGCAAATTCCCATCCGGGTTCACTCCTCAAATACTCATGGCAGCTGGGGCTGGGCCAGGCCAAAACCAGGAGCCAGGAACTCCATCTGGATCTCCCATGTGGATAGTAGGAGCCCAAGTACTTGAACCATCATCTGCTGCCTCCCGCTGCACACTAGCAGGAAGCTGGAATCAGGAGCAGAGCTGGGACTTGAACCCAGATTACTCTAGTTATGGGATGCAGGCATCCCAAATGGCATCTTTTTTTTTTTTTAAAGATTTATTTATTTATTTATTTGAAAGCCGGAGTTACACAGAGAGAGGAGAGGCAGAGAGAGAGAGAGCGAGAGAGAGGTCTTCCATCCGCTGGCTTACTCCCCAATTGGCTGCAACAGTAGGAGCTGCGCTGATCCGAAGCCAGGAGCCAGGAGCTTCTTCTGGGTCTCCCACGTGGCTGCAGGGGCCCAAGGACTTGGGTCATCTTCTACTGCTTTCCCAGGCCATAGCAGAGAGCTGGATCGGAAGTGGAGCAGCTGGGACTATAACCGGCGTCCATATGGGATGTTGGCGCCTCAGGCCAGGGCGTTAACCTACTGCGCCACAGCACTGGCCCACCACATGGCATCTTAACCCCTGCACCAAAGATAAAGCCCTACAAATTTCTTAAGCATGTCAAGAAACTAGGCTGCAAGTCTCAGAGGACAGGAGACAATAAGCACGTAGTCCTTGCCTTCAGGGAGAACACTGTGGCAGCCACAAGATTGGCCATGGCTTCTCCCTGGCACAGGAGCAAAGCCTGGCTACAGTGGGATGAGTTTGCCTGTGGGAGAGGAAAGGAAGTGGAGTCCCCAGGGGAGGTGAATCGAGGTGGCTGCAAGGACACGCAGGGCTTGGGAGGGCACAAAGGGAAAGGCCACTGGAGTAGCAGAGAGGGCCCCGTGTGCTGTGTTGGGAGATACTAGATGAATCTGGTGTGGGGCAGGCAGTCCTGAGAGTAGAGTGCAAGTGAAATGTCTGGGTCCAAACTGTGTAGAGCTAGGGTGGAGGGGTGAGGAATCTACAACACTTGTGGAGGGTTTGGACAGGGATGCATGACCTGTGGGAGATGATAGTTCTGCAGTGGTGTGTGGGATGGTGACGGTGGGAGTCGTGGCCCATTGTGAGAGGAAACTTGTGCCCTGACTGGATCCAGATCATTTCTTTTTTTTTTTTTTTAAAGATTTATTTATTTATTTGAAAGTCAGAGTTACACACAGATAGAAGGAGAGGCAGAGAGAGAGAGAGAGAGAGAGAGAAAGAGAGATCTTCCATCCGTTGGTTCACTCTCCAATTGGCCGCAATGGCTAGGGCTGCACCAATCCGAAGCCAGGAGCCAGGAGTCCCCTCCAGGTCTCCCACATGGGTACAGGGGCCCAAGAACTTGAGCCATCTTCTACTGCTTTCCCAGTCCATAGCAGAGAGCTGGATGGGAAGTGGAGCAGCCGGGACTCTAACTGGCGCCCATATGGGATGCTGGTACTTCAGGCGGTGGATTTACCCGCTATGCCACATCACCGGCCCCTAGATCATTTCTTATTCAGCTTCCTGTGCCCTGCGGTGCTCGGCTTAGAGCAGGCACTCAGTGACTAGTTACTGAATAAATGTGTGCTTCCCTCCCCCAACTTGTTATTTCTATAGTTTTCTTACTGGATGTTTTCTTTGAAGTAGAGCATTGGGGATGGATTCGGATACCGAGAAGAAAGTTCGCTCATCTCCAACTGCATGTTGCTAAGTAGTTGTGGATCGCATGGTTAATTCTTTGCACACTAATTTGCTCATTTGTAAGATGAAAAATGTCCTCTTCTTCCTCTTCTGTGGAGTTTATCAAAATAACGGATTGTTCAAGCATCTTCCTGGTTACAGCAAATGCATCTTGTGCAGGACTAATGACAGATATGTGGGAATGGATACAGAGGCCAAGGTGGCCAGATATTTGGGTGACCAGTGCTACTGCCTGCATAGAGGCAAAAGGGACCACACCAAGTGGATGGATTTTCTTGCACCCTGGTTCTCTTTTAAAATTTTCAGCCATAAATCAATTCATTAATTAAAATAGAAAAAATGGGGGCCAGCATGTGGCACAGTGGTTAAGTTGCTGCCTATGATGCTGGTGTCCCATATGGGTGCTGGTTTGAGTTCTGGCTGCTCTGCTTCTGATCCAGCTCCCTGCTAATGTGCCTGGGAAAGTAGCAGAAGATGGCCAAAGTCTTGGGCCCCTGTCTTTCATGTGGGAGACCTAGATGGAGTTTTGGACTCCTGGCTTTGGGCTAGCCTAGCCCCTGCCATTGTGACCATTTGGGGAGTGAATCAGTGGATATAAGATTGAGCTCGCTCGCTCTCTTTCTCTCTCTCTCTCTCTTCCTCTCTCTGTAATTATGCATTTCAAATAAATAAATAAATCTTTTTAAAAAGCAAATAGAAAAGATGTATATTTTGGGGCTGGCGCTGTGGTGCAGTGGGTTAACACCCTGGCCTGGGGTGCCAGCATCCCATATGGCCGCCGGTTCGAGTCCTGGCTGCTCCACTTCTGATCCAGCTCTCTGCTATGGCCTAGGAAAGCAGTGGAGGATGGCCCAAGTGCTTGGGCCCCTGCACCCGTGTTGGAGACACGGAAGAGGCTCCTGGCTCCTGGCTTTGGATCGGTGCGGCTCCAGCCATTGCGTCCAATTGGGGAGTGAACCAGCAGATGGAAGACCTCTCTCTCTCTCTGCCTCGCCTCTCTCTGTGTAACTCTGACTTTCAAATAAATAAATACATCTTAAAAAAAAGATGTATATTCTTTAAAGAACAAAAATAAAACATACTGACCCACAGTAATTTTGAGGAATGGAAATGATTTTGAAATTCTTTTTTGGTTTACTTAATTACAATTCATTTTTTGTAGAAGTGTGAATGCTTGCCTACCATTTTCAGTTGATACGCGTATGGACTTATTTTTAGAGAGAAAAAGTGGAAAAAAAGAGAAATAGAAAGTGAGAAACCCTCAGACATTTTAGCTGCTTGCCTGCATTAGAAAGTTTATTGAGACATCAATTTAAAATTAGCAAGAAGCGAGTATCTCCCAATTGCCCCAAGCATACTCCTGGCACTTAGACGTCATGTTTGACCCAATTCTTTGTGTGCTGAAAGGCTAGTCTATGTCCCCGTTCTATTAGGTCATCTTCCCAAAGCACATATACTGCATAGCTGGTGCTTGCATACTTCTGTCAACCCAAGAGACTCTTAACCAATTAAATATTCAGAAATAAAAGTCTACTCAATGGAGAAACTACTCTGTAGGTTTACATCGTGCTCTATTTGTGTTTATTTCACGAAGTCCTCATTTTTCCTGGGAAAATGATGAAGTCTTACATGTCTATACTGTTTCACAGTTTTCAAAGTGTGTTTCATCCATTACCAATGGAACTCTTACTACCCTGTGAAGGAAGTTATTTTTATCCTGTTTCACGGGTAAGAAACCTGAGCTTCTGACATTTTCCTGAAGTCTCTGGCTAGCACCTGACACAGTCGTGTCCACTGTCTTTGTACACTGACTCCTAGACCAGGGTTTGCTCCAGAAATGGGACTGACTGGAAAATTCACTTAACTTGCAACTTTTAGTAGGGACATCAGTTTTGTGCTATTTGATTCAAGCAGAAATTAAAAAAATATAAATTAAAAATTTAAAAAGCCTAAATGTTTTGAGCATGTCCCATGTCATTTGCTCTAAAAAGTACACACATTATCTCAATTAATCCTCCTGGTAACCCTGGGGCAGGACACTATGATCATTTCTATTTTTATAGACAGGGCTTATAAAAGTTAAGAAAAATGTCAAAGGTCATACTCAATTCAGATGCCAGCACTAACCACTCTTCTGACTGTCAAGAAATGTCCATCAAAACTTCCCCTACTCAGACATAGTGCCATATATTTTACATGCAATTTCTCCTTACAACAAAGCCGTGAAGGAGAAGCAGTTATTGCTTCCATTTTACAGATGGCATGACTGAGGCACAGAGAGGTGAAGGATCTTGCCTATGTTCCCACAGCTAGAGCTGGGATATGAACTCAAATCACAGGTCTTCTAGAATCTGGGCACTTTCCACTGACCTAATACTGCAACACAGGCTTCCCTTGTTCTGTTCTCGTCAAAGTCTTGGAAGGTATGGGATTGTCAGGATGCTCAGGGCGCTTGGAGCATGTCAGGGGAGCAGTGCCGTGCCTTCCTGGATAAGCTGGCAAGAAGCAAAGCATGTCTACAAAGGAGAGGAAACATACACGGAGCTGCCTATGAGGACTTTGTCACAGAAATAGCATGTAATTGATCCCTGAGCATTAGACGGGCTTCAGAGATTTTTCACTCAAAGGCAGGAGTTTGCACAACTTAGAAGTTTGTTTACTTCTGTGAGTCTGAAGAAAGAACAAGGTTAGGTTAAGTAGCTATTAATAACAGTTGACGATAAGGAAGAAAAATAAAACAACTCTGGGAGAGTGGTTGTCAGAATGTCTTAAATAGATTATCAAGGTACTACTTGATGCTTGTTTATATTATTATTCATTTCAGAATTGGATCCATAACCTTTGGCTTGCAACACATTGTCCTTGCAACTGGTTTATAATGATTATTGTGTGGTCGAGACTCTTTTCTTTCTTTTTTTTTTTAAAGATTTATTTATTTATTTGAAAGACAGTTACAGAGAGGAAAAGGCAGAGAGGCAGAGGTGGGGGGAGAGAGAGAGAGAGTCTTGCATCCCCTGGTTCACTCCCCAGATGGCCACAACGGCTGTAGCTGTGCCCATCCAAAGCCAGGAGCCAGGAGCTTTGTCTGGGTATTCCACATGGTTGCAGGGGCCCTAGGACTTGGCCGTCTTCCACTGCTTTCCCAGGTCATAGCAGAGAGCTGGATCTGAGGAGGAGCAACTGGGACTCGAACTGGCATTCACATGGGATGCTGGCACTGCAAGCGGCGCCTTTACCCACTACACCACAGCGCTGGCAGAGAACCTTTCCTAACACATGCTCCTGCATGCTCCTGGCCCAGAGCTCTTACTCAGGCATGTGGTTTGTCTTTGGAATCTGTTCCCACATTCTAGACAGAAAACCTAGGAACAGGGCTTTGGAAAGTTAGCATGCTATCCAGAACACGATGGCAGAGGACCCTGCCACAGACAGACCTCTTCTTTCCACCAGGGCAGGGTCAGCCAGGGCTCAGCAAGAACACGGCATTCATGACATCGTCTCCAGATTTCAAGGAGATAAACAAGTGGTCATTTTCCAGGAAAACTGAGGCCATGTTTCCAGTGCCCTGATAATCGTCACAATCACTGTTTCTCTGCCCACACCACACCCCTTTTCCCTGGGGGCGCTGGTTGGCATGAGACCAGCTCTGATGGGAAGCCTTGTGGGACCTGCACTTGGCCCCTGGCCTGGTGAAAGTTCTGCCTCTAGTCCGTAGGACTCATTTGTAGGGAGGAGTTGAGATTGCTGCGGAGAGAAATCTCTGCCCAAACTAGACCTGGCAAACAGTTCCATGCTTGTCTCTTTCATCCTCACTACAGCTTCTCTGTTCTGCTTCTATGGAAAGCCCTACCTCTTCAATTCTGAAACCAAAGCAGGATAGAGCGCTGTGTGTTTCTAGTGGTTGAAGTCATTGTGAAGACCTTGCCTCTATCACGGGCATTAGGGTTGGTTTTCTTTTTTGGCTGATTTGTCTCTAATTTGGCACTGTGTTAAATGGGTAAGAGTATGAACTCTTGCAGTCACATTGTCCAGCTTCAAGTTCCAACTCCAGAATTTACAAGCACATTTATAAAAACACTGGGCAATGTATTTAACTCTGCTAAATTTTAGACTTTTCCTATGAGATAAGATGGCCTCGTAAAGTTGTTGATGAGGATGAATTTAGACATTCTTTGTGAAGCATTTAGAACAACATTTGGCATGTAGTAAATGCTCAGTAACTGGTGGTTACTAATTTTCCTGTGAAATATATATCCTAATATGCCCTCATTTCTCCTATTTGGATGCCCTGGAGTAGATTTCTGGGTCCAAGAGAGGATATGTTATACACTTTAATACATGGTGCTAGATAGTGGTCAAAAAAGTTTGTAGCAACTTACTGCTGCTATCAGTGAACAAACAGCCATCTTCCTCAACCCTCACCAGCACTGGAGATGAAGAATCATGTCCATTTAAGATAATGCAATGGGGAGAATTGGCTTCTCATCAATTTAATTTGCCTTTTCCTAATTAATGGGATTGAGCATCTGTGCATAGATTATTGGCCATTTTCAGGTTCTCTTCTGTGCTTCACCAGGCTCTCCCTGTGCAGAAGTTTTGTAAGTGACATTTTATAAATATTGCTGTTGTTAATTACAGATTTATAGGAGTTCTCTGTGAGTTTAAGGGTGTTACATAAATTGAAAATACAAATATCTTTTCATTCTTTTATTTGTCTTATCTTGTGATCTTTTGCTATACTGTAATTTACATTTTTTGTATAGGCTAATGTAACTTTTCCTCTATGGCCTCTGATATCCTGTTGGGTAGCAAACACTTTTGAGTGCTATGGGTGTGCTAGGGACTGCGCTGGCAACAAAGGTGAACGGACTGGGTCCTGACTCTCATGCTATGAAAGCAGTGGTTATCATTCTCCTCCGGGCATCACAGTCACTTGTGAAGCTTTTTTTTATTCTTAAAAATTTATTTATTTATTTGAAAGGCAGAGAGAGTGAGAGAGCAAGAGAGAAAATATCTTTAATCTGCCGGTTCACTCCCTAAATGGCCACAATGGCCAGGGCTGGTCCAGGCCAAAGCCAGGAGCCAGGAGCTTCTTCCAGGTCTCCCATGTGGGTGCAGGGGTCCAAGCACTTGGAACACCTTCCACTGCTCTCCCAGACACAGAAGCAGGGAGCTGGGTCAGAAGTGGTGCAGCTGGAACTCGAACCTGTGCCCATATGGGATGCCAGCACTGTAGATGATGGCTTAACCTTCTACACCACAGCACCAGCCCCATTTGTGAAACTTTTTAAAAACAGTTTTCTTGGGCCCAATCACAGAATTTCCAGACATATGCACTTGAAAAAGCAGTGTCTCATTTTAGAAAAAAATGAATTTCTCCTAAAAATAAGTTTTTAAATGGGCAAACTGACAGTTGTTGAAGTTGGGTGACAATACATGAGGAGTTTCTATATTGTTTTTATTTACACTGTTCTCCCTGCTTTTGAATATCTTTGACAATTTCCATAAGTATCTTAAAAATGTTTTGAGGGGCTGGTGCTGTAGCTCACTTGGTTAATCCTCTGCCTGCGGCGCCAGCATCCCATATGGGTGCCGGTTCGAGTCCTGGTTGTTCTTCTTCCAGTCCAGCTCTCTACTGTGGCATGGGAGGGCAGTGGAGGATGGCCCAAGTGCTTGGGCCTCTGCACTCTCATGGGAGACCAGGAGGAAGCACCTGGCACCTGGCTTTGGATCGGTGTAGCTCTGGCCGTAGCGGCCATTTGGGGAGTGAACCAACGGAAGGAAGACCTTTCTCTCTATCTCTCTCTCTCACTGTCTATAAGTCTACCTGTCAAATAAAAAAAATGTTTTGATAGCATGAAAGGCTAATCAAGGCTGCTGCCCTAAGCAGTGTTGGCTAAGAGGCAGAGGTGTTTCATGTTAAATTGATGTGGAAGGTCAACTGGGAAGGTACGGGGCCTCACCTAGGTGTTGAGCAAGAACGCAGGCTGTCCAGAGTGGGAGCTGAGCTGAGCAGCCTCTCCAGGCTGTGCTCTGTTCCTGACCCTGGGCCACAGGCTGGTTCTCATAGCTTCTCTGTATTTTAGTTCAGCAGGACCTCACTGAGAGGCAGGTGTCCAAGTTTCTATTCATTAGAGAAGTCAAAAAAGGAAGTCCATCTCAAGTCTCTCTGGAGAAAGACAGCAGCAAGTGATGGTAGTGCTAGGATCTTTGGTGATCTGTAAATTAGAAGTGTTCCCATTTCCCATTGTTTTTGGCATACCTCTCCCTCTGGTAAAAATCCTTTGTCAATCATTTTCTTACACTCACCCTAAATCTTCCAAATTTCATCTTTTTCTCTCTAAAAAGAGTAAAAGCATAGAACTTTCCCCCCAGTCACATTAGCTTCTTTACCTTGAATGTAATTTGCTTATTTTTTTGCCTCAGTGTTAGACACCAAACACTTCAGTCAATCTGGAGTACCTTACCCAGGCCTTCCCAATTTCTGTTGCTTGCTTCTTGTGATATTCTGTTCCTCTGCTCAGAGGCAGCCCAGGGAAAACCAACCCTCCATGTATCTACAGGAAAGTATAAAAAGCAAGGTGATTAAGGATTATTATCAATGCAGAAGAGGAATTGAACCATGAACAAACAGAACCTACCCCTGTGGAAAACAGAGATAATGCCAGGAAGAAGAGAACTTTTGAGAAATACATGGTAAGAGCTTGGGGAAAATTCAAGAGGATGTCCCCTCCATGCGGCAAGAGCAAGTTGCCATTGGCAGGAATAATCAGGTGACTGGAATTCTTGGAAATGAAATCTTGAAAATCATGCAAATCTAAAAAATATAATAGATAAAGCCAAAGATTGAACTAGTGATGTGGAAGATGAATTTGAAAAAGGAAATGTTACAAAATGTAGACACATGATGTAAAAGCAGACCAAAAACCAAAACAAACAAAAAGGCTAGGGGCCGGTATTGTGATGAGTGGGTGAAGCACCCACTTGTGATGCTCACATCCCTTACTGGAGCACCATTTCAAGTCTCAGCTGCTCTGCTTCTGATCCAGCTCCCTGCACATGTGCCTGCAAAGGCGGTGGAAGATGGCCCAAGTGCTTGGGCCCCTGCCACCAACAGAGGTGGAGTTTCTGGCTCCTGGCTTGGGTCTGTCCAACAGATCTGACTGTTGAGGCCATTTGGAGAGTTGGGGAGTGTACTAATGGATGGAAGATCTCTGCTTCTAGATCTCTTTTTTGTCACGTGTTTTTTAAATAAATAGACAGATAAATAAAAAAATAAGTCTTTTTTGAAGAAAGGCCAAGAAAGGATCTAGGTAGTTCTTTCTTAAGCTGATCCAACAGGGGGCAGAAAAGAATGGAAGGTGACTAGAAGAGTGAATGTAATTGTTTCCAAAACAGAGAAATGATTCAAGTCTTTTTCTAAAAAAGATTTATTTATTTTATTTGAAAGGTAGAGTTACAGACAGAGAGAGGGAGAGATAGAGAGAAAAGTCTTCCATCCACTGGTTCACTCCCCAAATGACCACAATGACCAGAGCTGGGCCAATCTGAAGCCAGGAGCTTCTTCTGGGTTCCCCACACAGGTGCAGGGGCCCAAGCACCTGGGCTATGTTCTACTGCTTTCCCAGGCCATGGCAGTGAGCTGGATCAGAAGAGGAGCAACTGAGACTTGAACCAGTGACCATATGGGATGTGAGTGCCACAGGCAGAGGCTTAGCTTACTACCATATAGTGCTGGCCCCATGACTCAAGTCTTTAGTCTTCATGTTGAGGGAGCCCATCAAGATACACCTCAGGGGGCCGGCGATGTGGCTCACTTGGTTAATCCTCTGCCTGTGGCGCCAGCATCCCATATGGGCACGGGTTATAGTCCTGGCTGCCCCTCTTCCAGTCCAGCTTTCTGCTGTGGCCCGGGAAGGCAGTGGAGGATGGCCCAAGTGCTTGGGCACCTGCACCCGCGTGGGAGACCAGGGGGAAGCACCTGGCTCCTGGCTTCGGATGGTGTAGTTCTAGCCGTGGCGGCCATTTGGTGGGGTGAACCAATGGAAGGAAGACCTTTCTCTCTGTCTCTCTCTCTCACTGTCTAACTCTATCTGTCAAATAAATAAATAAATAAATAAATAAAATAATTTTAAAAAGATATATATCAGTGGAGACAACATTATGGTGCAGTGGGTTAAGTCACTGCCTGCAATATTGGCATCCCACTGATCACAGGTTCAAGTCCCAGCTGCTCCACTTCTGATCCAGTGTTGCACTTCCAATCCCTTCTAATCTGCCTGGGAACGCAGCAGAAGATGGCATAAGTGCTTGGGCCCCTGTCACATTCCTGGCCTTTGTGGCTGTTTGGGGAATGAATCAAAGATAAATTTCTTTCTTTTTCTCTCGCTCTCTCCCTCTCTGTCACTCTGCTTTTCAAATAAATAAATGAATCTTAGGCCAGCGCCATGGTTCACTTGGTTAATCCTCCACCTGTGGCGCCGGCACCCCGGGTTCTAGTCCCGGTTGGGGTGCCGGGTACTAGTCCTGGTTGCTCCTCTTCCAGTCCAGCTCTCTGCTGTGGCCCGGGGAAGGCAGTGTAGGATGGCCCAAGTGCTTGGGCCCTGCACCCACATGGGAGACCAGGAGGAAGCAACTAGCTCCTGGCTTTGGATCAGCGCAGTGCCAGCCGTGGCGGCCATTTGGGGAGTGAACCAACAGAAGGAAGACCTTTCTCTCTCTCTCTCTCTCTCTCTCTCTCACTGTCTGTAACTCTACCTGTCAAGTAAATAAAACAAAAAAAATAAATGAATCTTAAACAACAAGAGACATATTGGTGAAAGTCTGCTCAGCAAGGATAAAGAGAAAACACAAGATTGCCTGTGTGACCCTGGGTCAGACACCTCTCAGTCACACAGGATGTTATAGCAGTGGAGCTGAGAGTTCCAGATTTGGAGGAACATGATTTGAAGGATGTGGGAGAAAATATGCCAGCTAGACTCTACATAAACATTTCAGACACGTGCAAGCCTTCGAGAAGAGTCTTCTGTACTCTTTTCTAGAAGAGTTACTTAGAGAGGAATCCAAGGAGGAGGAACATGGACCCAAGCAACAAACCTAGGGGACAATGACTAGAAATCCTCAAATGGCAGTGGCTCTGAACTCCTCCACAGCACTGAGTCCAAATGAGGGTGAAGGCAGAGGGCTGTGCAGAAACACTGCTCAGGAAGACAGGGGCGGGGGAGCAGGGAGCATTACCTAATGCACGAATTAGGGTCTAGAAGAGTCATTCTAGTCTGCTTCCAAAATTGCCACTATTCTATTCTAGGAAATGAAGTGAAACACTCTGCAAGAAAGTCAAGATCTAGGGCTGGCACTGTGGCGCAGAAGGTTATGTCTCCGTATGCAGTGCTGGCATCTCATACTGGGGCTTGTTTGAGTCCCAGCTGCTCCACATTGGATCCAGCTCCCTGCTAATGCACCTGGGAAAAGCAGTGGGAGATGGCCCAAGTCCTTGGGCCCCTGCACCCATGTGGGAGACTGGAAGAAGCTCCTGGCTCCTGACTTGGGATTGGCCCATTTTTGGCCATTGTGGCCATTTGGGGAGTGAACCAGTAGATGAAAGATTCTCTCTCTCTCTCTTTTTGTAAGTCTGGCTTTTAAATAAATTAATAAATCTTTTAAAAAATTTAAAAATGAAGCAAGTTAGATTTTAACAGTTTATGATGCATATAAATAAAATCTGTTTTAATTTATGATGGATAATCAATGTAAACATTCCTCTGTGTTGAGTGTGGTTTTTTTTATTTAAGGCTATAATTTAAAAATATTTACGAGAGAGAGAGAGAGAGGGAGGGACACACACACACAGAGAAAGAGCATTCTTATCCGCTGGTTCATTCTTCAAGTGTCTGAAACAGCTCTGGCTGGGGGCAAAGCTGAGAGCTGGAAATTCAATCCAAGTCTCTTGCATGGGTGGCAGGAACTCAACACATGAGCCATCAGCACTGCTCGCCTCCTTTATAGTAGGGAGCTGGAGTCAGGAGCAGGGGCTGGCACAAAACCCAGGTACTTGATATGGGACATATCTAGGCCAAACACCTGACTCTGATTTTGTTGTTTCTTGATTCTTGAGAGTGGTTTGCTACTTTAATAGCATATTTGTCTTTATAGATCAGCTTTTCTCTCATAATCATTTTGAAAAATTACCCGGAAAGCAAACATAGATGAAAGTTTTGTCTTCATTTTTGTTCTTTCTCTTTCAAAGAAAAAAAAACTTCATTGTTTTTAAATATTGTTACCTGATTTTGGTTGGACAGCTATCTGAGTCTTAGTATCTAGAAGCTTAAACTGATGGACATTAAGAAACATGAACTAGGGGTTGGCATTGTGGCCCAGCAGGTTAATCTACCACTTGCAATTAAGGCATCCCACATCACTCGTTTGAGTTCCAGCTGCTCCACTTCCAATCCAGCTTCTCCACTTCCAATCCAGCTTCCTGCTAATGTACCTAGGAAAAGCATCAGAAGATGGCTTAAGAGTTTGGGCTCCTGCTACCTACATCAGAAACCTGGATGAAGTTCCTGGCTCTTGGCTTTGGCCTGGCTCAGCTCTAGCTGTTGCAACCATCTGGGGAGTGAACCAGTGGATGAAAGCGCTCGCTCTCTCTCTCTCTCTCTCTCTCTCTCTCTCTCTTTATGTGTGTCTTTCCCCAATGCCCCTGCCCACCGCCTGTCCCTCTACTTTTCAAATACATAAATATTAAAAAAAAAAAAAAAAGATTTATTGGGGCTGGCGCTGTGGTGCAGTGGGTTAACGTCCTGGCCTGGGGCGCCGGCATCCCATATGGGCGCTGGTTCGAGACCCGGCTGCCCCGCTTCCGATCAAGTTCTCTGCTATGGGAAAGCAATAGAGAATGGCCCAAATCCTTGGGCCCCTGCACCCAATGGGAGGCCCGGAAGAAGCTCCTGGCTTCGGATTGGCGCAGCTCTTCCCATTGCGGTCGTCGGGGGAGTGAACCATCGAATGGAAGACCTCTCTCTCTCTCTCTCTCTCTTTCTCTCTCTCTCTCAGTGTAACTCTGACTTTCAAATAAAATAAATAAAATCTTAAAAAAAGTTATCCATTTATTTGAAAGTCAGAGTTACAGAGAGAGAAGGAGACACACACACACACACACACACACACACAGAGGTCTTCCATTGCTGGTTCACTCCCCAATTGGCTGCAATGGCCGGAGCTGCACTGATCTGAAACTGGGAGCCAGGAGCTTCTTCTGGGTCTCCTATGTGGATGCAGGGGCCCAAGGGCTTGGGCCATCCTCTACTGCTTTCCCAGACCATAGCAGAGAGCTGGACTGGAAGTGGAGCAGCCGGGACTCAAACCGGTGCCTATATGGGATGCCAGCACTGCAGGCAGCGGCTTTACCCACTATGCCACAGCACCAGACCCAAATACATAAATCTTTAAAAAATAAAAAAAAATCATTAACCCTAATCTCAAAGCATCATATTTTTTGCAACGTATTTGAAGAGTTCCTTAGTAACTTAGTTCTTATTTTGAATAAATATATTTATAATATTCAGCAATTCCTTTAGTTTTATTTTACCTTTTCACATCCAAGTCAAACGAATGAGATAATTGACTAAGTTTATGTGTCTCTGGTGTATAATATATATGTATACAATTTTTCTACCAAGAATGTGTATTTCATGTATCATCAGCAAAAACCATAAAATTGAAAAAGAAAAATTATTTCTACTGAAACTGTATCACCAGGAAGTCCTTCTTAGTGTCCGCACTTCCACTAATCTTCCTCTTCACACTTGCAAACTGTTTTTATAGGAACCCACCCTTCTTCTGTTGGCATGAGTAGCTTTGCATGGTGGATGCTTCTTGCCTACAGGACTTTCAGTTTCTCAGGACAAGGACTGGGCATCTTTGTCAGTTCTCTTCTCCTGGCCCTGCTCAGTCTAGCTTCCAGCTGCCCTGGAGGTGTGGGAGAACGTCCCATGCAGGTGCAATGCCATTTGGTCCCCACACCCTCTCACAGGCACCCTGAATGGGGTGAGAGAGAAGGAAAAGTAGCAGGTTCAGCATGGGTAAACATGCCAATGAGAACCTACACTGTAAGAGCTCAAAGTGCTCTACACTAACTGTTAGATTTTTGCAATTGCAATAAGTATGTGTGACAGGTCTAAACGTCTACTTATATGTTGAATGCATAAAGTCAACGGACTAATCAAATGACAGGCAAAGACTAAACTCAGAACCTCATTGTCTGAATAGTGTTTGTTGGGACAGATAGACCAGTTTCTGGAGAAGTGGATCAAATAAGGTGTCTGTAGAGGTTTGGGTCATTGTCGGGAGGCACTGAAAGGACAGTGAACACAAGAAACCATCAAATGTTGGTATCAGCAGGAAAACATCTTTCACTGAAAGGAGAGTTGTTCTTCATTTTCTTCCTATCATGTGAACCACAGGTCCTTCTTCCTGTCCTCTTTCCCTGCAGACAACAAAAACACCTAAAAAGAAGAAAATGAGAGAAGATCTGGGAGTTTGGGCTGAGGATGAAACCCCAGGGGGAAGAAGGTGCTTCACATCATACAGTGAATCTGAGACAAAAAATAGGACTGTGTTTCAGTTTCCTTTCTTTGCCCCCCAAATCTTGGCATCATCTGACTTCTGTCTCTAGGTTCTGTTGGTAGTGAATTTGTGCCGAGGAGCTGAGGCCATGTTTAGCATCTTGGTAGCCCTGAGCAGGCATACTGTTATGAGGCAAACACATTCAAATGCACCTACGGTATCCCAAGTTAAATAGAATTTTTTGGCTAGCTGTTGTGTTGAAGCATGTGAAATTCTAGCTATTTCATATAGCTCAATCTAAGGATTTTGAAATTATGGGGCTTTAAGTGCTACATTTAATTCACCACTTGCCAAGATTTCCATTTTGAAGGCTGGAATTTACAAGGAATGAGAAATGTTAATCTAAAGATCACGATTTGTGGTAAAGACATTTACAGTGCTCATGAATACTCAATTTATCAATTAATGGAGCTCCCATAACTTGGCATCTATAAACATCCCATTAAACATCTATTCACCAGAACCCCTTACTTGTT
Organism: Oryctolagus cuniculus; assembly: GCF_964237555.1. Classification (NCBI taxonomy): domain Eukaryota; kingdom Metazoa; phylum Chordata; class Mammalia; order Lagomorpha; family Leporidae; genus Oryctolagus; species Oryctolagus cuniculus. Next base: position 138,113,533 of record NC_091434.1, on the reverse strand, counting down.
TTGTTTTGCAGCATGGCTCCCTAGGGAGCTGTCTTTGTTGGAGAGATTAGGATGCAGAAGATTTATCAGGGGAGTCAGCTGGGTTAGCATCCACAGGGCAAGGGAAGTAAGCCCAAGTGGGCAGAGGGAGAAGCTGACCTGCAAAGTTTCCATAAGCAGCCTCTGCAGCCCTGTGGAGAATTTGGAGCGAGGGTGGCCCTTGTGTTGTCTAGCAGTGAGGCACCTGGCCTTGGGTGCAGGCTGCCCTGGGAAGGGGGTGTAGTCTTAGGGGAGGTGGCTGTGTATAGGTAAGGGCAAGTCCAGAGATGGCTGGAAGCTGAAGCAAAGCACAGCAGCCACTACAGTTGCCTGTTTTTTAAGGTTTCTAACTGCCTGCTACCTAGCACTGGGTCTCAAGGACCCCAGAGATCAAATGGCCCTTTTGTGAGGAGCTTACAGGGCTTGAGGTATCAGGAGGGAAGGGCTTTTACATGGACTTCAGAGCGAACAGGTGAGCAAGATTGATCAGGTGTTAAGACAGAGAGTTCTGTATAGGAGCCAGGAATCCTACCCAGATTGCCACTTTCCACCTAGGGGCCAGGTTCCATCCCTGACTGGAGCCTCGATGACCTCAACCTTGAACCCAGTGAGGCAGGACATGCTGACCCCTCCTCTCCCTCATCCCTTGCGGCTTGCGGCACTCAGGTCACATCTCAGCAGTTCCAAAGTATAGCAAATGACTCATGGTCCTGGGAAGAGTGAAGAGACTTTAAAACACTTCCGATTTAATTTTGTGGTTTGTGTGTGTGTGTGTGTGTGTGTGTGTGTGTGTGTGTGAATTCTCTACTGTTTCTTTACGCTAACCCCTGGGTGCCAGTTGGGGCAGAGAACAGAGATAAGATTCAAGCCAGGCCATTTTGTAATGAATCGTGTCTGTTTGTCCTGCCCTCTCTCACAACCCTGACCAGGACATGCCTGTTTATTGCTAAACTCCAGGCAGTAGGTCTTGGAAGTAAAAAGGAAAGAGGAGGCAGGCCAAGAATTATCAAACTAATGACTTAAACAGACGGTGCCCTGTGTGCTTGCCTCACGACACATACGCTAGGACTAGAACAACATGGAGAACTTGGTGTGGCCCCATGCCAGGGTGATGCAAATATTCGAAGAGGTTCCTCTATTTCTTTAGCATGACGGAAGGGTTCTGCAGATGGGTCACAATGAGGGCTGCACAACAGTGGCCAAGTACTCAATGCCAGTGAACTAGACACTCACAGGGAGCCACAGTGGGACATTTTGTTATGTATATTTTACCACACTTTTATAAAATAACAAACATGGCTCTAGGGGAGCGAGGATTAGGCAAGGATGTGACAAAGTACAGGAAGCTGTGAAGTCAAAGGCACACTAATGCATTAATGAAATAGATGACAGCCAAAATGCAAGTGCTCAGTCGCTGTGTATGCCACCACACGAATTTACAGTAGGAGAAAGAGCAAGCTCAGCTCTCCCCTCGGCTCAAGGCCCCACTCTGCTTCTCAACAGATGTGTGACCTGAGGCAGCACACCTAGCCTCTCTGAGCCTTATGTACAGATTGAAAATAATGACATCAGACTTACAGAGCTAATGGGAAACTGAACCAAGAGGTTACAGGCAAAGCATTTAGCATGTTCACTGGTTCCTAGTAGGCAGTCACTAAATGTGCTTCTCCTTTTGCATGTTAAAGGTTGCAAATATAGCATGTTGTGGGCCGAAGAAATTAAACTGGAAATGTTAAGGATAAAACTTAAAAGAAACAAAATATGCAGGCGGTTTTTGAGTAGTAGTTTCTGGCAGAAGCAGATCAGGTGGAGTGAGAACACTCTAAATTACTGGGAAAGGCTTATAAATGTGTATTAGTCATGTAACTGGGCCTGTCTATCGTAACTAAGAAACTCTCCAATACAAAATGGCTTAAGCAAGATGGGATTTTATTTTTCTCTATGTGAGAGTCTGAAACTGAACTGTCTGAGACTGCCAAGATGGCTGTGCCATCCTCTGCAAAAACATTCCATTTTTGGGTTCTGTTCCTATCTCTTGGGTTAGGGAGCATCTGGCCACAGGCAGTACAAAGCCCATAAAATCATTTAGTCTGGGCCTGCTAAGCAACCACAGCCAGGACTTGAAATTCTATAGATCTAGAGCAGGCCAATTGTTTTTTGACAGAGTTAGACAGTGAGAGAGACAGAGAGAAAGGTCTTCCTTCCATTGGTTCACCCCCAAAATGGCTGCTACGGCCAGAGCTACTATGATCCAAAGCCAAGAGCCAGGTACTTCTTCCTGGTCTCCCATGCAGGTGCAGGCACCCAAGCACTTGGGTCATCCTCCACTGCCTTCCCGGGCCACAGCAGAAAGCTGGACTGGAAGAGGAGCAACCGGGACAGAATATGGCGCCCATATGGGATGCTGGCGCCGCAGGCAGAGGATTAACCAAGTGAGCCATGGCACTGGCCCCAGAGCAGGCCAATTTTTAAGCTGAAAATTTTGTATGGTCCTTAAATGATGTTGTAATATCCAAGTAACCCTTGGAACAAGAAAGGTTCCTAACCCCCTACAGAGCAAATAACAGCTAAGGGAGGCACAAACATTGTGTTCAAGGGCATGACTCAGGGCGCACCTCATTTCTGCCCACATCCCATTGGTCAAATCCATGTGGTGAAGGATTCTGGGAGCACTAAACTCTAGCTGGGTCAGCACAGGCTCAGCTAACTCTCAGGATTTTTGTTATTAAGGATGAGGAGAATGGATGTTGCTGGACAACAAGCTGGCTCAGCCACACAGCTCACATTGCATTTTCTCTAGTCTGCAACCACAGGCTTTCAAAAAGAACAAAGCTAGCATAATCCCCAAAATGGAAGCTCAAATTCTCATGTATTAGTTTATTCAGTCAATGCAGGTTACTTGCTAGACACTACTCACGGCAAATACAGTAGACTGCAAAACAGTTGAAGGTCCTGCTGGCTATGTTCAAGAAGTAGAGAGAGAAAACAAACATTGGAAAAGCACCTGAGGTACCAATTAAGTACAAAGATGTAAATTAAGATAATGGAGTGGGAAGGGAATGAGTGAGGAAGTGGCTACTCTGGGGTCCTCATAGGGGATAAGATGTATATGCTGAGACCTGAGTGGCTGTGCCGACAGCCGTCTGAAGAGCAGGAAGGAGAACTGCCAGACAGGGCAGCATCTTGCAGGAGTTGAGTCCAAGCCGCAAGCTCCTCTGGAGGGGGACATTGACTGGTCCAGTGGGCCAAGGGCGAGCGGTGCTATGCAGGGACAGGGCCATCTTGGCCAAGCTTGGCTGCCCCCTCTGACTTTGTGCATGGGAAGGGATGGGCAGTTCCTGTGACTGCTGTGGAGGTGAGGGGTGTGAGAGTGGGAGATTGGAAGGGGTGGGGTGGGTAGACTCTGCTCCTCAATCCCCACCCCCGCACATAAACATGAGGCCATGTGTATTCTACTCAAAATACACTGCGGGGTTATTTATCAATGTTTGGATTCACAACAGTCCTCTTTGAAGCCCAGAAAAACACAAACGTGTTTGGTCAGGTAGGGAAGGCTCTAAGCAGAGTTGTCTTGGATTCCATACCTTAAAGGAAAACAGGCCACACTGCCTTCACTGCTGTGTTTCCACTGAGCTGAAATTGGTGGTTTGATAAAAAAATAAATAACTAAAAGGCAAGATGAGAAACTGATCAGCAAGTTTCTATCTGGTTATTATTGGTGGGGAAAGTAATACAAAGGAAGATAGACCAAAAGCCCTAGAGAAAAAGGATGCTTGAACTCTCTGGCCTTCTCGGTCCATAAGTGCACGAGCTGCAGCTGGCTTCCTTCCACCAGCCTGTTTCTGGACATCTGAACTAGGGACTTCGCCTGCATCCTTTTATACAGGTGATCCAAGGCCCTTCCTTGGCTCGTCAGCTCCTTGGGGCTACGGTCCACTTTAACTGCAGCTCTGCTGCATTTCCAGTGCTGCCAGTCAAGGCAGGAGAAGCCCAAGTCCCAGGCAGACAGTAGGTAGAGAAGGAGGAAGGTGCCCCTGTTCTTTTCTTTCTGACCTTGGAAGACAAACCCATGCATTATACCAGGGTTTCTTTTCACTGCTGCTCCTTTGGCTGCATAATTACCTAGTACTTGGCATGTTCGCTGGGTAGACAGAAGTCAAGGGTCCTCTTCTTTTTTAAATATTTATTTATTTAGTTGAAAGTCAGAGTTACATATAAAGAGAAGAAGAGGCAGAGAGAGAGAAAGAGAGACAGAGAGAGAGGGCACTTCTATCCTCTGGTTCACTTCCCAATTGGCCGCAATGGCTGGAGCTGTGCCGATCCGAAGCCAGAAACCAGGAGCTTCTTCCAGGTCTCCCACAAGAGTGCAGGGGCCCAAGGACTTGGGCCATCTTCTACTTCTTTCCCAGTTCACAGCAGAGAGCTGGATTGGAAGTATAGTAGTTGGGACTGGAACCGCTTACCTGCTACGCCACAGCGCTGGCCCCCAAGGGTCATCTTGAGCCCCCTCTGTGAAGAAGTGATTTTCTTCTTGCATGTTTCAAGGACTCTTGGAGAGGGGATCATTCCCACATCTTCTGAGTTGAGAGGACACGCCTCTTAAAAGCTCCAGGCACAGTTTTTTAAAAAAATATTTATTTATTTGAAAGACAGAGTTACAGAGAGACAGAGGCAGAGAGAGGTTTTCCATCCACCTATTCATTCCTCAAATGGCCACAACGGCCAGAGCTGCACCGATCTGAAGCCAGGAGCCAGGAGCTTCTTCTGGGTCCCCCATGCAGGTGCAGGGGCCCAAGGACTTGTGCCATCTTCCACTGCTTTTCCAGGCCTTAGCAGAGAGCTGTTTCAGAAGTGGAACAGCTGGGACTTGAACCGGCGCTCATATGGGATTCTGGCACTGCAGGTGGCAGCTTTACCCCTTATACCACAGCACTGGCTCCCAGCCCCAATCTTAGTGGTGGAAAGTATGTAGCCTGGAGTTATTTTTTCATCTAGGAGTAGAGGAGGAGAAAAAAAAATGCCTCAATCCTTTAAACTTTTACCTGGCGATCAGAAAGTTTATTCTGAGCTGAATTCCTATAAGATGCTTTGAAAGTCTATGTTGTAGTCACTGATTCTTGGTATTTGAGCTATGTGGGATCTCTTCCTCTTTAGCCCTCCCAAGTCTATGGTTTGACCATGAGTGCAAGATTACAGAGGAGGAGGTAAGGAAAGGACCAGCAATGCATTGAGTCCTTGGACAGCACATAGTCCTCTCAGCTGTAGTCTTGCTGATCCAGCCCCGGGTCAGACACCCTAGTGATGAATATGACCCTGCTCTCCCCATTGCCAATTGCCATGCCAGCTCGAGCTAGGTAACTCCAGCCTGAAGTGTCAGACTAAGATGCCTGCAACCAGTGTGTAGGTATTAAAGTGCCGTCTTTGCAGTTTTGATAAAATCAGGCCTTGGTAAAAAGAGCCGTGGGCTGGAAATCAGAATGCCGACTCTGAGTCATAGCTCTTCCATTATGAAAACTTGGGCTCTTCCTGGACTTTGATTTTCTTGTCTGTAAATCAAGACTTGTCCTCAATGACCTCTACAACTACTCCTTGCTCCCACTTAACTAAGATTATTCTTGTCTTTTGAATGTCAGAGCACTCTAGACCTTGAACTTGAGTAGCTGACTATATCAGTCTGCAAGAACTGCCCCAGCAAGGCCCTACAGAGCAGGTGGCTTAAACAAAAGATCCTTATTGCTGACAGTCCTAGATCAAGGTGTCAGCAGGTTGGATGTGAGGGAGAACCTCTTCCGTGCTGATCTCCTAGCTTTGGGTGACTTGCTGGCAGTCTTTGAGATTCCTTGGCTTGCACAGGCATCACCCCAATGTCTACTTTCACCTGAACGTAGAATTTTCCCTGTGTGCCTGTGCCTGTGTCCAAATTTCCTTTTTTAAAAAACTGTGTAAAGACATCGGTCATGTTAGATTAGGATCCATGTTAATGACCTGATTTTTTAGAAGGCTTTTAATTAATTAATACAAATTTCCTATGTACAGCTTTTAGGAATATAGTGATTCTTCTCCCCATTCCCACCCTCCCACCCCTACTCCCATCCCATTCTTCTTTAAGTTTCATTTTTAATTGACTTTATATACAGAAGACCAACTCAATACTAAGTAAGGATTTCAACAGTTTGCACCCACACAGACACACAAAGTATAAAGTACTGTTTGAAGACAAGTTTTACCGTTAATTCTCATAGTACGCCTCATTAAGGACAGAGGTCCTACATGGGGAGTAAGTGCACAGTGATTCCTGTTGATTTAACAATTAACACTCTTATTTTTGATGTCAGTGACCACCCACGGCTCTTGTCATGAACTGCCAAGGCTATGGAAGCCTTTTGAGTCCACAAACTCCGTCTGTATTTAGACAGGGCCATAAGCAAAGTGGAAGTTCTCTCCTCCCTTCAGAGAAAAGTACATCCTTCTTCGATGGCCACTTCTTAATGACCTGATTTTAACTTGATGACCTCTGTAAAGACCCGATCCCTAAACAAGATCACATTCTTAGGTCCTGGGGATTAGGACCTCATCCTTTTCTGGAAGGCACAATCTAACCCGTAATACTAGTCATAATGCCTAGCTAAATGCATCACACAGAAGAAGGTCTTTGCATTTTCCGTTAGGTGATGCCTTTCCCTTACTTTTATGTAATATTCAGAGCTGAGTTTATCAGCCATTGTCAGGTTTGAGATGTGCCATTCCTTCAAATGGAACATAACGTGTTCCTTTTTTTCCCCCCATTCGTCTACTTTGTTGTTTTTGCGTCTGCGACTCCAATTGTATGATTACTCATTTCCTTCCACTCTCCCTTGGAAAAATAAGGAAAAAGTAAAAATAAAATTAAAAGAAAGAAAAGCTTCTTTATTCTCTGGTTCGCCTTCCAAAGGAAAAATGAAGCTAACACCCTCACTGAATCGTCATTTCTGCTTTCAAAGCCTCTTTTCTTCCTCTCCACTTTTCCAGGGACTCATGGAAATCATGGCAGCTTGTTGCCAAACAACACCCTAAACTCGTTGGAGAGGTTGCTGTAGAATCTCTAAACTTGAGCCAGCTTGCCCAACATACAGAAAACCAATTTCTGACATTGGGGTAGCTGAACAAAGTATTATTTGCAAAGCACAGATCAAGGAGCTGGGCAGCTATGGCTTAATTCCAAGGCTCCCTCAGGAGTTAGGGGGGAAGATTCTTATAGATTGAAATTGGGACCAAAAGGTAAGTATGTGATCAGCTGGTGTTCAACTTCCTGGTTGTTGGTGGGGCCCATGACCTTGGGTGGGTCAGTGATGCTCTTTAGGGAATTTCTGATGGCCAGGTGGGCTTCAGTTGGTCTGGGGTCTTACCTGTGCTTGTTATCTTCTGCCCCAGACCTGGAATTTCCCCAAACAAACCCCTCCAGATTGTACTGGCCATTGAGATTTTCATTTATTGGAGGAGCAAATGACTTCTCCAGCCTGGTGATTTGAATCTCAAGTCAGTGAATTCCTTTTGATAAAGGACAGGCAAAGACACCTTGGGCTAAGGAAACAGGTGGGAAGCTGGGTTCTGCATTTACATCAAAGGGGTTCTATCTGAAGCTGAGGTGTTTCCTATCTAGGGCCTGAGTCTGTGCACTGAGCCCAACAGACCAAAACAACACAGAGTTTAATCACAGTCACTGAGCTTTTGCTGGTTGCAGAAGGTCCTATAGCCAATCAAATAATTAAACTGTAAACAGCTAGTTAAGCTACTTAATATCCACCTGACTAGGCTGTAGAAAATTAAGTTGATTTAGATGCCTTCTGTTGAAAATATTGTCTGATCATATTGGATTTGCAGAACCTGCTCTGGTTCTGGGAGTTGCCTCTCTTAGTTCTTCTTTGCTCAAATAAATGCTACTAAGTTTAATTGGTCTAAGGAATTTTTTTAAAGATTCATTTATGTATTTGAAAGTCAGAGTCACAAAGCGGCAGAGAGGGAGAGAGGGAGAGAGAGAGAGGTCTTCCATATGCTGGTTCACTCCCCAACTGGCTACCAGGGGCCAGGAGCCACGAGCTTCCTCTGGGTCTCCCATAGGAATACAGGGGCCCAAACACTTGGGCCATCTTCCACTGCTTTCCCAGGCTATAGCAGAGAGCTGGATTGGAAGTGGAGCAGCTGGGACTCGAAAAGCACCCATATGTGATGCCAGCACTGCAGGTGGCAGCTTTACTTGTTACGCCACAGCACCTGCCCTGGGCTAAGGAATTTTTATCAGTCACAATCCATCCCCTCATTTGTCACCATTGACCAATCTGGAGTTCATTAGACCAATGCCATTCCATCCTCCATGGGCAGGCCTTGCAAGCAACACCAGCTACTCAGACCCAGGCCCCTATTAATACTTAAAAGACAGAGTTCTCCCGCTCCATTACTTATTTACCCAGCAAATTCAGGGTCTGTAACTATCCTGTTGAGATAACATGGGAGCTGATATAACCTTGCTGGACATGAGGTTTTACCCTCTTGAATTGAGTTGTAATGAGAAGATTTGAATTTCAAGTGCCTGCTCTTACAACTACTACCCTAACCTTTCTGAATCCCACTATGTTAATCCACAGGACAAAGCCAATCATTTTCCTTCTGTTCCTCATAGGATTGCTGTAGGAGCAAGTATCACACTGTGAATGCGGTTGGTCACCTGTTACTGCTACTGCTGCTTCTGTTATTAAGAGCCTGGCAGGAGGTTCTCCCTCTAGACTAAGATAGGAAGTGCATAAAAAGCTTTTGTCAGCTTCTAGGAAGTGGCTGAGGATAGGCTGTGTGACAAAGACAGGAAGAGGTATTCCAAAGAATTATTTTCCTAACCTGTAACCCTAGGTCTGGTTTTTAGCTTCTAGAACTGCCTGGGAAGCAGGCACATCCAATTCAGGTGATAAAATCAGGGAGAAGCACATGCTCTGTTTAGAGAAAATTAAGCAAAAACACGTGATGATGGCTCTCATCTTGACTTCCTTCCTCATTCACACGAACAACCAGTTCCCTCTTTGGTTTCAGAGACTGTAAGAAAAAAAAAAACGGACAAAAGATTTCTTTTGTAAAGAATCACAAGAAAACAAAGCACTCAGAGTTTGTTTCTTCCCAGCCTCCCCTCTTTCCCAGGCATCTGTCCTCCCGCATTAAGCAGAACAGCAGGTTACAGGTGGAATCACTGATGAAACTGGGGCAGGTATACTCTCCCACTCGGCGGCATCAACAGCCGGTCAGACTCTCTCCGCAGGACCACACAGCACCCGCTCTGTCTCCGTGCTTGAGAGGTGAGTTCCTGGCCTTTCTGGTTCCTTGCTGCTCTGCTGTAGCCTGAGTGAACATTTGTCGGTTGCTTCTGCTGCTCTAAGGAAAAGAGCAAGGAGGTTGCCCTGAGGAGCTGGCTGGCCTGGCATCTGTGGTGCTTACATGTGAGTGATGGTAGGACCCACAGGCTGCCTCAGGAGCTAAGTGAAGCTGGATTATTTATCTGGGACAGATTTCTGTTCCCTTTCTTATTTGAGAGACAATAATGCTGATATAATCGTAGATCATCTTAACAAATCTCAAAAGTTTGTTGCATCTGTGCTTCCCTGAGATCCTAGTCATGAGCAATTGTTTTGGGTCTGACCTTACTATATAAAGAGCTACAAGATTTCCCCAGGTCCTTGCTAGGTTTAAGCAACTGAAAAATTATTTAGCAGCTTTGATGAAGCCACCTGGTGCAGGCATGAATGTATTAGAGATTCCAGAAATAAGGACTTTGAAACTTCATCATTTAAAAATACCCCAACCTCCACAAAATATAAACTACATGTGATTTTAAAAAGGTGACATTACTTATATTAGGGCAGCGGTTCTGAGAAATTTCTGTTTATCAGGGTTACCCTGGTAGGCCTTGGGTGTGGCCTTTCAAAATCTGGTTTTTAGAAAACTGCACCAGTCATTCTGATAAGTGCCACTCCATGACAACAGTAATGTATATTTTCTGATTAAAACTCTATTAGTACCAGCCCATCAATGTGTGATGTCATATGCTCTCACCCAGTTACTTCCCTTCATTTTAATTATAAACCATACACTGAACTTTGTGTAGTGCATGCTTCTTAAAACTTAGAGCAGTGGCCGGCGCCGCGGCTCACTAGGCTAATCCTCCGCCTAGCGGCGCCGGCACACCGGGTTCTAGTCCTGGTCGGGGTGCCGGATTCTGTCCCGGTTGCCCCTCTTCCAGGCCAGCCCTCTGCCGTGGCCAGGGAGGGCAGTGGAGGATGGCCCAGGTGCTTGGGCCCTGCACCCCATGGGAGACCAGGAAAAGCTCCTGGCTCCTGTCATCGGATCAGCGCGGTGCGCCGGCCGCAGCGGCCATTGGAGGGTGAATCAACAGCAAAAGGAAGACCTTTCTCTCTGTCTCTCTCTCTCACTGTCCACTCTGCCTGTCAAAAAAAAAAAAAAACCTTAGAGCAGTTCACCAAATTTTGTTTGATAGTCTCTGACTCACAGGTGAAGTAATTTCTCTCACATCCTTGTTAGTCTTTAATCCATTTCACTTCTTTAAAAAAAGCCTTAGTAGGAATGAGTTGAGAAAAATCCTTCTAATGACCAGACCCATGTACTTTCACAAATATAAATGTGATAGTCTGGGTTTTGTGTGGTATCAGAGTCCACCCCAAACTAGCTCAAGCAGAAATGAATTCATTGGTTTATGTAGAGGCAAGGACCACCACTGCAGCTGCTGCAGCTTGGCTCAGAGATTTCAGTAATCAGCACGCCTTCCCTTGTAACCTGAGGCCTTTTTTCTCTTACTGCAAATAAGCTTTTCCTTCCACATGGCTCAGTGGCCACCAGCAGCCTTGGGATTCACAAGCCTGCAGTTAAGCAACCCCCAAAGAACTTGCTCTCTTCACGTCTGAGTATCAGCTGCAGAAGAGGCTCCATGGAGAAAGAAAATTTCTTTCACTTACTAAATGTGAGCAACAGGTAAAAGACCATGGTGAAAGTTCTTAGCAGAAAAAAGATTAAAAATATTACAACATTGCTCAATGAAAGTACATCAGAAAAACATTAAAAAGAGATGAAATTGTAGCCTAATTATTTTTTTTACTTATAAGAAGGGAACACACTTCATAAATTTAATATATACAGCTTTAAGAGCATAGTGATACTTCCCACCCTATCTTCCCCTCTTAATCCCACCATCCATCCTTCTTTTTTCCTTATGATAATAACATACCTCAAATTTTCTTCATAATCATAAGCTTAACCCTCTACTAATTAAAGAATTCAACAAATAGTAAGTAGAAAAGCCACCATGCCTCAAGTGTATAGACAAGGATTATAAACAAATCAAGGTTATTTTTTGAGTTGATTTTTATATTATGCAACTTTGCTTAACTCTGATAAATTCCAATAATCTGTTATAGAATTCTTATTTTACTATATGTGGGATCATATTATCTACAAACAGGGGTAATTTGACTTTCTCCTTTCCTGTTTGTATCCCATTGATGTCTTTTCTTGCCTAAGGGATATAGTTAAAACTTCCAGAACTATGTTCAAAACATTGGTGAAACATTCTTGTCTGGTTCCAGATCTTAGTGGAAATGCTTCCAACTTTTTCCCATTCAATAGGATGGTGGCAGCGAGTTTGTCATAGAATGCCATCATTATGTTGAGGAATGTTCCTTTAATACCCAATTTGCTTAAGTTTTTTTTTTTTTTAATTATGAAAAGATGTTGTATTTTTTCAACATCTTTCTCTTTATCTGAGATAATCATAGGGTTTTTATTCATCTATTTGTTAATGTGATGTATCACATTTATTTTTTGTATGTTGAATCATACCTGCCTACCAGGAATAAATCCCACTTGGTCTTGGTGAATGATTTTTCTGATGTGTTGTTTGGTTCAATTAGCTAGCTTTTGTTGAGGATTTTTGCATCTATGTTCATCAAGGATATTGATCTATAGTTGTCTTTTTATCTTTTTCTGGTTTTGTAATTAGGTGAAGGTGGCCTCAGGAGTTTGGAAGGACTCCTTCCCTTTCAATTGCTTTGCACACTTTAAGAAGAATTACAATCTGTTCTTCAAAAGTTGGTTGAATTTAGCAGCGATGCCATCGAGTCCAAGGCTTTTCTTTGTTGGGAGAGTCTTTATTACCGATTCAATCTCCATCTTGGTTATTGGTCTGTTTAGGTTTTCTTTGTTTCCATGATTCAATCTTTGTACATTATGTGTCTAGAAATCTATCCATTTCTTCTAGATTTTCCAATTCCATATAGCTGTTTGCAGTAGTTCTTGCTGATTCTTTTTTCTTTGGTTTCTGTTCTAACATCTCCTTTCTCATCTCTGATTTTATTTGGATCTTCTCATACATCTACTTCATACATACACACCCATTTTTTTGGTTAGTTGGGCTAATGGTGTATCAATTTGTTTATTTAAAAAACAGCTCTTCATCTCACCAATCTTCTGTATTGCTTTTTTGATTAATTTTGTACTCTAATTTTTATTGCTTTCCTTCTAATCTTGGGTTTGGTTTGCTGTAGTTTCTCTAGATCCTTGAGATTCATTGTTTGATTATTTGATACCTGTCCAATTTCTTGATGGAGGCACTAGTTGGTATACACTTTCTTCAACAGTGATTTTGCTGTAAGTTTTGATATGTGGTCATCTTCCTTCATTTATTTTTTTTAAATTTCCCTTTTCTATGGCACATTGTTCATTCAGGAGCATATTGTTCATTCTCCACGTTTGCCTATTTTCTAGAGTTTCTTAAATTGTTTCTAGCTTTATTCCACTGTGGTCAGAAAAGATACATGGTATGTTTTAATTTTTTAAAATTTGTTGAAACTTGCTTTATGACCTAGCATATAGTCTGTCCTCAAGTCCATGCACTGATGAAAAGAATGTGTATTATGCAGCTGTGGGATGAAATGTTCTGTAGAGATCAGTTAGGATCTATAGTATAGATTAGCTCTGTTTCTTTCTTTTGTCTAGTTGGTCTATCCCTGATGACAATGGGATGTTAAAGTCCCCCATTATTGTTTTCGGAACCTATGTCTCCCTTTAGATCCATTAACATTTGTTATAATCACCCAGATATCCTAGCATTGGTTGCCTACGCATTTTGCATGCATGCTGCATAGTCACATCTTCCTGTTGAGTTGATGCCTTAATCATGAATAATGCTTTTTGAACAGTTTTTGTGTTAAAGTCAATTTTGTGTGATATTAGTATGGCTACTCTTGCCTTTTTGCTTTCTGCATGCATGGTATATCTTTTCCATCCTTTCACTTAAGTCTGTGTGTACCTTTGGTGATGTGTGTTTCTTGTAGGTGGCAGATAGATGGGTCTTGCTTTTTAATCCATTTGGTCCATATCTTTAAATTGGAGAATTTAGACGATTTACATTCAATGCCATTATTGATATGCAATGACTTATTCCTGCCATTTTCCCCATAATTACGCCTATTATTTTCTTTGGATTTCCTTTGAACTTTCACTAGGAGATTTCCTGCCTTCATATTCTTCCATGATGCTTTCCTTCTCTGTTTCTTTGTGTAACACATACTTAAGTATCATTTGTAAGGCTGAATGAGTGCTGACAAATTCTTTAAATATCTGTTTTGGAAGGTCTTTATTTCACCTTCATTTATAGATGAGAGCTTTGCAGGGTATAGTATTCTGGGCTGACAGTTCTTTTCTTTTAGGACTTGGACTATGTCTCTTCATTCTCTCCTAGCCTATAGGGTTCCTGATGAGAAATCGGATATGAATCTAATTGGGATCCTTTGTAGATAACTTGGTGCTTTCTTGTGTGCATTTTAGGATATTCTGTTTGTTTTACTTTTGTTTTTTTTTTGTTTTTTTTTTTTTTATTTTTATTTTTTTTGACAGGCAGAGTGGACAGTGAGAGAGAGAGACAGAGAGAAAGGTCTTCCTTTGCCGTTGGTTCACCCTCCAATGGCCGCCGCGGCCGGCGCGCTGCGGCCAGCGCACCGCGCTGATCCGATGGCAGGAGCCAGGAGCCAGGTGCTTTTCCTGGTCTCCCATGGGGTGCAGGGCCCAAGCACCTGGGCCATCCTCCACTGCACTCCCTGGCCACAGCAGAGAGCTGGCCTGGAAGAGGGGCAACCGGGACAGAATCCGGCGCCCCGACCGGGACTAGAACCCGGTGTGCCGGCGCCGCTAGGCGGAGGATTAGCCTAGTGAGCCGCGGCGCCGGCCTGTTTTACTTTTGAAAGTTTGACTGTAATGTGTCATGTGCTGATCTTCTCTGGTCATATCATTTGAGAGTTCTATATGCTTTCTGTATTGGATGTCCCTGTCTTTATCCAAAATAGGGAAGTTTCTTGCTATTTCATTGAATAGGTCTTCTAATCCATTCACTTTCCACACCTTTACACCTTCAGGAAATCATAAGACATGTATGTTTGGTCATTTGATAGTATCATATAAATCACAAACACTATTTTTTGTTTTTCTAATTTTTTTGTCTGAGATTTTTTTACAGATTTGTCTTGTAGCTGATTTATTCTGCCTCACCAAGTCTGTTAAGGCTTTCCACAGAATTTTTAATGTGATATACTGAATTCTTAATTTCTAATATTTCAGTTTGATTTCTCTTTAATATCTGTTTCCTGGCAGAGTATCTCATCCATGACATGTGTGTAATTTTTTTAAAGTTTTTATTTATTTTACTTGAAAGTCGCAGTTACACAGAGAGAGAAGTAGAGGCGGGGGGGGGGGGGAGGGGGAGGGGAGAGGGGTCTGCCATCCACTGGTTCACTCCCCAAATGGCTGCATTGGCTGGAGCTGAGCTGATCCAAAGCCAGGAGCCTCTTCTGGGTCTCCCATGCAGGTGCAGGGGCCCAAGGACTTGGGCCATCTTCTACTGCTTTCTCAGGCCACAGCAGAGAGTTAGATCAGAAGTGAAGCAGCCGGGTGTTGAACTGGCGCCCATATGGGATGCTGGCACTAAGGAGGCAGCTTCACCCGCTGTGCTACAGTGCTGGCTCCACCTTGTATGTATTTCTTTAACTCATGTAGTTGCTTCTGCGTGCTTTAATTTTAGAATCATTCTTTTGAGTTCCTTTTCAGGCATTTCATCAATCTGTTAGTCTTCACATTCTAATATTGAAATGTGTTATTTTGGGGGGGGGCATGTTGTCTTCCTTGTTCATGTTTATTATATTTGTTTATTTTAAAGCATTTGTGGGAACACTTGCTGGTTTTCTCCTATAAGGGCTTTTATCTTTGAAATAAGCCTCTGTGGCTTAGTGGAATGTCTGCTCCTTCTGGCTATCCAGAGCCATATGCTAGGTGACGCCATCAGGTTAGAGCCAGTGCCTGGTGGTAGGGCTAGAGTCCAGAGTGACACCTTAGTTGAGCATGGTAGTGAGGAGGGTATAATTGCATTGGCTGGTGTGATCAGTCTCACCCCACTTTACCAAGGTGAACAAAATGTACAGGGTGAGCCCACAGTGGCTACACTTCCCACCAACACAGGTGCATGAAACACATAGAGGATCTTGGTGCTTCTCAGTGTTATCACGGAACCTTCTGTGATGACCCACCCCAGGTGCTCAGGGAACTCTGATCATCTGCAGCCAATACACAGCCACACCCATTGCCCTATTTTGTAGTCACAGAATTCCTACAGTCATGGTATGCAGGGCTCCCAAATCTCCTCCATTTGCAGAGAGAGAGTCTAAGCATTATGGAGTCAGTTGCCTAACCAGTAGCAGTTGCTTGGTGCTCTGCCTTGGCAAATTGAGAACTCCATCCCCTACCAACCCTCCAGGCCAGACTCAAAGTCAATGGGGACCATGGATTTATCCCTCCAATATAATCCCCAAGTTAGGCATGGGCTGCAGCAGCCTCTACTTGCCTTCTTAAGATAGTGCTTCCTCCCTGCTGCTTGGCAGGAGCACTTGTGTGTGAATGTGAAGAAAACAATGTCCTCTCCCTCCAGGGGGTTAGGTGGAGACCCTGCCCCCTGCTAGTGCTCCAGGCTGGGCTCAGTCAGTGGGGTCCATGAGAATCTCCTTCAAGCAGTATCGCCAGTGACACAGGCTGCTGTAGGATTCTCTTAATTTGCTCCAAGAAGATGGCATCGTCTCTGCTGCTATGTGATTGTGCCATCCCTGCTGCTCTATGATATCACTCTTCTTTTTCTTTATTTCCTCCCCCAAAGAGGCCTTTAATTTAAGGAATACAGATTTCATGCATTTCATAACTACAACTTTAGGAATATAGTGATTCTTCCCACAATAGCCACTCTCCCACCCACTCTCCCTTCCGTCCATCTCTTCACTCCTAGTCCCATTCTCCATTAAGATCCATTTCTGATTAACTTTATAAACAGAAGACCAAATCTAGGGGCTGGTGCTGTGGTGTAGTGGGTTAAAGCCCTGATCTGTCATGCTGGCATCCCATATGGGTGCCAGTTCGAGTCCTGGCTGATCTTCTAATCCAGCTCTCTGCTGTGGCCTAGAAAGCAGTAGAAAATAGCCCAAACACCCATGCATCCATGTGGAAGACCCATAATAAGCTCCTGGCTTTGGATTGGCCCAGGTTGAGCTGTTGGAACCATTTGGGGAGTGAACCAGTGGTTGGAAGACCTCTCTCTCTAGCTCTGCCTCTAACTCTGCCTTTCAAATAATAAATAAAATATTTTTAAAAAGCACCAACTCTATAGTAATCAAGAGTTCAACAAATTTGCATGGAAAAAAACCCCAAAAATAGCAAAACAAAAAACTGTTCATCAACAGTTAAGACAAGGGCTGTTCAAAGTCGTTGCATCTTCAAGTTATTTTCACTTTTTAAAAAAAACTTACAGAAGCACCCACGAATGACATCTTTTGTGAGCACCTAGACATAATTATAATACAACTATTTGAGGACAGAGGTCTTTCATGGGAAGTTAGTGCACAGTGACTCCTGTTATTTAACACACTTAAGTATGATGCCACCAATCGATCACCCGAGGCTCTTGACATGAGCTGCCTGGACTACAGAAGCCTTTTGAATCCACAAACTCCATCAGTCTTTAGACAAGGCCATAAGCAAAGTAGAAGTTCTCTCCTCCCTTAAGAGTACCTCCTTCTTTGACCACTTCTTTTTGTTGGGGTCTCACCCACTGAGGCCCTTCATGTAGGACATTTTTTGCCACATTGTCTTGGCTTTTCATGCTTGAAGTGCTCTCATGGACTTTTCAACCAGACTAGAATCCCTTGAGGGCTGATTTTTGAGGTCAGAGTGCTAATTAAAGCAATTGTCATTGTATGAGTCTGCTCTAAGGACTGCTTCCCATGTTGGAGCATTCCCTCCTTTTTAATTCTATCATTATTACCAGACCCTTAATCCTATCCATGTGACCACTTTAACACTTCAGATGCAATTTTTACCACCAAGCTTAAGGGGATTTGGAGTCCCATGGCAAGTTTTTAAATTGTACTTACAAGTAAGCCTGTAGTAATGTATGCAGAACTATATAGCTTTACAAACATCATATACTTCATAATTATAACTTTAGGAATATGGAATATGGTGATTCTTCCCACCATGCCCCCCTCCCACTCATACTCCTAACCCCTCTTTCTCCCTCTTATTCCCATTCTTATTTTTTTTTACTGAGATCTATTTTCAGTTGACTTTATATACATATGTGTAACTATGTTAAGTAAACAGTTCAACAAACAGTATGAAAAAAACTATCTCAACAGTCAAGACAAGGGCTAACCAATTCATTGCTTTTTAAAGTGTCCATTTCATTTCTACAGACTGCCTTTTAGGTACTCTGCTAGTTATCACAGGTCAGGAAGAACATAAGGTATTTGTCCCTTTAGGATTGGCTTATTTCACTAAGTATGGTTTCAGATTCATCCACTTTGTTGTGAATGACCGGATTTCATTTCTTTGTAGTATTCCATAGTTACATATCCCATACTTTCTTTATCCAGTCTTCGGTTGACAAGCATTTGGGTTGATTGTATGTATTAGCTGTTGTGAACTGAGCTGCAGTAAACATGGGGGTGCAGATAATATTTTCATATGCTGATTTCATTTCCCTTGGGTAAATTCCCAGGAGTGGAATGGCTGGGACATATGGTAGGTCTATATTCAGATTTCTGAGTTATCTCCATACTGTTTTCCAAAGTGGATTTACCAGTTTACATTCCCACCAACAGTGGATTAAGGTACCTTTCCCCCCACATTCTCTCCAGCATTTGTTGTTCTTCTCTGTATGAAAGCCACACCCTCCACGTGGGTCCACTGTGTCCCTTAAGACATTCTGTCTGGCTGCCCTGTAGTATGTCCTGAAATCTGGTATTGTGCTGCCTCTGGCTTTGTTTTTGTTGTAGAAGATTGCTTTAGCTATTTGAGGTTTGTTGTTTGTTGATTTCTGTATGAAAGCCATTTTTTTAAGATTTATTAATTTATTTGAAAGTCACTGTTACACAGAGAAGGAAAGGCATAGAGAGAGAGGTCTTCCATCTGCTGGTTCATTCCCCAGTTGGCTGCAATGGCCAGAGCTGTGCCAATCCAAAGCCAGGAGGCAGGAGCTTCCTCCAAGTCTCCCATGTGGGTACAGGAGCCCAAGGACTTGGGCCACATTCCACTGCCTTCCCAGGCCATAGCAGAGAGCTGAATTGGAAGTGGAGCATCCGGGTCTCAAACTGGCGTCCATATGGGATGCTGGCACTACAAGAAGCAGCTTAACCTGCTATGCCACAGTGCTGGCCTCATCATCGTTTTTGATTTGCATTTCCCTCACAGCTAGTGATCCTGACCATTTTTTCATGTGTCTGTTGGCCATTTGGATTTTCTGTTTTGAAAAATGTCTAAGTCCTTGGGCCATCTCTTAACTGTGTTATTTTGTTGTGGAGTTTCTTGATCTCATCGTAGAGTTTGGTTATTAATCCTTGATCAGTTGCGTAGTTGGCAAATAATTTCTCCCATTCTGTCAGTTGCCTCTTCACTTTCCTATTTCTTCTTTTTTTTGGTTAAAGATTTTATTTATTTGAGAGGTAGAGCTACAGACAGTGAGAGGAAGAGACATAAAGGTCTTCCTTCCGTTGGCTCACCCCCCAAATGGCCACAACAGCTGGAGCTGCACCAATCCAAAGCCAGGAGCCAGGAGCCTTCTCCGGGTCTCCCACGTGGGTGTAGGGGCCCAAGCACTTGGGCCATCCTCCACTGCTTTCCTAGGCCAAAGCAGAGAGCTGCACTGAAAGAGGAGCGTCTGGGACTAGAACCTGCACCCACATGGGATGCCGGCACCACAGGCGGAGAATTAACCCACTGTGCCACAGCACTGGCCCCTCCTGACTATTTCTTTTGCAGTACAGAAACTTCTCAATTTGATGTAATCCCAGTTGTTAACTTTGGCTTTGGCTGCCTGTGCCTCTGGGGTCTTTACCAAGAAGTCTTTGTGCCAGTATCTTGTAGGGTTTCTCCAATGTTCTCTAATAATTTTATGGTGTTGGGTCATAGATTTAGATTTTTTTTTTTTAGTTTTGATTTTTTTAAACTTTGGAAATTTATATTCATTAAATAAAAGTACAGAATATGGATTACAATGGCTCCCCCCCATAACGTCCCTCCAACCTGCAACCCTCCCCTTATCCACTCCCTCTCCCCTTCCATTCACATCAAGATTCATTTTCTATTCTCTTTATATACAGAAGATCAGTTTAGCATACATTAAGATTTCAACAGTTTGCTCCCACACAGAAACATAAAGTGAAAAATACTGTTTGAGTACTAGTTATAGCATTAAATCTCAATGTACAGCACACTAAGGACAAAGATCCTACATGAGGAGTAAGTGCACAGTGACTCCTGTTGTTGACTTAACAAATTGACACTCTTGTTTATGGCATCAGTAATCACCCTAGGCTCTTGTCATGAGCTGCCAAGGCTATGGAAGCCCCCTGAGTTCACTGACTCTGATCATATTTACACAAGGCCATGGTCAAAGTGGAAGTTCTCTCCTCCCTTCAGAGAAAGATTTAGATCTTTAATCCATGTTGAGTGGATTTTTGTGTAAGGTGTAAAGCAGGGGTCTTGCTTCATACTTCTGCATGTGGACATCCAGTTTTCCCAACACCATTTGTTGAATAGACTGTCATTGCTCCAGGGGTTGATTTTAGTTCCTTTGTCAATATAAGTTGGTTGTAGATGTTTGGGTTGATTTTTCTGATGTTTCTATTCTGTTCCATTGGTCTATCCATCTGTTTTGGTACCAGTACCAGGCTGCTTTGATTATAACTGCTCTGTAGTACGTCTTGAAATCTGGTATTGTGCCTCCAGCTTTGTTTTTGTTGTGTAAGATTGCTTTAGCTATTCGAGGTCTCCAGTGCCTCTGTATGAATTTCAGCATCATTTCTTTCCAGATCTGAGGTGAGTGTCTTTGGTATTTTGGTTGATATAACATTAAATGTGTAAATTGCTTTTGGAAGAATGCACATTTTAATGATGCTTATTCTTCCAATTCATGAACATGGAATATTTTTTCCTTTTTTTTGCATCTTCTATTTCTTTCTTAAAACATTTTGTAATTCTCATGGTAGAGATCTTTTGACAACCTTGGTTAAGTTTATTCCAAGGTATTTGATTTGTGTGTGTGTGTGTGTGTGTGTGTGTGTGTAGCTATTGTGAACAGGATTGACCTTAGAAGTCCTGTCTCAGCCATGGCACTGTCTGTGTATACAAAGGCTTTTGATTTCTGTGTGCTGACTTTGTATCCTGCTACTTTACTGGAACTCATAGAAGAGTTTGGTAGTCTCTTAGTGGAGTTCTTTGGATGCCCTATATAAAAAATCATGTGGTCTGCAAATAGGGATAGTTTGACTTCTTTGTTTCCAATTTGTATCCCCTTGATTTCTTTTTCTTGCCTAATAGCTCTGGTTAAAACTTCTAGGACTATACTGAATAACAATGGTGAGAGTGAGCATCTCTGTCTGGTCCCGGATTTCAGTGGGAATGCCTCAACTTTTCCCCATTCAATATGATGCTGGCCATAGGTTTGTCATAAATTGCCTTGATTGTGTTGGGGAATGTTCCTTCTATACCCAATTTGCTTTGAGTTTTCATTGTGAAAGGGTGTTGTATTTTATCAAATACTTTCTCTGCGTCTATTGTGATAATCATGATTTTTTCTTCAGCAGTTTGTTAATGTGGTGTATCACGTTGATTGATTTGCGAATGCTGAACTGTCCCTGCATACCAGGGATAAATCACACTTGGTCTGGGTGGATGATCTTTCTGATGTGTTGTTGGATTCTATTGGCTAGAATTTTATTGAGGATTTTTGTGTCTGTTCATCAGGGAAATCGGTCTTTAATTCTTTCTCTGCATCTTTTTCAGGTTTAGAAATTAAGGTGATGCTAGCTTTGTAGAAAGAATTTGGGAGGATTCTCAGTTGTTTTGAATATCTTGAAGAATTGGAGTTTAATGCTTCTTTAAATGGTAGAATTCAGCAGTGAATCCATCGGGTCCTGGGCTTTTCTTTGTTGGGAGGGCCTTTATTACTGATTCAATTTCTGTCTTGGTTATGGGTCTGTTTAGGTTTTCTGTGTCTTCATGGCTTAATTTAGGTAGGTTGTATGTGTCCAGGAATCTTTCCATTCCTGCTAGATTTCCTAGTTTGTTGGCATACAGCTCTTTGTGATTTCTGATGACTCTATTTCTGTGGTGTCCATTATTTACTTTTTCATCTCTAATTTTATTTATTTGGGTGTTCCTTTTTTTTTTTTTGGTTCTGCCAAATGTATCAATTTTTTAATTTTTCTAAACCAGCTCTTTGTTTTGCTGATCTTTTGGCTTTTTGATTGAGTTTTGATTGAGTTTTGTTTTCTTCTCTAATTTTATTTCTTTTCCTCCTACTAGTTTTGGGTTTGGTTTGCTGTTCTAGATCATTGAGATGCATTGATAGCTCATTTATTTGGTGCCTTTTAATTTCTTAATGTAGCTACCAATTGCTATAAACTTTCTTCTTAACACTGCGTTTGCTGTATCCCATAAGTTTCAATATGTTGTGTTGTCATCTTCATTTGTTCCCAGAAATTTTTTGATTTCTCTTTTGAATTCTTCTATGACCCACTGTTCATTCAGGAGCATATTGTTCAGTCTCCATGTGTTTGCATATGTTCTAGAGATTCCTGAGTTGCTGATTTTCAGCTTCATTCCATTATGGTCTGAGAAAATGCATGGCATGATTTTGATTTTTTCTTTTAGTTTGCTGAGACTTGCTTTATGGCCTAGTATGTGGTCAATCCTGGAGAAAGTTCCATGCACTGCTGAGAAGAATGTGTATTCTGCAACTGTATGATTAAAAAGTTCTGTAGATATCTGTTAAGTCTTTTTGGTTTTTCTGTCTGGTTGATCTGTCCATTGCTGAAAGTTGAGTATTGAAGGCCCCCATTACTATTGGATTGGAGTCTAATTCTCTTTAAATCCCTTAACATTTCTGTTAAAAAGCCAGGTGCTCTGTAATTAGGTACATAATCATTTATAGTAGTTACATCTTCCTGTTGAATTGATCCATTTATCATTTAGTGACCTTTGTCTCTTAACTGGTTTGTGTTAAAGTCTATTTTGTCTGATATTAAGATGGCTGTACCAGCTCTTTTTTGGTTTGTTTGCATGGAATATCTTTCCATACTTCCAGTCTGTGTGCATCTTTGTTGTTAAGATGTGTTTCTTGTAGGCAGCAAATAAATGGGGTTTGTTTTTCAATCCATTCAGCTAGTGTGTCTTTTAACTGGGGAGTTGAGGCCATTTACATTCAATGTAACTATTGATAAGTAATGACTTTACTCTGCCATTTTTCCAAAGATATTCCTAATTTATACTTAGAACTTCGTTTGATCTTTTACTGAGAGATTTTCTTCCTTTACCTTCTTTCATAGTGATGACCATGTTTCTGTGTGCAACACATCCTTAGGATGGGACGGGTGGTGACAAATTCTTTCAATTTCTGTTCATTATGGAAGGTCTTTATTCTACCTTTGTTCACAAATGAGAGTTTTGCAGGGTGTAATATTCTGGGATGACAGTGTTTTTCTCTTAAGACTTAGACTGTATCTTGTCATTTTTTCCTAGCCTGTAGGTTTCTGATGAGAAGTCTGCTTTGAGTCTAATTGGAGATCCTCTGAAAGTAATCCTGGCATTTCTCTTGTGCACATTTTAGAATCTTCTCTTTATGTTTTACTGTGGTGAGTTTGATTACAGTATGTCGTGGCTAGGATCTTTTCTGTTCATGTCTATTGGGAGTTCTATGTGCTTCCTGTACTTGGATGTCCCTTTCTCCAAACCAGTTTTCTGTTACTAGTTCACTAAAAGGCCTTCTAATCCTTTCTCTCTCTCCATGCCTTCATGATCTCCTAGGACCTGTATGTTTTTTTTTTTTTAATAGTATCCTATAGATTCCCAACAGTGTTTTTTGATTTGTTTTTGTTTTTCCTCTTCTTGTGTTTGGTTTGACTGTGTACTTTCCTGTGCTCTGTCTTCTATGTCCAAATATTCTTTCTTTTGCTTCAATAATTTCTGTTAAGGCTCTCCACTGTATTTTTTATTCTATTGAATTCTTCATTTCATTTTGATTTTTCTTTAAGATCTTAAGGGAGAAATTTTCTTGCATGTACTGCACAGATTTCAATAGTTTTTGCATTTGCTTTTTATTCTATGTAATCTTATGATAAATTTTTTGAGTTCCATTTCTTAAATTTCTTCTATCTCATCTTTAGAAGTAAGTCTGTAGGAATGTCTGCAGAACTATAGAGTTTTACAGTTACAAACTTCATACATTCCACAATTAAAACTTTAGGAACATGGTGATTCTTCCCACTGTACCCACCTTCCCACCTATACTCCCACCTCCCTTCCTCCTCTCTCTTATTCCCACTTTTATTTTCTACTAAGATCTATTTTTAATTAACTTTATACACATATTATTACCTCTGAATGAAGAGTTCAACAAATAGTATATTAAAAAAAACTGTTCCTCAATAGTCAAGACAAAAGCTGTTCAAAGTCATTGGTTCTCAAAGTGTCCATTTTACTTCTACAGATTGCCTTTTAGGTACTCTGTTCTCACAGGCCAGGGAGAACATATGGTATTTGTCCTTTGGGACTAGCTTATTTCACTAAGTATGGCTTCCAGTTTCTTCAATTTTTGTGACTAGATTTTTTTTAACCATTGTGTAGCCTTCCATGGTGTACATATCCCATAATTTCTTAATCTAGTCATCATTTGACAGGCATTTGGGTTAATTTCCTGTCTTAGCTATTGTGAGTTGAGTTGTAATGAACATGGGGGTACATATAACTCTTTCACATGCTGACTTCCTTTGGGTAAATTCTCAGGAGTGTGATGACTGGATCATTGTCATATACCATCTTGATTGGGAGTAGAAGGAACATTCCTTAACACAATCTGCTTAACGATTTTATCATGAAAAGATACTGTATTTTATCAAATTCTGTCTCTGCAATTGAGATAATCATATGGTTTTTATTCAGTTTGTTAATGTGTTGTATCACATTGACTTTGTAAATGTTGAACCAACCCAGCATACCAGGGATAATTCTGATGTGTTGTTGGATTAAATTATCTAGTATTTTGTTGAGGATTTTTGCGTCCTTGTTCACCAGGGATATTGGTCTATAGTGGTCATTCTTTGTTGTCGCTCCCCCACTCGCGGAGGAATGATACCGGACCCTGCGCTGTTCTCTTTCCCTGGCCCTTCCTGGGTTGCTGCCGCTCCCCCGCCTCCGCGGAGGGGTGGCACCCCCAACGCTCCCCCCGCTTTCACGGAGGAGCGGCACTGGCGGCGAGCTCTCCGACCGGCTCTCTCAGGGGGGTGTGGCCGCACATGGTGTCTCTCTCCCCCTTTTAAGGGGTTGGGCCAGGAATCAGCTAATTAACGACGCAGCTGTGTAAGATTTGTTTACTCTCTCTCAGCCCCATATGGTGGGAGATCAGGCGCATTGAGTTAGTCTCAATCATCTCAGTGGTCTAGTCCAGTCTCGGTAGTTTCAGTACTTATTTGTCCATAGTCTCAGTGCTTATTTGTCTCCCGGGCATCCCGCCATGTTGCGGGAGATGGGCCCTGCTCCCCACACTTTGTTGTAATTTTTTCTGGCTTAAGGTGATGCTGGTCTCATAGAAGGAGTTCAAGAGGATTCCCTCCCTTCCATTTGTTCTGAATAGTTTGAAAAGAATTGGAATTACTACTTCTTTGACAGTTTTTGAAATTTAGCCATGAAGTCATCCAGCCCTAGGCTTTTCTTTTTTGGGAGGGTCTTTATTACTGATCCAGTTTCCATCTTGGCTATTGCTATTGGACTATTAAGGTTTTCTATGTCTTCATGACTCAATTTTGATGGATTATATGTGTATAGAAATCTGTCCATTTCTTCTAGATTTTCCAATTTGTTAGCATATAGCTGTTTGTAGTAATTTGTGATGATTCTATTTATTTTCTTGGTATTCATTCTGACATCTTTTCATCTTTGATTTTTATTAATTTAGGCTTCTCTCCCTTTTTTGGTTAATTGGGCAGTGGTATAGCAGTTCTGCATATATTTTTTTAAAAACAGCTCTTCATTTCACTGGCCTTTTTTGGTCTTAATTTTGTTTCTTAATTTTTAATTATTTTCTCCTAATTTTGGGTTGGTGTGTTCTTTTTTTCTAGGTCCATGAGAGGCATTTGTACCTCATTTATATGATGTCTTTCCAATTTATTTAGGTAGGCACTGATTGTTATAACCTTCCCCATTACTGCTTTTGCTGTGTACCTTAATTTCTTAATGGATTTTTTCAATTTTTATATATAAGGTGAACAGATTTCATGTTTCATATATACAGGTTTAGGACCATAGTGTTACTTCCCCCTATACCTTTCCTCTCACTCCTGCCCCCACCCTTCCTTCTCCTTCCTTTCTTATTCTTTTAGTTTTTTGTTTTTGACAGGCAGAGTTAAAGACAGAGAGAAAGGTCTTCCTTTTGCATTGGTTCACCCCCCAAATGGCTCCTACGGCCGGTGGGCTGTGCCGATCCGAAGCCAGGAGCCAGGTGCTTGCACCTGGTCTCCCATGCGGGTGCAGGGCCCAAGGACCTGGGCCATCCCCCACTGCCTTCCTGGGCCACAGCAGAGAGCTGGACTGGAAGAGGAGCAACTGGGACAGAATCTGGTGCCCTGACCGGGACTAGAACCTGGGGTGAGGGTGCTGCAGGTGGAGGATTAGCCAAGTGAGCCGCATTGCCAGCCTTATTTTTTAGTTTTTACAATGATCTACTTTTTATTTTGTATTTTTAAAAAAATTGTTATTTGACAGACAGAGAGAGAGACAGGTCTTCCTTCACTGGTTTACCCCCCCAAATGGCTGCCACGGCCGGCACTGAGCCGATCTGAAGCCAGGAGCCAGGTACTTCTTCCTGGTCTCTCATGTGGGTGCAGAGGCCCAAGCACTTGAGCCATCCTCCACTGCCTTCCTGGGCCACAGCAGAGAGCTGGACTGGAAGAGGAACAACTGGGACTAGAACCTGGCACCCATATGGGATGCCGGCGCCACAAGTGGAGGATTAACCAAGTGAGCCATGGCGCCGGTCCTTATTTTGTATTCATAAGATGAACCCTACACTATATAAAGAGTTTAATGAATAGTAAAAAGAAGAGAAAAACACTGTTCTTCAACAAGAGACATGGGCTTTAAACAATATTCAAATCTCAATGTCAATTTTGCTCATACATTGCATGTTTTTGGTACTCTCAGTTATCACAGATCAGGGAAAACATAGGATATTTGTCTTTTTGGGACTGGTTTATTTCACTAAGTATTGATGGCTTCCAGTTGCATCCATTTTGTTGGAAAAGACAGGATTTCATTGTTTTTATGGTTCAGTAGTATTTTATAGTGGATATATACCATAATTGCTTTATCTAGTCATTGGTTGATAGATATCTGGGTGGATTCCATATCTTACCTATTGTGAGTTGGGCTGCAGTGAACATGAGGGTGCAGGTAACTCTTTGATATACTGATTTCATTTTGTTTAGGTAAATTTTCAAGAGTGGGATGGTAGGTAAATGGTGGATCTACATTTAGATTTCTGAGGAATCTCTGATACTATCTTCCACAATGGCTGTATTAATATGTTCTGCCAAAATGAGCACAAATGGCTGTATTAGTTTACATTTCC
This sequence comes from Oryctolagus cuniculus, assembly GCF_964237555.1. NCBI lineage: Eukaryota > Metazoa > Chordata > Mammalia > Lagomorpha > Leporidae > Oryctolagus > Oryctolagus cuniculus. Next base: position 138,086,277 of record NC_091434.1, on the reverse strand, counting down.
ACCAACAGTGTATTAGGGTACCTTTTCCCCCACATCATCTCCAGTGCTTAATAGCTTTTGATTTTTGTATAATGGCCACACTAACTGGAGCGAGGTGAAATCTCATTGTGTGTGTGTGTGTGTGTGTTTAAAAAATTTATTTGAAAGGCAGCATTATAGAGGGGGAGAGGGAGAGACAATGAGGTTTCAATTTTTTTTTCTTAAAATTTTTGAGACTTGCTTTATGGCCTAGTATATAGTTTACCCTAGAAAAAGTTCCATGCAATGATGAAAAGAATGTATATTCTGTAGCTGTGAGATGAAAGTTATGTAAATATCAATTAGGCACATTTGGTCCATAGTGTAGATTAGTTCTGTTGTTTCTTTGTTGATTTTCTGTCTAGTTGATCTGTCCTTTTATGAAAGTGTAATGTTGAAGTCCCCCATTTTCATTGTATTAGAGTCTGTGTCTCCCTTTAGATTCATTAAGGTTGCTTTAAAATAGGCATTTTGGTATTATATATAAACTTACTATAATCACTTCTTCCTATAGAATTGATCCCTTAATTATTACCTATTGCCCTTTGTTTCCTTTAGCAGTTTTTGTGTTAAAGTCTGTTTTTGTCTGATATCAAGGTGGCTACTCCTACTAATTTGTAGTTTCTATTAGGATGAAATATCTTTTTTTCTATCCTCACTTTCGGTCTCTGTATATTTTGTTGGTGAGGTGTGATTCTTGTAGGCAGCAAATAGATGGTTCTTGCTTTATGTCTGTCTTAACCGGAGAGTTGATGCCATTTACATTCAAGGTGACTATTGATAAGTAACAAACTGGCCTTGCCATTTTTTCCATAAACACTCCTATTGTTTACTTTGTATTTCCTTTATACTTTTACTGGGGGATTTTCTGCCTTCACATTCTTGCATGATGATGGCTATTTTTCTGTGTTTCTATGTGTAGCACATCCTTCATTTTTTGTAAGGCTGGGTGAGTGGCGACAAATTGTTACCTCCTTCTTGCTGACGATAGAGATCTACTATGCCCAATATCACTGTCACCCTGGATTCTTACACCATACACACCAGGGCTCCCTAGACCCACCCAGCACATACCTCTGAATATTCACTGAAGAAGCTGATACTCCACTAAGTCACAGAGGTATATGTCAAAGATAATAGCCATAATAAATGTAGAAACACGAACAATGAAGACAATGATTCCTCTAGAGAAACACAACAACACTTTAATATGAGAATGTGAAGACAAAGATTTATGAAATGCCTGAAAAGGAATTCAAAAGAATGAACATAGGATTACTAAAAACCAATGAGAAGCAAATTCATGAGTTTAGGATACCCATATGTGACATGAATGAAAAATTTTCCCATGAGATAGAGATCTTGAAGATAAATACTAGAAATGAAGAATTCAAAATGTAAAACATAGTAGACAGTCATAGCAGACTTGGTGAGGCACAAGAAAGAATATCTGAGCTAGGATATAAATCTTTGGAAATATCTCAGTCATACCAAAAATTAGAAAAGTTAAAAACAGTGTTTGAGATCTATGGGATACTATCAAACTACACAACATACGAGTTTCTGAAGATATAGAAATAGAGAAAGGGTTAGAAGGCCTATTCAGTGAGATAATTACAAAAAATTTCCCTAATTTAGAGAAAGGGACATCCAAGTACAGGAAGTTCATAGAGTTAGAGAGAGAGATCGATCAAGAGATCTTCTGCTGTTTCGTCCCCCAAATGGCTGCAATGGCCAGAGCTTAGCTATTCTGAAGCCAGGATTGAGGAGCTTCTTCAGGTCTCCAATCTGAGTGGCAGGGGCCCAAGTCTTGGGACATTCTCTGCTGATTTCCTAGGCACGTCAGCAGGGAGCTGGATCAGAAGTAGAGCAGCTAGAACTCGCACTGGCACTTATAAGTGATGCCTGTGTTGCAGGCGGAAGCTTTACCTGATGTACCACACTGCCAGCCCCTGTAGTAATTCTTTCAACATTATAACATAAAAGATTGTATATTGTGCTTGAGAGAAATGCCAGACTACCTTCAGAGGATCTCCAATTATACTGGCAGCTCGTTCCTCACGAGAAACTCTAAAGGCTAGGAAAGAATGGACATAGCCCAAGTCTTAAAAAACCTGTAAATGCATAATATTATACACTATAAAGCTCTTATTTATAAATGAAGGTGAAACAAACCTTATCTTTTAAACATGTCCTAACCAGCACTTGTTACCCCCCCCACCCGTTTTTAAAGATTTATTTATTTATTTGAAAGTCAGAGTTACAGAGTGTGGGGAGCAACTCGGACTAGACTGAGTTACTGGAATTAAGACTTATTCTATGCATCTGCTCTCCCACAATATGGCGCTGGGAGAGAAGAAAACAGCTTCTACACAGCTGCCTCCAGTTCAGCCAATAAACTGTAGGACTTGCTCCTGATTGGAGGAGAGCAGCGTACTTGGCGTGTGGGCAGCCGAGTTAGGATTGGCGGAGGAGGACTATAAAGGAGGAGAGAGACGGCATGCACCAGGAACATCTAAGGGGAACATCTATCTGAAGGAACACCTGTGCAGCCCCCGAGAAAGCCGGCCGGCGGTGTGCCGCTCCCCTGCGGAAGTGGGGAATGTGGCCAGGGGGAACTGCCCTTCCACGGAGGTGGAAGGGATAGTAGCCAACCCGGGAAGAACCAGCAGCAAACCCGGGGAGGGCCGAGCAGACGAAAGAACAGCGCAGGGTCCTGTGTCGTTCCTCCACGAAGACGGGGAGCGGCACAGAGGGAGAGAGGAGAGACACACATGTACACAGATCTTCCATCTGCTGGTTCTCTTCCCCAAATGGCCACAGTGGCCAAGGTTTGGCCAGGCTGAAGCCAGGAACCGGGGCTTCTTCCGAGTCTCCCATGGTGCAGGCCCAGGGACCTGGACCATCTTCTGGTTTCCCAGGCACATTAGCAGGGAGCTGGGTCATAAATGGAGCAGTCAGGACTTGAACCAGCACCCATATGGGATGCTGGCACTACAACGATGGCTTAACCTGCTGTGCTACAGTACCAGCCCCGATCTTTTGTCTTTTTGATAACAGACAATCTAACTGGAGTGAAATGACAATTCATTGTAGTTAGATTTTTTTTTTTAAAGATCTATTTATTTGAAAGAGTTACAGAGACAGAGACAGAGGCAGAGAGAAAGAAGGCTTCCATCTGCTGGTTCACTCCCGAAATGGCCGTAGCAGCCAGAGCTGGGCCAACCTGAAGCCAAGAGCCTGGAGTTTCTTCTAGGTCTCCCACGTGGGTACAGGGGCCCAAGGACTACAGCTTTCTCAGGCTGTAGCAGAGAGCTGGATCTGAAGTGGAGTAGCTGGGACTTGAACTGGTGCCCCTATGGGATACAGGCACTGCAGTCAGTGGCCTTAGCTGCTATTCCAGAGCACTGGCCCAGTGGTTATAGATTTTAATTTGCTTGAAGATTAGTGATGAACATTTTTCTCATGTATCTGTAGGCCATTTATATGGCTTCATTTGAAAAATACTATTTAGATCTGCCCATTTTTAAACTAGACTTTTTTTAAATTAAGTTGTTTGAGTTCCTTATTTTCTCATTAACTCCTTGTCAGATGTAGAACTTATAAATATTTTCTCCTATTCACTTTGATTGCTGTACAGAGTTTAGTTTAATGAAATCCCATTTGTCTATTTTTTATTTCCTGTCCTTTCAGGATTCTATCCACAAAACCTCTGTTGATTCCAATGTCTTGAAGCATTTCCCCTAAGTTTCTTCTAGTAGTTTCAGAGTTTCAGGTGTTAACATTAGTTCTCTAATACATTTTGAGTTGACTTTTGAATATGATGAGACTTGTTTCATTCTTCCATATGTAGATGCCAGTTTTCTCAGTAGCATTTATTGAAAAGACTATTCTCTCTCTAGTGTGTATTCTCAGCATCTTTGACAAAGACTAGTTGGCTGTGTGGGTTTGCTTCTAGGCTCTCCATTCTGTTCCACTGGACTGACTGTCTTTTATGTTAATACAATGTTCATATTACTTCAGCCTTGTGGCAATTTTGAAGTTGGGTAGTGCAATGCCTCCTGCTTTCTTTTTGTTCAAGATTGGGTTGGCTATTTGAGGTCTTTTGTGGTTATATAGCAATTTTAGTAGTTTGCTTCCCAGTTCTCTGAAAAATATTAACTCTTTGATAAGGATTGTATTGAATCTATATATCACTCTTAGTGTGGACATTTTAATGATATTTTTCTAATCTATGAACATGGGACATCTTTACATTTCTTTGACAACTTCAGTTTTGTCCATCAGTGCTTTTTAGTTTTCACTTTAGAGTTTTCACTTCTTGGGTTAAATTTATTTTACCTATCATATCAGTCCTGGTGTGTGTTCCATGTGCTATTGTAAAGAATGTGTATTCTGCTGTTGGATGGAATGTTCTGTGCCTGTTAGGTCTCGTTGATTTGGGGTATAGTTGAACATGGCTGTCACTTTGATTTTCTGTCTGGATGATCTGTGCATTGCTGAAAGTGGGCTGTGAAAGTCATCGTTTTTATTTTGGGGTCTTTTGTGGCTATTAATATTTTCTTTATATATTTAATGCTCCAGGATTGTATACATGTTTATGTACTTTAATTGTTTCTCTTGAGGGATTGAACCCTTTATTATCATGTAATGACATTTTGTCTCTTCAGTACTCTTGATTTACAGTCTATTTTATTTGATAGAATTGTGGATATTCCATTTGCATGGAATTTTTTATTCCATCCTTTCCATTTCATTTATGCATGTCATTAGAAGTGCAGTGAGCGTCTTGTAAGCAGCCTATAGTTGAGTCTCACTTTTTTTTTTACCCATTCAGTGACTGTTTTAATTGGAAAATTTAATCCATTTATATTTCAGGTAATTATTGGTAGGTAAGACTTACTACTGCCATGGTGATACTTGTGTTCTATTTTTATGTATTCCTTTTCCCCCTCTTAAAATCTTCATTTGCATTAAAGTGATTTTCTCTAGTAATATATTTTGACTCCTTGGTTGTTATTTTTGGTAAATGTATTATAGATTTTGTGTTAGAATTACCATGAGGCTTACAAAAAAATCTTTTAGTTATAGCAAACTATTTTGAAATGCTAAAAACTTTGATTATAAAGATAGGAATTAAACCCACAAAAAGAGAAAGATACTGATAGAACTTTACTCTTGTACTGCAGTTCTCCTCACATTTTCAATATTTGTTGTTCAGTTTTACATTTTTGTGTATCGCCTTTCTCTTAACATATCAATGCAGTTATTTTTTTTTCATACAAAACATAGGAGTGATTTATGCATCATGTTTATAATATTTGGGTATTATGAATTTGTAGGTCATTCTTATAAATGATTTTTGTACCATCAAATATTTTCTTCTTACCCATTAGCATCTTTCTTTCACTTAGACTTCACTTTAGAAATTTTCCTTAAGGTAGGTCTGGTAGTAATAAACTATTTTTTGAGTCTGGGAATATTTTTATCTCTAAGGGGTAGGTTTGCTGGGTATTGTTATTTGATTGGCAGTTTTCCCTTTAGTACTGTAAAACATTCATCCCCTTTCACTCTTGGCCTGCAAGGTTTCTGCTGAGAAGTATGTACTCTTGCTAATTAGATCACCTATACATGTTGCTTGTGTTCCTGCAGCTTTGAAAATCTTATTCATTTTTAACCTTAGTGTGTTTAATTACAGTATGTCTTGGGGTAGACTTTGTTAAATTGAATTTGACTGACCTCCCACCCTCCTGTACCTAGAGAATACTCTTTCTAGGTTGAAGTTTTTGGTTATTCCTCTTTGAGTATTATTTATGCTCTGTTGGTCCTCTCAAGTCGATCTTGGATCCCAGTGACTCAATATCTGCTCTTAAATAATTACATCTCAAAGTTTCTGATTCTCATTTCTCTTCTAATCATGTATGTTCAAATAACTTGTCTTTGAACTCTAGTTCTTCTGTTTTCTTTTATTCTACTCTTTTAGCCTTGCATTTTAAACTTTACTTAGTGCACTTTTCAGTTCAAGTATATCTGTTTGATTTTCTAAAAATTCTATTTCTCTGTTTAGTCTTTCTGCTAGACTATTAATTTTTTTCTGTGTTTTCTTAGTTCTTTGGGTTTCTTTAAAAATGGCTATTTTGATTTCTCACTTGAGAGTCCACAAATGTCAGTTGCTGTCTCATTGGTTCCTGGCACCTTAATTTGAGGTGAAGTCACGGTCCCCTGAAAATGCTTGATTTTTTTTTGTGTGTATGACTGTGTGTGTACATTGAAGGATTAGATATTTTTTCATAATCAAAATCTGATTTTGTTTGTGGCTATTCTTCCTAAAGTTCTAGGCAGTCTGGTTACTTTCTTTACCACCCCATGGCTCTGTAAGTGGAGGTTTGGTGCAAGTCTGCTATTGTTTTCCCACTTTTTCAGCCAGAAGGGATGCCCCAAGCTCAGGTTTGTTCCAAATCCACAGATGGTGTGTTGTTCAGAATGAACTAGGGAATAAACCAAAAAGTGGTAGCCTGTCCCAGCCAGGCTCTTCCTGGGGCCGGGATATACCCAGATGCCTGGTCCTGTGGCCTGCCAGTGCTGCAATCCTAGATCACAGCCAAGCCAACAGCCCGCTGAGAACAGTGCAGCATCAAAGCCTACACTGCCACAGGCTTTCTGTTCCTTAAGTGGACTCACAGCCTGAGGAGGGTTACACCCGGCCACTGGTGATGCTGGATGCCATATAATCACACTAAATTGGTGTTAGGGGACTCCACCTGACGCCAGATCATGTCCAGAGGATCCATCTATAAGCACTGAACTAAGACCATTGGGGTCTATGCAGCGTTGTGTTTTACCAGTCTGTCACCAGTTCAAGACATAGTCCTGTGGCTCCTTTCAATCTTTCTGAGATTGGAGGAAGGGCAGAAAGCCATTTGGCCACCTGAGCTAACACTAAACTGAGTCATACCTGGGTCTTACTATCACCAGGCCCTGCACAGTCTCGGGGGTGCATTTCAGGCCCATTCATGAGGCTGCTGGTGATTTATGCTGAAATGAGTCCCTGCTAGGGTGCTGGCCTCTGCCAGATGCTGTGGTAGGTCTAAATTCTCCCTGTCTGATTACTGGTCTGGGGTAGAGTCCTTTTGAGCTTTATCATGCTAGGTCTCATTGCAATGGGTTCCCCTCTGAGCTCCAAGACAAAGTCTGAAGCTCAGTTCTTTCCTTACTACCTAACAGCTGAAGTCTTGGTTTGCTGTGTTCTGGAGTTTAAGAGATGTCTTGTGGGTGCCTGGCCAAAGAGGGTTCAGAGGTGTAGCCTGCAGGTACTGGTCTGGGCCGAGATTGCTGGGCCCTGTCTGGCCCTAGTTTTTATTGCTTCAGGCCTCATCTGAGGTTTCAAGTCTAAGGTCTGGACTTAATTCCCTCTCCCTCCCTTAAGCAGGAGGTGAGGGACCTCTCTCCATGCTGTGCTACTTGGAACTGGGGGAGGCAACTCTTTCCTTCCTGCTTTCTTCAATGCATATTTTCTTCAAACAGTGAAACCAGGCACTGTGGTCTCTTACCTGGATTCCTTAGCTATTGTGAAGTTGCCATGGTGTGTGAGTCACTGTTTCAGGGGGTGTCTTTGTGGGGAGATGATTGCTGGAGCATCTTAATAAGCTGCCATCTTGCTGTACCTCTGAAGCACAGTCTTACTAAGCTTTCATTGGAATTTTCCAAGTTGTTTGGATATTCAGATCAGAGGACCAGACACTTTTTTAAAAGAAATTGTTTTGCTATTTAAAATTTTTGACAGGCAGAGTGGACAGTGAGGGAGAGAGACAGAGATAGGTCTTCCTTTGCTGTTGGTTCACTCCCCAATGGCCGCTGCGGCTGGCGCACCACGTTGATCTGAAGCCGGGAGCCAGGTGCTTCTCCTAGTCTCCCATGGGGTGCAGGGCCCAAGCACTTGGGTCATCCTCCTCTGCCTTCCCAGTCCACAGAGAGATGACTGGAAGAGGAGCAACCGGGACAGAATCTGGCACCCCGACCGGGACTAGAACCTGGTGTGCCGGTGCTGCAGGTGGAGGATTAGCCTATTGAGCCATGGCACCAGCCGATATTTTAGTTTTCTAACAATAGTTTATAAGAGGAGAGAAAATGAAATGTGAGCCAAAGACTGCATCTATTCAAAGTAGTACTCCAATATAATGTGTTCAGTAAAATTACTTGGAAGCTGTGAAAGTTCAAGACATATAATTTCAAAGATCTTTCCTGGGGAACTGACTGAAGAACAGCTTTCACACAGCAGCATCACTAGAGAGGCATGGATGTAGAGACCAGCAGTGGGCATTATCTAATGCAAAACTAAATCTCAATGGAGATTACAAACATACGTGTGTAAGTATGGTGAGTGATATATATGTGTTCTAATAGTGTAATAGAGTACAGCTACCAAAAACTAAAGCAAGAATAGAATGAGTATATTAAGAATAGATTAACCAAACTGTTTCACAGGTATTAACTGAGAACAGAACAATACTAGCTCAAATTAGATTCTGAGAGGAAATAAAAGAGGAGAAAGAGGAGGTTACTTGCAAATGTCAATATTGCTCATAGTAGAAACCGAAAGACAACAGTAAGAGTTCTGAAAGTATTGAAGGTATTAGTACAAAGGTAACAATTCAAGCATGAATATAAATATTCCTAAATGCCAAGATAGATCCATAAACATTTTTGTTTATATCAACAGCACAACATAGCAATGAAAGAAACCATAACATTTTAACAATATGTGTGCTTGGAGGCGTAGAAAATGGAGCTGAGGGGACAGATCGAACTTATAAGGCCAGTGTTGTAGCTCAGCAGGTTAAGCTGCTGCCTGCAGTGCCAGCATCCCATATTGATGCCAGTTTGAGTCCCAGCTGCTCCAGTTCCAATCCAGTCCCTTCCCCAGTGGAGGTGCTGGTTTGAGACCTGGCTGTTTCTCTTCCGATTCAGCTCCCTGCTAATGTGCCTGGGTAAGCAGCAGAGGATGGCCCAAGTGCTTGGTCCCCTGCACCCATGTGGGAGACTTGGAAGAAGCTCCTGGCTTAGGCCTGGCCCAGGCCTGGCCCAGCCCTGACCATTGTGGTCATTTAGGGGAGTGAACCAGCAGATGGAAGACTTCTTACTCTGCTTCTCTCTCTGTCTCTAACTCTGCCTTTCAAATAAATACATCTTTTAAAAAGGAAATAGTAGTTATAGTTCTTTTTAAGTTTTTATTTAATGAATGCATTTTTCATTTAGGAATATAGTGGTTCTTTTCCCCATACCCACCCTCCCACCCCGACTCCCATCCCATCTCCCTCTCCCTCTCCCATTCCCATCTCCTTCATTATGGATCATTTTTAGTTTGATTTTTATATACAGAGGACCAACTCCGTGTTAAGCATAGATTTCAACAGTTTGCGCCCATGAGCACACACAACAAATAGGGTACAGTTTGAGAATAAGATTTGCAGTTGATTCTCATAGAGGACAGAGGTCCTACATAGGGAGTAAGTGCACAGTGACTTCTGTTGTTCCTTTAACAACTAACACTCCTATTTATGATATCTGATCACCCGAGGCTCTTGCCATGGGCTGCCAAGGCTATGGAAGCCTTTTGTGACCATAGCCTCCATTGGTATTTGGACACGGCCATAAGCAAAGTGGATGTTGCTTCCTCCCTTCAGAGAAGAGTACATCCTCCTTTGATCATTTCATTCCACTGAGGTCTCGGAGATCCTCCGTGTAGGATGTTGTTTGCCACAGAGTCTTGGCTCTCCATGCCTGCAATGCTCTCACAGGCCTTTCAGCCAGACCAGGAAGCCTTGAGGGTTGATTCTGAGGTCATGTACTTTGCTTAAGGGAGAGATGTATGGATGGTCCTTTGGCTGCCTGGCTGAGGAAGGTCCAAAGACTTAGTTTGCAAGTTCTGGGCTAGGAACAGGCTTGGGAGTCCTGATTTCCTTTTGGAACCTTGTAAGTGTTTTTAACCATGAAGCAAAACTAAAAGTTCAACAGATAAAGCCACTTACCCACATAGAGGCAAATACACATAGAGAGAAACTACAAATTGACTCTAAACTACAGTAGTTCGATTCTACATCTATAAAGCAAATGAAATGTGAAATATCTTAAACTATATCCAACAACTATATTGTAATAGTAATATTACAGTAATATGTAATTTAACATTACACATATATATGTATATAATATGTATATAACATATAGTAACATATACAGTAATATGGTAGTAGTGCATTGTTCTTATAAGTCTATCATGTATATGGAGGAAAGACACATAATTTTGATAGTATCATTGAGAAGAATTTTTGATAAGTGAGAAAGGAGATTAAGTAAAATGAGCAGAATTACGTAAAATCTGACTTTAAGTATTGGTATGAATTCATGGTATTTTACCATTTAAAAAGTGTTGATGGGCCAGTGTTGTGGCATAATGGGTTATGCTGCTGCCTGCAGTGCCTGCATCCCACATGGGCACTGATGAAACAAAGACATAAGCCTCAGCCATTCTTATTCATTGCCCAAAAGATAAACACTGGAATTTATTTCTTGCCCTTGAGTCTCAATTGGGTCTCACACCTGTTGCTATTGCCTTCATACCCCACTCCCCCACCCTCTGCCCCTCCGTATTCTTTCCCAGGTTCCCAAGTCCCTGCATGGCCACCTGAAAGACCAGTTCCAGGAATTCACCTCTGACTGCTGCCCCCTGCCCCCACTCCAACCCTGGCCCTCCTAAAATATAAATAGGCCCAGCCCTGGGATCATAGCCCTCTGCCGTGTGTTCCATCAATGTGCACACCGGCAGTTGGTCACCCACCTCTGCGAATTTATTTTCTTTGAATAAATTTGGTCTGGCTGTAGGTTCATATTCTGTCTCCTCTCTATTCTGCGCCTCTTTTCCTAACATTTTTGGTGCCTCGTGTGAGGCAGCACCAATCTGTGACTGTTTTCCTAACAGGCACCAGTTCAAGTCCCAGCTGTTCCACTTCCAATCCAGCTCCCTGCTAATGTGCCTGGGAAAGCAGCAGAAAAGGGCCCATGTCTTTGGGCCCCTGCACTCTTGTGGGAGACCTGGATAAAGCTCCTGGCTTCAGCCTGTCCCAGTCCTGACTGTTGTGACCATTTGGGGGTAGTTGATCTCTATTTCTATAACTCTGCCTTTCAAATAAGTCATATAAGTCTTTTAAAGTTTTTAGAACCCCACCCCCACCCCAACTTGAGGCATGGTAGGGAAAAGTGACAAAAGAGGCAAAGTCCAAGGAATTGTTTCCATAGTTCTGGAAATTAAGGGTTTGCAACAATTTTAACAATGTTTGAGGAAAAATGACTAATTTTGGTAAGAACTGCAAGTTTTGTACTGTTATACACACACACACACACACACACACACACCCTTTGTAAAGATTTTATTTGGCAGAGTAATGGAAGGAGAGATCTTCCATCCCATGGTTCACTCCCCAAATGGCTGCAGTTATTGTGGTTGGGCCATGCCAAAGCCAGGAGCCCGGAACTCCATCTGGGTCTCTCATGTGGGTGGCAGGAGCCCAAGTCCTTGGACCATCTCCCATAGCAGCTAAGACTTGAAATGGTGCTCCAATATAGGATGCATCATTGGCAGTGGCTTAACCTGCAGAGCCACAGCTCTGGCCCCAATTTATGTTGTTTTAACTTGCCAGTTCCAACCCCCTAGTCCCTAGTTCATGGGAGCCTTGCAATAGCCTCACAACTACAATAGCTATGACATGAGAAGCTTGGTGTGCATGGAAGGAGGCAGGTGTGCTTGGAGCTCCACAGAAACCCATTCTCAGAGAGTCATTTGACCCATCTATAAACTTGCTAGAAAGCTCATTTTCAGAGAATATATTTATTTGGGCCAGATAAATACATTCAGGTCACTTTACATGAACAGCCTTGACTGCAGAAAATCTGTTAAATGATCAACAGTTGATTTGTAGTACAGCTGCCCAAGTCAGTATTACCAGCTGGGGCTAAGAGGCTGACTCAAAAGGAAAAACTGGTGAATGAGACTTCCATAAGGGGTTTTGAAAAACTTCAGTGCATTTCATGGAATCTAGAAGGCCAGGTACTTGTGCAGGGCTGTGTGCACGCTCGGGAAAGGAAGACAAATCTGTCATCTCTCACTTCTGCGTGGACTTGAGACATCATGCAGGCAGGAAGAAAGGCAAAGGTTAACTTGTGAAGTGCCTGCTGGAGCAAAGGTCAAGAGATTTTATTGGTTCAGGCACTACGAGGTCTGTCTAATCATGAACTAACCACTGAGAAAAAACAAATGGCCACACACAACAAACAATACAGATTTTACAGAATTAGTTCAGAAAGGTCACTAAACTACACAACAGCAACAATGATACATGGCAACAACTTAAACCAGCTGGGTGGGGAGGAATCTGATTTTTAGATTTGTCTCATTATTTAAATGCCTGTTTTTCAAAAAAAATTCTACGAGACTTACAAATGGTTTCCAATCTGTCTGCTGAAGAGGCCTAGACAATGAAACATGCAACAGAAATATGAAGTCTTCAAAAAGTTCATGAAAATTCTTAAATTATGCATGAATTTCAAAACGTTTTGCATCAAGATATACATCTTTTTTTTTCCCCTAAAGACTTGTTTCTCTATTCTACTTGAAAAGGAGAGAGAGAGAGAGAGAGAGAGAGAGAGAGAGATCATTCTATCTTCCATCCATTGGTTCATTCCCCAATGGCTACAATGGCTGGAACTGGGCAAGGCTGAAGCAAGGAGCCAGGAACTCCATTCAGGTATCCCGTGTTTGTGCAGAGGCTAAGTACTTGGATCATCATCTGCTGCCTTCCCAGACGCAATTAGCAAGGAGCTGGATCAAAAGTGGAGCAGCCGGGACTCAAACTGGAACCCATATGGGGTGTCAGCATTGCAGGCAGCAACAACCCACTGCACAGTATCAGCCTCTAGACTTGTTTTAATTCCAAGAAATTCCTGAAGTCCCCTCTGAAGCACAGGCACTCCTAGTGTCAAGATTGTGGTCTCTAAATACTACTTCATATTTTAAAAACAGGTTTCTGAGATATAGTTGACTCCAATATTGGGAAGGAAAATTACAAGATGAGACAAACATGTCACATCAGAAAAAGTATGAAAATCAAGCAATGGTTGTTGAATAGGCTCAGAAACCACTTGAACAGGCTCCATCTGGCCAAAGAGGGTGATTTGAGTGTCAAGAACAGTAATGATTACAGTTGGTCAAGTCATCAAACATACTTATTAAGCCTGTTTTAATTTGGATGTTTTCCCAAGAGCACACCAGGAGACAAAGAATTGGATACAAGTAGTTGGAGAAGTGATTCCAGGAAGCAGAACGCAGAGGTGAGGAAAGCAAGAAGGGAAACCAGTGACTCAAATGTGCATCAGTGAGTTGAGGACACTCTTGTAAATTACGTAGACCATCTCTGAGAACTGCCTAAGAGAAGGAGAAGCCACTTTCATGGGTTAAATGCTGACTTTGAGGTATTAAAATCTCTATATAATTTCTGGGCTGCCCCAAGAGTGGGCTGGAGAAGCTCTGATGGCATGGGAGAAAGCTCTAAGAAGCAAAAGGAGGACACAAATCTTAGGTGAGCTCAGGGGATAGAGAATTGGGCCCCGGGAGCATCTGCTAAACATCCTTGAGTTCATAGTGATAATGATAGTGACATAATGAGGACACATCTCACTGGCTACCCTTGGAGGATTCTATGGATGCAAATCATTTGTTTAAAAACATGAGTAAATTGGAAGACTCGGGCCCTTATCATGATTTCCTTATATGCTATTTCCTCAGGGAATTGACAGTTTATATAAAGGTTATTGTTTTATGGATGTACCCCATGAGAATAATGAATTAGACCATCATTTTTAAACCCTGAGTTGGTCATCAAGATAGTAAATGCCTACTACCATCACAAGAATTGAGAGCCAGGCATTATGTACTTCTTTCTGGAAGTATGCAAATCCTCCAATGAAATAATGTTACCAAAAATATTAAGCCTGAGTTTTATCAAGCTTCTGGACTTAACTCTTAAGTTACAGAAACTATAGAGAGCCAAGGAACATATTAAACAACCACAAGAAAATTAACCAACTCCAGATTGTGGGGAAAGCCCCTAGGACAAAAGAGACAGCTCATTCAACAAAAAGCAGTGAAAGGGGGGAAAAGGAAGTGTGGATTTAATCCACGGATTAAAATAGACTCAAGAAGCATCTCAACTCACTGTATTTTCTGAATCTTACTTGGATTCTAGTTCCAGTAGACTTCTGAAAACTATGAGAAGCCTTTGGGCTCTCTGAGCACCACCATGGTGGTTGGCAAGAACAAGCACCTTACAAAGAGTAAAAAGGGCTCCAAGAAGAAAGTGGTTGTTCCGTTATCTAAGAAAGATTGGTATTGATGTGAAAGCACCTGCTGGTTCAATAAAATATTGGAAAAACACTAATGAGGATTCAAGGAACCAAAACTGTATCTGATAGCTTCAAGGGCTGTGTGTTTGAAGTGAATCTTGTTGGTCTGCAGAATGATGAAGTTGCATTTAGACAGTTCAAGCGAATGAGGATGTTCAAGGCAAAAACTTCCTAACTTCCTGGGCATGGATCTTACCTGTGACAAAACATGTTCCATGATTGAAGCTCATGATGATGTCAAGATTACTGATGGGTTATTTACTTCATCTGCTCTGTGTTGGTTTTGCTAAAAACCACAACAGTCGACCAAATCCAGAAGATGGAAATTATGACCAAAAAGGTGTAAACAAGTGACTTGAAAGAAGTGGCCAATGAGTTGCCTCCAGACAGCATTGGAAAAGACAGGAGGAGCTCTGCCCATCTATTTACCCACTCCATGTTGTCCTCGGTAGAAAAGTAAAAATGCAGAAGAAACCCAAGATTGAGTTAAAAAACCTCGCTCAGCTTCATGGTGATGGAAGTTGTAGAAAAGCCACTGGGGATGAGACAGCTACTAAAGTTGAATGAGCTGATGGATATGAACAATCAGTCCAAGAATATGTTTAAAATTTAGACTTTAATAGTGGTAAATAAGTCCTATTTGTGAAGCTTTGCTTCTGAAAATTGAGAAGATCAAAGAAATGTGCCCATTGATTGGATATTTGATTACATTAAATTGGTTTAGTGTGAAGGAAAAAATCAATGAAATTTGGGTTTCCTTTAGAATATGGTGAAAATAAACACTAACTTTTAATTTCTGGTGTTTTAACGTTATCATTGAGTTTTGTCCTATGATAAAAGTTGTTTGTAGTGGATGCTAATACCCCTCATGAAGAAACGAGAGATGCATAATTTTCTAATTTCATTTGCCTTTAGTTCTTGAATTTTGTTTTGAAATATACTTTTAATTTTCACTGATACATAGTAACCATATGTATTTATGGAGTACAGTGTGACATTTCAGTGCATGATCAAATCAGAGTAACTGGCATTATCTACACCCTCAGGCATTTATCATTTCTTTGGGTTAGTAACCTTAAATCTTCCCTACTAGCTATTGTGAAATATTCAACTAATTATTGTCAACCATATTCATCCTACCATGCTGTGGAACATTAGAGCTGATTTCTCCTGTCCAGCTTCACCCCGGTATCTGGTACCCATCCTCTCACCATCCTCTTACCTCCCCTAAACTCTTTCTAGTCTCGGGTGACCACTGTTTTCTTCTCTACTTCTGTTAGATCAATTTGTTAGCTTCCATGAATGAGTGAAAATAGAGTATTTTTTAAAAAAGTCATTTATTTGAAAGAGTTACCAAGAGAGAAGAGACAGATTTCCCATCTGCTGCTTCACTCCTGTAAATGGCCACAATAGCCAGGTCTGAGCCAGGCTGAAACTAGGAGCCAGGAGCTTCATGCAAATATCTCACGTGGGTAGCAGGGGCCCACATACTGGGCCATCCTAGGCTTCTTTTTCCCTGGCCATTAGCAGGGAGCTGAATCAGAAGTGGAACAGCTGGGACATGAACTAGTGCCCCTATGGGATGCTGGCATTGCAGGCGGTGGCTTTACCTGCTGTGCCAGAACACCTGCCCCAAAACATGCACTATTTGTTGTTCAGTGCCTGACTTATTTTACTTAATATAGTGTCTTCCAGGCTCATACATGTTGTACCAAATGGCAGGATCTCCTTCTTAAAGATTGAATGGTATTCTATGTATAGACATACATTTTTACACAAGATGAAAGATTCAAATGTCAAAATCTCTTGAAAAGGAGTTTGTCCAGAGCACAAACATACCAACCTTAGATTTGTGATAAATGGAGAAAACAAACTGTGGACTGTACTCAGAAGATAATGAAAAACTATGATAATTTTCTGTATTTTACTTTGACAACCAGAAAACCAGAGAAGCTAGTTCTTTTTAATCTGTTTAAATCAAGACAAAGATACTAATCCAAATGACTTGAAAAGACATTTTTTTGTTTTTGTTTTTTTTTTTTTTGGCTAGTATTCCTTTGGGCAAAATTATGAATTCATATAAACAGAAGAATTGAAAGGCAGTTTTTCTCTGAAAGTACTAATTATTAGCCTTAATGTGAATCTCTTAGAATATAATCTATATAATCTCTCCATGTCTTTCTGGATATTCTACATACCCACATATATTCCATTTCTCTGTGTATATCTACATTTTTTCCATATACATTAAACCAGCCAATATAGAAAAACCTTTAAAAGTGAGACCATATTGGGATATATGTTGAATTGGCACATGGGTAATTATGACTTGGAGTACTCCAGTCCCGAGGACACATTCCAGTGAATGGAATTTGCCTTGTGTGTATGAGCTTCATGGAGAAGGTGAATTAAAAGCTACGTTTCGGGGTGGGCATTTGTCACAATGATTAAAATGCTGCTTGGGATGCTTGTATCCCATGTTGGAGTGCCTGGGTTTGAGTCATGGCTCTGCTTCCAATTTCAGCTTCCTGCTAATGCACACCCTAGGAGGCAGCAAGGTGATGGCTTATGTAGTTGGGTTGCTGCCACTGATGTGGAAGATCCAGGTTGAGTTTCTGGCTTTGGCCTGGCCCAGCTGTGGCTGTTACAGGCATCTGGGCGGGGGAGGTAAAATGGTTGGGTAGATCTATCTCTGTCTGTCTCTGTCTCTCTGTGCCCTTCAGATAGATAAAAATAAACCACTTAAAATTTGTAAAAATAAGTTCATTTTGATGTAAGAAAAATTTGAGATCCATGCATAGTTTTTTTCCTAAAATGCTTCTTGAGGACCTTAGAGTGCCCCTTTTACCAGGGCATGGGTGTGGAATACATCTCCAAATATATGACTTAAGCATGTTCCCCCCCCAGTTTCTCATGGCACTATACACACAGGAAAGCTTTGAGAAAAGCTCAGGGAGCAGGGTCAGGCAGGGGTTCTTCTCGTGATTGTAGGGGTTGGATGCAGGGTTCTTAGGGGCTCTCGCCTTCCTCTTTATTTTCTTTGCTCTCCTCTCTGGCATCTGAGTCTGGGAGAGAGAAAACAGCCTGCTCTTACTTCCCAAGCTGGAAGGCTCTGTCCACATGATTTCTTATTTTCAGCCCTTGCCCCAGAGCTCCAGGCAGTCGGCTGCCTGAGAAGTGGTTGGATGAAGCTGATGGAGCCTTCCTAGCCCCTCCTTTGGCTTCTTCAGCCAGTAGTCTAGGTCAGCACCTGAAGGAACTAAAAATAGCTGGCAAAGTTCTTGCTTGTCGTTCTCAAGTGGCTGGGTCAGATGAGGCACCAGAAAAGGAAGCCGGGAGCCTGTGTACACTTCCAAGAACTGCACATGCCTGTTTACTGAAAGCCTGTGTGAGAGTTTGGGGAACTGAAAAGCAGTAGATGCATGTCCATCCACAATTCTATGCGTGTGATCCTTGTGCACACAATGACCAAGCCCCACCAGACCTCATGGGAAAACAAAGAGCTAACTACGTGTGTAGAGGTTCTCCACCATGCTTCCTGAAGGAAGTGACTAGCAAGCCAGATATGGAGTGAGATACTGCCTGAGGACAGGCACAGGGGAAGGGAGTGAAGAGGAGAGTGCAGTGTAGTCCGGATGAGACGGTGGAATACAGTCAGATGGTCTTCTGTGTGGCTGCAGGCTAGGACTTTATACCAGTGTTCATTTTTTTTTAAACCCATAAAGTAGGAATGATGTTCCTCATGGAGTTGAGATGATGAAGGGAGATTATCCTGGCATAGCGTTGGCAAGCATAAATGGCACTGCTTTCCCTGCCAGTCGTCTTGACACAGGAAATGGCAGAGTGAGAAAGTCGTGTATCCACTGCATTTATGAAGCTCATCTAGTTAAACCTGGAGACCCTAAGCTTGGCATAGGAACTCACTTGGGTTGGAGCTTCCTGGAGAGCTATAATCTTGTGACTATGAGACTGAGGTGGTCACGTGATGCTGTCCTGGGCCAGTTTAGGTCAGTTTTTTTTTTTTTTTTTTTTTTTTTTTAACATTTATTTGAAACAGTTACACAGAGAAGGGGAGGGAGGGAGGGAGGGAGGGAGAGAGAGAGAGAATCTTTATTCACTGGTTCGCTCCCCAGTTGGCTGCAATGGCCGGAGCTGAGCCGATCCAAAGCCAGGTCTCCCACGTGGGTGCAGAGGCCCACACAGTTGGGCCATCTTCTGCTTTCCCAGGCCATAGCAGAGAGTTGGATTGGAAGTGGAGCAGCTGGGACTTGAACTGGCACCCATATGGGATGCTGGCACTGCAGGCGGTGGCTTTACCTACTATACCACAGTGCCAGCCCCTAGGTCAGGGGTTTTTAAACCGCAGGTCATAAGCATTGGTGATTTAAGAAATCTACTTTCGAGCTAAAAGTAGCAGAAAAAAAAACAGAACAGAGTAGGAGAAAATCACACGGAACAGATGTGGAAATATCAGAAGGGGCTGCATGGCTGGAAGCCAGGTGACCCCATGGCCCAATCAGCAGTGTCGGCTCTTTCCCACCCTCATGGGATTCACTGCTCCTACTTCCCTGCCCCACCCCCCAGCAAAGTTTTAAGAGGACCTGTTCCTGAGCCTCTCTCTGTCTTCCTTCTTTCTTTCTCTTTCTCTCTTTCTTTCTCTCTCTCTCTTTCTCTCTCTCTTTCTCTCTCTCTTTCTCTCTCTCTTTCTCTCTCTTTCTCTTTCTCTCTCCCTCTCTTTCTCTCTCCCTCTCTTTCTCTCTCCCTCTCTTTCTCTCTCCCTCTCTTTCTCTCTCCCTCTCTTTCTCTCTCCCTCTCTTTCTCTCTCCCTCTCTTTCTCTCTCCCTCTCTTTCTCTCTCCCTCTCTTTCTCTCTCCCTCTCTTTCTCTCTCCCTCTCTTTCTCTCTCTCTCTCTTTCTCTCCCTCTCTTTCTCTCTCCCTCTCTTTCTCTCTCCCTCTCTTTCTCTCTCCCTCTCTTTCTCTCTCCCTCTCTTTCTCTCTCCCTCTCTTTCTCTCTCCCTCTCTTTCTCTCTCCCTCTCTTTCTCTCTCCCTCTCTTTCTCTCTCCCTCTCTTTCTCTCTCCCTCTCTTTCTCTCTCCCTCTCTTTCTCTCTCCCTCTCTTTCTCTCTCCCTCTCTCTCTTACACTCTCCTTCTCCTTCTTTTCCTTCTTCGACCCTTCAGTCTGTTGGGTTCCCCCCAATAAACCCTTTCCCTTAAAAAAAATGGATTACATAAAGTCAGGGTTTCAAAAATGTGTGTGCATGCACGTGTACTGCATTGCGGTGTCAAACACGTTTCTTACTGAGGAGTTTGGTCAAAAAAGCGAAAATAAAGATACAAAAATGATGGCCTGGAGGACCTAGGATTTTGTCCTGTGTTCTGACTACAGTGGATGCTCAGGCCTTCTGAGCAGTGAGTTCCTGTGGACAGCTTCATGTTGCCTGCAACAGTTTTGGAGGGCTACTGGGAAATGACTTAATTTGACTTAATTTTCTGACTTAGGTGGGCATGCTGTCTGGAATTGCCTGCAAGATACAGATGCCTGAGGGCCACTTGCATGAGTGACCAATTGCCAGCCATGATTCTTCACCTTAAAAAGCCCTAACATTTGCATGGTCAAGGCCTAGCTCCTCTGCTTTCAATCCAGCTCCCTGATAGGCTATCTGCTGCCTTCCCAGATGCCTTAAGTGTTTGGGCCCCTGCCACCCACATTGGTGACTCAGATGGAGTTCTGGGCTCCTGGATTCACTTGTCCCAGTCCTCGTCACTTTGGCCATTTGGTGAGTGAGCCAGCAGATGGAATATCTCTTTCTCTCCCTCTGCCTCTGTCTTTCCCTCTCCCTCTGTCATTCTACCTTTCAAATAAATAAAATCTCAAAAACAAAATATCCCTGGGTATAATTTGGGACTGAAATTTGCTTTTTAACTCTTTGCTGTATATATATATGAATTGATCTCTGTTGCTAATTTCAAAACTAGAGAGGAGTGAGGTAGTCTCTCTTGTCCTCTACACATAGGTGCACACACACTCATACATATACCTATGTATACACATCAACACAGAACACTAAATTCATGTGCCTTTTATTCTGTGGCCCTCAGTATTTTTTCAAGGGCCAGCAGCTCTTGAGGGTAGAAAGTTCTTGTCACTCACCTCCACCAGCTGGCAAAACTCCTCGTCTCTAGAGGAGTCTGGGACACCACCCTGACTTAGGAGACCAGCACCGGCGATTCGTTAAAACCGCCTGTTGTCATTTGTTAACAAAAGCAATACAGTCCTTACATATTGTAGGGAATACAGGTGACACAGAAAGTTTATGCCTAGAACCTTTTGTGCATGGACATCATTGCTAAAAACCTCTGCAGAGCCTGCTTTTCCCCGGTTGTCACACATTGAGGGGGAGGTACAGGTTTGGATGGGTTAACATTGGTAGATGTGCAGAGGCTGAGATTGTACGAATGTGCCCGTTGCTCCCTGTGGGGGAAAATACAGCAGCCATGCTGTCCTCGGGCAGGCTAGAGTGATGACAAGTTTTGCAATGCTTGCAGAATTGTTGCTGGCCTTGTGGTATAAGCAGAAGACAGAACACTGCTGGGGAAGGTTTTGAATGGAGGGAGGTCTGCAGCACTTAGGTGAGCAGTGGTTCACGGAGAGCTGTGGCTCCCAACCAGGGATGACATGTGCTCAGGAATTCTCTGGTGGTTCATATAAAAGGCACAGCCCCTTCCATAATCAATTTCAGAAGTAAATGTGTGTGGTTGTGGAAAGCTCTGTAGGTGATCCTGATCTCTCCACCCGCCGTTACAAATGATAGCACACATAGTCACTGGTAGGAGATACAGAGAGTAGATGTGAAAAATAGAAAATGGACGCAAGAGGGTGCCACAGAGGAACCAAAGGCAGGCGCTAGCTACTTCTGAGAATGTGGCTTTACCTGCACCACGCTGTCCTCTGACGTTTCTAAATGTGGCTTCCTGGACATCATCATCATCGTAGGGGAGACAGAGAGCGAGCTTTGTGCCCCAGGCACCTTATTCCCAGGGGCTGGTAGAGCTGCAACGTGCAGCTGGAGTGCTGTGCTCCGTGAGTGCCGCATGTTGCTGGCACAGTGCTCGGGCCTGGTGATGCAAAGTGGGATAGCAGCCTGCCCCCATCAGGCACCCTGAACAGACGAGGCACCAAACTGAAAGGGAGATGGCAGCAGTCACCCTCAGTAAATTTCTCTCTAAAAAATATTTTCCATGGTTTTGCACCTTCATTTTTTTAAGATTTATTTATTCATTTGAAAGTCAGAGTTACATAGAGGAGAGGCAGAGAGAGATGTCCTTCATCTGATGGTCCACTCCCCAACTGGACGCAATGGCCGGAGCTGTGCCTATCTGAAACCAGAAGCCAGGAGCCTCCTTGGGGTCTCCCACACAGGGGCAGGAGCCCAAGGATTTGGCCGATCTTGTACTGCTTTCCCAGGCCGCAGCAGAGAGCTGGATTGGAAGTGGAGCAGCCGGGTCTCGAACTAGTATCCATATGGGATGCCAGCGCTGCAGGCCAGGGTGTTAACCCACTGTGCCACAGCACTGGCCCCAACACCTTCGGTTTTAAATGTGTCTCTTGTAAGAAGCAAATGGATTTTTAAAGTTTCTGGGTGCCAGCGCTGTGGTGCAGCGGGTTAACACCTGGCCTGAAGTGCTTGGCATCCCATATCCCGGCAGCTCCTGTTTCGATCCAGCTCTCTGCTATGGTCTGGGAAAGCAGTGGAGGATGGCCCAAGTCCTTGGGTCCCTGCACCCGCGTGGGAGACCTGGAAGAGGCTCCTGGCTTCGGATCGGCACAGCTCCAGCTGTTGCAGCCATCTGGGGAGTGAACCATCGGATAGAAGACTTCCCTCTCTTCTCTTTCTCTCTCTCTCTTTCTCTTGCTCTCTCTTTCTCTCTTTTTCTCTTTCTCTCTGTGTAACTCTGACTTTCAAATAAATATTTAAATATTTTAAAATATAAAAATATTTAAATATTTAAAAAAAATTCTGAGTGGGGTCAGAAGTGTGGCGCAGTGGCTTAAAGCCCTGGTCTGCAGCATTGGCATCTCATGTGGGTAACAGTTTGAACCCTGGCTACTCCACTTTCAATCCAGCTCCCTGCTAATGAGCCTGGGAAATCCTTGGGCCCCTGCACCCACGTGGGAGACCTGGAAGAAGCTCCTGGTTTCAGTCTGGCCCAACCCTGGTCATTGAGGCCATTTGGGGAGTAAACTGACGGATGGAAGACCTGTCTCTGTCTCTGTAACTCTGCCTTTCAAATAAATAAATCTTTAAAATAAACTTCTGTTGATTTTTTGATACATAGATGTATCATAATGTATAAAAATGTATGATCTTATTTTTATTTGTCTCAGCTGTTTAAGTTTCCCTGCTAGTTTAAAAGTAACATATTTCCTTTCTATGATTTATTAGTTCAGTATACCTTTTTTTTTTTAAAATTGATTTGTTTGAGAGAGCAATGCAGTATGCGTGTTTTGTGGGAGCTGGGAAGAGAGATTTTG
Organism: Oryctolagus cuniculus; assembly: GCF_964237555.1. Lineage (NCBI taxonomy): Eukaryota > Metazoa > Chordata > Mammalia > Lagomorpha > Leporidae > Oryctolagus > Oryctolagus cuniculus. Next base: position 138,063,271 of record NC_091434.1, on the reverse strand, counting down.
TTCATCTGCTGGTTCACTCCCCAAATGGCTGCAACAACTGGGGCTGGGCCAAGGTCAGGACAGGAGCCAGGAACTCCATCTGAGTATAGCATCTGGGTGGCAGGCACCCATCCTCTGCTACTTTCCCAGGAGCATTAGCACGGAGCTGGCTCAGAAGTGGAGCACCCAGAACTCAAACTGACGCTCACAGGGGTTTATCCTGCTGTGACAGAGTTGGCTCCAACATACCGTCTTAGTAGTCTAAAGTTGATAATTAACTTGAACCTCCTCCTGACAATTCCAATGCTTCAGAAAACTTATGATTCTTGGTTTCTGCTGTACTTGTGTAGTTTTTTGTATTAAAGATTTATTTGTTTGAAAGGCAGAGTTGGAGAGAGAAAGGGAGAGAGGGAGAAAGAGAAGTCTTCCATATGCTAGTTCACTCCCCAAATAGCTGCAACAGCCAGAGCTGGGCTGATCTGAAGCCAAGAGACAGGAGCTTCTTCCAGGTCTCCCACGCAGGTGCAGGGGCCCAAGGACTTGGGCCATCTTCTACTGCTTTGTCAGGCCACAGCAGAGAGCTGGATTGGAAGTGGAGCAGCCAGGACTTGAACTGGCACCCATATGGGATGCCAGCACTGCCGGCAGTGGTTTTACCAGCTATACCACAGGGCCGGCCCTTGTGTTTCTTAAATCCGGAGGACATCACCATTTTTTCATATACTGGTTTGTTTTCCCGCACCTATTTACTTCCCCTGCTTTCTGTTCTCTCTTCTCTAAGAGTCGTCTTTAGTGATGGTATGCTAGTGGCAATCAATTTTTGGCCTTCTCAAAATTTTTAAAAAATTTTATTTAAGTTGTACAAGTTTCATGTATTTCATATACATATCTAGGAACATGGCATCATTTCTCCCCCTACCCTCCCTCTTACCCATGCTTCAACCCATCCCCCTCTCCCTCTCACATTCCCACTCTTAATTTTTACAAAGATCTATTTTCAGTTTACCTAATGATCATATAGTTAACTCTATACTAAGTAAAATATTTTAACAAATAATATGAAAAAAAAAAACAAAAAAAACACCATTCCTCTATGGAAGAGACAAGAGCTGTAAATCATCAAATCTCAAAATGTCTATTTCACTCCAATACATTACATTTCAGGTACTCTATTAGTGACCTCAGATCAGGGAAAACATATCTGTCTTTTGGGACTGGTTTATTTCACTTAATATAATAGTTTCCAGTTGTGTCCATTTTGTTGCAAAAGACAGGATTTCTTTTATTAGAGCTGAGTAGTACTTCATAGTGTATATATACCATAATTTCTTTATTCAGTCAATAGTTGATGGACATTTTGGGTTGATTTCATATCTTCACTGTTGTAAATTGAGCTGAAATGAACATGGGGGATACAGATCACTCTTTCATATGCTGATTTAATTTCCTTTGAATAAATTCCCAGAGTGGAATGGCTGGGTCATAAGGTAGGTCTATATTCAGCTTTCTGAGACATCTCCATACTGTCTTTCATAGTCGCTGTTATTAGTTACATTCCCACCAACAGTGGAGTAAAGTACCCTTCTCCCCGCATCTTTGCCAGCATTTGTTCATTGATTTCTGTATGAGAGCCATTCTAATGGGGGTGAGGTAAAACCTCATTGTGGTTTTGATTTGCATTTCCCTGATGGCTAGCAATCCTGAGCATTTTTGCATGTGTCTATTGGCCATTGGAATTTCTTCTCTTGAAGAATATCTGTTCAGGTCCTTTGCCCATTTCTTGAATAGGTTGGTGTTTTATAGTTGTTGAGTTTCTTGAGCTCTCTATAGATTCTAGAGGTTAGTCCTTTATTAGTTGCATAGTTTGCAGATATTTTCTCCCATTCTGTCAGTTGTCTCTTCACTTTGCTGAGTGTTTCTTTTGCAGTGCAGAACCTTCTCAGATTGATCTAATCCCACTTGTTAATTTTGGCTTTGGTTGTTTGTGCTTGTGGGTTTTTTCCAAGAAGTGTTTCCCTATGCCAATGTCTTAGAGTTTCTCCAATGTTCTTTAGTAGTTTGATGGTATCATGTTGTAGATTTATGTCTCTGATCTATTTTGAATGAATTTTTTAAGGTGTAAGGTTTCATACCTCTGCATGTGGAGGTCCAGTTTTCCCAACACCATTTGTTAAAGAGACTGTCTTGGCTCTGGGATTGATTTTAGCTCCTCTGTCAAAGATAAGTTGGTTGTAGATTTGTGGATTAATTTCTGGAGTATCTATTCTGTCCCATTGGTCTACATGTGTCTTTTTGTGCCAGTACCAGGCTGTTTTGATTATAACTGCCCTGTAGTATGTACTGAAGTCTGGCATTGTGATGCCTTTAACTTTTATTGTTTAAGATTGCTTTAGCTATTTAGGGTCTCTTGTGTTTCCATTTGAATTTTTTTTTTGACAGGCAGAGTGGACAGTGAGAGAGATAGAAAGGTCTTCCTTTTGCCGTTGGTTCACCTTCCAGTGGCTGCTGCGGCCGGCGTGCTGCGCTGATCCGAAGGCAGGAGCCAGGTGCTTCTCCTGGTCTCCCATGGGGTGCAGGGCCCAAGCACTTGGGCCATCCTCCACTGTACTCCCGGGCCACAGCAGAGAGCTGGCCTGGAAGAGGGGCAACCGGGACAGCATCCGGCGCCCTGACCGGGACTAGAACCTGGTGTGCTGGCACCACAAGGCGGAGGATTAGCCTAGTGAGCTGCGGCGCCGGCCTCCATATGAATTTAATAATTATTTTTTCTAGATACGAGAAGAACATTGTTATTTTGATGGGGATCACACTGAATCTATGCTTTACTTTTGGTAATATGGACATTCTGATGATGATTCTTCCAATCCATGAACATGGAAGATTTTTCCATTTTTTGGTATCCTCTTCTATTTCTTTAAAGTTTTGTGATTCTAATTGTAGAGATCTTCGACATCCTTGGTTAAATTTATTCCAAGGCATTTAAAGTTTTTTGTAGCTATTGTGAAAGTGATTGATCTTAGAACTTCTTTGTCAGCTATGATGTTGTCTGTGTATACAAAGGCTACTGATTTTTCTATATTGATTTTATATCCTGCTACTTTACCAAACTCTTGTATGAGATCCAATAGTCTCTTCGTGGAGTCTTTTGGGTTCCCTAACTATAGAGTCATGTCATCAGCAAATAGGGGTAGTTTGTCTTCTTCCTTGCCTATTTGTATCCCTTTGATTTCTTTTTCTTGCCAGATGGCTCTGGCTAAACTTCCAGGACTGTATTAAATAGCAATGGGGAGAGTGGATATTCTTGTCTGGTTCTGAATCTTAGGGGGAATGCTTCCAGCTTTTCCCCATTCAGTAGGATACTGGCTGTGGGTTTTTTATAAAATGCTTTGATTATATTGAAGAATGTTCCTTCTATACCCAATTTGCTTATTGTTTTCATCATAAAAGGGTGTTGAATTTTGTCAAATGTTTTCTCTGAATCTATTGAGATAATCATATGGTTTTTGGTCTTAAGTTTGTTAATGTGGTGTATTACACTTAGTGATTTTTGGCTGTTGGACCATCTCTGCATACTAGTGATAAATCCCACTTGGTCTTGGTGAATGATCTTTCTGGTGTATTGTTGGATTCAATTGGCTAGTATTTTGCTGGTTTTTTTTTTTTTTCAATCTATGTTTATCAGGGATATTGGTCTGTAGTTCTCTTTCTCTGTTGTACTTTCTTTGGTTTGGGAATTAAGGTGATGTAGGCTTCATAGAAGGTATTTGGGAGGATTCCTCCCCTTTCAGTTATTATGAATTGCTTGATTAGAGTTGGAATTAGTGGGGATGGTGTCGTGGCACACTAGGTTAATCCTCCTCCTGCGGTGCTGGCATCCCATATGGGTGCCGGGTTCTAGTCCCAGTTGTTCCTCTTCCAGTCCAGCTCTCTGCTATGGCCCGGGGAAAGCAGTGGAGGATGGCCCAAGTGCTTGGGCCCCTGCACCCACATGGGAGACCCAGAAGCTCCTGGCTTCAGATCAGCATAGCTCTGGCCGTTGCGGCCATTTGGGGAGTGAACCACTGGATGGAACACCTTTCTGTCTCTCTGTCTGTAACTCTACCTGTCAAATAAATAAAAAATCTTAAAAAATTGGAATTCTCCTTTAATTGTGTGGTAGAGTTCAGTAGTGAAGCCATCAGGAACTGGGCTTTTCTTTGTTTAGGGTCTTTATTACTGATTCAGTTCCTGTCTGGGTTATTGGTCTGTTTAAGTGTTCGATGACTTCATAACTTAATTTAGGTAGGTTATATGTGTCTAGGAATATATCCATTTCTTCTAGGTTTCCCAATTTATTGGCATACAGCTCTTTGTAGTAATTTCTGATGATTCTTTTTATTTCTGTGGTGTCTGTTACATTTCCTTTTTCATCTCTGAGTTTATTGGTTTGGGTCTTCTCCCTCTTTTTGGTTGGTTTGGCCAATGGTGTGCCAATTTTGTTTTTTCAAAAAACATCTCTTCATGTCAGTGATCTTTTGTATTTTTTTTATTTTAATGCTGTTTTAATTTCGAGTGACTATTGATAAGTAACAACTTGGCCCTGCCATTTTTCCATTCCTATTGTCTTCTATTTTCCATTCCTATTGTTTACTTTGGATTTCTTTTTGCTTTTACTGGAGAATTTTCTGCCTTCACATTCTTGCATAATGATGGCTATCTTTCTGTGTGTAACACATCCTTAAGCATCTTTTTAAAGGCTGGGTGAATAGCAACAAATTCTTTCAATTTCTGTTTGTTGGGGAAGGTCTTTATTTAACCTTCATTCACAAATGAGAGCTTTGCAGGATTCAGTATTTTGGGTTGACAGTTTTTTTTTTTTTCTCAATACTTAAATTTTATCTCGCCATTCCCTTCTAGGCTGTAGGGTTTCTGATGAGAAGTTTGCTGTGAGTCTAATTGGAGATCCTCTGAAAATAATCTGGAATTTTTCTCATGCACATTTTAGAATCTTTATGTTTTACTGTGGACAGTTTGACTACAATGTGTCATGGTGAAGATTTTTGGTCATGTCTATTAAGAGTTCTATGTGCCTCTTCTATTTGAATGTCCCTTTCTTTCTCCAAATTGGGGACATTTTCTGTAATTATATCACTAAATAGGCCTTCTAGTACCTTCTTTGTTTCCACACCTTCATGAACTCCTGAGACCCATATGTTGGGTCGCTTGAAAGTATCCCATAGAACTTCAACACTGTTTTTAAGTTTCCTGTTTTCTTCTTTTTTGCTCTTTTTTTTTGGGGGGGGGGGGGGTTGGGGGGGTGGGTATTGGACTGTAATTTTCCAAAGATTTTTCTAGTTTGGATATTCTTTCTTCTGCCTCTCCAAGTCTGTTGTTAAGGCTGCCACTGCATTTTTTGATTTATTGAATTCTTCATTTCTTTTTTTTTTTTTTTAAATTTATTTATTTGAAAGGCAGAGGTAGAGGGGTAGAGAGTGGGGTAGAGAGATCGGTCTTCCATCTGCTGGTTCAACCCCTAGATGGCTGCAATGGCCAATGCTGTGCAAATCTGGAGCCAGGAGCTTCCTCCAGGTCCCCCACATGGGTGCAGGGGCCCAAGGACTTGGGCCATCTTCCATTGCTTTCCCAGGCCATAGCAGGGAGCTGGATCAGAAGTGGAGCAGCCGAGTCTCCAACCGGCATCCATAGGGGATGCCAGCACCGCTACACCACAGCACTGGCCCCAAGTTATTAATTTCTAATACTTCATTTTGATTTCTTTTTAAAATCTCAATTTCATGGGAAAAATTTCCATTCATATCATATATGGTTTTCTTTAGTTCGTGGATTTGCTTCTGATTGCTTTTGAGTAGTCCTATGAGTAATGTTTTGAATTCTGTTTCCAGCATTTCTTCACTCTCTTCAACATCACATTCTAATATTGAAATGTTGTTGTGCTCCTTTGGGGGAGGTCCTAGTGTCTTCCTTATTGTTTCTTGAATTTCTGCATTTGTTTTTAGGCATTTGTGGGCTGGATTTTTGTTTCTTCTGATGGCTTTTATCTTTGAGCTATGCCTCTGTGGCTTAATGGAATATCTGCACTATCAAGAGGTGTGTGGTGGATGTGTCCAGAGGGCTCTGCTCAGTGCTCCAGGGTGAGGCAAGTATCCAGGGTAACAGCCAAGCTGGGCGTGGTAGATCTCAATGCCTGGTGTTAGCCCCTAGAGTGTTCTGTGCCTCCATATGAACTGCACACGTGATCTGCGCCGTCTTCACTGTGAACACAGTGAGCATGCGGAGCTGTTCCTGGTGATTGCCCAGGGACCAGCTTCTCCCTGCGTTTTCTCACATAACCACTGAGTCCCCACCTTCTCAGCACACGAGGATCCCACAGTTGCTGGGTGCAGAGCTTTCTGTCTGCCCTGCCAGCCTGCCCAGTCAACAGGCAGATGCTCCCTGAAGACAGCTCCGCCTAGGCGTCTTGACCCTGGGAAGCCGCGGGCGCCTCGCCACGCTACGTGGTTGCCCAGCCACCTCCCAGCTAGGCTCAAGGTCAGTGGGGACTGCAGACTGTTCCCTCCTCTAAAACCCCTGGGTCACAAGAGACACTGGTTGGATGTCGGTCCACCACTACTGCCAGTAGTGCTGTGACACTGGCATCCTGTCTCAGCAGGTTGCTGTGTGTGCCCTGGGGCTTGCACAGTTGCTGCTCAGACCCAAAATGGCACCTGCTATTTCTCAGCCAGGCAGCGATTGGTGTTGTGAGGAACTTGGCCTGAGATAAACGCACCTCCTCTACTTCCACTGGGTCTGTGAGCAACCACCGGCCTCCAGAGCTCCAGACCAGACTCACGCCATGCTCTCCCTCCAGTTGAAACGCTGCACGTTGCTGCAGCCTGGTCTGACCTCCGTCTCCAGGCTGCTGCCCTCTCTGGCTCTCAGCTGCTGCCATCGTGTGCTGTGCCCGCGTTTGTGCTGCATGTTCACCCCCTCCACAGGTCCATGGGGTTCCTCCTGCTCTTGCAGGATTTCCAGTGCAGTTCTCTCTCCAATTCTGCCCTGAAAGTGCACTTCCTACACCCCTTTCTTTCACTGTTTACCCCTAGTCTAGTGTTATCATGTCTCTCTCTAATCCGCCATCTTGGCATTCCCTGAAAATTTCTTTATTTTATCCAAATTCTTGACAGTCTCGGAGCAGCATCTATGCAGACCACCATTTCCTTTGGGGCGGGGCGTTGTCTTCTGGCCTGCATTATTGCTGTTGTAAGCTCCATGGTCTATCGCCACAGATGAGGTCTGGATGAGGTCTGCTTTTCTTTGGCTGCAGAGATGCACTTTGTTATTCCTGATTTCAGTCTCACTATCATGTCTTCTGGGTATGGATTTAATTGATCTGACTTGGGATTCACTGAATCTTGATCTTTACGTTGTTACTCCTCATCAGTTTGGGTAAGTCTGAGCCCTTCTCTCAAAATACAACCTCTACAGCATTTTCTTTCCACCTCTTCTGCAGTTCTCATTTATTTTTTCTCACAGTTAAAGATTTTGTGGGGCGGCACTGTGATGTAGAGGGTTAAGCCTCCGCCTGCACTGCCATCCCATACGGATGCCAGTTTGAGGCTCTGCTGCTCCACTTCTGATCCAGCTGCTTGCTAAGGCGCCTGGGAAAGCAGTGGAAGATGACCCCAGTGCTCGGGCTTCTGAAACCATGTGAGAGACCTGGAAGAAGCTCCTGGCTCCTGGCTTCAGTCCGGCCCAGGTCTAGCCATTGTAGCCATCTGGGAGTAAACCAACAGATGGAAGACCTCTGTCTCTTCCTTTTATTTATTTGAAAGAGTTAGAGATTTTCTACTTGCTGGTTCACTTCCAAAATGGCTGCAACGGCCAGAGCTGAGCCAAGCTGAACCCAGGAACTAGGAACAATTTCCAGGTCTTTCAAGGGTTACAGGGGTCCAAGCACTTGGGCCATCTCCTGCTTTTCCTAAGCCATCAGCATGGAGCTGGGCTGGAAATAAAATAGCCAGGACTCGAACTGAAGCCCACATGGGATGCAGGCACTGCAGATAGTGGCTTTCCCTACTATGCCACAATGCCAGCCCCTTTATTTTTAAAATAACTTTATTCTTGAACATTTTTTTTTAAAGATTGATTTGTTTATTTGAAAGAGAGACAGATCTCCCATCTGTTGGTTCACTCCCCAGATGGCTGCAATGGCCAGCACTGGGCTAGGCAGGAGCTGGGAGCTTCCTCTGGGTCTCACACATGGGTAGCAGGGGCCTAAGCATTTCGGCCATCTTCTACTACCGTTCTCAGACCATTAGCAGGGAGCTGGATGGGAAGTGGAACGGCCAGGACTTGAACAGGTGCCCACATGGGATGCCAGCATCACACATGACCCTACCTGCCACACAACACTGGCCACTTAACTTCCATCAAAAAAACAAAACAAAACTTGAAGAGACAGATACACATCTTCCATCCACTAGTTCACTCCCCAAATGCGCAAAACAACCAGAGTTGGGCTGAAGCCAGGAGTTTGGACCTCAATCTGGTCTCATGTAGTCATCAGGGACTCAAGTAATTGAGCTGCCATCTGCTGCCTTGTGCTTGTATGTTAGCAGGAAGTTGAATAGGATGTGGAGCTGGGACTTGACCTAGGCATTCGGATATGCCATGTGGGCATCTCAAGTGGTGACACGGCTGCTACACCAAATGCCTGTCCCCACTTTTTCTTCCCCACTTGCTTTGTGCTACATTCCAAATAATGGTTTCTGACCCGTCTTCGAAATCCCTTGTTCTCTCTATAGCTGTCCAATCTGTTTTCACTTATTTATATCCACAAGTTCTATTCTTTTTGAAATGTTAGGTCATTTAGAAATTTTCCTGCTCCTTGGAGATATTTTCAACTGTGTATTTTATTTCTGAAAAATATTCTGAGCAGTTATTTTGTAGTCTGTCCCATGACTTCAGTATCTGAACCTTTTGTGAATCTTCTTTGTTCTCACTCATGGTGTCTTGTTCTTTGTCAGATGATTTTGTGAGCTATTCACATTCCTTAGAGGATTGTTTTGGGAATTCTTTGAAGCTTATGATGAAAGTGTCCTTTCAAAGAGGATTTTCATTTACCCTGTCAGGCACTTAGCTTATTATACTAGGCTGGCAGAGTTCTCTAAGTTTATGGCTGGAGGATTTTGCAATAGGGAAAGGCCAGCCTACAGTGACAACCTCTTGGATTTCTCTGAACTTGACCATCCAGGAGCGAAAGCAACTTTTCCTGCAGTTCCTGAGGGTGTGGGCCTTGACTTGCTATTGGCTCACCCTCATCCTGAAGGGGAAGCCCTTTGGTGACACGGGGCCAGCTTTATGGAGGGGGTTCTTTCTGTAGTCATGTCCCGCTAGGCCCTACGACTGAGGCTCACAGCCCCCAGGTGCAGTGAATACCTTCAGTGCTTGGCTGTCTCCAGGCTCCCATCTGCACTTGGACATTGACCTAGTCATTTCTTACTGTCCTGTCACCCACCAGTTTTCGCTTTCAGCAGTGGGGTGTCAGAAACACCTAGCTAGCTGACACTTCTGGAAGCAGTCTTGTGGTTCTAAAATCACAGGAAAAGCTTTTTCTTTTTTTTTTTTCCCCTTTACAGTTTGGTGCTACTGGTTTAAACTGAAAACTCTAGGATTTCTTACTTCCCACATCATGTAGTTTCACTTCCCAAGTTTGTTTCACCTACAAAGCAGGCTTTTAAAATAGCCACTGATTTTAGAATCTGCACCAGCCTGAGACTTGAAGTACATTATATTTATTTACTTTACCTTGAACTAAAACTAATCTATGGGGTTTAAAATCTGAGAATCCCTAAAAACATCAACAGAAGTCTAACAAGCGAGGACAGCTGCCAGGAGGAGCCTGGGATTCTCATCTCTCCTCTGCCATTACCTGAAGGCACAGCTCTTAGCGTGAGTCTGTGCAAGAGCCCCCTTGGATTCCGTGCAAACTGGGAAGAGGTCCACAGCTGTCATCAAACAGAACCAAGAGAAATGTGACTGGCATCGTGGTGCAGCAGGTTAAGCTGCCTGGAACTCCAGCGTCCCACGTGAGTGCTGCTTGGAGTCCTAGCTGCTCTGCTTGCAACCCAACTCCCTGTTAATGTGCTTGGGAAGGCAGCAGAGGATGGCCCAACAGCTTAGGTTTCTGCCACATACTTGAAAAACCTGGATAGAGTTCTAAGCCCAGCCCTTATGGCCATTTGAGGGGTTAACCAGTGGATGGAAGATAGCTCTTACCCACCCCATCACCCCCCACACCCACCCCAGGCCCTGTGACCCTTTCAAATAAATTAAAAAAAAAAAATCTTATAAACTATTGACCTCCTTACAAGGAAACCTTAGGGAAATAATCTGAATTTTCTTGATGCAATAGCTTTTTTTTCCCCTCAGATTTTGTTTATGTGAAAGGCAGTTAGAGAAGGAGAGAGAAATCTTCCATCCACTGGTTCACTTCCCAGATGGCTGCAATGGCCGGAGCTGCGCCAATCTGAAGCCAGAAGCCAGAAGTGTCTTCTGGGTCTCCCACGTGGGTACAGGGGCCCAAGGACTTGGGCCATCTTCCACTGCTCTCCCAGGCCATAGCAGAGAAGTAGAGCAGCTGGGACTTGAACTGGTGCCCATATGTGGTGGCAGCTTTATCCGCTACGCCACAGCGCAAGCCCCAGTGCGATAGCTTTCTAATCTATATTTTGACAAATACCTCAGCTACTTCATGACCTTAAGAATTTTAAAGACAGTGAAAAAAAAAACCACTTAGGAAACTGTTCAGGGTATTAGTATTAAAGAGGTTATTAAAGCACTTTGTCTTAGTAATATTAATTTACTTAACAGACATTTGAGTGTCTACTATGTGCAGATGGGAGATAGAGATGAGTGTGTCTCACAAGACACAGCCCTTGAATTCTGAGTGCTAGTTTGGAAATACACTCAATACCTACAGAGGCCAACAGGAGGGTGGATGAGAGTTGAAGGCTTCCTGGTGGTGCTGTCAGCCAAAATGGGGCATTAACACCTACAATAAGTATCACTTAAAGGCAGCATCCCTGGTCAAAATCTGTAAAGGCAGAGAAGTAGGGAAAAAGTGTGTGTGTGTGTGTGTGTGTGTGTGCGCGTACGCACGCACGCGTGTGCATGCGCAGGGCACAGTAAGGCTGTGGTCCTGGCACAGAAAATGCAGGGTGAGGCCTGAGGCACCCATGTGCCGTGGGCAGGTCAGGGAGAGCTCTGTGCAGGTGGCTGGATTCTCAGCATCAGCTAGTATACTGAAGAAAACACAGGTGTGTTAAGCGTGGGACGGATGCTATTAGATTCTGCTAAAGTACTCTGGTACCTGGAATGAAAGTAACACTTGTTCACTTGTTAGATAATTTCTGTAGTCTTTCAGGAACAGACTGGGGGGCCTGCAAGAGGAGTTGGAGAACCTAGATCATAATGTTAGGAGGTCAATCAGTAGGACTGTGCGGCTCATAAAAGGTAATCTCTCCTGGACGGCCGGCCGATCAGGAGAGAGGCACAGCTGGGTAGGATGTGCTGTTTGAACTTGCTGCCCTGGACAGGCACCGCAGTGGGAATGTCACAGCAGACTCGAGAGTTCTGGGCTGCAGATAAAAATGCATGGTGGTTTTAGCAGAGGACTCCTCGCTGACACCTCAGGAATGGCTGCTGCTGGCCAAGGAACCATGGGGACGACAGCGTGGGCAAGCACAGTCAGAGGTTTAAGACCCAAGCACATTATGGAGGACAAGGAGGCAGTTCCAAGGAGTGAGCATCAGTGGTGGCAAGTGCAGGAGAGGCCTCGGATAAGACCTAAATGTACTCACTTGGCAGTTGGGTCGGTGCTGAGTGAGAGGTGAGAACAGGGTAGGAGGTGAATACACAAGAGGTGGAAGAGGTGAAGCAGTGAACAGAGTCTGATGTGACCGGGAGAAGGCAGACTGGAGCTGGCGCTATAGAGCGGGTGTGTTTTTTTTTTTTAAGTTTTAAGGCTGTAACAATCAGGATCATGTTCGTTGGTTGAGGATCGGAAAGCGAGAAGCTGGAGATGAGTTTTTCCCCCAGGCTGAGATCTGGTAACTCCCTCCAGCTCCTCAACATGACCTAACCGGAACTGACCTTGTCATCAAGGCACCACAGCATGCGTAAGCACGTCCGCCGATCCAGTCGGGTAAAAAGGACACAATATTGGTGCCATTTTATGTCAAAAAACCAAACCAAACCAAAACAAAAACCAAAACCTTGGTAGAAAACTATAGAATTGAAAACCAAGCAAAGCAGGCCAGCAAGAACGGTTTGAATGGAATTCTGTTGCCCAAGAACGCTGCTCCTTTTCTCTGGGAAGAACGTAAATGACCTTCAAGCAGGCTTGAGCCTGAGCTCAGAGCAAAGCCGAGCCTCGGCACCCTCTCCTCTCCAGCAGGAGCCCGCCTCTCCCGCCAGGCCAATCCTCCACACGTGCTCTGGATCCTGTTCTCCGCCTTCTCTAGAACCCTCAGCCATGACGGACCACCTGTGTGCTCTTCAGCTTTGCCCCTTTCGGAGAGAAAGCCGGGCATGCTACTGCCTCACTCCCTCCTCGTCCCTCCCCGCAGCGGAAGGGCTGTGCAGCAGTCTCGGCCTGGGCAGGGCTCCGAGGCACCAGGGCCTGCCTGCCCGGTGGCTGCCGTCAGCAGCTGCTCTAAGTCCTCCCTCGGCGGGCGCTCTCAGCAGCACTCGGCCCCTGAGCTCAAAGGGCTTCCTTGGCTTCTGGGCTTTGCTCCTCCTGGTTTTCCTTTCACTCTTCAGCTACCCTCTGGTCTGTGCCATCAGACCTTCAGGATTTGACTGGCAGAGTTCGCCCTGTTTTCTGAAAAGGGCCAGTCTGTTCTCGGCACCGCAGGCCACGCTCTTCCGCTGTGACTCCGCCACTCTGCCTCTGCAGCAGGACCGCAGCCAGTGGCGGTGATGAAACGGATGGGTGTGGCTGTGTCCCAGTGAAATCATTTTTGAAAACAGTGGCTGGCACTGGCCCTAGGGCCTAGGTTTGCTACATTCCTAGGTTCCACATTCTCCTTTGAAAAATATCTGGTGTGACTCTCACGAGCACCTGCGCACCCAGGTCACACTTTGACACACACGTTGCCGTCTACCTCCTTAGCAGATGCGGTTGAATATCCAGGAGGGAAACCTTAGACCTGGGTGCAGGAGCTGCTGGGCTCTCCCCCCACTCGCACCCCTCCAGGGTTCTCGGCAGCGGCATCGCCCTCCTCGGAGCTGCAGATGCAGAAAGCAGGAGTGGTCCTCCACACTCCCTCCTCTCAGCTCCAGCCCCTGGAACTGGGGGAGTCAGTACACGGGGTAGTGCAGAAATGGCATTACTTGAAGCACAAAGTCACATTTAGCATTTGACTAATAGAGCTAAAACTTTATTTCCATGTTTATTACATGTTTACCTTGGATGTTGAGTACATACTAGAATGAATTTGACATACAACTTGGGAGAAAAGCTGACATTCTCCACTAGGTGGGTTAAAAAGGAATGTGAAACTACGAAATATTTGGTTATGAGTTCTAAATTGTCATGGCAAACAAAACAATAAATACCTTGCCATTTTTCTCTAATTTTTTCAAGATGAATTTCATTATAAAAAATTTTATAACTTATTTCAAGAAAGGAAATAAGGGATAATTGTAAAAACCATTTTACGCATAAGTATAGGATACAAATAAATTAAGAGTCTTTACACAGAACACCTACTTCCTATTTAAAATCCTATGAAAGAGGGTAGAGGAGGAATTACTATGAACTACAAATCTAGTGTTTTAAACCCACACGCCACTTGTTTTAGTCTGGAAGAGTCAGGCTAATTTTGGGGCAACACAGCAGAGTTGCTGACATTCCTGTAGCCACCTGATGCCTAGCATAGGGACGGTCAAACACTAAGTGCTTAGTGACCGACATAGGACTACCTGGTTCCGAGTCCTAATCTATGGTCATGTACCATTGTACAGCTTTTAGCATTCGCTCCAAGTTTCCAGATCAAACTCCTCTAGATACCTTGAAGCTGGTGACACAGAACACAAAGAATACTGTCTGTGGTATTAACTCCAGTGTTTAAGCAGAGACGAAATTATGGGTGGTTGTCAGGCAGCTTGTTACTGGCAATAGTGTTTCTCTTGTTTATAAGCCCCTTAGCACACTGCATGAAGAAAGGTATGTTCTTGTTAATACTTCTAATCTTTAACCTGATTTTAAAAATGTATTTAAAGTGGTTCCTATTAGGGATTACAGGATGGAGACTCTCTACTAAAGTACGTGATACAAATAAAATTTAAACAAGAAAAAAGGTAAATGATGCTTACTGTTCTAAGTAGCTCTTTATAGAATCATCTGCAAAAACCTATCTTCCTCCTAACACCACTTAGGAAATGCCTTCTGTAACTCGATTCTAATGTTGACAGATTCTCGTGTAATTGTTTTAAGACAGATGACTTATGGCTTTTCAGTTTTAAAAATTTCACATTTAATGTCATGTTGTGAAGGTTTTTCTACATCAGTCTTCTGGTGTCAGACTCTTAAATGAGAAAGAAAAGGACCAAAGAGAGTGACTTAGTATTAATGACTGAGACCCTTCCTGTAAATCAACATTTCTCTTAAAATGCAAGGCACATTCTTTGTCTTAGAGGGATTGTGAACTTTTGTGTGACTTTGTTCAAGGGGGCCAGGTTTTATAGACCACTTGGTGTCCACTGCAACCACTTCCTCTCTGCCAAACCTGGCCGGTGGCCCCACCTGGCCCACTCCTACTCCTACCTCAGCACACAGACTTAACTATAGAAAAGGACCATTTGGAAAAAACAGGTCTCCCTCCAGTCAGACGTGATGACTCAGAGTCTGGCGCTCAGTCACGCTAGAACTTTCTGGCACTGAACACTGCAGTAGCTCAACCTGATTTTCCATTAGAACTCACCATTGTACTAACTGTAGACAGTCTACCTTCTTTAAAAAACTTGCTTGAGTGTTACTTATTAAGGGATCTGATTTAAAATTAATAAAGGATGTCCATACAATTTAATATCCAATTTAATTTTTTAAAAACTTAAAAATATAACAATCAAAACATTTAAAATAAGTATACTCACTACCCACTCCAGTAATTCATTTAAGTCATAACAACTATACAATATGAAAAATAAATTCAGAAGTGTAATTACTTTAAAATACACTACTTCCACTTTTGTCAATATTTTACATTTTGTATATATTCTATAGTGGAAGCAGAAATTCTCTCTAAAAACATCTCCTTAAAATCTTGAGGTGCATAATAGAGCCACAGGCAATGTGACATATAAAATTGCAGTACAGGCCTTTCAAATTTGGCATTTCACTGGTACAATACAATGACCCAAGTATATAATAACTGTACAGTGCCTTGACATTCCAGTAAGAACCATTATTTTCTTCAGTGTAGAATGATTAGTACATATTCTACAAGGGGCAGTGAAGATGGTGATTCTAAAGGGTATGTCCTGACATAATTTTCAAATTGTACAATAACACAAACGACTTTGTTAAGGCCATGTTTTATTTGCTGATTAATGGACAAAAGGCAATGTAATTTATTTTCAAGTATTTTCTTGAAAGTCTGTGCTCATAAAAATCATGAAAAGTTGGAAAGACTGTTAAATCACTGAAACTTTAAATATATCTTACACAATCTTGTTTGTACAAAAATACAAGTTAAATATAAACATAAAGCAATCATGATAATTTTATGCAAATCTGTTTTATGTGATCTTCAGTTATATATAAAAGTTTCTCGGTTCTGTTATTTGTGAAAAGATCAATACCAGATTGAATTACTATCTATTGGCAAAGGGCCCTAAAAAGCTTGCTTTAGCATTAATCTTTTTTACATGGTTATGTGTGTTTCCTAACTTGAGATCACCTAAACACTGGAAAAAAAAAACAAAACCAAAAAACCAAAAAGGGCAGTGTGTCCATAAACCAACAAATAATTTGGCTGTAATGTATCATAAAACACAAAGAAACCTCAGGCATCTGTACAATAAACATCATGTACTACATACACACAGGTGTACGCATGCGTGCAGGCAGGCACGCATACACACGCAGCCACACATGCCCATCCTAAGACAGAGCCTAATGAGGATCTGCTTCCAGTTCAATATTCAGCCGTGCGTTTTTCCTTACTTCATCAAAGGAATAGCTTTTTGTCACCTTCCCATTCTTGAAGACAGTATGGAGAAGATCCTGAAGAAATGTAAAGGTAATGAACATATTAAAGAGACCATCAGGCAAAGTACTCCAGTCATGCTCGCATGAGTTTACCTAAGTCAAGTGGGACAGAGAAGCTGAGAGTGCTCAGAACGCTGGTGCAGCAGAGAGCAAGGTCCTACCTAAAAGGGCAAGTCACTGAGCTTCAACTCTGATGAAAGGGAATGCGCTCATTCCTGATAGGCTGCTAATATGCATCAGTATTAACAGTATTATTACAGGTTAATATATCATCAGATTACTACACTATGCCATTCTTAAGCCAGTTTTCTGCACACCAAACTGACCAGTGTCTTGTCTAAGCAAAAAGATGCCTGGTTGCCCAGCCAAAATACAACTGGCAAGGAAAATCATTACTGACAGCATAGGAAGCAAAGCTGGCCGAACCTTCCCTTACTCCTGATAACAGATTTAACACTGACGAAACCTGTCACTAGATGTTTAATGAAAGTGCCAGTCACGAAAAAACAAACAGGTGTTGATTTCTTGACTAATGCATGGTGACCGAGTTAGACTCTGTACACTCCAGAAGTCCATGCAAACTTAATAATGAAAAGAATTAGGATGAAACTCCCTTGGGTTCTGGTAAACCCACTCTTGTCTCAGTTATCTGCGAAAAATTCCATAGCAGTAATCTTATTCTCCATCACGTAGTCCAATGACTAAGGGGTATGACATGGATATTTTTGTCATTATGTTGCTCAAATTACATTGCTCTACTTGTACAAATTCTTTTATAAATCTAAATACCACCTATCAGAATGCTGGTCCCTATATACAGATATATATATACACACACATATATATTAATCAAAATGCCTAGGTGATTACAAACTTTTATCCCAAATGTTCTAGTATATCATTCACATACTTTTTTTTTTTTTTCATTCACATACTCTTAAAATCCATTTCTTTTAAAAATAATTTAGGCTTTACTTCAGCCCTCGGTCTCAATGACTTTATGGTTCATCTGGGATAAAGTAATTTTGGAAAATCCTAGTAGCTGTGAATGTGCCCAGTGGTATATAGAAAGTGAGTCTGATAAACTTATACACGCACACACATCCCCCCCAAATAAGTTATGTGATGAGTTGTGGCTCAAAAATCTTAAAATACAAAAGTAATATGAACAATAAATGATACAGAACAAAGAATCAAAATACAAAATAACAGGTATAAAGTTTTCTGAGGATATAAATAGTTCCCCTCTAAAACTGAGTTTGTTTCAATCTAGTGGCTTAAAAACCTTAAACTTGATAATCTGAGTTCAGGAACATAAATGTGCTTTGGTATGCTAGAACCAGCTGATCACATGGTCTACTTGAGCATACTGCAAACTCCCAGTTTGGCTGAGTTGAATCACAAGACTTCATTAAATCAAAGATTCACTGTTAGAACCTGAATCAACTACCCTGTTTTTATATCTTACACTAACAGTTTTTTTTTTTTTTTCAGTTCGTACAATTGCTGTGAATGAAGAGACTCAAGAAAAGCATCTGAACTGGATCCTGGTAAGATTTTTTACAAAAACAGGGACTGCTGTTGTGGTGCAGCAGGGTGAGCTGTGGCTGCCTGTTGATGCTGGACCCCAGCTGGAGCACTGGTTCAAGTCCCAGCTCTTCTGCTTCCCTAATGTGCCTGGGAGAGCAGCAGCAGCAGATAGTCCAAATAGTTTGGACCCTGCACCCAGGTGGCAGACCCAGATGGAGTTCCTGGCTTTGGTCTGGCTCATGCCTGGCATGGCCATTTGAGGACTGAATGAATGGATGGAAGATCTGTCTATGCCTTTCTCTACATCACATCTTTGAATTCTCTTCAAAAACATGTTAGAATTTAGATAGTCACTGCTATCGCAATCACCAGTTCTATGTACAAATACTGATTGAAGGGGCCAGCACTGTGGTGCAGTGGGTTAACGGCCTGGCCTGAAGCGCTGGCATCCCATAGGGGCGCCGGTTCTATTTCCGGCTGCTCCTCTTCCAGTCCAGCTCTCTGCTGTGGCCTGGGAAAGCAGTGGATGATGGCCCAGGTCCTTGGGCCCTGCACCCCCATGGGAGACCCGAAGGAGGCTCCTGGCTTCGGATCGGCGCAGCTCCGGCCATTGCAGCCATCTGGGGAGTGAATCAGCAGATGGAAGACCTCTCTGTCTACTTCTCTAACTCTGCCTTTCAAATAAATAAAATCTAAAAAAACCAAAAACACAACAAAAAAAAAAACAAACCACAACTACTGATTGGAAATCTAAAGAGTACCTTTAAAAAGTCCTCTTGATTATGCCTCTTCATCTTAATCTTGTCAGTGAATGATTTCTGAAATGAACTTGTTGAAGACCCCCAATCACTGCCATGCTGGCCAGTGTGAAAACTGCTATAAACTATTTCACACAACATATACGCAAGCTTTGTACCTTTAACCCGGCAACCTCTGTCTTTCATCTTCTCTGAGTAGGCCAGGTCAGCAACTGTCCACTTATTTTTTTCCTAAGAGTTTATCATGTATTTATTTACTTGAAAGTCAGAATTACGGATTTTCCATCTGCTAGTTCACTCTACAAATGACTGCAATGGCTGGGGCTGAGCCAGGCTAAAGCCAAGAGCCCAGAATTCCATCCAGGTCTCTCCTGGGTGCATTAGCAGGGAGCTGGTTCGTAAGTACAGCAGCTGGGACCCGAACCAGTGCCTGTATGGGATGCTGGTGTTGCAGGTGGTGGATTTACCCACTGCACCAGCAGTTGTGTACCTGACAGTAAACAATTGTAAAAATACAACACAAAAACTTCCTTCTTATAATTTGGAACACCAACTTATTACTGTTTTTTTTTGTTGTTGTTGTTGTTTAAATTAAAAAAAAAAATCACAGATACATACATGACCGTATTCTTCAAGGTCTCCCTTTCCTTCTTCCAGTGTAACAAAATTCCCCGCTGGTGTCCTATGCAAAGATAAGCGGCCCTTTTTGGACCTTTTGTTGGGATCAGCGACCGGGTCCTTGAAGACATTAATCTGAAATCCAAATTGAGAGAGACTAATTACATGTCCACTAAACTCTTACTTGAAAAAAAGTACATATACAATTCATGTTCTACGACCCTTTGTGGGTAAAACTAAAGCAATCCATGTCTGGCTTTTAGAAAAAGAACTACAAACAAAAATACAGCTTTTAGGCTGTTTTGAAGGACAGCCATTTGTTCTGAGAAAAAGGAATCCTGATAGCTATTCCTGAGTAATCAGAAAAGGTAATATTCCATTTGTAGGAAGTCACTGCAGAGTCAAATGTGACCTTTTTATATTACAACTATGTCTTCAACCGGACATTAAAGATAGCATACACACACCACAGAAACAAATAAACCAACACACACATTTATATATTGCATAGACACAATCTCTGGAGAGGGAGGCAGGGTCTTACTAAGGCCAAGTTTCCTATTTCATGATCTTTCCCTTCGTTACTTGCTACTGTTACCTTGCTACTATCAGAAGCCAAAGACTGAGCCTGAAGACAGCGGAGTGTTTCAGGTTCAGAACAAAAGGAGGCAAACCCAGCAGACAGGACCAGTAATGGCAGTGGGATGAGTAATCTCACAACTCTGCCAATAAAGGCAGGAGCGTGGGGGGCAGGAAGCCAGCTCCTGTGTGCTTAGCTTCACCCTCCCTCTCCTCTGCTCCCTAGAATCCCATCAGGGGCTATGGAAGGGTGGAACTGCTATTAAGCGTCCTAATTGTTCTATGGCTCCTGGAGCATGACTGGGGTATTGGGATCTGAACCGCACAGTCCACCTTCCTAAAACCACTGTTTGGACAGTGACTACATACTTGCTTATCTTTAATGTATGACAGCCAGTTTAGGTGACATGCCCACCCAAATATGGTCCATTTTTTGACCCAAAAGGATGTCCTGACCCAGTGTGAAAGGGCCAACCTGCATGACTTCTCTGACATCGCCTGTCAACTCATAGTTCCTCCTTTTCCTGAGTTGCTTCTCTTCAGCCACGTTACCACTCCGAGCGTTTTTCTTTCCTTGTTTGTGAGTCAAGTTCAACAGCACCTTGACAATACATCAACAGTCCTGAATCACACTATCCTGACTCTGGCTACCTGTCCTCCATCTACACACACAGAGGAGGTACTAACTCCAAGGGGCAAAGAGTTGGAGAACGCACCCCGAGACCGTTGGTTACAACGTAACTACACTTGAAGGAACAATTCAAGAGGTCTCTTGTCAACTTCTGTAGCAAAGCTCCACCAGAGCCGAAGGCAATATTTTCAATACTCCACTTTTTTTGTTTCATGCCTTCTACAATCTGGAAGATAAACAAAAACCTTAAGTAATCTGGCAGAGGATGAGGGTAATTTTTAAAGGGCAACATTAATGAATAAAGCATCCTAGAGTCATTTTGCATGTCAAGAAGAAGGCTTGGACAATTAGATTCCATTCTCTTTTAAAGATCCACCCCGTATTTCATCACCAGATTGTCTAGATGCCAACAGCAAAAGAAATGAGACTGACGCTTTAGTCCCCAGTTCCTAGACTGCAGGGATGCCTGTCATCACCAACAAATCATGTAATGACACGTCATGGTATCCTACGACACAACGCATATAATGGTCAAGGGGTATTGGTGGCAAGAGAGTAGTAGAACATACTCTCACATCACAGCTGAGATCCTGGCGGTGACCTTACTCGGGTGCTCCACAATTATGGGCAGTTTCTCCAGATTTATGACAGGGTCGTTTCTGGGAGAATGATAAACTAGAGGCCAGTTGCAGACCTGTATGAACATACAGTTCTGTCAAGGACCTTGTACTTGGTATTAAACATTTGTATCTTATCTGTATTTCTTTCAAGTAGGGCTTTATTTACCTAGCATCTGCATTCTTAACATAGTCACTTTTATGATCAAAAATGGCAAGTGAGATATAGTAACCATTACTTTAATTTCTATAACCAAAAGGAAGTAACTTGAAGGGCTGTTTTATTTGGAAAGAATTTTCAGACGTGATTAGAGTATCATAAGTTTAAGAGACTTAGGTGGACTACTAACAGAAATACAGCATATTCTTCCCAAGTATCCTTAGCCTTAAATTGACTTTTCTTTGCAGTCTTGAAATTGAGGGAAAAAAAGTCAAACTCTAAGCACTTTAAACAAAAATCCAACTTTTTTTTTTTTTGAAAGATTTTTTGTTTACTTGAAAGTCAATTATACAGAGAAGGAGAGTCAGAGAGAGAGGTCTTCCATCCACTGATTGACTCCCCAGAGGGCTGCAACAGCCAGAGCTGTGCTGATCCAAAGCCAGGAGCTTCCTCTGGGTCTTCCCACATGGGTGCAGGGGCCCAAGGACTTGGGCCATCTTCTGCTTTCCCAGGCCATAGCAGAGAGCTGGATTGGAAGTGGAGCAGCTGGGATTTGAACTGGCATCCATATGGGATGCCAGCACTGCAGGTGGCACCTTTACCCACTACGCCACAGCACCGACCCCTTTCTTTTAAAAGATTTATTTATTTGAAAGGCAGAGTTAGAGAGAGGGAGATCAAGCTCTTCCATCTGCCAGGCTGAAGCCAGGAGCCAAGTTTCCTCTGAGTCTCCCCCCTGGGTGCAGGGACCCAAGCACATGGGCTATCTCCCACTGCTTTCCCAGGTGCATGAACAGGGAGCTGGATTGGAAGTGGAGGAGCCGGGACTAGAACCATGTGGGTGTTGGCATCACATGCGGTGGCTTTACCCACCACACCACCGCACCAGCCACACCAGCCACACCAACCTTTTTAAATCCCGACCAATTCTGCAAGACTAAGATGGAAACCCACACAATTCTAAGTGATTCCTTTAGGCTGTTCATAAACCCAGTCTTAAGTCTTTTTTTGTACCTGAACCCAATTTGAATTTTTCTGTTAGCAGGAAATTGCAGAACTAGGGAAAAACTACTCTTCAAAATATTAACAAACAATTCAGAAGGAAATCTGGTTAGATATAACCTGGAGGTAGAGATCCAAAATGGCTAAATAGGGAAGAGATGTGCTGATATGTTTTGACCACAGGACAGTAACAAAAGAAAAGCCGAGTAACTGCATTCCCAGGGGGAGAGTTGGAGAGGAGTCTGCAGTGGAAATTCTACAAAAAGAAAAGATACCACGGAGCAGTGAGGACAGTAAAAACAGGTGGGGGGCCCCACAGCAGGGGCTGGAGGAGGAGTGACGTGAGTCACTGAGGGGGAATGCTGTGCACCACACTGACTGAGGCTGGCCTGCAGGTGCCCACCTAACCCTGGGAAGGGAGGGCACATTGCTTTCTTCCCATCCCCCACAAGGACGAAGTGCCACCTTAAAAAGGCGAATAGATTGCTGTGGCTTGCATGTGCGTGACCAGGGGATTTAACTGGAGGGATAACCTACAGTCGACTGTGACTTTAAGTCTGGCATGGAGGGCTGGCAGGGGCGAGGCACCATGTAGGCCCTCCCTCTAGCACAGGCACCTGAACTCAAACTGCCAAGTAGAGCACGAACAGGCAGCCGGCTTTGGGTATGCCTAGCTCTATCCATGGATGGGGCAGGCATGTTTCAGAGGAGGAAATTCAAATGGCCAACAGACACATGAAATGATCAGAATCATTAGCCAACAGGGAAACACAAATCAAAACCACACTGAGGTTTTACCTCACCCCAGTAAGAATGGCTATCATCCAAAAATCAAAACACTAGCGAGGATGTGGGGAAATGATACCATAATATATTGCTGGTAGGACTGTAAACTAGTACAACCATTATGGAAGACACAACGGAGATTCCTCAGAAATCTGAATATAGACCTACCACAAGACCCAGCCATTCCACTCCTGGGAATTTACCCAAATGATTTGAAGTCAGCATATGAAAGAGTGATCTGTACCCCCATGTTTACTGCAGCTCAATTCACAGTAGCTAAGACACGGAATTAACCCAGACATCCATCAACTGATGACTGGATAAAGAAAACGTGATACATACACATTAAAGAATGCTACTCAGCCTAAAAAAGAATGAAGTCCTCTCTTTTGCAACAAAATGGATGCAACTGGAAACCATTATGCTTAGTGAAATAAGCCAGTCCCCAAAACACAAATATTTTATGTTTTCTCTGATATTGGCAGTTAACATAGAATACAAAACATCTGTAGGAATGAAATAGAAACCTTGTGATACAATTGTTTGCTAGCTCTTGTTTATATTCCTGTGGAACTGTGGTCTTTTTTGACCTGTTGAATATTGTATTTAGTGGTGAATTAAGCCTATGATTATAGAGTATATTGAAATCATGCATGTCTTCGCAAAAATTAAAGACAGGAAGGAGGGAGACTATGAGAAGCAGGGTACAGGTAGAATTGCATCTATGAATTACATGAAATCTGTTCTCTTTGTATTAAAATATGAGTTGGCAAACATCACTCATAGATACTAGTCTTCTTTTGACTAGTGCTTTCTCACGTCATTCCTAAGATACACAACTTAACTGATATGAGAGGCATCATGCCAACAGGACTTAATTACATTTGTTATATTACATGAGTCATGTATGAGTGCTTCTGCAGTATTTTTATATACATGTATGTCATTAAAAACGTATTAATATTTACTTAAGACCAACATCTTCTATTATACCTCTGGATCAAATTAGTTTAGCTCAGAGAAGTTTCCTAGAAGTGTAGAAGAAACAGTTACAGAAAGAATTGTAGGACAGCTACAGGGGAGGAAAGGAAAAATAATGCTGAGCTATATTTAAGATAATCGCCTCTATTACAGTGGCTGGGTTCAGGTGCCAGCTCCACTCCCACTCCCAGGTGCCTGCTCATTTTCACCCTGGGAAGCAGCAGGTGCTGAGGGCTCAAGTACTTGGAACCCTCCTCCCATGTGGGAGACCTGGAGAGCGTTCTAGTCTCCTGGCTTCAGTCTGGCCCAGATGTTGTAGGCATTTGGGGAGTGAACCAGTGGACTTATCTTTGTCTCTGCCTTTCAAATAAGTAATTTTTAAAGTCACTAATGCACTAAGTCACTGATGGAGAAACCTCAGTGATACCACAGACTGAGCTCTGAGACAAATAGAAAGAGAACACTGCTGGTTTTGGCCCAACAAAAAAACCTACAGCAGGGATGGGGTCGGCGCTGTGGCACAGTTGGTTGAAGCCCTGGCCTAAAGCGCTGGCATCCCACATGGGCACCGGTTCTAGTCCTGGCTGTTCCTCTTCCCATCCAGCTCTCTGCTAGGGCCTGGGAAAACAGTGGAAGATGGCCCAAGTCCTCAGGCCCCTGCACCCATGTGGGAGACCCGGAAGAAGCTCCTGGGTCCTGGCTTTTAATCGGTGCAGCTTCAGCTGTTGCAGCCATCTGGGGAGTGAACCAATGGATGGAAGACCTCTCTCTTCCTCTCTCTAACTTTCAATAAATCTTTAGAAAAAAACCTATAGCAGGGCTACAATGCACACCTCCTGGGATGGCTCACAGTCCAGGAGACAAGGCAGTTGTTGGAAATACAGCAGATTTCTCATTTTGTCAAAATCGGGACATCCAATTTAGTATATATGCAAAGCAAAATTGTCAAATTCCCTTTCTTGCTCTTTCAGAAATTATAGAATGGGCTATCACCTCCTTTAAATTAATCATTGAATGTTGTCATTAGTATGAAGGTTAGCCAAATACGTCTCCTAAAACTTTTGCCTCATTTTAACTAGGATCTGTAAGACTGTAAAAATTAGGATCACTGAAGTCTTGGTACCCACGAACACCATGTGAATTACACACTGTTAAGAGTCTGTAAAGCTCCCTCCTGTTAAAATATAGATCCATGTGAGCAGAATCAAGGCTTTTCGATGTGTCAGTCCTTGACTCACATTCTTTGTTTCACAGTGATACTTCTGTAGTCTCACCATCCTGGGTGGCTAATGAAGGTAGAAGAGTAAGTGTGGGGGCCAGCACTGTGGTGCAGCAGGTAAAGCCACTGGCTACAGTGGCGGCATCTCATATGGGTGCTGGTTTGAGTCCAGCTGCTCTAACTTCTGATCCAGCTCTCTGCTACGGCCTGGGAAAGCAGTGGAAGATGGTCCAAATGCTTGGGCCCTGGCACCCATTTGGGAGACCCAGAAGAACTCCTGGCTCCTGGCTTTGGATCAGCTCAGCTTGGCCATTGTGGCCATTTGGGGAGTGAACAAGTAGATGAAAGATTTTCTTTCTCTCTTTCAAATAAATCTTGGGAAAAAAAGTGTGATTTGGCTGGTAATTCTTATTTCAAGCTACTATTTCTAAATTCTAAGCAGTGCACAGAGGAGACATATACCATCATAAACACTAATGAAGAAACAATCACATTTAAATTATTAATGCGTTATCAGTAAAAAGGAACTGAAGTATAAGGATTGTCTTATTGGAACTTTCACTGACAGACACCTACCTCTTGTAAGGTATTAATATCCACTCCATCCCCTTGAATAACTCTAAGATACGGTGGCAGCAACTTGTAGCCTTTCGAATTCTCAACAACAGGAAATTTCTTACCTAAAATATCCAAAACCTATATGGAAAAACACACACAAATAACTAAAACTGAAAGTATAACAAGCTTTCCAAAGTTAAGAAATTAACTTTTTATTTAGACAATCCTGAGACTCTACCAATTACACTATTTTAAACTTTTTATAACCCTAATGTGTGAGCCCTCTGAAATTTAGTCCCGATCTTTTTTCAATGTGAGAAAACAGGCATCCTATGCTATTAGCTCAACTGATACCATAAAGTGGCTCAAAACAAATTTTCCACCTCACCTCTTTAAAATCATACCCATGCAAAAAATCCTTTTAGAATATTTAACCAATAAATATATTGAGAAATATACAAAGCATCATTTCACAAAACTTATGACTTCAGATTTATTCTGCTTATGTCCAACAACCTTTGGTTTAATTGTGTCAGGGATATTTCAAATATAAGTCCATTTGAATCACAAAGTGCAGCGAAACTGTGCTAGTCAGACAGCAGGACGTGCAGCACACATAATCCACATTCTCTTAAGTTCTCCTTTCCTCTTCATTAAAGCCAGGCTGCAGACTGTGCCAAGTGTTCTCATTGACTGGCTACTCAGTTTTGTAGCAGCTGAAATACTTACAGACTTAAACTGTCTCCCAAAGCCTGGTCACAATACAAAAGACCTACCAGACACACCTCTCTACCCCAACAACCACTTTCTTTTCTCAGTTTGCTTTTACAACAAGCAGTATATACTTTTATTAGATAATAGTAAACACATGAAATCCATTAAGTTTTGCAAAAACCAAGTATCTCCGGACCTTCGCATTGGCCTGTCATCAGTTAAGAGAAGGACCCCTTGATTGTGTGGGCCCTTTCTTTCGGGGTGTAATTTATCACCTGCACACTAGCATACTGTTGTCCAGTGGGATGGCTGAGGCTAGGAGACTTACACTGGATCCTGGACTCCACACTGTACATGTCGTGTGACCGTGAGCGGGCTATTGTCACCAGTGGGACCCTTTGTTTCTTCTTGATGAACAGAGACAACAATACTCATCATACATTCTTAAAAATGTTTTTAACTGGTATCATGGGATTTGGGTAGAGATTAAATCACACATCTTACGAGAGACATCTAATACAATATTTTACCAGTGACAGGCATCAAACAGCCCTGCTCTGAACAGTGCTTTCCAAAGCAGGGAAACCAAACAGTGCCACATTAGGAATTAACAGCACCTCTAAAGAACCACTACTTGGAAAGTATTTTTGAATTATTCTGATTCCACATCACTCTGCACATGTTTCTATTGTACTAAACTTCAAAGCTACAGTAAGTCACAAAGAAACTTGGTGACCAAAGCATTGGATTAAAATGGTAATGCTGTTAATTTTGAAGCAGAAAAGAATATTCAATGCCAACTGGCATTTTGATAGTATATAAGGAACCCCAACTCTGATGTTGTTATTATAATAACCTGGAATTCTGCTAGTAAATGTGCAACCTTAGGCAAATCTACTCTCTCTGGGCTGTGATTCTCTAATGAGGAGACCAGTACAGATGGTTCTGAAGCAGTGTGTATAAAGGAAAATAAAAGGCACTGAAATAAATCAAGTTACACATTACAATTTACCTTTAATACAGTGTCAAGAGGATTTCCAGAATCAGGTCTGATTATTAGTGGTGCCTCTGTACTTCTTGATACTATTAAATGTCTTAGGTCTTCTCCCCATATTTTCTCACACGCATTATAGATGTCATAGCTGTCGCTGACCACAGATACAGGCACTGAGGAAAACTGTGTTACTATATGTTCAAATGCATCTTTTTCATGGTCTTTCCCCCAAGCTGTTATGGTACTAGAAAATGAAATGAAAATACACATTTACTTAAGCAAACACATCATCTACTCCTGCATCACTGTTAATCATTCACTTATGTTTACTCCATGTCAACATGACAGAGGCAGGGAGTTGCATGAATGCACATCACAAGGCAGTGGAACTTTGCACCAATCCATACCTTGGCTGACTTGGTTTTAACACTACCTGTCACCTTACTCCTCTTTGGTGGTCACGAATTCACTTGGCATTTAAATCACACTCAACCAGTTATGAATGGTTTTGTCTTTTTTATTTTTTTTCCTAAATCTTTCTCATTTAAAATCAGTGAGGTAGAGCCGGCGCCGCGGCTCACTAGGCTAATCCTCCGCCTTGCAGCGCCGGCACACCGGGTTCTACTCCCGGTTGGGGCGCCGGATTCTGTCCCGGTTGCCCCTCTTCCAGGCCAGCTCTCTGCTGTGGCCAGGGAGTACAGTGGAGGATGGCCCAAGTACTTGGGCCCTGCACCCCATGGGAGACCAGGAGAAGTACCTGGATCCTGCCATCGGATCAGCGCAGTGCGCCGGCCGCAGCACACCGGCCGCGGCGGCCATTGGAGGGTGAACCAACGGCAAAAGGAAGACCTTTCTCTCTGTCTCTCTCACTGTCCACTCTGCCTGTCTAAAAAATTATTTGAAAGAAAGGCAGAGATCCAGTGGCAGGGGGATGGAGGGTGGGGCAGAGATCTTCCACCCACTAGTTCACTCTAAATGGCCCCAACAGCCAGGGATGAGCCTGGCTGAAGCCAGTAGCTTCATCCCAGTCTCCCATGGAATTGACAGGGGCCCAAATCCTTGGGCCATCTTCCGTTGCTTTCCCAGGCACAGTAGCAGAGAACTGGATTGGACGTGGAACAGCCCAGACTTGAACCTGTGCTCATATAGGACACGATGGCATAGGGGGTGACTAAACCCACTGAGCTATAATGCTGGCCCCGTGATTTTGAAAATTATCATTTTCTTATGCCAACTAATTTTTCTCCCTAAATTGCTAGTTTTTGCCTCTACTATCTCCTTAGTAAAATAACAAAATGTAAGTTGGCCCATTTATTTATTACAAAGCCCATACAGATATAAATTTAACCCCAACCTGTATGACGAGTTTCAATAATTTAATTATTGAATTTAATACTGGCATTTCATACCTTTTCCCCTGCTAAAGCCCTGGAATAAATTCCTGTTCTGGTCGTGTCAATGGCATGGAGGGGGCAGTGAGCGCACTGCAGGGCTGGGCGACCTGGAGGCCGCTCCTCTGAAACACAGGCCCACTTACATAAACTCAGGGAACAGTGCGCACTGCTCCCGGCCTCCGAGGCTGCTGGCAGTTCTCTACTGCACACAGCATCTGCAGGCTGAAGGGGGAGTGAAGGTGGAGGAAGAGCAGGACTGCGCTCACCTCTCTGCAAGGGAAGTTCAGCTCAGTGAACACCATCAGCAGAGAGCTTGACAATGCAAGACTGAACTTCCAGTAGGCAGAGGTCACGCACTTAACTGTGGTTCAAATTGTGCAGCACAGTCGCCCAACTGCTGCTGATGTATCACGCTGCCCAGTTTTAGTCCTCTCACTTGCTCTCCCCATGGGATCCGAGCCTTCCTGGAGCTGCTTCCCGACTGCAATCACACCTCCCCTGTAGCCACCTTGATGGTCTTTCTTCAGTCTCCCCCAGAAGCTGTGCTCTCCTTTTCAAAACTGAACCTGTTGAGGGCTGGCAATATGGGGCCGAGGGGGTAAGCCACCACTTCCGATGCCCTCAGCTCAGCCTGGAGCGCCGGGTCAAGGCCTGGACGTTCTGCTTTGATGCAGCTCCCTGTGAATGTGTCCGGGAAGACAGCAGAAGATGGTCCAAGTACCTGGGCCCCTGCTACCCACGAGGCAAATCCAGATGGAGTTCCTGGTTAATGGCTTTGTCCTGGCCCAGCCCCACCTGTTCTGTTTGGGGAGTGAGCCAGCAGACAGAAGCTCTCTCTCTCTGATACTCTGCCTTTCAAATAAATAAGTAAATATTTAATAAAATAAAATGGAACCTATCAAATGTCATCAGTATTTCCATGTCCTAGGGCTCTCACCCGGCACTGGTCTCCCTAACACTCCTTGGAGGAAACACTACAAGTTTTCTAAAGTACCCTGTGGTGGGGCTTCCAACATCTGCATCTGTTTTCCTTCTGGACGCCAAATGCACTGCTAGGTGGAAAGCAGAGTACCTGCATCTCAGCATCCCGCAGACACCTGCCACAGCACCCGCCACATAATCGAACCCTAACACCTGCTCTTCCAGTACAGGACTGATACACGGGGTTGCGCAATGCTCCTCTGATGAACTCTAACCATAACGTGAAATCCTACCCATGAAACTGAATTCCAAAGTTGGAAGGGAAGAAGGTATGTAACTGATTGACTTTAAAAACAGGTAATATAGTAGTAACGGTGATGTGTGGGGAGCAGCCTGGACTGGACTGAGTTACTGGAATTAAGACTTATTCTATGCATCTGCTCTCCCACAATATGGCGCTGGGAGAGAAGTAAACAGCTTCCGCACAGCTGCCTCCAGTTCAACCAATAAACTGTAGGACTTGCTCCTGATTGGAGAGCAGCGTACTCGGCGTGTGGGCAGCCGAGTTAGGATTGGCGGAGGAGGACTATAAAGGAGGAGAGAGACGGCATGCACCAGGAACATCTAAGGGGAACATCTGAAGGAACACCTGTGCAGCCCCGAGAGAGCCGGCCGGCGGTGTGCCGCTCCCCTGCGGAAGTGGGGAATGTGGCCAGGGGGAACTGCCCTTCCACGGAGGTGGAAGGGATAGTAGCCAACCTGGGAAGAACCAGCAGCAAACCCGGGGAGGGCCGAGCAGACGAAAGAACAGCGCAGGGTCCTGTGTCGTTCCTCCACGAAGAGGGGGAGCGACAGTGATGCTGTAAAGTTTTCTTACTTTAAACTTTCTTACTTTAAAATGTTTAGCTCATTTATCCTCAATGATCGTCTAATGCTGGAGGAGTAAAGTTCCATTTGGTCGATGGAGGAATTGGAGAACAGAGGTAAGTGATTTGCTAAGGCCACCCACTGTGTGGGCTGTGAGGTCTCCTGACATTCAGTTCAGCGCTCATCTCACTACACTCTGCTGCTGTGTAAAAAATGCTTCTAGTTAAGAGCATTGCAAGCATTCTTCTGTATTAAGGAGTCAAATTTACAAGCACAGTCAATACTATGAGACCATAAAAGTAAATTTTCACTCTGTGCTCACGGTGTCTTTTTCATTTTAGCACGGAAGTGAAGTCCTGTAGACTATATTTACAGCACTCAGGATGTTGCCACTGTGAAACAAAATCACCAGTGAGCAGTCTAGTATGTGCACGCCACATCAGAGCTTTAAAGATGCATGTGTATCTAAGCCGAACAAAAGTACCTCGACCCTAAAACTTGTGCCTGTTTATCACATTCCCATTCTCAGTTCACCAGTCTTGAAATTTGTGAGTCAGTGTTCAGCAGGCCCTACCAACACAGCAATGCTCCTAGATATTAGCCAGGTCTACTCAGCACTGAGCCCTAAGTCAGATCACCAAGCTTATCGCCCGACCCTGCTCCGGTTTACTACTACTTCTTTCCATTCACTCAGTATCCTGGTTCTGGGCCTCATCTCAAGGCAGCTTCCTAGAAACCTAACTTCTCGAGGCTTTTTCCAATCCAGAGGCTATCCTCTATCAAAACAACTTACAATTATCCTGCTTTCAAAATAACCTACAGAGTATCTCTGATACCATCAATTCTTTGCTCAAAAACTTCACTGTCTGTTCTCATTTAAAATGTTACACAGCAGTTCAGCCACTGCTTGGGACCCCCACAGCCCATGTGGGAGTGCCTGGGTCTAAGTGCCAACCCTATTTCCAATTCCAGCTTCCTGCTAATGTGTACTCTGGGAGGTAGCAGGTACTTGTCCCTGCCATCCACATTGGAGACTTGGATTGAGTTCTAGGCATCTGGCTTTTGGCCTGGCCCCGCCCCAGCTGCTGGAGCCATTTGGGGAGTGAACTGCTGGACAGAAACTCTCTCAGCTTTTCTAAAAAGCCTGTAAGAGTAGACTAGCATGACGTGCAGACAGTTAATGTCTAATGTCACAAGGAGATTTGAGGGCCTTATCTTCTCCGTGTACCCTGTGCTCCCTACAACATCTCTGCTTTAGCTCTGTTCCCTGAACACAAGTATCTGCTCCATCACAATGCTCAATACATGGTAAGCATGTACTATCATGTCTTCAGAGAATGAGTGATGGTCCAATGCCTGCCATTCAATCTCACCATTCTTTCAGGAAGAATTTACACATCATTTCCACAAAAACTTGCCAGTGGAATATGAGTATCACCCTTCCTTCCATCGCTTCCCTTCCACCACCACAGCACTGTAATTCTCCCTCTTTCAAAGCACCTAACCAACACACCCGACTTCGTGAGCATACTATTTTTACCCTGAGGATAGGGTTGGTTTTTCATCTTTCTTTCCCTTGTCGACAGCCTTGCATGTGGAGGTTGGCCACTTACTATGCATCAAATAATAAAGCTCAGCTTCATTCTCCCGAAACTCACTGTTGGCTTTAACACCAGCAGTTTTCAGATATGAGGGAATTTAAAAAACGACCACAAAGGACGCCAGTACTTTTGATATGAACACCAGAAACAATGTTTGGCGCACATTTAAAAAAATCATCATCGCTTTGATTGAGGTTAACCCAGGACCAGGGCACTGCAGTCCAGACCACAATTTCCTTCTCACTGCAGTTGAGACAGTGTTGTAAAAGCACACCAGGAAGCACCAGAATCCGAACCCTCTTTTTTTTCCTAATGCAGGTTTCTCATCCCTTACAGGAGGTACGAGTCCAGGGCAAAGATGGGTGACAACATGGGGAAGTGTGAGAAGGGACGAGAGACTAGTCCTACACCGAGCACTTCTAGACCTGACTTCTGAAGAACACCTACTGCACACGGCAACACAGCCATTGAAAGAAAATTTCTCCCTTAAATAAATACCTATGTGGCAATGTACGTGCTGGGGAAAAGCTCTCAAATTCTTTTTTTTTTTTTTGACAGGCAGAGTGGACAGTGAGAGAGAGAGAGAGAAAGGTCTTCCTTTTTTTTTTTGCCGTTGGTTCACCCTCCAATGGCTGCCGCGGCCGGCGCACTGTGGCCGGTGCACCGCGCTGATCCGATGGCAGGAGCCAGGTGTTTCTCCTGGTCTCCCATGGGGTGCAGGGCCCAAGCACTTGGGCCATCCTCCACTGCACTCCCAGGCCACAGCAGAGAGCTAGCCTGGAAGAGGGGCAACCGGGACAGAATCCGGCGCCCCAACCGGGACTAGAACCCCGTGTGCCGGCGCCGCAAGGCGGAGGATTAGCCTAGTGAGCCACGGTGCCGGCCTCTCAAATTGTTTCTTTTAGGACGGTTAGAAGTTCCCTGCCTCCCTGCCTCCCTGATACTATTCTATACACAAATACTGATTTTTTTTGTTGCTTAAAATCATGATGATCTCCTATAGCACTCAGCTGTGTCGTCAAACAAAACATCATTTTACAAAAGATTAGTTCTGGAAAACAAATGCTTATGTGACAGGAGGAAGAAAACAACAGATTCTTACCTGTGTTCCGCTGCTGGCAGAGAATAGCCCGGAATGGGATCTTTTGTCCCGTAGTATTTTTTAATCAGAGCAATTCCTGCTACTGTATCTGTTCCTTTGAAGTTAACCAAATGAGCAGATGCTCCTATGCCAGCAGTCTGGAAAATTAACCAGAAACAAAATTCCAAAAAAGAAAAATCCATATTGAAGGCAGACAGTGTAGTTCCCCAGGAAATTACTGTCTTTAACTCTTCTTAGATATTTAGCTATTACGAGAGACAATAATTCCTTATGACAAGATTCCACTTCTCCTAAATATTGAAGGATTCTTCAGGCCTACTTCGCAGTGCCCCACCCCCACTTCCCATCACTCTCTCTTCCCTTACCCTGCCTTGTGCTTCTCTGTGGCATTATTTGACATCTGATACTTTTATTATGTCTGTCTCTGTCTGTCCATCCATCCGCCATCCATCCATCCATCCATCTAATATATAAAGGACAGGGACTTTTGTTGAAGGCTATATCCCATGTACCTTGAACAGAGGCTGACACACAGTAGATACTGATTATGTATCTGTTGACTGAGTCCTTGGAATTTCAAAATGTGACATACTTACAACCAAGATCAATCCCAATATGTCCCAGATATTTTACACCGGTACTCAGTCAACCCACATTTTACTACATGAGGCTCATTTCCGTTCCTTACCTCTTGAGAAGAGACTCCTCTGTAGCCAAAATCATGTAACTTGTATTCCAGACCATCTAAGTTACCGGAAGTTTCTAGCAAATATTTGGCCAATATTTTCTTCTGCTCTCTAGAATTTGTAGCCACTGTGATTGGATACCAGGACTGAACAAGAATAGTCTGTAGTAACAAAATTAATCATAAGTATTAATACACAAAATCCTGTGTCCCTCCTGAGGAAGCCCCAGCTTTCTCCTGGGGGATGTCCTGGACTCAGGCTATTAGAAATACTAAGGAGACACTCAGCTGCGCCATGTGCCGACTGTGTGTATTCCAGACAGAAGACATAACTCAGCTCGCCAAGTCAGCAATCACGACGACAAGCAAACCAGGTCATCAACAGTAGTTTCTACCAAGAACTCCAGAGAAGCAAATAGTATTCTGTAAACCGTCTATGGTAAAGGGCCAAGTTTTAAAAGAATGTTCAACCTGTCATGGACTGACAGTCTTATAAAGTACCCTTGCACTGGGTGGTGAGGCAGTGTCCTGCTGATCCGTTTCTAAATGCCTGATTTCTGCACTTACTGTGGACATGCATCAACCAGCTTACAGACCAGCACTGCCTGTGGACTACACCTCAACAAGCGACTCCTGCGCTAGGTAACGCTGACTCGCTGACTACTGGTAGGTTTACGCTCAAGACACTTTAGCACCAGAGAACGCTCTTCACTGAGTTATGCTTCACTTAGCGTCTACCCAAGGTCACTGTCAACAGTTGTGTGAAACCTTCTTCATATGCTGCACAACTGCAAGGTCACTGTCTCTTCTGTAGCTCAGCGACTACTGTCACGGCTCCTAAATGAGGAAACGTGAAGAGCTGCTAGGCTCCTACTTTCTACTAAGAACAGTTCCTCATCTTCCCTCTTCGCCGCCGCCGCTGGGAAATTCCAAAAGCAGCCTGCTGCTCGCTCACAGCAACAGTATCAACCTCACGGCTGGGAACTCACTGCTCCGTTCTCTAGTCTGTGCACCAGACAGCACACTGGAAGCAGCTTCAAGTCTGCTTTAGAAAGCATTGCTGATTACAATTGAGCTGAACCTAGAAGATATTTTATTAATGTTACAAAGGTAATCAATAAATAATTAAAAATAAAGACTATTTAACCTCGGACTTGCTAATTTATATTTAAAAACAAAACAAAAAAACACAAAAACTTGTAGTATTAGACTCCTGTGATTGTAAATCCTCTCCCCAGGAGATGGAGTCCACTTCTGGAAGCCTTGGTTCTGGGCTGATCTTTTGATTTGCTTTTGATCAACAGAACACAGCACAAGTGACACTGCGTGACTTCCAAGCCCCAGTTTCAGAAGGTTCTGTAGCTTCTATGCTCATCCTCTTAGAAGCCGAGACTATGCTACTGTGAAGCAGCCCAGGTTGTGAAGCGAGGTCCAGTGGCAGGCAGTCCCCCCGTTGTGAGCTGCAGCCCAGACATGCAGACAGACTGGGCAGCCCTAGCTGGCCCCTCAGCTGCAGGCAGACAGATTCGTTCCAGCAAGACCAGTGGGGAACCATCCAGTCAACCACAGAATCACTGGAGGTAACAGCTGTTCTGAGCCACTAGGTTTTGGGGTAGTGTGTTACATAATAGAAACTGATGCAATTACTACATAAACCATAACCAATCACCTCCAACCTCTCCTGGATCTGCTTTAGCAATTCCTCTTTGGAGCCCTCTGCCCTTGATCCTCCTAACACCTGATCTCGAGCCTGTATGTGCCTCGTTCTTCACCCGCGCACTGGTTATCATTCTAAAGTAAGCTTTACTCCGGTTCCATCATTCCTGAAAGACCTTCGATGGTCATCTGTTGTCGAGAGGAGGAAATGCCAATACACACGGAATTCAAGGCCGTCTGGATCCTTCCCTGTTTACCATTTACAGGTGTATCTCCTACTAGTTTTACATGTGCACTGCGACCCCCAACCCCTCCCTGCACTATCTGCCATGAAGAACACTGTGCCATTCCCCGAGCCCGCCCCCCGCCGCTTATTCAAAGCTTACTTTTCATTTCATGGTTCCCTCGGAAGTCCCGCCTGTTCTGTTCTCATCTCAGCCTTCACTCTTAATGGCTTTGGTGGCTAGTTAAGAATGAAGAGCCACCTCTCTTAGAGGCCCTTCAATGAACATACCTTACTCTAATCTCCGTGGCTTGTATTTTTTTGGTACCTAGCTGATACTTAATCAAGATTCATGTGAATTTAATCCAATCAACTTGCATATTTTAATTCAGCTGATACTATCTGGGAGTATGGGAAAGACATAAAGACATGAAAACCCTAGATGAGCTATAAAGGCAGAAGACTGACCTTACCCCTCAAAAAAAGGCAGGGAAGGGGAGAAAGAATGATCAAACACAATGATTCTTCACATCACCACTTCCTTTCCACAATCCAACAAAACCAGCTTAAATTAACTTTAAAAAGTGTCACTACTGGTGCAAGGAAGGGGAAAAGGAAGTCAGCTCGGGTCAATCCAACATCTAACCACGTAGGCTGTGCTGGAAACTCTTCCAGAACAGTGTTTGCCCAACAATGCGGCTAGAACGTGAGCTGAAGAGACAGAGCAAAGGGAAGAGGCTGGGATTTGCCCTCAGGAGCGTCCACTGTAGTGTCACTGGGCAGGACGGGGAGCTCAGAGGGAGAACTGGGGAGGGAGAGGAGGGCCTGCAGCCACTCCGTCCTCCCGTCTGCTCGTCTCTCAGGCCTCGCGTCAGTGGATCAGTGTGACTGTCTCTAACATCATCTTTTCTTCCATTTTCTTAACAGCAGAACGGCTGGCCATTGGGTTTTGGTGGAGGAAAGGAGTAAATTTAGTCCAATGCACTTATTCCTCACCCCCTCGTAAGCCTGCGACACTTTCATAGAACTCCCGGCTGTTTTAAACCTGTTCTGAGATCTGATGAGAGAATGATGGTTTCTTCCAGCACCAGAACTTAAATTAATAAAGCAATTTCCTGTGCTTCCAGCGAATAATAATCAATGAATAGTTATTTGTAACTCTGAACAAACTCCGCGGAAGGGAATCAGAAGGAAGACTACTCAGTGCTATTATTACAGATGTTTTAAGTCACAGACTAACAGAAGAACATCTTTCAGTTTGTAAGTAATCAGTCTGTTGAGTCTGATTTCCAACACAGGGAATGATCTGGGCTGGGAACTGACAAGGGTAGGATGAGTCTACCCTACCCCCACAAAGGCAGCAAAGTGAATATGAAGTCTATTTTAGACTGGCCTTCAGAGTACACACATTTGTTACAAACTCACAGGCTCAATCAGAAACTCTTAATAAGAGATATATCAGATTGTACATTCTTGCACTTTAGATAAAAATATCTACATAGGACTGAAATAACCTAAAAAAAAAAAAATATATATATATATGTATTAGTAAAAAGAACACAATTTCTGTTTCAGGTTATAAGCAACCAAAAGTAAGGGTTTATATACTTTTAAATCTGTCTCTCTCTCTCACTGTCCACTCTGCCTGTCAAAAAATAAAAAAATAATAAAAAAATAAAAAATTATTTAAAAAAACAACATTTAGGAGTGCTGTATTGGATTCATGTGGTGTATTTCTCTTTTGTCACACATGCATTTATGTTTTTTTGTTAAAAAACTACTGTTCTAAGATATCTGTTGTAAATTTTTTTACTTGTAGTTTCCTGGTGAAATATACCAAAAATAATAATAGATATAAAAAGCCAAAAATTTGGTGAGGGCAGCGTGTTTTCATTTTCAGAAGAGGATAAACAACATGAAAGAAAGTAGAAGGTAGTTGCTACTCTTCTTCCATAAATATACACTTTGAGAAAGGTCAATTAGATATAAGAGAGATCTACAGTCAGAAAACTAAAAAGACAAAAACTGAAACAAGTGTTGCCACAGATGATGAATGCTCTAATAGATACTCATCTATTTGAGAGCTCTGGGTATTATTTAAGGTAAAAAGCCAGCTGATGTGAACAACTGACTCTGGACAAACTGAAAACCCCTCAGGAGTGGCAACCCGGCACAACAGTTAAATGGCACGTAGGATGCCCGCATCCTTTATCACAGTGCCGGAGTTCAACTCCCAGCTCTACTCCTGATTCCAGCTTCCTGCTAATGCACACAGCATTAGAAGCAGGTGATGACTCAAGTTCATGAGTCCTTGTCACCCACATGGGGGACCAGGATGGAGTTCCTGGCTCCTGGCTTCAGCCTGGCCCATTCCTGGCTATTGGTGGCATTTGGGGAATGAATCAGCACATGGTAAATCTTTTTATCTCTGTCTGCCTTTCAAATAAGATGAAAATAAATAACAAATTAAAAAAAAATTTAGGGGCCAGTGCCGTGGCTCACTTGGTTAATCCTCTGCCTGCGGTACCAGCATCCCATATGGGTGCTGGGTTCTAGTCCTGGTTGCTCTTCTTCCAATCCAGCTGTCTGCTGTGGCCTGGGAGGGCAGTAGAGGATGGCCCAAGTGCTTGGGCCCTGCACCCGCATGGGAGACCAGGAAGAAGCACCTGGCTCCTGGCTTTGGATCGGCGCAGCACCAGCCGTGGTAGCCATCTGGGGAGTGAACCAACAGAAGGAAGACCTTTCTCTGCCTCTCTCTCTCAATGTCTATAACTCTACCTGTCAAATAAAAAAAAAAAAAAATTTAAACACACCTCAGTAAGGTGTTATTTCTTTTTCTTCTTTTTTTTAAAGATTTATTTTTATTTGAAAGTCAGAGTTACACAGAAAGGAGAGGCAGAGAAAGAGAGAGAGGTCTTCCATCCGATGGTTTACTCCCCAGTTGGCCCAACGGCCGGTACTGCGCCAATCCAAAGCCAGGAGCCAGGAGCTTCGTCTGGGTCTCCCACACAGGTGCAGAGGCCCAAGGACTTGGGCCATCTTCTACTGCTTTCCCAGGCCAAAGCAGAGAGCTGGATCAGAAGTGGAGCAGCTGGGTCTCAACCAGTGCCCATATAGGATGCAGGCGCCTCAGGCCAGGACATTAACCCACTGTGCCACAGTGCTGGCCCCAAGGTGGTTATTTCTTCA
The DNA here is from genome assembly GCF_964237555.1 of Oryctolagus cuniculus. NCBI lineage: Eukaryota > Metazoa > Chordata > Mammalia > Lagomorpha > Leporidae > Oryctolagus > Oryctolagus cuniculus. The sequence continues at coordinate 138,024,252 of NC_091434.1, read as the reverse complement.
GTCATTTTCTAGGGTATTTACTCTTTATACATAAAATCTAAAACTGTTGAACAGCCAAGCGAATTATCATTATAAAAACTGACCAGGAAAACACATTCCTAATTAGGTATGCATGCAAGGAAAACAAAGACACAAATGCTGCAACATAGGCTGAGGAATTTAAAGGAAATGAATAGTGACCTTGTCTGTACTGAGATGAGAAAAGGAAAATATCAGGTGGCATCGCCGGGAAGAGAACTAATTTGAGAATGAATGAAGTGCTCACTGAGGTTGGAAAGGAGTTCCTCTGGTCTAAGTGGGACAGAACAGCCAGGACATGCCTGTGGTCACTGAACATGCATCTGTGCCGTCTTCTCATCTTGCGCTAAGGTACGGCACAACCAGAACAGCAGCAGACGAGATGGACGCTAACTGAGCTGTGACAGCAGTAACTCTCAATCATTTTATTTGGACAGAAAGCTCAGAGCATTAGCTGTCACTCGAAGGAAACTTAAAGGTTACTTATTTCAGCTGTCATTTTGCAGATGAGGAAACTAGGGCCTGGAGAAGTGTAGTGATTGTAGAACATTACAGAGCTTTATTTGCAGCAAATTCTAACCTAGAATCTCAGTTCACAGATCTTTAAGTCTTCAAGTAATGCTAATTTAAAAAAAAAAAAAAAAAAAAAAACAGCAAAACCGCAGCAATTCACCTCAATCCAGTTTGTGAGCCAGTAGCACTCGGGGTCTGTGTTCTCCACTGTGAAGAGGACGTTTCCTCTGGGAACCACGGAGCCCTCAGGAACAGCCTTGACTTCTATTGGAAGATGCCCGTCGTATTTCTGGTAGGAGACAAGGAAGGCAGTCATTCCACAGATGCTACTCAGCTGCCTCTCTTGTTAAGGTTCTTTACATTTCACAGAGGCTAAATTTACCATCAGAAATCACAAATGTCGGTATTATTACATCGCTAAAAATCTCATCAAAATATCTTTACTCTCCTAAATTAAAAATAAAGTTATTAACAATTCAGGCACTGACATTAATTTTCAAATTTAATGCTGTCAACTGCTTCTGCAAAGAACATCAATATCTAGGAGTGGATGGGGCCAGTGTGGTGGCACAGCAGGTGAAGCCAGAGCCTGCGATCCGGCATTCTACACAGGCCCCAGTTTGAGAACTGTTTGCTCCACTTCTTATCCAGCTCCTGACTAATGTGCCTGGGAAAGCAGCAGAAGATGGCCTAAGTATGGGAGACTCACGTGGGAGACCTGGATGACGCTCCTGGCTCTGGCACGGCCCATCCCTAGCCATTGTGGCCATCGTGGGGGAAGTGAACCAGCTTTCTCTCTCTCTCCAACTCTTCCAAATAAATTTTTTTTAAAGGAAGGGTAGATAATTCCAAAGTGATCAAAACTAAAATGATGTGTTTCTCTGCTGTTTTAGATAAACAATGAGTTTATTCCAACAAATTCTACAATTGGTCCAAGAACACTACCTTTTCACTAAATAGGTCCAAAGCAGAAAAGAGCTGAATGATAGTCTAATCTTCTGTTAAAATTCTCTTGTAAGAAACTCTAAACTAGAAACAGATCTGGGGCCGGCACTGTAGTGCAGCGGGTAAAGGCGCTGCCTGTGATTCTGGCATCCCATATGGGTGCTGGTTCAAGTTGCGGTAGCTCCACTGCTACTCTAGCTCCCTGATAATGCACCTGGGAAGGCAGCAGCAGATGGACCAAGTGTTTGGGACCTGTTATCCACGTGAGAGACCAGAATGAAGTTCCTGGCTCCTGGCTTTGGCCTGGCCCAGTCCAGGATGTTGCAGCCATTTGGGGAGTGGCCCAGCAGATGGAAGATCTCTGTCTCTCCCTCTCTCTAAAAATTTGCCTTTCAAATAAACAAACAAATCTTAAAAAATAAAATAAATCAAAGCATGAGAGCATTTTTTTACCTCCAGAATGTAGTTCCATCCCTTTTCATTAAAGACATCATCTTGGAAATGTTCTCTGTAGACCTCTTTGGCTTCCTGGATTTTCTCTTTGGTCACTACTTTGCCTACAAGGACATACACGTCCTGTTTACAATTTCTAAAGACGTTCTGTGAGTTCCCAAATTGTCACAGAATTAACATCTTTAGCTATTTCATATTTCATCCATTCTATGGATTGAAAAAATAGTAACTGAGAGGTTAAATGACTTACCCAGTGCCAACAGCAGTCAGAAATGGAATTTCTACTTCCAACAACTCACTCTAAGCATAAATGTTAATTTGTTATAAAAGCAGATATGCGATAGGAAAAATTACTATTTGCATAGTCCTTTAAAAAAATCACAATAAGCTCACTTTCAAAAGGTATCTCTTCTATCCTTTTAATTTAGATACTCTTCAAATTTGAGATGATTCAGAAGCACCCTACATTTTCCAGGTGAGCCTCTCATTCCTAAAGACTGTGGTGTCTTCAGGGCTAGCAAGCCAGTAATTTTCAGAATCACTAAATGTTTGCCTGCAATACACTTTTAGTTAACTTTGTTCATCTGTGAAATAACATGTTATCTGAGGACAACAACTGCAGAGTACCTACTTATAGGATATTGTGAGAACTAATTAACTGAAGACATCTGAACTACTCAGATAATACTGGCGTAGAATAGGCAACACATTTTAGTTATAAATCAAAATAAATGGTATTTTACAAAGCTATCAAGCTATAAAACTCATTTCAAGTGTGCCATCAGTCTTTGATCACTTCATACAAATAATAAACTTATTTAAAATATCTGGGGTAATCTTGCCAAAAGTGCTTTTGGCCTCTAACTAGGTTTTGTAATAACATAATATATCTGAACTGCCAGATCTTAAAGTAGCCAAGATTATGGAAAGAGTCATCATTTACACAGAATTCAACTGATCTGTATTCAATTCTGCAGTTTAAGTTGCAAAAGGTTGGAGATGTTTCAGGAAACCTTTTTCATACTTAGAACACCAAGCATACACACTAAATTATGATTCAATGCATTTGACTTAACAGCTCTTCAAAAATCCAAAAGAAAGAATTCCTAAAGTAACAAAATAAATGTCAAAATCAGACTATTTGGAAAGTTACTTCAAATAACAGAATATAACAATATAGGAGAAACTGATGGAGTCATATAAAAGCAGTGTTGTAAATGTACTAGGAAAAGTAATACCTTTTAAGTACTTATTAAGAATGTACTGCAACCCATAAAATACTGTTTCCTCGTATTTCACCTTCCTTACTTTGGAGTTTTCTGTCTTCTTTTCACGGCATTCAAAGTAGGAATAAACTTTGCTTGTGTTGGGTGGGTATTGTTTATAGTGAGTAACCTATATAAAGAAAAACACCTCAATTAGAAGACACCAGAAAAGCAGAATACACATCACAAGCGAAAACGTCTTGACATTATTTTGAAACTAGAGAAATGATACCTCTTACTTGCTATTGGTCAGCTTATTTTCCTAGTTCATATAAACTGAAAAGTAAATGTCTTACTTATTGACATATTTTTCACAGTTTAGTCAAAACCACATCAGAGTATTAACTTTCAAAAACAAAGAGAAGGAACTTAAGTGCAGGGCCCTGGCCTGACAAGTATGGTACTGGGTAATATTTCTCGGTCCAGAAGAGCAGCAGCTGCCTGTAGGCACACGTGACATAAAAGAATAGACTCGAAGTCAGCGCAATTTGGTACAGACTGATTATCCTTTATCCAAACTACCTGGGACCAGACATGCTTTGGATTTCAGATTTTCTTTTTTGCATGCTGAATGTTTGCAGACACATATTGAAATATCTTACAGACAGGAACCAATAAAATCACAAATTCACTGATGTTTCATATACACTATTATATACATAGTCCAACAGTAACTACACTCTTATATACATAGTCTGACGGTAACTTCTTTGGATACTTTTAGTGCACCTGATTTTGACTGAGACACATCACATGCAATCAGGTATGGAATTTTCCATTTGTGGCAGCATGTCAGTGCCCCCAAAGTTTCAGATTTTGGAGTGCCTCAGATTTGGACGTTCAGATCAGGGATGTCCAGCCTGTACTACTACTATCTAAGTGTGATATGTTTACCAAATTAACAATGACTTCTCATGATGGCTTCTTTAAATAATGAGGTACTGAAATGATCCCTTCTAGCCTCCATAGTGACATTGTAAAAGCAGCAAAGAAAAAAAATTTTTTTTGCAATCTTTGTTTCTAAATTCCTTCCTAATTGGAACATAAATTCCCACACATTATAACATCAAATCCTTACAATTTAAAAATGTGAAGAGGTCTTAGCGTACCTTTTCTGTGAAGCTGGTTACTATATTAGGGATACTGTTAAAAATTTATCTGCTTTTAATAAAAATAAAAGTGAAAATCACATGTTCATTATAATTTGAATTTTATTCCAATGTATTAAGCATATTAAAACATTTTACCTATTAAAAATAACCAGAAGAATATATATATATATATATATATATATTTGCCTGATTGAAAGAGAAGAAAGAAAAACACCCTAAAATGTAAGGTACAGGCCGAATCATGGCAATGATGGCAGAAATCTTTGCAGTCTAGTCTCCCAGGAGACCACTGAGAACATAAACCAATGTTCCTGTCTAGCACTGATCTCAAGTAGAGGCAAGCCAACATTTTCTATTTGGTTGTACAATCACAACATCTGGCTCCATCCTCAAGAATCTCTGTAGTTTAGCACAAAAATTCTTACATATACGTGGGGTCTTCACAAAGGCCACAGAAAACGTGCATTGTTTTAATTCCGCAGACCACTGAACTTTTCTTGCAGTATTCCTGCATTCCCACTGACACTTCAGGAGGTTCTGCTTCCTCTCCAATGGAAGCATATTTGCAAGCTCTAGAGAAACAGCCCTTCCAGGGCGCACAGGCAATCCTGGAGGGACAGCTCTCTAGTAATATGGACTCCAAGAGCTTAACTCAGGCAGGAGACCTGGAGCTCTCTGTTTTATTTAAATCAATCATATTTAATGTTTCTCTATCGTTTGTAGTTCGACCTTCTTTAAAGTTCAGACACTTAACAGTGCAGATTATATAAATTTATTTATGCATCAGATTTAAAAGTATTAAAAGGCAAACTAATTGTGAGCCTTTACTAAGAGGACCAAGCAGTCAAAAGCTAAAGAGAAATGTCTTTAAACTACTTTAACTCCATCACACAAATACAGTTCCTGTTCTGGGCAATAATTCCCCATGGTTATAATTTTAAAGGTTTATTTGGGGTTTGTGTTATAAACTACAGTACTCTCAAACCCACCTTTGCCTAAGTGTTCAGAATGCCTCCTCTGTCATTAAGTATCACTTAAAACACACTTGGCAGGCTGTTCAATGAGAAATGAGGTAGGAGTCGAAACTCCTCTTGGAGAAATTGAAGCGAATGTTTTAGATCGCAAAGTATCTGAGTTATCTAGGCAAATTCACAGGTAATTACTCACGAAACATAATTTACTACATACTCTTTACTAACAGCCAACACGTTTACAGAGAATACAGAGTGTGTTTAGATTTATTTATATGGGCACATACATTGTTTTTGTTTTTGTTTTTTACAGGCAGAGTGGACAGTGAGAGACAGAGAGACAGAGAGAAAGGTCTTCCTTTGCCGTTGGTTCACCCTCCAAAGGCCGCCGCCGCCGCCGGCCGCAGCGCACCAGCCGGCGCACCGCGCTGATCCGAAGGCAGGAGCCAGGTACTTATCCTGGTCTCCCATGGGGTGCAGGGCCCATGCACTTGGGCCATTCTCCACTGCACTCCCGGGCCACAGCAGAGAGCTGAACTGGAAGAGGGGCAATCGGGACAGAATCCGGCGCCCCGACCGGGACTAGAACCTGGTGTGCCGGCGCCGCTAGGTGGAGGATTAGCCTAGTGAGCCGCGGCGCCGGCTACATACATTGTTTTAATGGGAAACTTTAGTCAATATTATCCTACCAACACAGCCAACACATGATCAAAAATGACTCTAGTTTTGCTAGTATATATCCTTTTTATTTTCCTTTTTGCTACAATTGTCACTCTGATCCTTCACCAGAAAACCAGCTAGGATGTAAATTCAACTCAACTGTTCTAGAAACAGTCCATTCATTCACAAACATCAACAGTATCTACTGTCTAGAAGCTGAAGATAGACTGACGTGGTCCCACTCTCAGGGGGCTAATGGGAGCTGAAGCGGGATGAGGAAAGCGGCACACAAGCAACTCCTTTCAGGTCAAGATGGAGGCCACGAATGATGAAGGGGGAATGGATGGCTAGCGGGGCCTGGAGACTTCTCTGAGGAGGAGACAGGAAAGGAAATGCTTTGGCATAGGGATCAAACAGGAGGAAGAGTGTGTGGCTGGGGCCTGGAGTATGGAGTAAGGGGGTGGAGGAGGGAGGCGGGTGGTGCGGGCAGAGGCTGGCAAAGGGAAGGTCATGTCAGGCTTACGGGAAGCTATCTGTAAACTGTGGTGAATATGAGCCGATTCGACTGGAGGACCAGCCGGGCAATGGGCGGATTACACGATGACCAGAGAGGAAGCAGGAGCTAAGAGGCTACTTCTGAGATGATGCTGGATGACAGAATTGGCCTGGGACTGGGGGAGGCAGAGGAGAGCTGGGCTGACTGAGTGGATGGGGAGGAATTAAGCACTCTAATGATTTTTGGCTTGAGCCTGGCTTTATAACAGTGCAAATTCTTAGGGAAGGCTGTGCAAGGAATAGGAAGGGAAATCAAGAGCCCAGTATTAAGCATTTAGTATATACTGAAAAAGAGTCTCATGGTATTCAAAAACAAAGTGTCTACCAAAGGGAAGCTCCGAAATCCTGTTAGCTTCTTATTGCTGCTTTGACTTCTGTCAAGAGAAAGTGATTCTACAATAAACACAAAATTATTCACTAGATGTGGACAAAACAGAAAATACTTGATAATATCCACAGCAAGCCTTACCACTAAAAGTGCTTCCCAAACTGCCACAGCCCTCCTGCAGCTAACGGAGCAGCAACTGTACAGAAACACATGTGGGCTGGCCTTGTGGCACAGCAGGTTAAGCCCTGCTTGCACTCCACACTGTAGCGCTTGTTTGAGTCCCAGCTTCCTGCTAATGCGCCTGGGAAGGCAGTGGGTGATGAAAGCACTCAGGTCCCTGCCACCCACCTTGGGGACCAGGATTGAGTTCTGGGCTCCTTGTTTTGGCCCGGTCCAGCCCCAAGCTGTTCAGATATTTGGGGAGTGAACCAGCAGATGGAAGCTCTTTTTGATTCTCTCTGCCTTTACAATCAATCAATCAATCTTCTTTTTCTTTTTTTGAAAGGCACACAGGAAAACGTAGCTTTTCATAATAGAACTTAATTTCACAATTGCATGATTGGCTTGCCTCATGAAAAGATAAGCATCCAAAAATTGTCTGATACTAGGTAATAATAACTGGCCACGTTTTAATGCCTAGAACAAAATGGTTCTAATCCTACGTTTTTAAAAAAGAGAAAGTTTCTCCATTATGGGATGTTGGTCAAGCAACTGCACCACAAAGCTTCAAGCTTTACAGCCTTGTTCTAGGGCTCAGACTGCTTTAGAGGAGTGGAGCCTTTCTGGGAGAGCAGTCCAGTTGTGCCTGGATGCCTCTCTCCGTGCCCCATAAAGCAGACCTGATGTCTTCCCTAGATCGTTCCTCCCACAGTGGGATCACACGACCAAAGCAAGTACCACGGTCCTACTTCTTCAGCTGTACTTTTCTCTTCAGCTGCGAAGAAATCAGAAGCCAACATTCGCAAGACCTGTATTTGAGAGCTCTGTGGTGACATATCCAAGGTCACAGAATAAGTTAAATATCTATATAATAATAATAATAATATCTAAGGGCAATCAGCAGAGGATACACTCAGCCCTACACTAGCTACGTCTTTCCTGCCCCTTCAAAGCTAGGGTACTAGAAACGCAAAAATCTGAACTGGTTCATTCTTCTTTTCAGTATTATTTTAGAAGTCCAAATCTCTGGGAATCCATCTGTTGCTCCAGAAAACAATTCACGGCTATTTGGCTTTGAAGCGACAATCATTTCACAAATATGGCTTTAAGGATTTCTGGATTATACTACCCTGGGAAAGGAGAAATTGCAAAACCATTTACCTATATTTATTACACGGCCTCGTCCCTTAAACCTCCTGGCACTGAGTTTCAAACAACTTGTATCTCTTTGCCACACCTTCAAACTGAATTTCATCAACTCAACAAAAGGACACTGGCTCCGGGTATTTTTCTTTCGCAATGCTTATACAATTATTACTAACCTAAATTAAAGTCTCCATGAAGTACATTCACAGTTTATACACGTGATTTTATTTCTGTTGTCCAAGATTTTCCTGTAATTTATAATGTAAAACTTACTGGAGAAGTTGAAATGCCCGTGCCATGTCTTATATTGGCGCACGCCTTATAAGCACGCAGAGGTAAGGTCCAGGTACAAGCAGCAGAGCCCCCGGCTCACAGGCCCAGCCACCGCGGCAGCCACTGGGCCAACAATGAAGAGTCCCTCCAGGAGCAGCCGAAGAGACAGCTACAAACAAGGGGAACAGCAAAGAGGAAGACAGAGGCACGCACACGTGCCAGGCAGAACTAATCGCCTATGGGACAACTCTCATCTAGCTCCACATCTTTTCCTCAAAAAGCCCAAACTTCTAAGATTTGCTATCTGATGTTGAGAGGAAGTAAAATCTTCTTTAAAATGCTGCCTTGAATATGAATGCCATTATTATACATTAACATACTCTGGGTCTTTTGATATGCTACCCAGTGCTCTCACATACAGGTCTTAGCAATACTGGCTTCTGATTTATTTCTTTGCAGTTAAAAAGCAAAGTATAGCTGAAAGAGCAGGATGGTAGTACTTGCCCTGGTCATGCGAGCCCATATACAAATTACATAGCTCTCTGAAACTTCTCTAACATCAACCTTCCTCCACCCCGGACGGGGGGCACTGCTCATCTTCATCTTCCTGCACAACACCCAACAGGTCTCCAAGAGTTATGAAATGAGTGGTTGAAAATGAGCTGCCTTCTGGATTTCCAGCTTACAAATGGCTGTTGGAGAAGTGACTCACTGTACAACCCGACGGCACATTTCATTAACTAATGTATGACTTCCTTTTTTAATTTGAGAGGCACACACAGAAAAAGAGCTCCCATCCACTGGTTTACTCCCAGAGGAGCTTGGCGCCTGGAACCCAATACTCGAGCCATCATCACTGCCTCAGAAAGGGTCTACATTAGCAGAAGGCCAGGATGCGGCTGTTCCACCTGGAGTCTCAACTTCCAGACCCAGGGCTCATGCCTGTGATGCGGCTTACACTATACTGCTTAGGGATCACTTTCGTGTACTGTCCATGACTTTTCTAACTGACGACAACTTCCATTAATCTCTGAAAGGTAAAATGTTCAGGGGCCGGCACTGTGGCATAGTAGGCTAAACCTCCTCCTGCGGCACCAGCATCCCGTATGGACACCGGTTTGAGTCCCGGCTGCTCTTCTTCCAATCCAGCTCTCTGCTTATGACCTGGGAAAGCAGAAGAAGATGGCCTAACTGCTTGGGCCCCTGCACCCTCGTGGGAGACCGGAAGAAGCTCCTGGCTTTAGATTGGCCCAGCTCCAGCCCTTGTGGCCATTTAGGGAGTGACCCAGTGGATGGAAGACAATTCTGTCTTTCCCTCTCTGTAACTCTACCTCTCAAATTCTCAAATAAATAATAATAATAATAATAAAAAACTAAAAAAAGGTAAAATGTTCATAAATGTTAAAACCATTCCCTGCTCTGGTTTGTAACAAACTATCTTAAGGGGAAAGGAACTCAAAGAGGATCTTTAATGGTCCAGTTATTTGGAAACTGATCAATGGCTATCCAAGAAGTGAGTGAAGAAACCCCCTGGTTCCCTTTACAAAAGCATTCCAAATCCCATTCATGCACTGCAATGGCTAACACCAGCCCAAGGGCACCTTTCTCTATTTCATACAGCACAACAAAAATACAAACTAGAGCTACTCTGAAAATTTAAAAGGTTAACACTTGAGATAAAGTGTCTTTATTTGTAAATGGCCCTGGATGAACATGGAAGAGTGAACCCCACCTGCCTGTGCTCCTGGCTCCTCATTATGTACAGGTTATAGAAATGACTGTACATATTTCACCTGCTCCCCCTGTGGTAAGTGGTCTGGGCCCACTTGAGAGCGTGCAGATAAACCTAAAGTTCCCACACACTGTGATGTGCTTGGCCAGCACTCCATCTACTAGCAAAAGGAGTGCTCAGGCACTCAATTACTCTTCCTTCAGTTTTGGAAAGAAGTCAACACTATTTTGCTGTCTAAACCAACACTTCTAAAGCTACAAGCTCCCCAGCTCAACTAGTCAATAGTGCTCCCCAGCTCAACTAGTCAATAGTTTGTACACACTGACATGGATGTACAACATTCTTACGTCATTTTCAAATTTAAGCTTCATTGCTTCTAAGTTCCAGATTATCCTTTTTGTTCCCAGTTCTCCTAAGATGACTGAAAAGGCCAAAGTGGGAGATAGGCTATAAGGACTACTTAGAGAGGCAAGGAAAAATGAACCAGATGAAAATGTGGCTGAGGAATACAATCTACTGTAACCCACTGCAACGAAAATAGTACCTTGACTGATCCCTCTGGGGATTTTTTTGGGGGGGGGGGGGCTGAAAAAATCTTACTAAATGACAATCTCCTAGAAAAGTTCCGTATTACTAAGGTGATAAAATTATGGCAATCTGTCTTGGAAATAGACTGGAATCAAGTTTTTTAAATAGCTGTAATCAGAGGCTGGCACTGTGGCTCACTTGGTTAATCCTCCGCCTGTGGTGCCGGCATCCCATAAGGGCGCCGGGTTCTAGTCCCGGTTGCTCCTCTTCCAGTCCAGCTCTCTGCTGTGGCCCGGGAAAGCAGTGGAAGATGGCCCAAATGCTTGGGTCCTGCACCCGCATGGGAGACCGGGAAAAAGCATCTGGCTCCTGGCTTCGGATTGGCGCAGCACGCAGGGTGTAGTGGCCATTTTGGGGGTTAACGAACGGAAAGAAGACCTTTCTCTCTCTCACTGTCTATAACTCTACCTGTCAAATAAGAAATAAATGCATTTAAAAAAATTAATAAATAGCTGTAATCTGTAACAGTGCAGTTCAGTATGCCTTGCTGGAAGATTAGAACACTTTAAGGTTAACTTATGGTTTTACTAAAAGAATGCCAGAAGTCTGATGTTGAAGAAATTTCATACTGCTTACGTATAATGGTGCATGCACCACACACTAAAGGAACTTGTACCCACTTTTGTTTTTGAAAAATCGGAATAATCAACCTCCATTTTCATCTCCCATGTATAATTCAATCATTTCATGAGTAAATACTTATAAAAATCTGAAAATTAAAGACGTAGCTAAGTAGAAATGTTACAAAACCACGAATTAGACCATTCTGAAATGAGACCCTGAGAACAGTGATTGAATTAAGGGAGCCCGAGCGGAGCTTTCAGAGCCAACTAAAGGACCACAGGCGCTATCAGGTCTCCTAATAGCGTACCTTTCCACTTTTAACCCCATTTCGAAGACCACTTGTTGATAACTGTTGGCTCCATTTCAATAATAACTCTTCAGAATCCCGTAATCTGACCCTCAAACTGATTAGAAAGAAATGGACAAGATAGAACTTAAGTAAAATGGAATTCTCTCAAGTACTTTCTTGTTATATTGGAGGTTTGACAGCAAAGAACCAACACAGAAAACCAAAAACACTAGCGTTCTATGCTTTATCACTCTATTCCAAGCCAGAGAAAAACTCACACTCTGTGCAATTGGGGCTTCTGATCTGACATTTCGTCTTGTAAGTGTCCTGGCTAACAAAACTTGGCAGAAGTACAGTTCGGTTTACTCCATCTAATTCGCAAACTAGGGGAAAGAGCACTCGCCGGTTTTTCTCTAACTACCCATGCCTCCACCAGCGTGTGTCTCAGATAGAGCCAAAGGGGGCAGCTCCACAAGGCAGCGCCTGAGAGGCGGAGTGAGGGGCAGTGTCGTCCCACTACCCTCTCGACAACTTTTCCAGGCTTCAAACCTCCAGTTCCTTTAACTCGTTGTGTTTCGCTTTCCTTTTCACCAAAATCCTGCAGTGACCCCAGCAGGCTGGCGTCCGCAACCAGGGATCAGGAGCATCAATGAACACTAGGCGCAAGAGAGTCTGAGGCGGAGCCCGGTGGCGTGGGACCGGAGAACCCGGCGCGGCACCGGGGCCACCCACGGGCAGAGAGGGGGTCGTGCGTGGCTGCCCGGCGCCCCGACCGCGACCTCTCCCACCTCCCGCCCTGGGAGGGACTTACCTGCGCAGCGAGGCGCGGGACCCAGCGAGGACACCTCACGCCCGCCCTCCAGCGCCCGGCCCCCGGGGGCCGTTACCTAACCGACCCGATCCCCCCGCCTCCGCCAGGCCAGCCCAGCCCAGCCCGGCGGGACCGAGAGGCCGCGCTACGAGCGAGGGCGTGCGCCCGACCACGCCGGCCGACCGGCCGAGCCCGCGTCCGAGCCCGGAGCCCCGACGCCGGCTCGGGCCCGCCCCAGCCCCCGGCCGCGCCCCCCCAGCGCGCCCCCAGGCCCCGCCTCCTGCCGTCCATCCCTCCATCCGTCCTCCACCCACCGCCCCACTGCGGCGCCAGCTTCACCTGCCCGTCCCGCGCCGCGCGCCCCAGCGCCTGCCCCGGGGCCGCCGCCGCCGCGCGCGCCGCGCCCCCAGCCCGCCGGCCGCCCCCAGCCTCGCGCTCGTCCCGGTCACCTGCCCCCCTCCCCGGGCTCTACCTTGTAGGAGTCGGTGGCCAAGAGGATGTTGAACTCGGCTTCTGCCGCAGCAGTCATCTCGGGCCGGAGTGGAGGGGCCGCGCGCCGCGAGCTCCCCGGCGCGGCTGCGAGGCAGGAGAAAAATGGACTTCACCGCGCTCCGTTGCTTAAGTCACCGCTCGGTCGGAGCGGGAGGGGGGGAGAGGCGGGAGCAGCGGGATGGGGGGGGACAGCGGGAGGAGGGGCAGGAGGAGGGCGGGCCCTGCAGCCGTGACGCGACAGCGGCGGCGGCGGCTCGCGTGCTCGCAGGCCAGGCACTCCGGCGGCCTCCTCACCTCGGCGCCCCCGCCCCCACCCCATCGCCGCGGCGGGGACGAGGAGGGGGCGGGGCCCGGCTGCGCGTGCGCAGCGCACAGGGGGCGGGGCGGGGCGGACGTGAGGCACGCGCTGTCGCTCGGAGTCGCCCGCCCCGGGAAGCCGGAGGCTGCGGGGCCGCCCGGGCGGGCGCGTGACGCAGGCGGCCCGCGCCTCGGTTTCGTTTCTCGGCCGGGTGCCGAGGGGGCAGGGCTCAGGGGGCGTGCCCGACCTCGCCGCTCCTGCGAGGAGCAGGTTCGCCCCCCGCGGCTGGGACTTGTCTGTCCTGCCCAGTCCTGGCCGGTTTTCTGGGTCCTCCTGCAGTCACGCCACGCGGCTGGGGCGGGAGGAGCCGCCCGGGGCCCGTCCGCCTGGTGCCCCTGCGCTTGGGGTGACTCTACCTTTGTCTCCCGCGGGGGTTGAGGGGCGCGCCTTGGGCCGCCGTCGCTCGTGTCCGGGGCGCTGCGGGGATGAGGACGGAGAGGCCCTAGGCCCCTTACGCAGAGGCGTGGGCCCCTCGCTGGCTTGTGGCCGAGCCCTCCGGTCCTGCGAGGGGCGTTTTGACTTTCCAGGGGGGTCCCAGAGGCTGCCCGGGAAAGCAGGGGTTGGGGGTTGAATTCAGTCCTCACGGGCAGGATGGTGACGGGACAAGACGGGATCCGGTTAGCTCCGGGAAGGAAGAGGCCACGGGCCAGATCTCTGACAGAAACCGTTATCACGGGGAATCCTGAAACCGTGGGACGCGAGCCGGCAGTCCCCAAGTTGAGGACTGAAATGACGTCTGATGGCTTCACCCCAGTCCAGACGTCCCCCACCCCGCCCCCGCCCAGATCTCACACACGGTTGCATATTTGCAGCAAACTAAATTCCTTTTGTCTGCAGGCTCAATAGCTTTTTTTTTTTTTTAAATTAAGATTTGGGTTTTAGAGGCTACAAACAGCCTGGGAAAAAGTTTAATGGGAACTGGTACAGGACCCTCATGGACTGCCCTTCAAGTTAGTAATTTTTTTATTTAGGGGCGGGGGTTGGTGCAACTGTGCATTAGGAAACTGGGAACCGGGCTGGAAGTCTAAACTCAAAGCACCTTGGGTCCTGACCCCGTCTTGAAATCGGTGCGTGTTCCTTTATCTAAGTGTAGTTACAGTCCGGACAAAGAGCAGGGAAAGTGTGCGCTGTCTTCCGGCATCACCAGGGTAGTGAAATACAGATATAAAAGTATTCATTATATATATATATATCTCCATTCATTCATATATATATATATAAAGGGAGCACTTCTAATCAACACTTTTTGGGTTACTTTCAGCATTGAGGTTTCAATCAAGTGGGAGTTTTGTCTTTGTTTTTGGTTGACCCTCCTGGTGTTCAGTGGACAAGATTTTTTAAAAAATTTTAAGTCGTTAAAAATTTTTTATTTGGGGTGATTTTGTTGCATTAGTTCAAGCAATACAAACTAGGAAAAAGTTCCATTTTGTCCTTAATTTGGTGCTTTTTTGTCTCCGTTTGGAATTTACATAACCTAATTTACTTAGAGAACAAATTCTTATTTGTTTAGCTTCCTGGAATCCATGTATCTATAACTGACCATTGTTCTGTGTTGCTTTATGCAGGAAAAAAGTGGGATTCTGATTACAAAGTGGACTTTGTTTACAGTAGCCATATTTTATAAAGCAGAATTTGGTCTTGTGAACTTTTGAGTTGAATTTGCATTTTAAAGATGAAAGCATCTAATCTCAGTGCAAATAAAAAATACTAATATTGCGTGTGCATTGACCCTGATTGTTAAATGCAGGACTCAGGCCTGCTCATGGATTTCTAACTTCAATCCCTACAGCGCTGACGAGAGGAAAACATGACAATGAAGTCATGTTCCCAGTAGAAAAATCATCATTTGCCAAACAGAATGAGGCACATACTCCCCGTAACTATGTGCTTAACTGAACCAATTCTGAATTAATCGAGTTCTGTAGAACTATGAAATGACCAACTACCAAGCCAGGATCGCCGTTTGAAATGACTTCCCTGAAAGACAATTTCTGAAGTAACATTTAGCCTGTTGATCATATAAAAGAGCTGGGAGACTGAAGGAACTAAAAGCAGAGATTCTCCTGGGCCCTTTGTTTGATTCCAAGCCCTGGATTCTTCGGCCTTTCCTACCAAGCTGCGGATCGCACGTGGAGAATTGGGTCCCCAGCTCCCTGTATCTATCCCTTAGAGAACTGTGGCTCACCTGTGACTCACCTGCGGGACTAGGCAAAGTGGGTGCTTCCGCATCACCCCTACTTCCAGCCTGTATTCGTGTCTCACCTGATTTCACCTCCGGCAAAAACACCAGAGGAGCAGGTGTACAACTCAGCTCACCTGTGACCCTGACAAGTCCTAGTCTCCCTTCATGATCTGCTCTGAACTTGACCAATTAGCAACAATTGCCGCAGAGAGGAGCTTTTAAAAATGACATTTAGACTTTTTTTTTCCCCCTAAATTCAAGCTTCCCAAGCCCCCTGGGGACCTTCCAGAGCTCTGATCCTAGGAGAAGACCTCCTCTACAAAGAGACACGGCTCTTCCTGGATCCAGTTATGTACCTGCTGCACTGAATAATGACCTAGCCTGCTGAGCCCTCTACAACCACACAGAGAGATGCAGGGAAACCTCTCTGTGTTAGTCTAAACGTCCAGAAATGCGAGAGTAACGCTAAGAAGTAATGCACATACCTAGTTGTCCAAAATGTTCTGTCTATTCTGTGTTCTCTTCGTGGTCTGACTTTGCTGCACTCTCCTGATTGGCTGTTTGCTGGGCAGTGCAGAGCTGATCATCTGATGGTAAGTTCCCTTCACGAGGTACCCCGTAGGATGTCTTACCAATCCACGTGTGCTGTGTGGTAAGACTCACTTTCCCTCACTACTAGTGTTTTTTTCTTTTTTCCCAGTAACAAAACTACAAACTTTTCAAATTGTAACCAAATAAATTGGGAAATAAGAGTAGGAAGCAGGGGCTGGCACTGTGGCACAGTGGGTTAAAGTCCTGGCCTAAAGTGCCAGCATCCTATGTGGGCGCTGGTTCTAGTCCCGGCTGCTCTTCTTCCCATCCAGCTCTCTGCTGTAGCCTGGGAAAGCAGTGGAAGATGGCCCAAGTTGTTGGGCCCTTGCACCCATGTTGGAGACCTGGAGGAGGCTTCTGGCTCCTGGCTTTGGATGGGCTCAGCTCTGGCTGTTGCAGCCATTTGGGGAGTGAACAGCAGATGGAAGACCTCTCTCTCTCTCTGTCTCTACCTCTCTCTCTCTGTCTTTCAAATAAATAAAATCTTAAAAAAAGGTAGGAAGCAAAAAAGGAACAGTTTTACATTAATCTTTAAAAATAAGATGGGGTGGGCTGGTGCTGTGGAGTAGTAGGTTAAGCTTCCGCCTGTGGTACTGGTATCCCCTATGGGTGCCGGTTCAAGATTTGGCGACTCCTTTTTCCAATCCAGCTATCTGTTGATGGCCTGGGAAAGCAGTGGAAGATGGCCCAAGTGCATCCAGCTCTCTGCTTGTGGCCTGGGAAAACAGTGGAAGATGGCCCAAGTACTTGGACTCCTGCCCCCATATGGGAGACCCAGAGGAAGCTCCTGGCTGCTGGCTCCAGATTGGCCCAGCTCCAGCTGTTGCGGCCATTTGGGGAGTGAACCAACGGATGGAATACCTCTCTTTGTCTCTCCCTCTCTAACTCTGCCTCTCAAATAAATAAATGAATGTTTAGGAAAAAAAAATAGGGGAGGGCATTGTGATATAGCTGGTCAAGCTGCCACTTTGGGCCCCTGCATTCCATATCAGATTGACTAAGATTGAGTCCCTCTTACGCTTCTAATCCAACTTCCTGCTAATGTGGACCCTGGGGAGGCAGCAGGCGATGGCTCCAATTCTTGGGTCCCTGCCTGGCCCTGCCTTGGCCATTGGGGGCATGTGGGGAATGAACTAGCAGATGGAAGATACTTCTTTCTCTTTCTGTGTGGATCTGCCTTTTAAATAAAAATAAATAATCAAAACTTGAAAATAATAAATGCTGGTGTTGTGGAGCGGTGCATTAAGCCCCCATCTGTGACAGTATCCAAGCCTCTCATCCAGCTCCCTACTAATGCAGCTGGGAAAGCAGTACTTGGGCCCCTGCACCCACATGGGAGACGTGGAAGAAGCTCCTGGCTCCTGGCTCCTGGCTCCTGGCTGCTGGCTTTGGATCAGCACAGCTCTAGCCATTGCAACCATTAGGGAGTGAGCCAGTGGATGGAGGATCTCTTGGTCTATCACTCTGCTTTTCAAATAAATAAATGAATAAATACATCTTTAAAAAGTGAAAATAATAAGGTAAGTGCACACATGTTAGGTTGCTACAGTATCAAGTGTCATCATTATTTATAAATTTTGCTGATGGCCACTTGCTTAAGATTCAGTAACCCAAAACAATGACTGAGAATAAGGCTTTAGAAGTATTAAACAATACCAAGACCTTCTCATTCAGTGTTTTCCTAAATGAGATCATAGATGGTACCTAAGTACACATTTTAAATTTTAGTAGTTATGTATTTGCTTTTAATTTTTTCTAAAATAAAACTTAGTATTTCTAAATTTTTAGAGAAATGTAAGTGGCACATAAATTATTTTTCTTAGGGACTGTTAGAATGAAGCCAAAGTAGGTGGGTACTCAGGCTGGTGAACCTCACTATTTTCCTTGCCATTCTCTTTGCTTATGACCTGTTTCACATCCTCCACACAAGACTGGTTTTCCTGATGTTGAACATGGATTGTATGATTTCACTTACATGAAATTCTAGAAAAGCCAAGTATAGTGAAAGATTGGTGGTTATCAGAGGGCCGGGGTTAAGAGAAGTTGATTGGAACCATTTAGCCTTCCAGCTCACAATGGCATGCCTGGATTCAATTTGCAGCTCTGATGGCAAAGGAGCATGAGAAAATTTGGAAAAAAAAAAAAAAAAAGGTAGTGGTTATACAACTGTATACATTTGTCAAAATCCACTGAATTCAATTAAAATTGGTGACCTTCACATAAATTATATCTCAAAACTGAGCTAAAAAAAAGATTGGTTTTCTTGAAATCATGGAAGTATTTCCCCGTTTTCCCTGTTTCTATAGACTGTATCCCATTGTACTTTACATGATTTGGAAACAGTCACCAGGTTCTCCTCAGAGAAAGTCTAGCTCTTTCAAGTTGCTAAAGTTAATACAACCCTGATGCCAAAGAGTCTGAAAAACTGCTATTGACTAGAAAGCAGGAAAGGGAATCAATCCCAATAGGATTCAATTCAGTGGAAATATATAAACACCTAGTGTATACACAGACTGTAGAAACAAGCCCTAGAGGACTTAAAAAAACAAATGTTACACCAGCCTCAGTTCTCATTCAAAACTGGCCTGAATGGGGTGAGGAAACAAAACAATAGAAGTCATTAAGCTCAGGATTTCTGGGATCAATATAAACTTGTATGAGTATATAACCCTGGATTCCAGGAACAGAAATGATTAAGGTCTGGATAAAGATCAACCAGGCCTTACTCAGTTTCCACACCCTAGACTTTGCTAGACTAAGAACTGCTCTACCTGTGAAACCTTAAGCATCAGCCCTGCATTCCTTAAGCGTTTATCCCACCTTTCTCATTCACTCACTCCCCTCCCAATCTGCCCAACCCTGGGTCTCAAGACCTTTGCCTGGTATTTGCTCCTATGACTTGACTCTTCCTTATGACCTAGCCTAGACATATAGTCACAGCCTCGTCTCTGGCTCCTAAAACTTCTAGCCTTCTGGTCCCTAGATCCTCCACTTTTTTTCTGTTAGAGCATTCAGGCTACTGAGCAATGACAGGGACCATCATCCATCCCTGAAAACCATTCGTAGCAAGACGACCTGTTGCCTGGCGATCCACTCGTTCCTCCCCTTCAGCCTCCTTTCCTACCTTTCACAATAGTTATTTTCCTGTCTCCTCAGACTGCTTGCCTCTCAACATCTTTTGTCTCAATAGATGATGTAGTCCCCTATGCCAGCAAGACAAACCAAGGCTATTAGGTAGGAACTCCCTAAACTATAGCACCTATGAGAGTAGAGAGCTGCCTTCTTCCTCATTGTCGACTTTTTTTTTTTCAGATTGATTGATTTATTGGAGAGGTAGAGCTACAGACAGAAAGAGGGAAAGGCAGAGAGAAAGGTCTTCCATCTGCTCACTCCTCAGATGCCTGCAACAGCCAGAGCTGAGCCAAATGATCCGAAGCTAAGAACCAGGAGCTTCTTCCGGGTCTCCCACGAAGGTGCAGGGGCCCAAGCAATTGGGCCATCCTCCACTGCTTTCCAGGCCATAGCAGAGAGCTGGATCAGAAGTAGAGCAAGTGGGACACGAACCTGTGCCCTTATGGAATGCCAGCAATGCAGGTAGTGGCTTTACATGCTATGCCACAACTCTAACCCCAGGTTCAAAGTCTTGATGTCTGTATCATCTCAGTTCTGGTGAGGACACCAGGGCAAGTGTTCACATCTTGAGCCAGGAAGGGGAGAGCAGGAGGGAAGAAGGCGGGGTGAGGGCAGTGAGGGGAAGAAAAGGGAGAGAGAGAGACTGGAATATCACAGCCTCTTTCTAGGGTGCGCCCTAAGGGCCTCCCACTAGGCCCATTTGTTTTAGGGTCCACATCCCAGTACTGCTACCCTGTGGGCCAAACTTTCCATTACAATGGATTCTTGGACAATGAAACTGCGTTCAGACCATAGCACTGCCTGTCTCCTATGTCTACAATCTGTTGTACTCAGGCATGGTTATTATTTTTAATTTTTTTCTTTATTTTTTTCTTTTTTTGACAGGCAGAGTTAGACAGTGAGATACAGAGAGACAGAGAGAAAGGTCTTCCTTCCATTGGTTCACTCCCCAAATGGCCACTACGGACGGTTGGCGCACTACAGCCAGCACACCGCACTGATCCGAAGGCAGGAGCCAGGTGCTTCTCCTGGTCTCCCATGCGGGTGCAGGGCCCAAGCACTTGGGCCATCCTCCACTGCACTCCCAGGCCACAGCAGAGAGCTGGCCTGGAAGAGGGGCAACTGGGAAAGAATCCGGCACCCCGACCGGGACTAGAACCCTGTGTGCCAGCGCCGCAGGTGGAGGATTAGCCTAGTGAGCTGCGGCACTGGCACTCAGGCATGGTTATGTGAATTGCCTTAGTCATGAACTGGAAATGATATGCATTACTTCCTAGGAGTAGCATTGAAACCTCACACATGATTTGCTTTTGCCATTCCTCATTTCCTTCTATCACATAGCAGTATTCCAGCAAGGCGTTGTTCCACTCACCTAAATCCTGAAATGTGGACAACATAGAACTGAGAACCAACTGGCACTGGGCATGTAGAGTGAGTGGGCCATGAACTTTTCTTGCTCTTAGGCATGAAGGTTTTGGAGCTGTTCCCAGGGTGGAACCTGGGTAATCCTGACAGATGCAGGCCTCCAGGCACATTTTTTTCTTTTTCTTCCAAGCTAGTAGAAAGAGGTCCCTCCTTCATCCCCAGGCTAATCTCCCTAGCCCTAACAGTCCTTTTAGCTCCTTTCCATCAGTCATCACCCCCTTCATGCCTTGGAATCATGTAACACTTCCTTTTTGTGGTCTGCTTGGCATATAAACATTCAAGTCTCTCCAATCTTAGAAAAAAAAAAAAACAATCAACCAAACTCTTCATATAGACCACCCCCTTTCTCTCCCCTTTTCCAGGAAATGAGGTTTCCTCTTCCCATCTCTTTTCTTTCCTACTGCAGGCTGTGTGACACTGGTACATCAGCCACACAAACTGGCAGATCTTGTGGTTATGTTTCACAGATACTGGTCAGTAACAACACCAAAAAGTCTGTCTTTCCTTTTTTTTTTTTTAAAGATTTATTTTATTTATTTGAAAGAGAGTTACAGAGAGAGGTAGAGACAGAGAGAGAGGTCTTCCATCTGCTAGTGCACTCCCCAGATGGCCGCAACGGCAAGAGCTGCGCCGATCCGAAGCCAGGAGCTTCTTCCTGGTCTCCCACGTGGGTGCAGGGACCCAAGGAGTTGGGCCATCTTCTACTGTTATCCTCAGTGTTTTGAAGATTTGTTCTTGTGTGGTCACAAGATGGCTGCCATAGCTCGAAGTATCACAACCTCACACAAAAACACACAAAGAAGAGAAAGTGGAGTTTTGTTTTGTGTTCATCTTTTTCCTTTTAATAGAGGGAAAAAAAAAAAAAGAAAAAAAAGAAAAACCCTTTCGAAGATGTCCCCAGCAGACTGCCCTTGGGCCCTGGTGGCCATGCTCTAGCTGCAAGGGAGGCTAAAAAGTGAGAACAGTGGGTATCTCAGGTCTCTAATGGCAGGAAGGCTGTGACAGCAAGCACGAAGGGGTTAGAAATGGGAGCTCCATGGGCAGCATGAGTGATCCTGGGAGTCCAGATTTCTCAAGCCTCCTGCCAGGGTAAATTCTCTTACCACATGGAGGAACCTGCCTCTAGATTTGGCCTCCTCTTTATCCCTTTTTGTTCCAGAAAATTCCATCACTCCCAAGGACCTCTTTTATTTATTACCTAGAAACCTTTTATTTAAGGTATACAAACTTCATGCATTTCATAAATACACATTTAGGAGCAACAGCCCAAGGCAGACTTGATGCAAACAGGCATCCCAGTGGCCTTCTTTGGAGTTCCAGAACCAATCAGAACAGAAGATATGGATTAATGTTCTGCTCCTTCTATCTGCTCCCCTTCCACCCTGTCTTGCTCAACTTTTACTACAATAAAGCAACATGGGTCTTGTTTACTCTTTATGCAGGCTCAGAACTGTGTGGGGCTAGCAAAAATGTCTGTTATCTCTTAAGATGTAGTTACAAAATAATGAGTTATTCTCATATACACTTAACTAAGCTTACTTCTTTATACCTTGACACCATGTACCTCTCCTATGATTATATAAATCAAACTCAACATCGGCTCTCCTATTGTCAGCAACAGTTATTAGGGACAATCCTGGGTACTTTTTATTGTATTATATCTAGAATTTGAAAAGTTCACATGGGGGCATATCAATTGTTCAATAAATTGTTATCACTATTATCTAGAAACACATAGAGGGCACTTAATTTAATGTAGTACTGTTCCAGCTGGTGTATAAATAAGGCATGGCAACATATTTTGCCTAGAAGTTTACTAATAAATGTATGGAAAGCAACTGATTGAGTTAACGTTCATAATTATCAATTAGCACTGACAAAGAGCGAGGCCGAGCTCAAGCTTGGCTCGAAGGAACGGCTGCATCTCAGCAAGTACTTCTCAAGCACTTACTGTGCTCCTGACCTTGTTGTGCCTGGGGCTGATGTGGCAGAACCTCTGCCTTCTAGGGACAAGTAGATTTATGGGGAAGCACGCCCTTATCGCCAAGAATCACTTTTTTGGAAGGACAGTCCGCGTCCCCTCAGAAAGCAGACTTTAGCCTTGCTCAGCTGAAATTGCACTTTGAACCACTGCTCACTTGGCTGCCCCTGGCAGCCTAGCACGCGCAGGCTGCAGTCCCTTTGGGTGCTCCGTGCCCTGTCTACCAGAGCCTCCATGGAAGGCAGGGGAAGATGGGACTCATGTGACTTCTTTTAAGGCCAGGCCTTCCATTAGATCGTCTTACTCCATTAGATCGTTAAGTACTGGAATGTAGTAAGATTAGTCAGCTGTCACAACAGAGGAGCAAATAACAATTAAATGTACTTCCTTCCGGAATAAGTGGTGCAGGGCTATTGGGGTTCAGGAACCCAAATTCTTTCCGTTTCTTGCTTTGCCATCCTCTGCTTGTCTTTGAAGCTGTTGTCTAAACTGGGTGCTCCAAATCTGCCCCTTGCCTGTGCGTTCATGTGGCTGTTGTTGGCAGAACACAGTGATAGTGGCCAAGACAGCAGGGACAGAAACCAGGTAAGCGATCCTTGGCCCTGCGAAGACTAAGAAAGCAAGTGTGGAAAGTGAAAGGATTGGGTAGAGCTGAGACAGCTCTCAGAGAACCAGACTCCTTGAGAGACGAGATGTGTGTGCAACAGCAGGGGGAGATTCATGAAGGGGGTGCAGAAGGAAGAGTGGAATCCACGATGATGCTACCTATCACTGCTGGGTGATTCCACAGAATGGGTTATAGAAAACCGCCCGATGGAAGTATGCAATTATTAAGAGCAAATACTTTTTTTTAATATTAAGAAGATGCCGTTTGAGCTGAAGATCCCGATTAGGCAAGTCTGACATGACCTGCTTGCCTCCCGAGTTTCTGGATTCTTCCTCCCTATGTCTGATGCCTCCACGGACACGTATTCCCAAATGCTTCTGTATTGAGGATCAAATCTGTGCCCCTATCCGTGCTTCAGTTTTGTTTTGGGATTTGTTTTCTAGACCAGCCTTGGAAGTTCTTAGTCTCCCCAGCTCCATCCCGCGTGGCCCTGGCTTCCTGTCAAAGTTAGCGTGATTGCTTTTCTAGAATCAAAGCACACTCCTCCTGGGACAGGATCAAACACTGGCAAATTCTATGGCTTCCATGGGAATTCACGTGCCACATGCAAGTTACCATGCCACTGGCAAGGGGCAGCAGCTTCGTTTTACGTGACATTCGGGCCATGGCCTCCTGACACGTGGACTGGGCATTTCCCAACTCTACACATTTGTCAGTTACCGCTTGAGCTTCTGGGTTGTGACTGCATCGATTTCTATCTTCACTTTCAGAAAATGACCTTATTCCTACTCTGTCCTCACATTCTGGATTTGACAGTGTTGTTCCTCATGTGCCAACAATATTCACATTTTAAGAATGACTTTAAAACTGTGGCAGAGCCATTATACTTAGATTTCATGGGTTTCTTCACAATGGAATTATTCAAGTTAATTATTGATATATGTGTGAATTTACTTAAATAGGATGATTTAGATAATTTGAGAGGCATAAATGTTCCTTAGACTTTGAATTCTAATTAATATCACATATGCATTAAAAAAACAAAGAGGAGGGGACAGTGTTGTGGTTCAGCAGGTTAAGCTGCCTCCTGCAATGCTGGCATCCCAAATGGGCATCAGTTCAAGTCCCAGCTATTTCACTTCCAACCCAGCTTCTTGCAAATGCACCTGGGAAAGCAGCAGAAGATGGCACAGGTTCTTCTTCCTATGTGGGAAACTCAGTGGGATTCCAGACTCCTGGCTTTGGCCTGGCTCAGCCCCAGCTGTTGTGGCCATTTGGGGAGTGAACCAGAAGATGGGAGAGACAGAGAGAGGGAGATCTCTCTAACTCTGCCTTTCAAATAAATAAGTAAATAAATAAATAAATATTTTTAAAAAGCCAAAGAAGAAATAAATCTACAGAAATTGTACTTATATTTCCAATTACTTATCCACATTTAGAAGTCTGTTATTCTTGACCTTTGGCATAGTCTGTGCTGACAGATACGAAAGTGGAGAGCAGAACAATTGTGCAACAATATGACTAATAATTACTTAATTACTGAACATGTGTGCATGACTTGTTAAATTAGAAAATGACACAGTAGGAATAAGTCATCTTGAATATTTACAGAATTCAAAAATATATCGAGTAAAAGAGGTAAGCTGGTTTTGTATCCAAGTTTGCGAACATCAGTGGGCATTGGCTTGTACATGATGCCATATTGGTATCTACTAAAATAGTCACGTGGCTTTCCTAATCTTCCAATACAATAAATCACATAGAAGAGTTCCCTAATATTGGACCACTTTGTTGACCTAGAATAACCTTTTTCCTCAAGTTATGTTATTCTTTTAACATATTACTTTGTTCAATTGGCTTGTTATGCTTAGAACTTTCATAGGGACCTTTAGCAATTATACTAGTCTGGAGGTTTATTTTTTGGTGCTTTCTCCTTGTCTGGTCTTAACATTAGCGTTAGAGTAGTGTCCAAGAATGAGTCAGGAAACCTTGTATCTTTCCTCTGTTCTTGAGAAGTTTAGATAACGTAACAGCTCCTTGTTAGAATTCTCCAGTGAAAAGAATTGACACTGGTGCATTTTTTTCTTTAACTTTTTAAAAAATTTTTATTTAATAAATATAAATTTCCAAAGTATAACTTTTGGATTATAGTGGCTTTTCCCCCCCCATAACCTCCCTTCCACCCACAACCCTCCCATCTCCCACTCCCTCTCCCATCGCATTCATATCAAGATTCATTTTCAATTATCTTTATATACAGAAGATCAATTTAGTATATACTAAGTAAAGATTTCAACAGTTGGTGCATTTATTTTAAATAACTTTCTTATTTTTGAGAATTTCAGACATATACAAAAGCAGAGAGCTCGCCACAATGAACCTTCATGCACACATCACTTGCTTTAACCGTGATCACCAGCTCAGGCCAATCTTGTTAAATCTGTTGTTCTAAATAGTATTGAGAAGCAGATCCTAGACATGGTGTCAATCCTGTAAATTCATTAGCAGTTACCCTACAGTAATATTCCATCACTCTTTTTCATCTATTAGCAGCAATATGTCTACAAAGAGAAATGTTCTATCACATACTACTTGGGTAGCTAGGTGTATAGTTTATATGAAAAAAGAAAAGCAGAATAAATTGCTTGATTATTTTTAGCTTGTTTTTAAAATAATGAGTAGGTTTTCTAATATTATTATCAAAATTATTATCTGTTACAGCTATCCATTTCTGTAGGGAAAAAAATCACCCTGGCACTTTAAAAATAAGTATTGTTTTCAGTTTCTTAGGTCAAGAATTAAGGAGGGACTTAGCTGTGTGCTCTTGGGAAGGGGGTCTCAGTGAGAGTCTGACAGTGAGTAGTGCTGAACCAAAGTTGGGGGGTGTGCACTGGTGTAACCGATGACCAGCCACACGTTTCCTTCTTTTCCTGCAGTCTGAGAGCCTTTGCATGTGTTCTGTCTACAGGAGCTGGTTTGGGCTTCCTCACAGCATGTCATCCTTACGGTAGTCAGACTGTCCATGGACTGAACTCTTCAGTGAACAGAACGGGATGTTGCAGAGTTTTTATGACCTAGCCTTAGAAGTCATGTAACATCACTTCCGCCACACTCTCCCTCCTGATAGTGACCAGGGCCCCTCTGGCCATCTAAGAGGATGCTTCAAAAAAGTTCATGCAAAAAAAATATTTAAGTCTAATGTATCTGTACATTATCACACATTGATCAAGTTAAACAGCACAGGTCTACTCTCACAGTATTTTTTGTGGGTCCGAAGTCTGAGCAGGTCTTGGCTGGGCCCTGTGTTTCAGGTCTCACCAAGCTATAATTCAGGTGTTGATTAGGGTTGGGGTCTCACAGGAGACACGACCCACTTTTGCACACACGCGTCTGTTCACAACATTCCATCTTTGAGGACTGTTGGACCGAGCTGGCTGTTGGCGGGCGGCCACCTGCATCAGTCAGTTCTTTAGTATTATAATGAAATACCTAAGACTGGGTACTTCTAAAGAAGAGAGATTTATTTAGCTCCCAGGTTGGGAGGCTGAAAGTCTTTTTTTTTTTTTTTTTTTTTTTTTTTTTTTTTTTTTTTTTTTGACAGGCAGAGTGGACAGTGAGAGAGAGAGACAGAGAGAAAGGTCTTCCTTTTGCCGTTGGTTCACCCTCCAATGGCCGCCGCGGCCAGCGCAGTGCGCTGATCCGAAGCCAGGAGCCAGGTGCTTCTCCTGGTCTTCCATGGGGTGCAGGGCCCAAGCACTTGGGCCATCCTCCCTGCACTCCCTGGCCACAGCAGAGAGCTGGCCTGGAAGAGGGGCAACCGGGACAGAATCCGGCGCCCCGACCGGGACTAGAACCCGGTGTGCCGGCGCCGCAAGGCGGAGGATTAGCCTAGTGAGCCGGCGCCGGCGGGAGGCTGAAAGTCTTAAACAACATAGCACCAGACTTGGCGCGAGCCTCTCTGACTGCATCATGTCCAGGCAGATAGTATCATAGGGGCGGGAGGTGTTGCAAGATGGAGAGATCCCACCACCAGTCAGGGAGCAGGAGAGAGAGGGGCAGCCAGGAAGCACCTGCCACAAGGTACCTCTTAAATGTACCCCCCCACCCTTCAACCCCACCACAGCGAGGACCAGCCCTCCAACACACAAACCATCGGAAAGCAACCACATCCAAACCACAGCACTGCTCTCACTCTCCGCCACCATCCCAGGATGCTGCTTCCTCCCTCACAGCCAGCCGGGGAGAGACACAAGCCACATTTTCTATTTACTAAGTTTTTTAGTGGGTTGTCATCTTACCTAATGTCGTCAGGTGCCCAGGCTCATGTAGATTGAGACATCTTTGCGATATTGTGGAAGCTAGCTCGGGTTCTACCCACGCTCGAGGGCTTGAGGGCTGCTGATGGCCTGAGGGTGCTGTGCCTTTCTTTCCATTTCTGGAATAGGCCATGACTTCTTTTCTGCCACAGGGCATTTGCATAAATCATTCGTTTCCCTCACACACTGCTTTTTCTCCCCCAGCTGACCTAATTGATTCCTGCTCCTCCCCCAGATTTCAAGTCCAGCTTCCCATTCTCAGGGAAGCCTATGCAGAACCTCTAGGAGCCCAGGTCGGGATCACCTGGTGGACACAGTCGCAGCCTCCTGTTAGCTTTCACAGCACCCACCTGGCCTGCGAGTCAATTCTGGCTCCCTCTCTGGCAGCAGCGGTGTTTGGCTGTTCCAGGAGGCCAAGGGAATGCAAGGAAAGCTGCCTTCCTGCTGGCTGCTGTCTGTTTCTCCGGAAGGATTCGGAGAGATTTAAAGCTACGCTGCCGCCATTGTCATTCCTCTCGGCCCCACAAACCCCCAGCACTGTTTTAGCAGAAATTGTTTTGATACCTTCATAAAATTCTTCTGTGCTTTGGTCTATTGAGGCTCTCTCTCTCCCCCTCTTCTCTCTCCCTAAAAGTTTTGTTATGTGTAGTTTTGAACAAGAGCATTCATTTCCTAGAAATATTGACCTTTAGCAATCTCCAAAAGTTAAAATAAATCTTCCTATCTGTCATCTCCTTTCCAATGTAGTTTTAAAATTTTTCTCTTGGGGCCGGCACTGCGGCTCAGTCAGTTAACGCCCTGGCCTGAAGTGCAGGCATCCCATATGGGAGCCGGTTCTAGTCCCGGCTGCTCCTCTTTCAATCCCATGCTCTGCTGTGGCCTGGGAAAGCAGTGGAAGATGGCCCAGGTCCTTGGGCCCCTGCACCCACGTGGGAGACCTGGAGGAGGCTCCTGGCTCCTGGCTTCGGATCGGCGCAGCTCCGGCCATTGCGGCCAATAGGGGAGTGAACCAGCGGATGGAAGACCTCTCTCTCTCTGTGCCTCTCCTCTCCCTGTGTAACTCTGCCTTTCAAATAAATAAATAAATAAATATTTTAAAAAAATAAAATTTTTCTCTTTATCATTTTTAGATTTGTTAAAGATCTGTTCCATTGTTCTTTTCAAGGAAATAATTTGTAATATACGAGTCACATTTTCTATTTAATACATTTTGCTTTAATTATTTTTCTTGTTTTGAGCTATTTTGTTTTTTTTTTCTAGTTTCTTGTGATAATTTTTTAATAAGATTTATTTTTATTTGAAAGGCAGAGTTACAGAGAGGCTGAGGCAGAGAGAGTGAGAGAGATCTCTTCCACCTGCTGGTTCGCTCACCAAATGGCCACAATGGCTGGAGCTGGACTGGTCTGAAGCCAGGAGTCAGGAGTCTCCTCTGGGTCTCCCATGTGGGTGCAGAGGCCCGAGGACTTGGGCCATCCTCCATTGCCTTTCAGGCACATTAGCAGAGAGCTGGATCGGAAGTAGAGCAGCTGGGACTAGAACCAGTGCCCATATGGGTTGCTGGTGCCGCAGGCAGTGGCTTAACCCACCACACCACAGTGCTGGTCCTGAGATAGTTTGTTTTTAAATATATTATTTTACTTGAGATAGGATTCTCTTGAGTACTACTTTGGCTATATTAAGTTTTAGATAAGTATTTCTCTTTTTTTGAAAAGATTGATTTATTTTATTTGAAAGGCAGAGTGACAGAAATGGGTGGGGGCAGGGAAGAGAGTTTCCATCCACTGATTCACTCCCCGAATGGCCACAACAGCCAGAGCTGGGCCAGGCTGAAGCCAGGAGCCAGGAACTCCATCCTGGTCTCCCACATGACGGCAGGGGTCCAAGCATTTTGCCATCCTCTGCTGCCTTCCCTGTGTGCATCAGTAGGGAGCTGGATGGGAAGAGGAGCAACTGGGACTTGAACAGGCACTCCAATATAGGATGCTGGTATTGCAAGCAGTGGCTTAACCTGCTGTGCCATACTACTGCCCCTTTTAGTTTATATTAAAACAGTCCGTAATTTTAATTTTAATTTCCAAGTACCTTGAATTTTCAGAAGCATTTAAAAATGTTTATTCTCTTGTTAATTTCTAAGTATATTTAATTGAGATCAGAGAACCAAGACTGTATGATTTCCACTTTCAAGGATTTGTTGGAATCGGAGATGTTTTTCTTTCAGCTGATATATGTTCAATGTTGGTAGCTATCCCATGGACACATGTCCTTTATTTTGTAAAAGGAGAATAAGTACATATTAGATCAATTTTGTTCATTATATAATTCCAATTTCTTACATTCTTTCTTAAATTCTGTTCATTTGATCTATCAGTTTTTGGCACACATATGTTAATGTCTCTCACTATTTCATTCAATTGTCAATTTGTTTTAGTAATATTCTCAATTTTATAGTTTAGAAGTTATACCCTTAGATTGAAATTGTTTGACTGTTTTATCTTTTTCATAGGTTGTTCCTTTCATCAGTATAAAACATAAATTTTTTCTATTTAAAGATTTTATCTTGGAGGCTGGCGCTGTGGCATACTAGGTATAGGCACCTGTTTGGATCCTGGCTGCTCCACTTCCAATCCAGCTCTCTGCTATGGCCTGGGAAAGCAGTAGAAGATGGCCCAAGTTCTTGGACCCCTGCACCCCATGGGAGACCAGGAAGAAGCTCCTAAATCCAGGCTTTGGATCGGTGCAGCTCTGGCCATTGCGGCCATCTGGTAAGTGAACCAGTGGATGGAAGACCTCTCTCTCTATCTCTTCCTCCTTCTGTCTGTAACTCTGCCTCTCAAATAAATAAATAAATCTTTAAAAAACCCGATTTTATCTTGAATTTTATTGCATGAATATCGCTGTATTACCTTTCTTTTTATCAGCATTTGCCTTGGATGTCTTTTCTCCAAAATTTCATTTCAATTGTTCTAGGTCATTTCGTTATAGCTCTTATAAAGAGCATATGACTGGATTTAAAAAAAATACAGTTTTTCTCCCGGCCTATTGATAGAGGAACTTAATTTGTTTATATTATTTGGTCATATCCTGACATTTTCTTTCATACTCTTCATTTATTATTCTTTCTTTCTGATGTTTTTCTTCCCTATGAATATTAAGGGAAAGATTCTAAAAGTTTCCAGAGCAAAATCAGAAGTTACTCAGGAAAGAATTAGAAGCAGAACCTTTTTTTTTTAACCATGAAAAACATGGACACTAGAAGACAAAGGAGTAGTCCATCCAATTCTGAGGGCAAACTACCTTAAACCTAGATTTCACAGTCAGCCAAACTTGAATTCAAGTGCAAGAATGGAAAAGAAACTTTTTTTAAAACTATTTATTTTTCATCTACTTGAAAGGCAGAGCCACAGAGGAAGAAAGAGAGGGAGAGGGAGAGAGGGAGAGAGGGAGAGGGAGAAAGAGAGGGAGAGGAGAGGGAGAGAGAGATCTTCCATCTACTGCTTCACGTCTCAAGTACCTGCAACAGCCAAGGCT
The DNA here is from genome assembly GCF_964237555.1 of Oryctolagus cuniculus. NCBI lineage: Eukaryota > Metazoa > Chordata > Mammalia > Lagomorpha > Leporidae > Oryctolagus > Oryctolagus cuniculus. Next base: position 137,993,258 of record NC_091434.1, on the reverse strand, counting down.
GAGCCTGGCCAAAGCCAGGAGCTGGGAACTTAGTCCAGGCTTCCCATGTGGGTGTCAGGGACCCAAGCACTTGTGACACACCTGCTGCCTCCCAGGGTGCATATTAGTGGGAACCTGGAATCAGAAGTGGGGCCAGGAGTCACACCCAGGCACTCTAACATGGAATGCAGGCATCCCAAGCAGCACCTTAACCACTGTACCAAACACCCACCCTATCAGCTTTCTTACAGAATCTACTACTGGGAGTCTGACAGTGCTTCCAAGGGCCTGGCATAGAGTTATAACGGCTTTTCCCAACCCCCATTTGGTTCAGTTCCTAAAAGGTTCATAAACATGTCACTGGAAATTCTCTTCCCATTGATTGTTTTCGCCTTCTCTGATTCCTTTTATATTTATTGCCTGGGGTGTAGAATTAATAGCTTTCTTTATCTCTTATTGCCCGCTTGACAGTGAAATATCGTTACAACTTGTTTATTTGTTTTGCCTCTACTTTGCACTAAGTGCTGAGACTACAGCAATGGCGAAAACCAGCACTGCCCCTGCTCTCATGGGGTCTGCAGCCTGGGCAGCGGGGAGCAGGAGGGGAGGTGGACAGGTCAAGGCTATGATGAGTGGTGTGAAAGACACATCGTGTCTCTAAGGTGCTCTGCAGCTGGCCCGGTCACTTTAGGAATGTGTCCCCGAGCCAGTGATGTCTGAGTTGAAATATGTGGGAAGGTTAGGAATGCACTAGGTCAGCTTGGTGGGGGGGTGGCTGTGGGTAAGACAGAAGAGTGTTTGGGAAGAAGAAAACCGTACAGATGTTCTGAACTAAGACAGAACGTGGGGCATTCTGGGAATTAGGAGGAAGCCAAGCTGAGCACGGGATCTGAGAGTCACTTCTGTGAGGGAAGATGGTGGAGAAAGATGGCTGGAACAGAGCCTGCAGAGCTGTGCCATCAACATGATGTGACTTCCGGTTCTAATCGTTAGGGTACTTAGACTCTTAGTGATGGGCTTAAGACCTGGGAAATGAGCTGATCATACTCATATTAAATTTAGGCAATGAGGTGGTCAGCAATGTAGCAAAGTGGCTGGGGGTCTGAGGTGACCAGTGAAGAGGCACTGCTGTGGTCCACCTGAGAGCTGGGCACTGACTGGATGATGATGGGAAGAGAGGAGCGAACAGGAAGCTGACTGATGGCAGAGACTTTCCCTGTGGACGATGGGCAAATGGGGGGGGGTGCTAAGGCCAACCCCCAAACTTGTGGCTTGCTCTATTGAATGGATTTTGGTGTCATTTACTAAATCTGAAATCTTTGAGTATGAAGTGCCCCTGATAAATGCAAACAAAGAGTTCACATTGCTTCCTACTGGGGCTATATAGCACAATGTGTCTCCCCAAATTCATGCAACTGCTTAAACTTGAATGTCTTAATGGTTGACTGAGTGAGGGTAGAAACTTGATCTTATGACAGCAGCGTAGGTGGGGCCTGAGGGAGGGTTTTGAGTCATTGGGGATGTACCCCTGGAGGGTGCTTTGCACCTGAGATTTGAGTGTCTTTTAGCTGAAATCCTGCCTAGCTTCTGTCTGGTGGCTCGGGACTTGAACCGGCGTCCATATGGGCTGCCAGCACTGCAGGTGGGGCTTTACCTGCTATGCCACAGTGCTGGCCCCTGTTCTTTATTCTTAACAGAAAAAAAATAAAGACTGACTATATTTAAAGGGGCTATAAGGATTCCCAAAAGACCCTTAAGTTATAAATTTTGGCTGGAAAAGAAATCATAAAATATTTACATGAAGCAGATAGGAGGGTGTGTGATCTAGAACACAATGAGCCTGCAAAGGGAGGAGAGGGCTCTTGTATTTTAAATGCCAGGGAAGAACAGAAAATGAGCACAGGCAAAGTTATGTTGGGAACTGTGGCTTAGGAAATGGAACGAAGTTCCGGGCTTAATGGCTTCTGTTTGCTGGGTGATGCATGCTGCAATGTCATCTGCTGAGGGTGGGGAGGGGACAGGGCGAGGGGAAGGAAGATTTGCAAGAGCTGCTGAGAAGCATGGAGAGGAAGGGGACCAGAGGGAGGCTGTGCTGAAGGCGCTGGGTGGAGCTGGTTACCAGACACCGGCAGCGGCTCTGACGTCCCAGCTGCGTGATTCTCCAGGCAGCCCTGTGCCCACTGCCTGTGCGCGCTGTGAAGGGGGAAAACGGGCTGACTGTGGTCAGGGAGCCCCTTGTATTGATGGACTTCCAACAACGTCATGGAAAAATGCAGATTGTACAAAAGCTAGGCTTGGATTTTTGACATGTTTTGCACCGTTGATTCCATTTTCCCATGAACTTTTGCCACTCCATCTTCATTCCCCCTTGGAAAGGCACTTGACGTCTTGTTTTCTCCCTGTCCTCTGTGCGCCCAGAAATGCAGTGTCTTCTGAAAGCTGGTTCAGGTGGATGTCTATCAGTGACTTTTTATTTATTGTTTTTGTCTCAGTGGATGAAAATGAAACAGAGCAAGACCATTTGGGTCAATTGCTCTTAAAGCCATTATTCTAAACTCGTGCACACAGCCTCTTTCTTTTTAGAAAACATTTATGGCTTATGCCTTTCAGGGGATGCAGTCCTCCAAACCAAGATGCAGTCCTCCACCTCACTTTGCTGTGGTGTTGTTTTATATCTCCCCTAGCTCTCTTTGCGGTCTTCAGTGTTTGGGCCGAAGTCTGGTGCAGGCTGCTGGTAAGTGGGGAAGATCAGGTACAGGCAGTTCTCCGGGCTCATGTGGCACGACCAGCACTTCTCTGCTACCCTGAAGCAGTGGTTTCTGCCTAGGTACAAATTGTGAAACCTGGCACATGAGCACTTGGAACATATAATAGTTACAAGAATTCCTCTTAGTCCAAGGCGATTGAAGATGGTTTTCATCCAAAAATGAGCTAATCTGTCAGTGAAGATTGGTATCCCATCTTGTATCAGCTTGCAAGAAATATAAGGGTCTGTTCCACCTTCACCAGATAAGACGTGTTAGAATTAAGTAGAAAAATTTAGCACTTAACAAAAAAGATGTCACTGTTGTATCTTTTCTGCATGTTATTTAGTGATATTATTCAGCTCTAAGGAAGAGTGTGAGATAAGAGAAAAGAATGAACTAACCCCATAATATAATTACTTACAATTCTTTCCTTTTTTTTTTTTAACCAAAGGAATCTTAGAATGACATTGTTGAGCAGGCCTACAAAGCAATGCATGCCAGTTAAAAGAGAATGTCAGTGTTCTGGAAGGAGGAAAATGGAATGAATTTCATGTGATAGCTGGCACAAGTAAGAAGCTGGAGTCCGCTCACAAGACGGCAAAGAAGGGCGGTGCTTCTTAAGCAAAATTAGAAGCGATCAGAAAACCAAGAAGTTATGTAAGAAAGTCAGAATCTAAGTATGCAACCTAAAATGTGTAGTGATGATCAACAATTGGTGGTGAGGAAGGAAGGAGAATGCATTTGACCTTGACTCCAGAACATTCTTTGAGCGGCACAGGGCTTGTGATGTTGGCACACAGAGAAGAGAGACATGTGTGGCTGTGACTATGTTTCTTCTTTTACAAAAGGCGACTGCTCCTTGTAGGGCAGCTCTTCCCTTCAGCTAAAGCTCAGCCTGAACACTCTGGTCACAACCCCTTCTAGTGTCACTTCCAACCCTGGAGTTGCCAACTATAGCATGAACCACCAACCTTACTCATTCCCCTGGCCCCTACTCACACTGTGCAAAAAAAATTCCTTCATTAAATTCTCTTCAATCACCCTTTTTGAGATTATCTGTCCGAGCACTGACCCAAGAGAAGGAGAGTGAAGCAATACTTAAAATCCCACCCACAGACAACGAGGTTGTGTGAGATGAGATGAGATGAGATGAGATGGGAGGAGAGGGGAGGGGAAGGGAGGGGATGGGATGGGATGAGAGACCCAATCTCTTCCCCCATCAGCCAGTCTGAGCCCTCATGTCCACATGCCCTCATCCAGTGTGCTTGTCTGTGGCCAAGTGTGGTTCCAGTGTTTGTGAGTTAGGTTCAGGGTGTGGGGAGCAACTCGGACTAGACTAAGTTACTGGAATTAAGACTTATTCTATGCATCTGCTCTCCCACAATATGGCGCTGGGAGAGGAGTAAACAGCTTCTACACAGCTGCCTCCAGTTCGACCAGTAACCTGCAGGAGCTGATCCTGCTCCTGATTGGAGGAGAGCAGCGTACTTGGCGTGTGGGTAGCAGAGTTGGGATTGGTGGAAGAGGACTATAAAGGAGGAGAGAGAAAACATGCACCAGGAATATCTATCTGAAGGAACACCTGAGCAGCCCCCGAGAGAGCCGGCCGGCGGTGTGCCGCTCCCCCGCGGACGCGGAAGTGGGGAAAGTGGCAAGGGGAACCGCCCTTCCACAGAGGTGGAAGGGTCGGTAGCCGACCCGGGAAGAACCAGCATCAAACCCGGGAAGGGCCGAGCAGACAAAAGAACAGCGCAGGGTTCAGTGTCGCTCCTCCACGAAGAGGGGGAGCAACACGGGGGACTCCTAAATGCAAGCCATCAACTCCCATAGCCTCTATGGGCACGTTTAGAACTGAAGTGTGAAGAACCGTGAAGCTCATTTCCTTTATCTTGGAGAAAATAGCAGGCGAAAACCATCCCTGCTCAGCCCTAGCCCCGGTGTATGCCAGACACAGCTCTGTCACCTCTGGCAGTGGCCTTGCCTCTCTTCATGCAGGAGGAAAAACTGGTTTTGTTGGATTTACTTTGAAACTATGCAGTCTTGAGCTTCCTAGTGGGGTGGAAGGGAAATGTTGCCTGGACCCTGAATCCCAGTCCAGCCTTCCAAATACACCTCATCTCCTCATGCTAGGCAATGAGAAAGGGGCCAGTCAGGTGTGTCTGTGTGATACACCTGTCTCACCAAAGGCCCAGATCCAGGCCTAAGGCTCATGGACTGATGACAGAATTTCCCATGGGTCATGACAACACCTCTCTTGGTGTTCACGTCAGCTCAAATAGCAGAGTGCTCTGCTTCTCCACCCCTGCCCCCCATTTCTGGTGCTGTTCTGTATGACGTCTCTTCCCTCACTTGCTCAGTGCCCTCCTATGCCTGCCTCCTCAGCTGCCTGGGTGAGCTGTACTGCATACACTTGTTTCTCCTGGCTCCTGAGTGCCCGTGTGAAGTGCAGCTCAGTGGTGGGGCAGAGTGTGGGTTTTCAGTCTCCCCATTCTATGCCCTTTGCTCCTTTCTCAGGGCATCCTCCTTCATGTCATGGTTTCTAGGCCAGTTGGCTTGGAAGCAAACCCACTGCCCTAAAAGGATTTTTTCCAATTACTTATATTTGATCTAAAGGGTCTGTTCTGATAAGGATAAGTCTTTGCATTAAATGCATAAGGTTAGCTTTGTGGAACTTTGTTGTTGTTCTTGTTAAAGATTTATTTACTTGAAAGGAAGAGTGAAATAGAGAGAGGGACAAAGGGGGCGGGGGGAGAGAGAGAGAGAGACAGAGAGAGAGAATCTTCCATCTGCTGGTTCATTCCCCAAATGCCTACAATAGCCAGTCCAAAGCCAGGGGCCAGGGACTTCATCCAGGTCTCCAATGTGGGCGGCAGGGACCCAAGTACTCAGTCCATCATCTGTTGCCTTTTCAGAGCATTAGCAAGAATGCTTGTTCAGAAGCAGAGGAGCTGGGACTTGATGAGGATTTTGTAGGACTGTGAGGTAGTTATGGTACTACCATATGATTTCCATGCTTGGCCTAGTGTGTGTGTTACTAAAGAACCATTATCTCAGGGCTGGCGCTGTGGCGCAGCAGGTTAACGCCCTGGCCTGAAACGCCAGCATCCCATATGCGCACCAGTTCTAGTCCGGGCTGCTCCTCTTCCGATCCAGCTCTGGCCTGGGACAGAAGTAGAAGATGGCCCAAGTCCTTAGGCCCCTGCACCCACGTGGGAGACCTGGAAGAAGCTCCTGGCTCCTGGCTTCCGATTGGCGCAGCTCCAGCCGTTGCAGCCATCTGGGGAGTGACCCAGCGGATGGAAGACCTCTCTTTCTCTCTCTCTTTCTCTTTCTCTCTCTCTCTCTCTGCATCTCCTCTCCCTGTGTAACTCTTTCAAATAAATAATAAAATAAGTCTTTTTTTTTTTTTTTATAAAAGAACCATATCTCTTGTAACCTAGAGCGATTAAAGACTCATTCCTATATACTCTCGGGTTGACTACTTATTCTGTCCATTCTTAAGGTATAACCTGTATAGAGTAACTGCAAACTTGTGATTATTAAATTTTTCTCTATTGTAAAATAAAGGACTGGGCTAAAAATGCCAATATTCCCTTTCAGTTCAAAATTTTTAGTTTTTAGAAAGTTACACAAGTAAATGAATGTATTTTCAATGAAACTGATGAAAATAGTGGATCCACCTCCCTGCTAATGTGACTGGGAAGCAAGCAGAACGTGCCCAGTACTTGGGCCTCCTGGTGCCCACATGGGACACCTGGTAGAGTTTCTGGCCTCCTGGCTTCAGCCTGGCCCAGACCGGGCTGTTGTGACCACTTGGGGAGTAAACCAGTGGATGGAAGTTTCTCTCTCTCTCTGTCTGCCATTCAACTAACTAACTAACTAACTAAGTAGCTAACTAAATCTTTTTTAAGAAACCACATCAGAGAAATGAAAAAAAGTATAAAGAAAGATGGGTTCAGGTCATATCTAAATACTATGCTATTTGCATAAAAAATTTGAGCAGCTGTGGATTTGGGTATTTGGTGGTGGGGGCCACCTGGAAACACTCCCCCTTGGATAGTGAGGAACAACTGTGCTTCCTTGTTTTAAAAGCGAGCTGAGGGCTGGCGCCGCGGCTCACTAGGCTAATCCTCCGCCATGCAGCACCAGCACACCGGGTTCTAGTCCCGGTCGGGGCGCCGGATTCTGTCCTGGTTGCCCCTCTTCCAGGCCAGCTCTCTGCTGTGGCCCGGGAGTGCAGTGGAGGATGGCCCAAGTACTTGGTCCCTGCACCCCATGGGAGAAGCACCTGGCTCCCGGCTTCGAATCAGCATGGTACGCCGGCCGCAGCGCGCCGGCCGTGGCAGCCATTGGAGGGTGAACCAACGTCAAAGGAAGACCTTTCTCTCAGTCTCTCTCTCACTGTCCACTCTGCCTGTCAAAAAAAAAAAAAAAAAAAAAAAAAAAGTGAGCTGAGGGTCAGAAAAGTGTTTTAAGTATGAAGCCATTTTTATTAGTTTCTCTAGAAAGTTCCTATGTTGATTACTAATGTGCAAGGCACAGTCAGTGTCTATACAAACAACAGAAGTTTAGGTTGGAATTTTCTGAAGTTCTTAACTGGGCTTTCTGTGCATTTTCTCAATTATTTATGTGGGAATATTCTTGAAAAAGTCCAAACAGACAAATAATTCTCACGGCCATGCATTGCTGTATAATTCAAGTTTTAGGAAGAGTTGAAGAAAGATGGTTGGGAGAAGGAAACTGACCTTCCTTAAGTATATCAATTGACTGTGTGCCAACTATTGTATTGGTATTGTATGTATGTTGTTCTACTTAACATTCATCATCACGTCTGCTAATTTTATTATCCTCACTTAAAATCTAGTAGAGTGGAGACGGCACTGTGGTGTACTGGGTAAAGCTGCTGCCTGCAATGCTGGCATCCCATTTGGGTGCTGGTTCGAGACCCAGCTGCTCCAGTTCTGATCCGGCTCTCTGCTATGGCCTGAGAAAGCAGAAGAAGGTTCAAGTCTTTGGGCTCCTGCACCTGCATGGGAGACTGGGAAGAAGCTCTTGGCTCTGCCCAGCTCTGGCCACTGTGGCCATTTTGGGAGTGAACCAATGAATGGAAGATCTCTCTCTGCCTCTGTGTAACTCTGCCTTTCAAATAAACAAATAAATTCTTAAAAAACTATATATAGTAGAATAAGCCTGTTTCTTCTACCTAGTGCAACTATTTCCTTCTTTCACTTTTGAACATGAGCTTTTTTGTTGTTGTTGTTAGAACAAGGGTTATTCCAAATAATAATAATGAGAACAATAATTTCTATTTAACAAGCATTTGCTACATACTAGACATTGTGGCAAACTTTTTGCCAAAATTTCCTAATTGACTGTTTGCACTAATTCTTTGAAGTTAGGAGTACCTTACAAGAGCAGAGAGCTTAGTTAGGTGCTTCATCCTGAAGTACATATCTGGCAAGTGTGGAGTGGGGTTTGAAACTGGCATCATTGACTGCAGCTGCTCTGAAGTCTCCATAGTTTCTATGTGCACCACTCAACACAGTGAAGAGCAAGTTCACAGGAACTTCAGTAACATAGAAAATAATGAGGAGAAGCTGGCCAGGCAGTTGGATAGAGGTGCCCGATGCTAGCCGCCTCGTCCACAAAAAAAGAATCAGAAAAGCAAATAAATGGCTGTATTTTAAGGTATATGGCATTTGGGACCCAGTGATAATAGACAGAGACCTCAGACAGTGGCATGGAGGGTGGAATTAAGTGCACTGGACAACTACAACTCCTGTTCCCTGGCCAGGACAAGCCCCCATTACAGAGGAAAGGGTCAATGGGAGAGTTCCAGCAAGACACACTGCTGTGAAAGCCAGCAACTGGAGCAAACGAGAGAGTTCCACAGCTTGGAGCCCAGTTAGAGGAGCTACCTGGAGTCCGTACTGTGGCTTTTCTTTACAGAGAGTTCTTGAATTATATTCCTGCAATGCCCAGAGCATGGGCTGCTGCAGCATGGTGACATGCTGGGTTGGATTCGGGCTGCTCACTATGAATTGAGGGCACGTGTTCTGCACTAAACGCTCCCACATCTGACACTGTCCCAGGGCTTGAGTTCTGCAGTGCATGCACCTGGCACTACAGCCGTGGCCAGCCCAGAGCTGTCCCATCCGTAGTCCATGCCTCTGTTTGGCTGTAATGTGAATGCACCACACCTGCTATTGTAGCCACTGAGGAAGAGCACGCAGGCGTTTCTGCCACCATCGCTCCCATTGCTGGACTGGCCCCGTGGTGGTCACCTTACAATCAGTGCTGTGTGAGCTACCCCGCCTGGGCTACTGGAGTACTCCTTCTCTCATGTAGCTGCTGGAGTCAGAAGAGCTTTCCAACCCCACCAAGACAGACACTGTACCCAAAGCTATTGATTAAAACTAAAGAAGCTGTAAGGAGACTGCTCTAAGATACTCAACTGGAACCAAAGTCAATGTAGCCTACTAAACTGACACCTTAAGAACAAATTCAGGAGCAAGTCATTTACTGTGAAAGCCACTTTATGAAAGTGCTGGAGACAATTGATCCAGTGTGCAAATTTCAACATAAGGAAACAAGAAGTATGAATAAAACAAGGTGACATGATGCCTCCAAAGGAGCTTAATGTCTATATAACAACAAATCCTCCTAAAAAGGAAACTGATGGGTACCTGATAGGGAATTCAAAGGAATGATTATAATGATATACAGAGAAATGCAAGAGATTACAGAGAGTTTAATGAGATCAGGTAGCAACGTGTGACATCAATGAGAAATCCAGCAGAGATAGAGATCTTAAAGAATCACCAAATAGAAATCTTGGAAACAGAGAATTCCTTAAGTCAGATAAAAATACAATTGAAATCCTAAGTGACAAACTAAATCAAGGCTAATCAAGTATTCTGGACTTAAAGACAGGTCTTATGAAATATCCTAATCCAAAAAACAAACATCAAAACAATGGGTTGGGTGCTGTGGTGCTGCAGGCTAAGCCACTGCTTGGAACATCTGCATCTCATGCCTGGTATGGGTCCCACCTCTGTTTTTTTTTTTTTTTAAGATTTATTTTATTTACTTGAAATGCAGTGTTACAGAGAGATGGGAAGATGTACACACACACACACATACACACACAGAAGGGTGTGGGGAGCAACCAGACTAGACTGAGTTACTGGAATTAAGACTTATTCTATGCATCTGCTCTCCCACAATATGGCGCTGGGAGAGAAGTAAACAGCTTCCGCACAGCTGCCTCCAGTTCAACTAATAAACTGTAGGACTTGCTATTGATTGGAGGAGAGCAGCGTACTCGGCGTGTGGGCAGCCGAGTTAGGATTGGCGGAGGAGGACTATAAAGGAGGAGAGAGACGGCATGCACCGGGAACATCTATGGGGAACATCTAAGGGAACCCGTGCAGCCCCTGAGAAAGCCGGCCGGCAGTGTGCCGCTCCCCTGCGGAAGTGGGGAATGCGGCCAGGGGGAACTGCCCTTCCACGGAGGTGGAAGGGATAGTAGCCAACCCGGGAAGAACCAGTAGCAAACCCGGGGAGGGCCGAGCAGACGAAAGAACAGCGCAGGGTCCTGTGTCGTTCCTCCACGAAGAGGGGGAGCAGCAAATGGTGCCGTGACTCGGATAGAAAACCTAGGACGGATAGGAAACCTAGCTCGGATAGGAAACTTAGGACGGATATGAAACTTAGGAGGGAAAGACCGGGAAGAAGTGGGAAATTACTGAAGAGAGAGACTAGCAAACAGCCTAGGGAAAATATCGGAGAGAGAAACTAGCAAACAGCCTAGGGAAAATATCGGAGAGAGAGACTAGCAAACAGCCTAGGGAAAAGCCAGACGAAAAGGGTGCCGGAAGAAGCTATTGAAAGCCTAGGCATAGACTCAGATACGGACTACGGGGGGAAGCTGGGAGAAATCTCTAAGGTCGAAAGTGAAAGTGAAAGCTAGAACAAACAGACTCGGACGCGGACTGTGGGGAGAGGCCAGGAGAAATGAGGGAGGAATATTGTTGGAAGAAAACTTAGGGAAACATACCGGGTAGAGAAAAGTGTTAGGGAAATTGAAGCCGCGGGGGGCAGGCCGAGGCTGAAACGAAAGCCACTTTGGGATTCTCAAGTTAGCCCGGGAATGGGGGGCGAAAAGTTGAAACCAGAAGCTGAAACGTGAGCCAGATTGGGATCCGTCTGATTAGCCCGGGGAGCAAAGGACGGGAAGCCAAATCATGGGGCGGAGACGTATGCTGGGTTGAATTCGCCAGGCTAGCCCGGGGAACTTAGATTGAATGCTAGTGGCAGACACGTAAGCTACACTGTGTTACTCGCGGAAGCCGCCGCGTGCAGAGAGAGCACGGGGCGTGAATAGATAGGGAACGGGGCTGGCGCGAGGCTGTGGTGCAGACGCGAAGGGCGTGGAGACCGCGGAGCGCGCGAAGCCAAGCCGCGCAAAGCCGGGAAGCTGTGCAGATGAAAGAGGCGCGGGCTGAAGCGGCTCAGCCGGGAAGCCACCGAGAAGTAGCCTCGGGGTGGGCAGCGGGAAGCTGCGGGGATAAGAGAAACAGAAGTTTGGAAGTGGAGTGAGAGAAATGGGAATGTTGGCAGACAGAAGTAAAATGGGAGAAATAGGAATGCCCGGAGATAGAGAAATAGAGAAATAGAAAGGCCTCCCTACAATACAACAATTAGAAGGCTTGGATTCGGTCTGCCCGATTAGTGAGGCGATGAGCACCTGGGCGGCTAGCAGCTTATGCGCCGCAGGTCACCGAAGACAGGCACGAATTAACATCAGTAAGGCCTCCCCACAAAAAGGCAATGAGAAGGCTTGGATTCGGTTTGCCTGATAGGGCTTGTAAGCCCCTGCAGGCTCGACCAGAGCATGCGCTGCAGGGCACCGAACACAGGCACGCATCAGCGCCTAAAAACCTCCTCACAACATGGCGAAGAGAGGACCCGGATTCGGTTTGCCTGATTGATAGGACTTGTAAGAGCCTGTGGCAACTCTAGCAAGTAGAGCAGAGTGTGTGCCGCGGGACACCGAAGACAGGCGTGTATCAACGCCAAAAAATAAAAAGAAAGGGGGATCTGTGGGGAGCAACCAGACTAGACTGAGTTACTGGAATTAAGACTTATTCTATGCATCTGCTCTCCCACAATATGGCGCTGGGAGAGAAGTAAACAGCTTCCGCACAGCTGCCTCCAGTTCAACTAATAAACTGTAGGACTTGCTATTGATTGGAGGAGAGCAGCGTACTCGGCGTGTGGGCAGCCGAGTTAGGATTGGCGGAGGAGGACTATAAAGGAGGAGAGAGACGGCATGCACCGGGAACATCTATGGGGAACATCTAAGGGAACCCGTGCAGCCCCCGAGAAAGCCGGCCGGCGGTGTGCCGCTCCCCTGCGGAAGTGGGGAATGCGGCCAGGGGGAACTGCCCTTCCACGGAGGTGGAAGGGATAGTAGCCAACCCGGGAAGAACCAGTAGCAAACCCGGGGAGGGCCGAGCAGACGAAAGAACAGCGCAGGGTCCTGTGTCATTCCTCCACGAAGAGGGGGAGCAGCAGAAGGGTAGGGGAAGAGATCTTCCATCTACTGGTTCACTCCCTAAATGGCCACAACAGCCAGGGCTAGCCCAAGCTGAAGCCAGGAGCTTGAAACTTCATCCAGGTCTCCCACATGGATTGCTGGGACCAAATACTTGCTTTCCCAGGCATTTGGATCAGAAGTGGAGCAGCTGGGACAAAAACCAGAACCTATATGGGATATTGGTGTCACAGGCAGCAGCTTAACCCGTTAGGCCCCATTGCCAGCCCCAACCCACCTTTGCTTTTAATACAGCTTCCTGCTAATAATTTTGGAAGGCAGATGATGCCACAAGTACCTGGGTTTCTGTCACTCACAAAGAAGACTTGGCTGGTGTTCCTGGTTTCTGATTTTGCCTGACCCAGCATGGGCTATTGCAGGCATTTGGGGAGTGAACCAGTGGATGGAAGACATGTCTTTCTCTCTCATTGTGTCACCCTGCCTTTCAAACAAATGAATTAAACTTTAAAAAAGGAGAACAATGAAAAAGAATGAAGAGAGCCTCTAAGACCTTTGGGACACAATGGAAGAACAAATATTTGGGGTCCTGGAAAACAAAGAAAAGGAGACAGGCCAGAAGAAACCTGTTCCATGAAATCGTGGCCAAAACCTTTTTGAACTTTGTAAAAGACATGGATTTCCAAGTACAGGAGACCCACAGGACCCCAAATAGACCTGACCAGAAAAGAACCTCATCATGGAACACTACAGTCAACCATGCAAAAGTATAACACAAAGGGAGTTCTAAAATTTGCAAGAGAAAAGTGCCAAGTCACTTTTAAGGGAACTACTCCCTTAGATTAACAGCAGAGTTTTCAACAAAAACCTTACAGACCAGGAGGATATATTAAAATTCTCAAGGAAAAAAACCTAGGACACTTTACCCAGTGAAACTATCTTTTTTTTTTTTTTTTTGACAGGCAGAGTGGACAGTGAGAGAGAGAGACAGAGACAAAGGTCTTCCTTTGCCGTTGGTTCACCCTCCAATGGCCACCGCAGCCGGCGCACCGCGCTGATCCGATGACAGGAGCCAGGTACTTATCCTGGTCTCCCATGCAGGTGCAGGGCCCAAGTACTTGAGCCATTCTCCACTGCACTCCCTGGCCACAGCAGAGAGCTGGCCTGGAAGAGGGGCAACTAGGACAGAATCCGGCGCCCTGACCGGGACTAGAACCCGGTGTGCCGGCGCCACAAGGCGGAGGATTAGCCTAGTGAGCTGTGGCGCCGGCCGAAACTATCTTTCATAAATGAAGGAGAAATGAAGATTTTCTAAGTAAAAACTGAAGGAATTCATCAGCACACTAGCCTTACAAAAGATGCTTCAAGTGTCTTCCATGTACTCATAAACACAAAAAGATAATTTTCATCACACAACTATGTGAAAGGATAAAATGCATTAGAACAAATATTAAAAATAAACAGAATAACCTTTAAGGAAAAAAAATGATAGGACTAAGCCATTACTTTAACAACTTTGCATGTAAATGGACTAAATCCCCCAGTTAAAGATATGGACTGGCTGAATAGATTTTTTTAAAAAAGGACCCAACTATCTGCTCCCCACAGAAACTCACGTCAGCTGTAAAGACACATATAGACTGAAAGTGAAAGGGTGGAAAGGATATTTCATGTAAATGGAAACCAAAAGCAAATGCGAGTTGCTGTATCTGTTTCACACAAAATGAACTCAAAAACCTAAAATGTAAAAAGAGATAAAGAAGGCCACTAAATAATCTTCAAGGGATCAATTAAATAAGAATACATGGTATTCTTATAAGAATACAAGGTATCTGTTGGAGCTCTTGATTCCATAAAACAGTGTTTGATTGAAAGGGAGACGTTAGCTCCCACACAGTAAACACAGAAGGCTGCACAATCCCGCTTCCATCAGTGGACAGATAATCCAGATGAAAAAGGAATAATCAAAAACATCTGAGTTAAATTATGCTACAGACCAAAGGGACCTAATAGACATTCGTAGAACAATCGGAACATTTTCTAGATCAGACCATAATTTCAGCTACCAATACCCATATGTGATGCTGGCACTGCCAGCTTTGCCTGCTATGCCACAGCGTCAACCCCAGACCAGATTATCTTGATTCCAAAACCAACAAGGACACAACAACAAAAAAACTACAGACCAATATTCCTGATGAACATAGATGTGAAAGTCCTCAGCAAAAATACTAGCAAATTGAAATTACCAACACATCAAAAAGATTATTCACCATGATCAAGTGGGGTTTATGGGAGCAGTCTCATTCACAACAGCTAAAGTACCTTGGAGTAAATTTAAGCAAAAACATGAAAGAAGACCTCTGCAATGAAAATTGCAAAATACTAATGAAAAAAAATTGAATAAGACACACACACAAAATGAAAAGACACCCTCCCCCACTTCGTGAATTGGAATAATTAATATTATACAAATGTCCATACTACCTAAAGCAATTTATGGATTCAATGCAAGATCCACCAAAATACCAAAGACATTCTTTCCAGAATCAGACAAAACAATCCTAAAATTTCTGTGGCAGCACAAAAGGCCCTGAATATCCAAAGCAATCCTGAACAAAAAGAACAAATCCAGAGGCAACATAATACCTCGTTTCAAGGTTAATGTGCCTGAGAAAGCGCAGGTGCTTGGGCCCTGCACCCATGCGGAAGGCCCAGAAGAAATTCCTGCTCCTGGCTTCTATCTGGTCCAGCACTAGCCGTTGTGGCCATCTGGGGAGGGAATCAATGGATGGAAGATCTCTCTCTCTCTCTCTCTCTCTCTGTGTGTCTCCTGCTATCTCTTTGTAACTCTGCCTTTAAAATAAATAAAACAAATCTTTGTTTACCAATAGATATACTACAGAAGGACTGTGGATTAAGCCACCACTGATGACACATCAGAGTGCTGGCTTGTGTCTTGACTACTCTGCTTCTCCTAAAGATTTTATTTATTTATTTATTTGAGAGGTAGAGTTACAGACAGTGAGTGAGAGGGAGACACAGAGGGAAAGGGCCTCCCTCCGCTGGTTCACTCCCCAAATGGCCGCAATGGCCAGGAGCCAGCTGCTTCTTTCTGGTCTCCCACATGGGTGCAGGGGCCCAAGCACTTGGGCCATCTTCCACTGCTTTCCCAGGTCATAGCAGAGAGCTGTATCAGAAGAGGAGCAGCTGAGACTAGAACCGACGCCCATATGGGATGCCGGCACTTGAGGCCAGGGTGTTAACCCCCTACACCACAGCACCAGCCCCTACTCTTCTTCTGATCCAGCTCTCTGCTAAAGCACCTGGGAGGGTAGTGGAAGATGACCCAGGTGCTTGGGCCCCTTTCACCCAGGTGGAAGATTCATGGAGTTCCAGACTCCTGGCTTCAGCTTGGCCCAGCTCTGGCTATTACAGCTATCTGGGGAGTGAACCAGCAGATGGAAGACATCTTGCTATCCTCTCTCTTGCTTTGTCACTTTACCTTTCAAATATATAAATAAATATATTTTTCTAAAAAGACATACTACAGAGCTATTGTAATCAAAACAACATGGTACTGGTTTAAAAACATATTGTTCAGTTGAACAGAATAAATAAAATTCCAGAAATGAATCCCTGTATCCGAAGCCAACTTATCTTTGACAAAGGTGCCAAAAACATGGCTTGGAGGAAGAGCAAGGGCTTTCGTAAACAGTATTAGGAAAACTGGAATCTGAATGCAGAACATTGAAACAAAGTCCCCTCTTCCACTCTCTTACCCGATACAAAATCCAGCTCAACATGAATGAAAGCCAAAATGTCAAGTCTGAAACCGCCAGGAAGGAAACACTTCATGACATTGGCATAGGGAACAATTTTTTGAAAAAAATCCCCAAAGTGAGGCAACAAAAGCAAAACTAGAGCTAAGAAGTTGGCAAAAACAAATGAAGTAATCAACAGAGTGAAGAGATAACCACAGAATGGGAGAAAATATTCATAAACTATTCATCTGACAAAAGATTAATATCTGGAATATAAAAGGAACTCAAAAAACACTCAACAACCAAAAAAACCAAACAGTCCAGTGAAGAAACAGGCAAAGTTATGAGTAGAGGTTGTTTTTTTTTTTTTTTTTTTTTTTGACAGCAGAGTGGACAGTGAGAGAGAGAAAGGTCTTCCTTGGCCGTTGGTTCACCCTCCAATGGCCACCGCGGCCGGCGTGCTGCGACGGTACACCACGCTGATCCGATGGCAGGAGCCAGGTACTTCTCCTGGTCTCCCATGGGGTGCAGGGCCCAAGTACTTGGGCCATCCTCCACTGCACTCCCTGGCCACAGCAGAGAGCTGGCCTGGAAGAGGGGCAACCGGGACAGAATCCGGCGCCCCGACCAGGACTAGAACCCTGTGTGCCGGCGCCGCAAGGCGGAGGATTAGCCTAGTGAGCCGCAGCGCCGGCCGAGTAGAGTTCTTAAAAGAAGAAATATAAATGGCTAACAAGTACATGAAAAATGCTCAATATCACCAGTCATGAAGGAAATGCAAATCAAAATCACAATGAGATATCAACTCATGACAGCTAAAATGGCTATTATCAAAAAGATAAAACAGGGGCTGGCACCATGGTGTAGCAGGTAGGACCTCCACCTGCAGTGCTGACATCCCATGTGGGCGCTGTGCTGGTTCGAGTCCTGGCTGCTCCACTTCTGATCCAGCTCTCTGCTATGGCCTGGGAAAGCAGTGCAAGATGGCCCAAGTCCTTGGGCCCCTGCACCCACGTAGAAGACCCCGAAGAACCTCCTGGCTCCTTGCTTCGGATCAGTGCAGCTCCGTCTGTTGCAGCCATCTGGGGAGTGAATCAGCGGATGGAAGCACCCTCTCCCTTGCCCTGCTCCTCCTCTCTCTGTGTAACTCTGACTTTCAAATAAATAAATCTTTAAAAAAAGATAAAACATAACAAATATTGGCAAGGATGTGGAGAAATGGAATCCTACCTAATATACTATTGGTGGGAACACAAATTAATTTAGCCATTATGGAGAACAGTATGGCTGTTCCCCTCAAAACTAAACACACGTCTTGCATAGGACCTAGCTATCACACTGTAAATACCTGAGCAGAATGAAACCAGCATGTGAAAGAGGTATGTGGACGTCCCTGTTCACTGCAGCACTTACAAAGCAAGACGTAGAATCAATCTTGGTGTTCACTGATGGACGAATGGATAAAGATGTGTCATCAGATTTCTGAACTTTAAACCAATAGAATGTGTTTGGTAAGAGTGTAGGGACTAACAAGTATCATTTTACTGAATGAAAATAAAAATCTAAAAGGCAAAAAAGAAAAAGATAATGTGCCACGTACACATAAAGGGCTATTATTGCACCATAGAAAAGAACAGAATCTTCATATTTGCAGCAAATGTCTGAAGATTATGTTAAGTGAAATAAGTCAGACACAGAAAGGTAAATACTGTATGTTTTATCTTATGGAAGTTCACATTTATATATATACATATATATGCATTATTTTGAATTTAAAATTAGTGATTACGAGGGGCTGGGAAGGGTGGTAGAGAGGGGGTGGAGGAGATTGGATAGTGGGTACCAAAATACAGTTGGGTGAAGGTGACAGTTCCTGATGTTATGCATAACAGTAGGGTGACTTTAGTTCATGATGATGTATTCTATTTCGTATAAAGAATTGGAAGAGGGGCCCGTGTTATGGCACAATGGGTTGAGATACCACCTGTGATGCTGATACTCCATAGGGGTACTGATTTGAATCCCAGTTGCTTCGTTTCCATTCCAGTTCCTTGCTAATGCACGTGGGATGGCCCAGATACCTGGGTCCCTGCATCATGTGGGAGACCTAGGTGGAGCTCCTGGCTCCTGGCTTCCACCTGCCTGGCCCAGCCCTGGCTGTAGAAGCTATTTGGAGAGTGAACCAATGAACGGCAGTCCTCTCTCTCTCTCTCTCTCTCTTTTTCTCTGGTCTTTTTCCCTCTCTCTGTAAATCTGCCTTTCAAATAATCTCCAAAATATAAAAATAAAAAAGAGCCGAAGAGAGGAGCTAGTAGACTCCAAACACAAAGATAGGGAAATGTAAAAGTTGGTTTCCTGGTATGATAAGTTTATGCTGTGTTGAGATATTGCACCATACTTCATCAAAATGTGCATATATTCCATTTTGTTAACCCACAATTTAAGACAAAATCTGAAGAAAGCATATTTTGATGTGTAATGATTTTAAATCCACACATAGAGGGGTCTTGAAAGAGTTCATGGAAAATATGCTTTATGAGAAAACTGCATGGGTTTCAGAGTCTTTCACATAAAAATAAGCTCACTGTTTAATTCCAATTCTACAAAGTTTTTGAAGTGCCTTGCACATAATCTGAATATTTTCATGATAAAAAAGCAGTAAATTCCAAAGTGAGGAATCTTATACAATGTAACGGGCCTTGTAGTTTTCAAAAATATCAAGGTCATTGTGGGTCAGAGAGAGACTGAGGGACTCTCTTTCCCCTTGATGGAGATGAAAACCACGTAACAACGAAACAGTACATGACCCTGGATCAGAGCCTTCACTCCAAAGAGGCATTACTGGGACAACTGGCAAATCTTGGACAGGCATCTGTGGGTTTGGTAACAGAACCATCCCCATATTAATTCCTGGTTTTGACAGGTGTACAGGAAAATGTCCTTGTTTGTAAGAAATGAAGCTGAATCCTGGGGAGTGAGGGAACATCACATCAACAACTTCCTGCCCAGGGATGTGGGAAAATAATCTAGTGCTTTTTTAAAAGAGAAAGAAAATGTGGATTCAACAAAGCATGTCATGAAAATCACTTACTGCTGGCTAATTGTGTAACAGAACATCTGTGGCGCTGGAAGAAGTTCAGATTTTGCAAATAGTACCTAATAAGACAACTGGACGCACCCTACGCATGATTTTATCTGGGTTCCAAGAACCCAAAACACTCAGGGACATTCAGCAGTGCCTTTGCCCTGTGTGGCAGCCTCTTCGTGATCAACCATTTCTCTCAGGGAAACAGTAGCATCAGTCCCTACAGCATCCTCTTGAAAAACAGTTTACGCAGTAGGTTCTTGAAATTCTTTGTAGGAACTTTGAAGATTAATTAATCAGGGACTTGGCATTTTGGCTTTTATTCCCCCTACCAGTCACAGCTCTGATGCTGATAAACCCAACTTTGTGCCACCTCCGCCAAAGAGACTGGGCTCACACACTCAGGAAGGTAAGATGTCTTACACTGAAATTGCCCTTCAACCTGTACTTTCTATGTGGTTCCTTCTTTTGATTTCTATTTATCCAAAGTTTCTTTTCTTACACATTTCCTTAAGATTGCTCCTCATTTCTCCTTTTCTGCTTCTTCTCAAACCTTTGTTCACTTCCTCAAAAATAAAGTTGGAGCCGTTCCCCTAGGGGTCTTCTCTGATCTGCTTTTTGTGTCTATACTGGAGAGTCAGCAGTCTTCTACACCGGGTCCTATACCCTGACCTGACTTCCCAGGGTAAGCCCTCTCCTTTCTCCTTTCTCCATCTCTCTACCTCTCTTCTTATTTTTCATTTCCTCATTTGTCTTCGCTATCTGTTCATTTGTCCCACTCTTCCAGTCCTTTCATTGTCTCTGCCAATTGGATTGATGAATCCAGGTAGCCCATTTCTGCTTCTCAGTTTCTGTTTGATCCAAAGTAAAGACAGTAGGACTTTTAAGCCTGATTCCATTTCCCTTTCTCTCTTCTTGCCCCATAGTTAGGGGCTTGGCTCCTGTTGGCTTCTGGTACCCTTGTTTCTTCCCATGGGCTTCTAGAACAATACTTATCTGAATGAGCTGGAGGATGTTCCCAAATGAATACATCTGATCCCTCCATTTCTAGCTCCATAACCCATGCTGATATTCAGAGAGTGGGGTGGTATACAGGGTGCAGAGTGCACACAATTTTTTAAAAAAGATTTATTTATTTGAAAGACAGAGTTACAAAGGTGTGAGGGAAAGAGAGAGAGAGAGAGGAAGAGAGAGATATCTTCCATGTGCTGGTTCACTCCCTAAATGGCCACAACTGTTGGGGCTGGGCGAGTCCAAGCCAGGAGGCTGGGACTCCATTTGAGGTTCCCACATGGGGTTCAAGGCCCCAAGCCCTTGGGCCATCATCTGCTGCTTTCCCAGGCACATTAGCAGGAGATGGGATGGAAGTGGAGCAGCTGTAACTGGTGCTCATATGGGATGCTGGCATTGCAGCTGTTTCTTAAACTTAAGATTCAGAGAAAGAGAGATAGAGATAGAGAGAGAGAGAGAAATAGAGAGAGAGAGAGAGAGAGAGAGAGAGAGAAAGAGAGATCCTATCCACTGGTTCATTCTCCAAAATCCCACACCAGCTTGGTTGGGCGGGGCTGGAGCTAAAGTTGAGCAAACAGGAAGTGAAGGACTTCTAGGGTTCAAGACGTGAGTGACACATGGAAAGAGGGCGGTCCAAAGCCCTTCTCTATTTGCTGCAGGGAAGTTTTCTTAGGGTTGAGCCACATTTGAATGTATTATTATCTGCACTAATTCCTCTCACTGCAATGGAACTTACTTACACTTTGAAAAAATTTTTTAAAAATTTCTGTGAGTTCACAACAGGCTCTGTCTTGACTCAGGGTCTGCCCCCAGTCCTCGCAGAACTGGCAGTTCAACTGTAAATAAAACCATGAAACAAGTCATAGTCAAGCAATGCCTGAAGGTTTGTCTCCCGGTTTGCCTGACTTGGACTCAGAGCCTTGACTACAAGTAGAAGAGACGACACTCACCCCATAAAACTGAAGGTATTGATACCTGCAACTGATGAGGCATCAAATCAACTACATCCTCCCAAAGAACAAGAACTTTTTTTTTTTTTTTTGATGGAAAGATGCAACCAATAGAAAGACGAAGAGGCTCATTGCTAATCAGTCTGATAATGATTCAGATCATTGATGACCAGGATCTAGATCACAACTCAGACACCTTCATCTGAGAAAATATTCTACATCAGTTCAAAGAGGCACCCACAAGTCTCTAGGGGCTGGTGTTGGGGCAGAGCATGTCAAGCTGCTACTTGTGACGTCAGCATCCCATAGCAAAGCATCCGAGTCCCGGCTGCACTGCTTCTCATCTAGCTTCTTGCCGATGCACCTGGGAAAGCAGTGGATGGTGACTCAAGTACTTGGGGCTGTGCCACCCATATGGGAGATCCAAATGGAGTTCTGGGCTCCTGCTTTTGGCCCAAGCCAGCCCCAACTGTTGGGGTCACTTGGGGAGTGAACCAGGAAATGGAAGATCTTTGTCTCTCTGTGTCATACTACCATTCAAATAAAAAAAAAAAGACATCATACATTTCTAAAGCATCATACTATAAAAAGAACATAGGCACTGGGATATACTGATGTGGTCAACCTTGAAAATACAACTGGACATGCATTATGGGGTATTGGCAATGATTAAATGAGAATTTTATTAACAGATTATATGGCAAAAACATAATACATTACTGCAGACCCGAATGGGCTGAGGAAATAATTCTCTGGCTAAGACAAGAAAGTGCTTGTGTGGAGCCATCAAAGACAAAGCTCAGCAGAGTAAATAGGAGATGACTTCAAACATTTTGTGGAAAAATGGAGTGAAGAGGTAAGTTTATTCTGGTATAAAGTGAGTTTTGAATTCATGCAGAGTTTTTTCTTTTCTTTGTTCCTTCCTTCCTCCCTCCCTCCCTCCCTCCCTCCCTCCCTTCCTTCCTCCCTCCCTCCCTTCCCCCTTCCCTTCCCTTCCCTTCCCTTCCCTTCCCTTCCCTTCCCTTCCCTTCCCTTCCCTTCCCTTCCTCCCTTCCCTTCCCCTCCCTTCCCTTCCCTTTCTTGACAGGCAGAGTGGACAGTGAGAGAGAGAGACAGAGAGAAAGGTCTTCCTTTGCCGTTGGTTCACCCTCCAATGGCCGGCGCAGCCGGCGCGCTGCGGCTGGTGCACCGCGCTGATCCGATGGCAGGAGCCAGGTGCTTCTCCTGGTCTCCCATGGGGTGCAGGGCCCAAGCACTTGGGCCATCCTCCACTGCACTCCTGGGCCACAGCATAGAGCTGGCCTGGAAGGGGGGCAACCGGGACAGAATCCGGCGCCCCGACCGGGACTAGAACCCTGTGTGCTGGCACCGCAGGTGGAGGATTAGCCTAGTGAGCTGTGGCGCTGGCCCATGCAGAGTTTTTTCATAACCCACATTTCCATGATCATTTTGATGATCCCTCAAAAGTACACATATTTTGTCACATTTAGTTTCACAGGCACAAGACATAGAAGTTCAATAAAGAAGATATAAAAGTATCATATATGTCTTTCTGGTGTCTCTACCTAGGCTGTTGTTTCTGATTATAGTTGTTTATTTACTTATTTTTACTGTCACACTTGAGTAATAAGAGATGGTAGAAATGGTTCCCAGTCTCCTCTCTCGGTTCAAAATTCCTATGATTGAAGTTTAACTCTTTTATTCCCATGACCAGAGTACACTGCTGACTTCAGTGTTCCTAAAATGCACCTTCCATATATTTTTTTGTGTGTGTGTGTGTGAAATGAATGCAACTATTTTGGAAGTCAATGCCATAAGATTAAAGTTACAAAGTGACAGCTAATATCATATACTCATAGAGAATATGTGCCAGATTGCTGGGGAATATTAAAATAGAATAAAATAAATAAAATGGATAAAGTCAAGGCTAACATAAGATGTGCGGATGAGATAATTGCAATTAAATTGACTATAGTAATTTAAAAAATCCTTTAAGACTTGATGTCTATACAACACAAAGGAACCAGCACTCTAGCTGTGTCAAGATCATTTTGCCCCTTCTAAACTTTAACTTACTCATGGAATTGGATTAGAGACTCTTGGTTTCTTTCATAATCAGATGGGAGTTCTGGAACTCCCCTCTGGGAAAACACACCTACTGACACAGTGTATTTTCTGCTCTAACAGAATATTCTAACAGAATATTGCAGATGGACGATTTACAAACAGTCTGTTTATTTGGCTCACAGTTCTGGAGGCTGGGAGACCCAAGGGCACAGTGCCGAGCGCTGGTGAGGGTCTTCATGTTGCTTCGTAATGCAGAAGGGGGCAAGTGAGGACTCGTGAGACAGAGAGAGCTGGACTTGCTCTCACCAAAAACCTGCTCAAGTGATAACTAATACTGACTCATTATCACCTCTTAGAAGTCCCACCTCTTCATACCATTACTTTAATGAATTTTAAAGGGGACATTCAAACCACAGCAGGCACAAAACATTTTCCAGATGGTTCCAGGGGTTCAAGGTCGGGGATCTCTATTGTCTCTGAGTCCAGGTTCAAAACTTCTGGACTGATCACTCTCTCTTTCCTCTTATTCTGACATTGCCACACATTTCAGGTTTTTTTTAGCTTTGGAAAGGATGTAGGCCCTCCTTGAGTTCATGGTCAACACCCTGACTCAGGGCAAGCATAAGCCCTCACACTTGGTTCAGTGTTCTGTTGTTACTATCTTGACATTTTGGATGACTTTCAGACAAATGGTGCACATTTTTATTTTCCACTGGATCCCCAGTTGATGTAGCTGTGCTGCTTGGCCATTCTCTGTCTCAACCCTCCTAATTGCATATCCCTGAGAAGTGGTCATTCTATGTGGACTCTGAAACCCAAGGAGATCTCCATGCTTTTCAAGGCAGCCCATGTCAATCCCAGGCAGACCAAATAATTAGAAACCTTCTACTTACGCTGTGCTGGGGTCTACCTCAGATAGCTGCATCTATGGGTCACAGTCTTCTGTGTCTTGTATAACAAGTTTCTTTCTACATTACAAGCTTTGTGTATATTATGACAGTCACCATCTCCCTTCTGCCCCAGAAGAAACCCAGTAAATTAGTGAACTGGGTATTCTTTTGTTTGGTTGATCCACTGAAAGAGAAAGGCAGTAGTAAGTTTATGTGAGATGCAAGATCATCTCAAAGGCTCAAATAGGAAAGCAATGAAACTGATCAGCACTGATGCCATAGAATGAAAAAGCCAGGGAAACTCTAAAGAGGAATTGCAGACTTCATGGGTCAGAAATGGAAGTGAGCCTAAGATTTTTTGCATCATAAAAAAAATTCCCCAAAGAATGAACTCTGCTCACACAGGTTGCTGTCAGTCTGAAAGCAGTAATGTTGAGGGACAGGTTTCTTTTTTGGAAGGCAGTGACTGAGTGGTTTTTCCAAGGCTTTTGGTTTTAAACAGTATCCGGAGCAAACAAACAACAGGCTTTCGCATCACCACACCAGGCTATGTGTATTTATTACGTGTCCACACACAATGTGGCCTCTTTAGGGAAGAACTTAGATCTTGTCCACTGCATACTCTTGTACAGTGTAGTGCCCAGCACAGAAAGCTGTCCGCAAAAGCCCTGCAGTGTCAGTTTGTACCTGTGCCGAAGGAGGGTGGCCTTGCTACAGGCACAGGTGTGCGGGCATGGCTCTCCATGATCAGGTGGGGGTGGAAGAACCAAGCCTTCAACCACACACCTCATAGCCCCACTTACTGGCATCAGTGTTGAAAAAGTAGAGGTCAGGGGCCAGCACTGTGGTGTAGTGGGTTAAAGCCCTGGCCTGTAGCGCTGGCATCCCATATGGGCATCAGTTCAAGTTCTGGTTGCTCCACTTCCAATCCAGCTCTTTGCTGTGCCTGGGAAAGCAGAAGATGACGTAAGTCCTTGGGCCCCTGCATCCGTGTGGAAAACTTGGAAGAAGTTCCTGGCTCCTGGCTTCAGATCAGCCTAGCTCTGGCCATAGCAGTCATTTGGGGGAGTGAACCAGTGGATGGAAGACCTCTCTCTCTGTCTCTGCCTGTCTCCGTAACTCTGTCTTTCAAATAAATAAAGTGATTCTTTAAAAAAAAAAAAAAAAAAAAAGGAAGAAAAAGTGTAGGGCAGCAGGGTGGGAAAGCCCGGAAGAGGTCATGGGAGAGCATTAAGGGTGACCTTTCCCTCATTACAAATAGAAAGATGGAACCATGACAAGAGCCAGAACTCCATCCAGCTCACCCATGTGGGTGGCAGGGACCCAAGGACTTGAGCCATTAGCTGCTGTCTCCAAGAGTTTGCATTAGCAGGAAGCTACATTGGAAGTCAAGGCCAGACTTGATCCCAAGCGATGCAGGCATCCCAGTGGCAGTTTGACCTGCTGTGCCACAAGGCCTGCCCTATTTATTTATGTATTTTAAAATGTAGACTCTGGTTGTGTGGGGCCTCAGTTTGAACCAAAGATCCTGCATTTTTAAAAGGTATTTATTTATCTGAGAAGGGGAGAGAGTGTGAGGGAGCAAGCTCCCATCTGCAGGTTCTTTCCTTAGATGCCTACAGTGGCCACGGATGGGCCAGGCTACAGTGAGGAGCTGTAACTCAAGCTGGGTCACCCACCTGGGTGGCAGGGACCCATCTACTTGAGTCTTCATTGCTGCCTCACAAGGTCTGTATTACCTGGAAGCTGGAGTCAGGTATACAACCCAGGTACTCCAGTACGGGATGTAAGTGGCTTAATTGCCAGGCTAAATACCAGTCTCTGGACTGCTACTATTTTAAATGCATCATCCTCTTACCCAGATGCTACATTTAAAAAATAGCTTTCTGTTTCTAAGATTTACACATAAAGTTTGATCAATAAGTTGTTCCTCATTTATTCTTTTTTTCTAGTTATCTATTTTTTAAATATTTATTTGAGAGGCAGAGTTACAGACAGAGAGGGAGAGACAGAGAGGTCTTCCATCTGCTGGTTCACTCCCCAGTTAGCCACAATGGCCAGAGCTGGGCAGATCCGAAGCCAGAAGCCAGGAACTTCTTCTGGGTCTTCCACATGGGTGCAGGGGCTCAAGGACTTGGGCCAACCCACACTGCTTTCCTAGGCCATTAGCAGGAAAGCTGGATTGGGCAAGGAGCAGCTGGGACTCAAACCAGTGCCCATTTGGGACACTGGTGCCACAGATGGAGGCTAGGCCAACTATACCACAGCACCGGCCCCTCTAGTTACCTATTAATGATTTTGTAATTTAGACTTTAAAATTAAGTTAACTTTTAAAGATTTATTTATTTGAAAGGCAGAATTACTGAGAGAGAGAGAGAGAGAGAGAGAGAGAGAGAGAGATCTTCCACCTGTTGGTTCACTCTCCAAACTGCCAGGGCTGGGCCAGGCTGAAGCTAGGAGCCTGGAACTCTGTCTGTGTCTCCCATGTGTGTGGCAGGGACCAAGCACTTGGACCATCTTCTGCTGCTTTCCCAGGTACATTATCAGGAAGCTGGATCAGAAGGGGAGCAGCCAGGACTTGAACCAGCACTTACATGGGATGCTAGCATGGCATCAGAGGCTTAATTCACTGTGCCATAATGCTGGCCTCTACTTTTATTATTATTATTTTTAATCAAGTATTATATGGGTCAGAATGCAAAAAAATTGCAAAGGCTTTGCAGTGCCAAGTCTGTCTGTCACCATCGTCCCCTGGCTGACCAGTTTCCCCACAGGCAACCAGCATATTAATTCCTCGTTTACCATTGCTTAATCTTTTGGGTAAGCATGAACAATTACATCTCAATTCGTTGCTGCCATTACAAAGAATGGGGCAGTTACTAAGGTTGCTTTGGGGGTAGGGGAAGCAGGTAGGGACTCAGCCTCATCTCCGCTTTCATGGCTGCCTGTTCTGAGCTCCCATTTTCAGATGTGTACCTTAGCCCCAAGCGGCTGCTGCTGCATTTCCATTCATGATCTCTCCCTCTATCTCCAGAGCACAGTTAGTGATGGAATGAAGTCTTTCCAGGAAGCCACGATAAAGCACATTTTACTCTACTGGGGCAAGACATCTTTGAGCTATTTTCCATTCCCTCTCGCAAGCACTATTCATCTTCAGAGTCAACTCTGGTAGAGAGTTTTCTGGCTTGATATCAAGAGATGGAAATCTTCGCTCATCCCTCAAGTTAGTGGCCCCTGTGCTGTTCCTGTTTCCCTTTCCTGTTTGTAATCTGAGAGAATGTTGCTTTGTAAAAAGTCTACTACCCAACGAGGAGTCAGGGTTCCTCAACCTCTCCATGAAGGGGATTCTCTGTTTTTCAGCTCGCATACCTTGTATTCGCCAGAGAGAGCGAAGGTCCTTCCGTGGGCTTCAGTGTATTTGAACTTGGAGAAGGGTTTGAAAGCTGGGCTGCTGCCTGGTGTCCATTATTTCAGGTGGCGGAATTCCTTCGGTTCCTCTTCTGGGAGGAACCTTCTTCTTCTCTCCTCCTTCCAGGAGCCAGCCTTCTTTCCTGCTTACCCATGCAGTTAATCTGGGAGCTTCCAGGTTAGCTCAAATGCGTTTAGACTCTGGCTATGAGTTACTGGTCTGGGAGTGCACACAGGATCCAACATGGGCTCAAAGAATTCTTTTCTAGGGAATCTGGTCTGAGAGTCAAGTTAGATGGCCGAACCTACCAGGAACTTCAAGTTGAGGAGCTCTGGGCTTTGTTTGCTGTTACAAGGCTGGGGGTGGGGGTGGCACATAGAGGTGGAAGGTCCAAGGGAGAAGAAAGAAAGACTAGGGGATGAGGCTGAGAGCTGTGGACCCCGAAGTCTAGGCCTTGGGGGCAGCTGTTGGTGCTCTGGTCTCCCAAGAGCAACCTCAGTCTCCCTTTGGTGTCTGTTAATTCTGATGAGTTTTGTCTTTCCTGCAGAGTCTAACAAATACAGAGAGGGCGTGGCAGCCACAGGCAGCCCTGCAATCCACAGGCTGAGTCTTGGAGAGCCCGCACGATGTGCTACAGCGTTCTGGCCCCTCTGCCAGTTAGAAGTTTGTAGCTCGGATGCTGTTTCTAATGGAGATACCTCTGTTGCTTGTGGCAGGAAACAGGGGTGAGATTCTCAGCTTGTATTTGCTTCCCCGCCCCCGAACTTGTCCTCCCAGTCTTCAAGCAAACCCTCAGCAGCAGGGCTCCCGGGACAGCACCCACCCAGTCTTAGGACTCTCCTGTGTGTAAAACCCAGGAAAGGGATTTTGCCAAGTGCTTCTGAGAGAAACAGGAGAAGGCTTCCAAGTGTTCACAGACAACTTGCTTATCTTTGGGAAGTCCACTTGTACATCAAAGTAAAGCAGGAATCAATCCCCTTTATCTGATCCCTCCCTCTCTGCCCAACCAAGAGCAAACTTTATTTACTGAGCACCGGCCCCAGGAGGCAGCAGAACCCCAGGACAAGAGGTGTAAAAGGTGGGGTCTGGGGCAGACAGGCTGCTATGGGTGGTTCTGATGAGATCTGTGCACTCCTGGAAGGCAAGGAAGCAGCAGAAAGATCTTGGTGCCCCCACTCATGTCAGGCAGGCGGTTCGAGAAGGCTGGACTTGAAAGGGCTGTGAGGACAGGAAGTCTCACCTCTGACCTGTGAGAGCCACACACAAGGACCAGAGCTGTGCACGTCTCAGAAGATACACACGGAGGACAACATGCAACCACCCTCATAGCTGAGCTCCAGCTGAGTCTCCTGGGACTTAAGATGAAATCTGGGAGATGGAGACTGCACATTGGCTGAGAGTGAGTTCCCGTGACCCCTGTAGAATGTGAGCCAGAAAGAAATTAAGTAGAATCATAGACAAATGAAGCTATATTCTGTGCTCACGTGAGTTTCTGGCCTGAGATTCATATATGGATACTAGTTATTACTCCACTTTGCCTTATCTTTAGTGCAAACAATGGGTTCCCAAACACAAATGCGTTCAGGCAGTGTCTGTGATGACAATCTAAGAGACTGTTTGTTCCAGTCATAATAACCAGGAACTATGGAACACTCCCATCAAGCCAAGAACTTTACATTCCTTACCCTATTTAATGTTTATAATAACCCCAATGGGTAGAAATTCCTGTTTGCTGTATTTTTAGATGAGAAAAGCGAGCCATTGAGAGGATTAAAATATTTGCCCATAAGAGGCATTATAAAAAATTCCCCTGCGGTGATTGCTTCTTGCAAGGGACTATTGAAATGGGTATCTGTGCCCGAATAAGAGTTCTCTTGGGATTCTAAAGTGACTACTCCAAGGTCATCGTTAAGTAAGAGGCTTTTATAAGTGGTTCATTATCATGGACAAGCATTCACTGAAGGCCAATTTGAACCAAAATCCATGTCAGGATCTTGGGTTTACAGTGACAGCCTCTCTAAACCAAGTCTGGCCACAGTGGAGCTATAAAGAGGCTTGTAGTTGAGAGGGGATCCAGACTTAATTTCTCTCATATACCAGCCATGAAGTCAGAACACTTCCACTTTGAGAACTTGGAAGGACCACCAAAAATCAGTTCAGTAAACCACTGCTCAGGGAAGTGAGGTATCACATTGTTTCACTGACGGTGCAATCAAGAGATCAAGGGGGTGGAATGGGAATTGGGTTATTTTGCCATTTAATGCAAACCCTAACCACTGTACCGTATGTCCCCTCATTTCCTCCACAGGACTGTTATTTCTTGTATTAAAAAGCTATTGAGAGGGTCCGGTTTCTTTGAGATGATAAAAAGCAAAGAGTGGGGAATTACACTACTCTATATGAGTATTTGATTCCATTACAGCACAATACCCTGTGTTAATGTTCTCTAGAGAACTAACAGTTATCTAATCCATATCTCTGTCTAAACTATAGGTACCTATTTCTCTGTTTATATAGATTTGGGTATAGATATGGCAGGTTGACAGAATGGAAATTCAGGTAAAAGTTGATGTTGCAATTTGGAGTCCAAAATGCACACAGTCTGGAAACTCAGGCAGGACTCCTATGTGGTAGTCTTGAGGCTGAATCCCTTCTTCTTTGGGAAACTCAGCTTTTGTTCTTAAGGTCTTCAACTGATAGGAGGAGGCCCATCTAGGTTGTGGAGGGTCATCTACTGTACTCAAAGTCTGCACGCTTAAATGTAATCTCACCTTGTACAATTTGGGACATGCTCAGGCTGACTTGCCCCAAATGGTAGAGTTAGAAACATACCAGGGGACTCCAATTCAATCCCATCAAGGTGGCATGTACCAATGCCATCTCACTAGTCCAAGTGATCAATTTCAGTTCACAATTGATCATAATGAAAGGACTAAGAGTCAAAGGGAGCACATAAACAAGTCTAGTACCTGCTAACACTAACCGATGGAATAAATAAAGGAGAGAGTGATCCAACATGGGAAGCGAGATACTCAGCAGACTCATAGAATGGCAGATGTCCTAAACAGCACTCTGGCCTCAGAATCAGCCCTAAAGGCATTCGGATCTGGCTGAAAAGCCCATGAGAGTATTTCAGGCATGGAAAGCCAAGACACTCTGGCAAAAAAAAACAAACAAAAAACAAAACAAAACAAAACAAAAAAAACACAAAACCTAAATGAAAGATCTCTGTGAGTGAGATCCCAGTGGAAAGAAAAGGTCTTCAAAGAAGGAGGTACCTTTCTCTGAAGGGAGGAGAGAACCTCCACTTTGACTATGACCTTGTCTAAACAAGATAAGAGTTGGAGAACTCAAGGGGCTTCCATAGCCTTGGAAACTCATGACTGGAGCATGGGGAGATTACTGAGGCCACAAACAAGAGTGTCAATTTGTAAAGTCAACAACAGGAGTCACTGTGCACTTACTCCTCATGTAGGATCTCTGTCCTTAATGTGCTGTACATTGAAACTTAATGCTATAACGAGTACTCAAACAGTATATTTCACTTTGTGTTTCTATGGGGGTGCAAACTGTTGAAAGCTTTACTTAATGTATACTAAACTTATCTTCTGTAAAAAAAAAAAGAAGAAATTATCAATTCCCAACTTGACTCTCACTGGGATTAAACATGACAATAGGTCTGATCTGATTTCATCATCATTTAAAAATCATCGATTATTTTTCACTTTATGTTTCTGTGTGGGAGCAAACTGTTGAAATCTTTACTTAAAGTATGCTAAACTGATCTTCTGTATATAAAGAGAATTGAAAATGAATCTTGATGTGAATGGAAGGGGAGAGGGGAGGGTTGCGGGTGGGAGGGACGTTATGGGGGGGAAGCCATTGTAATCCATAAGCCGTACTTTGGAAATTTATATTCATTAAATAAAAGTTAAAAAAAATCACCAAAAAAAATGTAATCTCACCTAACAATTGCTTCATAGCAACATACAGACTGCTGCTTCACCAGGTTAGCCACAACCACCAATCCATGATGCTAGAAAGGCACTTCAGTTGAAGGTCCACCAAAAACAGATTGCCTGGAATTTTAACAAGGAGTATATCCCCAAAGTGTCTGTGGTCAACCTATTTTGGCTTAAATAATCTCAAATCCATGTATTTCTTATAGAAGGCCATTCCTATTCCCATCATATACTGGGAATATCCAAACTGAAGACTATAGTTTGTAGTGATCCTTACTCCATACACTCAATCTTTTCTGTGTGTGAGAGTCATCTCTTTGGATCAATGCTTCTTGATGCAGATGAATGGATCAAAATAAATCTATTTTGCAGCTAGGAAACTGAGACAAGAAGGTGAGAGAAGGGTCTGGGTCTCAGAGAGTTGGTGGAAGCAATGGATTCAAGTATACTGAGCTCAGAGTTCCTTCCAAATGTAAAATATAGAAAGGTAATAGTACACAGTGAAGATCAATGCCATTCCCAGCAAGGTCATTATCCCAGGACAGGTTTTCTATATCGCTGAAGTCAGGCCTCAGTCATGAGTAGGTGGTAGCTGGTACACAGTGGGAGTGGCAGCTTTGATGACAGTTGTGTGCATTGATGATCAGCTGGTGGAATCACCTCTTTTCCCTGGGTACAATTTCTCTAAGGGACAGTCTAGTTCCAACATGGAGTGATTGAGCAGATCAGTCTTAGAGTCTGAGGTAACTGGCTCCATTCACTATACCTTGACTATGATGATGGTAGGAATTCCTATTGAGTTGAATAAAGTCATGGTTATGAAATCAATAATTTCATGTTAGTCAAAGAGAAAATGATCAGAATTAAAATTAGTACGAGAATATCTCCAAAACTCTTTCCCAGAGGAGTCAAAAGCCTTCTAACACTGATTCGTTTTTGTTGGTTATTGGCTCCACAGACGATTCAAAAGCTGTGACTTCAGGTTTATTATATTCTCTTTTAGGAACAGACATGCTCAAATATATGAATTTCTTAGATTCATTTTAATCTCTGTATAAATCTTCTGGGGAACTCTTAGGTGTTCCCATGTCAATCATATCATATAACCTTGCTTGTATTTTATTCCATGACAGAAGGATCTAATATAGGTGGCCAGTATGTAATTTATTATACTACTTTCTTCAAAGCTCTCAAACAACTGTGGAGAGAACTGGTTCATAAAATAAAATCCTAAAGTTATCTCATGGGGTCAGACTAGTGATGCACTCAGATCAGTATTTGGGCTGAAAATGGTCTGTGGCAGCTCTTCAAAAACTTAGCCTGGAAAACCAGGAGGCAGCGACCCCACCCAGCGCACTCCTCATTTTACAATTGCTATGGGCTCATGACTTGCCCGCAAATCCTGTTAATTCTCCTTGGGTTTTCCTCTGGGTGTTCAGAGGATCTACATACTAATATCCACGGCATAAATCAGCTCCTTTTTGGGGTTCTCACCCGTACAGCCTGTGACTACCATGATTGCTAAAAAAAAAATGCAGGATGATGATACCTCAAAAGTTTGTGAAAAAAATGGATTTAAAAGATAAGTTTGTTTTGGTGCAAAGATTTTTGAAATCCACTCATATGATATTGTCTTCAACAAATTCAGGGAAGACGCATATTAAGAAAAACTTAGGCATGGATTTCCATTTTTTTTGACCCACGTAACTTGTCTTTTAACTCCATGTGTACATGAACTTTCTGAAGTCCCCTTGCAGGTGCTATGGGCACAAACACTTTCAACTTGGTGCCATGGTTGGTTTCTCATAGCAAAGCATGCAACAGAGATTCTTGCTCAAGTCATGAGTTGAGGGACTGCTTTCAGTGAATCTGTAAGGGAGGCAAGAAAGGAGGAAGAAGCTGAGTACAATGTGGTTTCAGTGGCCATCAGGCCTCAGTTTGAACCCCTAGAAAGCTCTTCCATGGCAAGAATGATGCCATGGAATCCCCAAATATTTAGAATGTGGCTTTTTTCTTGTATCCTTGCATTAATTGTTAGTGGTTGGGGGTTGTTCTTGGGGAAAGTGTAACCTCTTAGCCACTTCTGGCATGGCAGTAACCATGGCCCTTCTCTGGAGCTGGGGGATTGGTCCATTGGTCCAGCCAAGGGGACCTGAGTGGGTGGACTTCTCGTCCTGAATCCCCGACCTTAGCTTAGCATCCTGGAGAGAACCATAAAAACATGGCTTAGTCACAGGACTGGCCAGTTGGTGGCAGGAGGCCCTGTCAACTCCCACGTGGTCCTCTCCACGGGGTTGCTTTGGTGTCTTCCCAGCTTGGCAGCCAGCCTCTCTAGAGTGATCCAAGAGAACAAGGGAAAAAGGCAAACACCAGAACAACTTTTGTCACCTATCCTCAGAACTCAAACACTGCCAGCTTCATCAACTGATGACACATATCAACTTTCATTTAGTACAGGAGAAACAGCACAAAATTGTGACTGGCAAGAGGCCAGGATCATGGAGGGCCATCCTGGACACTGGCTACCACATTCCTCTTTCATATTTTCCTGGCTTCTTATGCTGTCCATTTGACAATACTCATGTTGCTCCTTATCATTCTACTCATAATTTCTTCATTATGTTTCCTTGATATTTCTCAAGGATACTCAAGCCTATTACTGGAATTGAGTCATGGAGGATATGAAACTGAAATTTTTTTTTTTAAGTCATAAACTTTAAGTTTCTAAGCTTTCAGGGCTTATTTCACTCTAAAATTTAGGAGCTGGTGGTCAAGCCCACACTTTCTTCAGCTCTAGTCTTCATATTTCTAGAATGTTCTATCCTGCCTATTACCAGAGTTCATGTCATCCTGGAGTGTTCTGATTTATAAAGTACATCTGTCCTCTTGTAGCCACCCTCTGTTCTCTCTGGGTCTTTTATTATCCATTCCAGTATTTTATCTGTCCAACCACATAAGTTGCAAAATGAAATCTCTTTTAACCAAGGTTGCAACCCTGAGGCATTGTTGTATTTGAGCCTATGTTGGAATTTCAGAATTAGGCAACTTGGCATCGAATTGGAACCAGGCACCAGAGTGGCCCAGCCTCTGAGCAAACCAAGGCTTTTGACAGACAGCTACTTTCTGCAATGTCAGGGGAGAGCTATTTTTGCTTTCATAGTGCTTGAATTTCATTTATTCCCCCATCTTAACTGTAAAGACAGAATGCCACAGAAAGGTCACTTACGGCTCTCTGCCCATCCATATGGAAGTTCAAGACATTGATGAGAATCTGGAGAAGAGTGACCACTCTGCCATCTGTTGGTCTTACTCCCTTCACACTTCAGTGATGCTTTTCATCTGTTCTAAGCCAGATGAAATCCTGTTTCCCTGACACAGGGAATACCCCAGCCCGACCAGCTGCCTTGCAAGGATGTGTCACTGATCGCCGGAGGAACTGAAAGACAGAGTACATAGGGTTTGAAACAAATCTACTAGAGAGAGCTCACAGTCTTCCTTAAAGGTGGCCTACAATAGGAAAGGCTTTGTATGAATCATCTCTCATACTCTGCAGGTCATGTTATGTCATTGTTCCCTCAGAAACATCTATAGATCCCATGGTGTAATGAAATAAAATCCAAGCTCCTCATCCTAGCATTTTTTACTTTCCTGCCTTATTAATACACTCCACCATCATGTAACCTAAACTTCAACTAAATTAGATCATCTATCCTTGTCCTGACACACTCTAGACTCTCCTGCTGTCATGTATTCGGAAACTGTATTCTCTCCACCTAACTGTTCTCATCATATGGAAGAATGACGTGTTTTTCTTACCCAAGATCTGTTATAAATGTTTCCCCTTTCCTAATTTCCTCTGCCTCAAGGAGATCTCACCTTCCCACGGGCCTTCTTGTGGACTTTGGGAGCACTTTGGTGGCACCTCGCTCACAGACTTGCCAAATCCTTCAGATACTAGAACTTTCAATGTAATGGCCCCACCATACTGGGTCTGCACCTGATGTTTCCTAAAATATTGATGACTGAGAGTGCTGTCTTAATTCTGCTGGTGGTTACTAAATGTATGTGAGGAGGAGAACTGCTCTTTGGTTTTGAAGAAGACTTAATGGATTTCTGATTAGGCAGAGATATTTTGGACTACGGAAACTCAAGGTTTCTCAAATTGGGTTTAGCAGGACCCTGTGGTTCAATAAGACACCTCCAGGGATTCCGTGAGAGGCTGTGATTTAAAAACTTCAACATCAATGTTTGAAACTTTGCACACTAGGAGGATAGAAGTGACTAAGGGAACTGACTTGGCATTTTATCAGAGATCTGTCAGCTTCCGTGCTATAGTACTGCATAGTAGGATTTTAAAGGTAGAGAAAGATACAGACACAGATACACAGACACACACACACACACACACACACAGAGAGAGAGAGAGAGAGAGAGAGAGAGAGAGAGAATCTTATCACTCCCCAAATACCCTCAATGGCCAGGGTTGGGTCTGGCTAAAATCAGCAGTATAGAACTCACAAAAGTCTGGGTCTTTCACATGATTTGGCAGGGACCCAATCACTTGAGCCATCACTTGCTGCTTCCCAGGGCACACATTGGAAGGAAGCTAGATTGGAAGCTGAGGCAGGGTTTGATCCCAGACACTCTGATATGGAATGTGGGCATTCTAAGCAGTGTCATAGCCACTGTGCCAAATGCCTGCCCCGAGTCTTAGTTTTTGATGCAAGACAGGGAGGTCACTGGTAACGGATAAGTGCTGCGTGGCATGTAGGGGAAGATGGTAGAGAGATCGCGCGAGCTTATCCTTCTCTACTTATTTCCCGCAAGCTCCAATTATGCAGTACAGGCTAACTTACAGGTCCAAACAAGCTCTACTACTGGTATAAAAAACTGGAAGGCTTAGCTGCTCCTCTGTCTCCTCCTCCCTCCTCCATTTTGCATTATACACATTGCAAAATGTAGATGGCAGAGGCTATGATGAGTTGCATAGTAGCTGATAAGTCCTTGGTGGTTTTCTTGTTTTATTATGCCCTTATGCTTTGTTTGTAATGAGCATCTGGGTTTTATAAATGTACCTGATGATCCAGTGTGGAAAATTTTGAAGACAAGCTATGAGATGGAAGGGGAAGTTTCTAGGTCTGGTGATAATGAACCCGATAAGGTTAGTGTTGAACAATTATAACCTTCTGAGTCATTTTACTGCTCTGTTGCAACATAGGCCACAGAAAAATGCCAAAAGACTATCTTTGTGATAGAAGACACGTACCCAAGCCTCTATGCGTTGGTTATCTGAAAGGTCTTACTCCATTGGGAATTGTCCACATGAAGGGTCAGCAAACGTTTTTCGTGAAGGGCCAGGGAGTAAATAGTTCAGGGCACATATGGTCTGTGTCACATATTCTTCTTTGCTTTTGTTTGTTTACAACTCCAAAAACGTGAAGAGCAATCTTAGCTCTGAGGGCTGTACAAACATGGGCATCTGGTGAGATTTGGCTCAGGGGCTGTATATAGTTCAATAAGAAACCACCAGGGACTCCGTGAGAGGCTGTGATTGAAAAACTTCAATGTGGCAAGGGCTTCATTGCAATTGAAACAACATCATAACAACAAATGCTTAAGTGCAAGTCAAGGGCATTCAAAAAGTAAAGGTGCTGTTTACTTTATAAGCTATTGCTTATAAACAAACAGCCAAAAGTCTTGCTAAAAACAAACAAACAAACCAAAAAACCATCAAGGCACATTCAAAGAAAAGGGCCAGGAAGTAAGTCATTTAGCAGGAGAATTTACTGCTCCAAACAGGAAGAGTCACACAGTTGGTAAGACCCTAAGAATATAACCTTACAGGATTACTGTTGTGAGTAAAATGCTAGGAAAAAACACCATACAGAAAATTGAAAAGGTTCCCATTATCAAACAGGGATAAGCTGAAGTGCTGGTCACACACCACATGATCTTCAAGAAGGTTCAGGAAATAAACCAAAAAGATCTTGATGTCTTATGTAGATTGCTGAGCCAGCAGATCTCACAGCAAAATGCCATGCTGTATAGCATTTGTAATACCTGTGAGCCACTGGGAAATTTAAGAACCCAAAGAATTGCCCATAACAAGGAAAGGCCAAGATATAACTAATGTTTGGCCTTCATATCTGTCAACAAAAGGTCTGTCTTGTGGGAAACGTGTTGATTTCCATACTGATAGAAACTTGTCAATGGTTGGCTCAATGGGACCTTTTGCATCTTGCGGAAAGCAAGTGCCTGCATGGTGTCATAACAAAGCGCTTTCTGATCAGTGGCTACAGAATGTGTACTCGCTATCATGTGAACTTTTTATTAAGTCTCTGCAAGGCCCTGGAGAAGTGTTGATTTCAAGTGGTAAGATTCCTGAATGTCACAGACAACTGAGAGAGACTTCTGACTCTGGTGACAATGAAACGAGACCTCCTGGAAAATTATGCTGCAGTAAATAAGTCTAAGTCCTGGACAGAAAGCAAAAGGAACTATTTGAAGGCTCTGGAGAGAGAACAGCAGCAGATAGACCTGGTGAGGAATAAATATTTGGAGGAGGGTAGCTGAATGGAGTAAATTCCCTGCATTTTGACTTTCACGCAGGTCTCAATGCACAGTGGCGGGGCAGGAGGGGCGTTAATAGAAATCTACTGTCTCTCTGGCAGGGGAGCCCATAGCTTACTCAGAGAGTTGGAGAATCCTCAAAGAGAAAGAGAGAGAGGGCAGCCCCACATTCTGCATTCTGAATTCTCATACCCTGAACCATACATGCATCACACAGATCAGGGCAGCTGAACTAAAGACAAATAATCTAAATGAGGTCAGGGTTTCCATATGAGAAATAGAGTTGCAAAAGCAAAAGAAAAAAAAAATCACTTCCCTAAAAAAAAAAATCAAGCATTTATGCAGCTCAACATTCATAAACTCCAGGATAAAACCAAAAGTTCCCAACACAAAAAGAACCAATAAAAACAAAACACAGCCTCAAGAGAAAGGAAAGCCAGTGAGATCTCAAGAGAAATTAGATGTTTGATGTAGCAGGCAAGGACTTTACAGCCATTACAATGATCCTCAATGAAATCAAACAAAGTATGATCTCAATGGATAAAAAATAGAAAATGTAACAGAGAAATAAAATGAGAGAAAACTAAATTGAAATTCCAGGATTAAAAAAATGCAATAAAATGAAATTAAAAAAAAATCACTGTATGGACTTAACAGCTAAGAGGCAAGAGTAAGTGAACTCAAAGATAGATAAGCGATATGAAATACATGAAGTTTGTATACCTTAAATAAAAGGTTTCCAGGTTAAAAAAAGTAATTATTCCATGTAAAGAACAGAGAAAAAAAGATTGGAAAAAAATGAAGAGAGTTGCAGGATCTCTTACATAAATATAAAGTGTTTCAACACGTGCACAGTGAAAATCCAAGAGGAGGAGGTGGAGGAGAGGGAAAAAAAGGAATATAAAAACATTTTATGAGGATTAGCAAAGAATTTGCCAAAGGACACAAGTTTGCAGAAACAACATGTTCAGAAAAATCATGTAAAAATGCTAAAATGCGGGTCAGCGCTGTGGCGCAGTGGGTTAAAGCCCTGGCCTGAAGTGCCGGCATCCCATATGGGCGCCGGTTTGAGACCTGGCTGCTCCACTTCCGATCCAGCTCTCTGCTGTGGCCTGGGAAAGCAGTAGAAGATGGCCCAAGTCCTTGGGCCCCTGCACCCACATGGGAGACCCAGAAGAAGCTCCTGGTTCCTGGCTCCTGGCTTCGGATCGGCGCAGCTCTGGCCATTGCGGCCAACTGGGGAGTGAACCATCAGATGGAAGACCTCTCTCTCTGCCTCTCCTCTCTCTGTATAACTCTGACTTTCAAACAAACAAATAAATCTTAAAAAAAAATGCTAAAATGATTAAGGCACATCATAGTCACACTATTGAAAGCCTAAGATAGAGAAAAAGGTTTTAAAGCATCAAGAGAAAAATAAGGGAACATGATACGGCACACAAGGGAAAATGATTTCACCCAGAAAACTGGGTGATTTCCGCAGAAACTATGGAGGATTAAAGAGAGTAGAAACACATCTTAAAAATGCTGAAGGGAAAAAAAGAGCTGTCACCCAGACTCTCTATCTAGAAACACTGCCCTTCAACAATGAAAGCAAAATAAAGATATTTTTAGATGAAAGAAGACTAAAGGTATTAATCATTAGTGATTTGCTCTACAGGAAATGCTACAGGAAGCTCCGCAGGCAGAAGCTGAATGATCCTAGATATTATCTCCATAAAAGAAGGAATAACATAAAAACATAAGTGCAAAAGAATATTTTCCTTTGATTTCTTCCTTGTGATTTCTGTATATGAATCAGATAATTCTTTAAAGAGAATTTATAACAGTGTCTTGTGTATTTATAGAAAATGTAGATATATGATAATAATTCTAATATGAGTTGTGGGGAACATCTAGGACGCCAGGCTTCCAGGCTTCTATGTTATATTTGAGTGACAGAATATTAAGACTAATAGGCCAGTGATAAGTTAAATATGTATATTGTACCGCTAGAGCAATTACTAAAATAATAACATAAAGAAGTAGAGCCAAG
Organism: Oryctolagus cuniculus; assembly: GCF_964237555.1. NCBI lineage: Eukaryota > Metazoa > Chordata > Mammalia > Lagomorpha > Leporidae > Oryctolagus > Oryctolagus cuniculus. The sequence goes on along the minus strand of NC_091434.1, from coordinate 137,953,233 downwards.
ATGTGGTAATAGGGTCTAGACCTGTCCTTTTTCCTGAAACAACTAAAGAACAGGAGAAAACAAATGAACATCAAGACACGGAGTATCAAGCACTAGAGGACAGGAACCTCTGGAAGATGGAAAACAAATGAAACAAGCCCCACACCTGCCCCAGGTTATGGCCCGGAGAGAGTTTCCAGGCATTCACACAGGGAAGAGAACCAGGCAGAACCCAGTTACTTCTGAGAATTGAGGACTCAGAGCTGGGTGAGTGGAGAGGCTACGGCAGCTAGTGTTTTCAGGGCAGGGTACTCGAGAGGAGGGAGCTGCAGAGAGAGCTCTGGAGATCAGCAAGGGGTACCGCTGAGTCTTCAGCTGGGTGCTGATCAGGGCACGTGTCTGGGAAAATTAGCCAAGGTTGGAAAACACAGGGTTAGAGCGGAAGTTGCTCGGAGCTCACTTGTGGCCTGGAAAGGTTTCTGTTCTTAAAAGCCAGAGTGGAAACCCTCATTATGTATGGAAAATCAGGTAACATATTCAGAAGGTATTTGCCTCAACACTAAGGAAAAAAGTTAACCTAGATTAAGCACTGCTCTGGTTCTACCTAAGAAAGCTTAGAGACAGGTGTTTCTTGCAGTGGCTAAATGCTGCTTGGGACACCCACATACCCACATCCAATATCAGAGTGCTTGAGTTTGAGTTCCAGCTCCACTTTTAATTCCAGCTTCCTGCTAATGCACACACAGCCTGGGAAGCAGCAGGTGGTTCAGTCCTTGCCACCCAAATGGAGGCCCACATTGAGTTCTGGGCTCCTGGTTTTGGCCCCGTCCAACCCTGGCTTTTGCAGACATTTAGGGAATGGAACAGCAGATAGAAGATCTCTGTCTCTGTTTCTCTGTGTGTCTTTCTTTCAAATAAAACCAATCAATAAGTAAAAATTGATGAGAGCATTTTATAAATATATATCTTTAAAAAGGGAGGAGGTGGGGCCGGTGCTGTGGCACTGGGTTAAAGACCTGGCCTGCAGTGCCAGCATCCCATTCGGGCACCGGTTTGAGTCCTGGCTGCTCCACTTTCGATCCAGCTCTCTGCTATGGCCTGGCTGGGAAGGCAGCGGAGGACTGCCCAAGTCCTTTGGCCCCTGCACCCACGTGGGAGACCTGGAAGAAGCTCCTGCCTCCTGGCTTTAGATAGGCTCAGCTCCGGCCGTTGCGGCCATTTGAGGAGCGAACCAGTGGATGGAAGACTTCTCTCTCTTGTCTCTCTCCTTCTCTCTGCAACTCTTTCAAATAAATAAAAAATAAATATTTTTTAAAAAAGGAAGGAGGAGACAAAGGGGGAAGAAGGAGGATGGGAAGAAGAAGAAAGCTTAAAAGCATTCCTGAAAGATTGCCAAGTAACTGAACTGTGTTAAAGACAAAAATCAGCAATACTTTTAGGAATACAAATAGAACAAATTGAAATTGACAGTCAGGTATTTTCTACTGCTGGTTAACAAATCACTACTCCTGTCAACTGAACGCTGTGTCCCTGCTGCAGAAACCTGTATGTTGCAGATTCTTGGCAATCCCAATGTGATGGTATTGGGAGAGGGAACCTTTGGGAAGCAGTTAGACCATGAGCGGGGAGCCCTCATAAATGGGATTCGTGCCCTTATGAGAGCCCAGAGAGCTCTCTCATTCTCCTTCCACCATTGAGGCTAAGGCAGAGGTTGGCAATCTGCGGCCAGGATGAGGGCCTTCTCTATGGCCCAACCCTGCCACACCCTGATCTGGCAGCCTGTAGAACGGTGAGACATAAATTTGTGTTGCTGGAAGTCACCCAGTCTGGTGCTTTGTTAGAGCAGCCTGTGGCTCAAGGCAACACGTATTTCTCTTCTCACAATGCTGCAGGCCAGCAAGATTCAACTAGCTTCTCTCCTCAGAGTCTCCCAGGGCTGTCATCAAGGTGTCAGTTGGGGCTGTGGTCTCATTGGAGCCTCAGGGTTCTCTTCCAGGCCATGCAATTGTTGGCAGAATGCAATTCCATGGCAATTGAAGAACAAGTGGTCGCATCTTCCAGGCTGTGAGACCTTATCTCTTAACTGCCCTCTGCCCCCTTGCTACGGCAGCCCCATTACAGACACTGTGTTTCTTGATTAATTTCAATAGATTTGGGTACTTTGATTTCATGTGCAAACTTTCACCTTCTCTCTTGGCACACAATTTCGTAGGATTGCGAGAGGCACAGCCCTTCACTGAAGCGAGGGCATCCTGAAAGCACATCAACCTTGGGAGTCATCTTAGACCACAGTGGACATGTAAAGAGGCAGACAAATAAAACCACAGTTTGGGATATGATGAGGAAAATCAATGGGTAGAAATAATGTGGAAATAACACAGATGATAGAACTGGGAGTCATGGACTTTAAAACCTTATTATAGCTGCAAGCTCAAGAAGCTAGAAGATTGAGAATGGTAAGCATAGACAGGGAAGACATAGAAAAAGAAACAAATGTAGTTTCTGTACTAAGTGGAATTAACAATGGGCTGGATATTACAGAAGAAAAGATTAGGAAACTTAGGTCTATGTAAATGATCTAAAATATAGCACACAGAAGAAAAAAAGCAGTGAAATGAAGAATTGTAGGAGGCCTAAAATCTGAGTAAGTAGAATTTAATTAATGGTAACATTAATTAAATCTGAGCTGGAGTGGCTATATTAATATCAGATAAAGAAGATCTCCAGGGGCTGGCGCTGTGGCATAGTGGGTAAAGCAGTCATCTGCAATGGCGGCATCCCATATGGGCACTGGTTCGGGTCCTGGCTGCTTTACTTCCGATCTAGCTCTTTGCTATGGCCTGGGAAAGCAGTGGAGGATGGCCCAAGTCCTTGGGCCCCTGTACCTTTGACGGAGACTTAGAGGAAGCTCCTGGCTCCTGTCTTCGGGTCGGCCCAGCTCTGGCCTTTGTGGCCAATTAGGGAGTGAACCAGCAGATGGAAGACTCCCTCTCCCTCCCCCTTCCCCCTTCCCCTCCCTCTCCTTTTGTGTAGTTCTGCCTTTCAAATAAATGAATAAGTCTTTTTTAAAAAAACGATTTCCAGAGAAAAGATGAGTACTAGGGATAAAGAGGGTCATTTTATAATGATAAAACTGTCAATTTATTAATAAGACCTAACAATTGGTAAATACTTACATACCTAAATAATGAATTTCAAAAATAGATAAAGTTAGAGGTGCAAGTGCAATGGATAGACCTACAAACACAGTAAGAGATTTCAAAATCCTTGTCAAAATAATTCATAGAACACAAACACCCAATAGGCCTTTGCCCAACATGTCACCAAACAACAACAGATTGCACAATATTTTCAAGTATACACAGAACATTTATCAAGGTAGAACAATTCTAGATCATAAAAAAGTAACCCATGTGTTTAAAGTGATTAAAATAATATTAAATATATACTTTGACCATATTATATATAAATTATAAATTAATATAAATCTCTCAGGAAAATTTCCAAATATTTGAAAACTAAATATTCTTTAAAATTCACGGGACAAAGGAGAAATAAAAAAGGGCAATTGCAAGAGGAATTGAGTAAAAATGAAAATACAACACCTAAAGAACTTTAGGATGGATCTACAGCAGGACTTAAAGTTACAGGAATAAGCATCTATAGAAACAGACCACACTGCCAACTTCAGCTTGCACCTTTAAGAAGCTAGAAGAAGAGGCACCAGTTAAATCTAAATTAGGCAGAAGAAGGGAAATAAGAAAGACCAGAATGTAAATCAGTTACTGAGAAAAGAGAAAATCAATAGAGATAATCAATGAAACTACACGTGTGCTCTTAGAGCTGATCAGGAGAACTGATAAACCTCTAGCAAGACAAATAAGACACAAATTACCAATGTTAGGAATGAAAGTGATGACATAACTACAGGTCCTAGAATGATTAGAAAGAAAATAACTAAATAGTACCCACCATGTTCATTCATTTGACAACTTAGATGAAATTGCAACATTCTTTGATAGATACAAACTTCCAAAGTACACAAGGAAGGGATACATATCTTGAATACCCTGATATTTATGAAACAAATAGAATTTATATTTAACAAACCCAATAAAGAATATTTGAAGGCCACATGGCTCACTGATGAGTTCCAACAAACATTTTAAAAAAGAAACAAATTGGGGTTAGGACTATGGCGTAGCAAGTAAAGCTGCTGCCTATTGTTCGTTCTGGCATACCACATGGGCACCGGTTTGAGTCATGACTGCTCCACTTCTGATCCAGCTCTTTTCTATGGCCTGGGAAAGCATCGGAAGAGGTTCCAAGTCCTTGGGTCCCTGTACCCATGCTGGAGACCTGGAAGAAACTCCTGGCTCCTGGCTTTGGACCGGCCCAGCTCTAGCCATTGTGGCTTTTGGGGAATGAGTCAGCAGATGAAAGATCTCTCTCTCTCTCTGTCTCTCGCTCTTTGTCTGTAACCCTGCCTTTCAAATAAATAAATAAATCTTTTTTTATTTTTTATTTTTTATTTTTTATTTTTATTTTTTGACAGGCAGAGTGGACAGTGAGAGAGAGACAGACAGAGAGAAAGGTCTTCCTTTGCTGTTGGCTCACCCTCCAATGGCCGCCGCGGCCAGCGCGCTGCGGCCAGCGCACTACACTGATCTGAAGCCAGGAGCCAGGTGCTTCTCCTGCTCTCCCATGCAGGTGCAGGGCCCAAGCACTTGGGCCATCCTCCACTGCACTCCCTGGCCACAGCAGAGAGCTGGCCTGGAAGAGGGGCAACCGGGACAGAATCTGGTGCCCCGACCAGGACTAGAACCCGGTGTGCTGGCGCCGCAAGGCGGAGGATTAGCCTATTGAGCTGCGGCGCCAGCAATAAATAAATCTTAAAAAAATAAATTGATTGTACAAAAATTCTTCCAAAATATCAAAAGGGGGGGAATAATCTCAGTTCATTCTATGAGGTCAATCTTACTCTTATTATAAAATCAGATGAAGATACCACAAGGAAATAAAACTTTAGTTCAATATCTCCAGTGAGAATAGATGCAAAATAAAATACAACTAAATTTTATGATCCAATAATTCATGTATGAAACAGAGTAATCAGTAAGGTTTATTCAGGAATGAAAAGTTGATTTAACCTTTAAAAAATCAATCAGTGAAGTTCTCTTTATTAACAGACCACAAAGGAAAAATCATGAGTATCAGGATACATGGAAAACAGATATTAGAAAAAATCACAAGCCACTCCTGATGAAAACTTTCAAAGTATCACAAGGGGACTTCTCAAAGAGCGACCATAGAACACCTTCAGCTAACCTCACCTTCAGCTAACCTCACACATCATGATGACTAAGTGCTTCCTCTATAATAAGAACAAGATGTGGCTATCTGGTCTCCCCACTACCAGTTGCCATTGGGCTGGAAGGTCTAGATCATACAGAGCATCATTGCATGGGTGGAGGCCCAAACCACAGCTGTAGTGCTACTGGAGATGCTGGGAGCTTTGCTGGGTGTTTCCAAGAGACACTTGGCTTTGGGAGGGAAGCCGGCTCAATAGCAGAACTTCTTGTGGCCAAGCAGGATGAGGATTCAGAATCTTGCTAACTGGGTGTAAAGAAAACTGTAAACCAGGAAGAACCTGAACCTATCCAGGAAACATTTGTATCTGTCAACTGATTGCTTTTACTCAGGGACAAATTCTTCTTGGTCAGGGACCTTGCTTTTTCCTTTATTTCCTTCACCAAGATGAGTTTAATGCCTTGAATGCCGCTAATGCTGAGTATTTGTTGAAAGAATGAATGTATGAATAGCAACATAAACTCCTGACAAAAATATTAAAATGTCTATAAATGACCAATGACCCTCTTTTAGAGTATTTCCTACTTGGGGTGATTTCCATGTTTCTCTGTTGGGTATTAACACAAAACATTTTCAATATCTGTGGCACTGTACTTTATTGACAACATATTTATGGCCAAGGGCCTCTCTTGTATCTGATGGGCTTCACAAGGCTGATCTCAGAAGAACAGGTTCAAGACTCACCTACATACTAATGTGTATACAACTCACCTGTGTATGCTCAGCTGTATACAACTGCAGAGCAACAGAAGGAGTTTTCTTTAATTAGGGAGACTTTTACTGGAAAGCAAGCTCCATTGTGGCAGGGCATTGTCAGTCCTGTGTCTATATTTCCAGTTCCTAGAATCATGCCTGGAGAAGGGGCTCAAGAGATAATTTTTCTTTTGGTGCTGAATAAATAAGCGACTGTCCTCTAAGTTAACAGGGTGAGGATTTGTTGAACTCCAGCCATTTGTCCAAAACTTGCCTTCCTATTGCTTCCCATGTGTCTAAAAAGAAGAATCGAGCTCTCTGATCTGGAGACAGGGTTGGGACAGGAAGCAGAAAATTTTGTTGATGAAATATAATTGGGGGCCGGTGCCATGGCTCACTTGGTTAATCCTCCACCTGTGGTGCTGACATCCCATATGGACGTCGGGTTCTAGTCCCGGTTGCTCCTCTTCCAGTCCGGCTCTCTGCTGTGGTCTGGGAAAGCAGTGTAAGATGGCCCAAGTCCTTGGGCCCCCGCACCCACGAGGGAGACCTGGATGAAGCTCCTGGCTCCTGGCTTCAGATCAGCACAGCTCCAGCAATTACAGCCATCTGGGGAGTGAACCAGCGGATGGAAGACCTCTCTCTCTGTCTCTACCTCTCTCTGTAACTCTGTCTTTCAAATACGTAAATATTTTTTAAAAAAGCAATATATATTTATTATAAGTTCAAACATACTAAAACTAGGCATGGTAAAAGGTAAAGGGTTGTAATGTCTTAACACCCTTCATTAAAATTATTGCAAAAGTAATATGCACTTGTAAGAATTCCAATGTCACAAAACAATATTAAGTACTAGGTGAAGGGCTGTCTTCGTGCTTTGGAAGTTCAGTCCCTTGAGAAATCATTGGCTTGGAATGCGTTCTAGGCTTTCCACGGCAGAATACGCTTGCATGTAGATTGAATGCATTGCTTCAGTGGCTGGTTACTAATCCATAGGGCACAGTCCAGTGTATTTTAAAAAATCATGTTGATGGGCCGGCGCCGTGGCTCAATAGGCTAATCCTCTGCCTTGCGGCGCCGGCACACCGGGTTCTAGTCCCGGTCGGGGCGCCGGATTCTGTCCTGGTTGCCCTCTTCCAGGCCAGCCCTCTGCTGTGGCCAGGGAGTGCAGTGGAGGATGGCCCAAGTGCTTGGGCCCTGCACCCGCATGGGAGACCAGGAGGAAGCACCTGGCTCCTGGCTTCGGATCAGTGTGATGCGCTGGCCACAGCACGCCGGTCGCGGCGGCCATTGGAGGGTGAACCAACGGCAAAAGGAAGACCTTCCTCTCTGTCTCTCTCTCTCTCACTGTCCACTCTGCCTGTCAAAAAAAAAAAAAAAAATCATGTTGATGGGCATTTGGATAGTTTAAAATATTCATTTATTTGTTTGAAAGTCAGAGTTACAAAGAGAGAGGGAGAGACAGAGAGAAAGATATCTTCTATCTGCTGGTCCACTCCCCATGTGGCTGGGATGACCAGGGCTGAGCCAGGCAGAAGCCAGCAGCTGGGACTTTCATCTGGGTCTCCCACAGGGGTGGCAGGGGCCCAAACCTTTGGGCCATATTCCACTGTTTTTCCCAGGCCTTAGCAGGGAAATGGATCAGAAATGGCACAGTCAGAACATGAACCAGCACCCATATGGGATGCTAGCATCACAGGTGGCTGGTTTGCCCACTATGTTGCAACGTCAGCCCCAGTTTATCCTTTTTTGTATTATTAACCATGTTGCAGTGAAACATTCCTGCATACACATATGTTCATGATTTTGTGTGTTTATTTGTAGGATAAATTTTAGAAGTGGAACTTATGATTCGACCAGAAACAAGGTTAGGGCAAAATCTCTAAGCAAAAAATAAGTAGTTATATTCTGTCTATTCCAGAGAGGCCGTGTTATGTCTAGCAGTCCTACCAAAAAGAAAAGACGAGACACCAAGATGGCAGAGTAGGGAGAGAGCTTGCTGCTCTAGTCTGGGGAGGATAGTTGAAAAAAAAAAAAGGAGAGAGTCCGATCTCAGGGAAGAGTTAGGGAGAAAATGGCAGAGGAAACTCCACGCAAATTAGAGGGACACTGTGGATCTACGTGGAGGGTGTGGACACGCACAACTCAGGACCCAACAGACAAGAGCCTCAGCACTAGCTTTGGAGTGAGGTGAGACCCGACTGCAGCAGCTCAAGCCACTGGCGATAAAGCTGCAGGAAGAGCCTGGCCTGAGTCTGGCTTGGAGTCCTGTAGGGGACAGTGTACCTGCCAACCTAGAGCAAAAAAAAGGGGAAATGTTTCTTTTTCCCCGACCACCTGGCACTGGCATCCTGTAACTAGTAGAGAGAGGGCGGGCGCCATTATGGACATACAAAACAGCTGCGTCAGCTCATGCCCCCAGCAACCAGCCGAGAGGAGACACCTGAGTCTGGCTGGGAGCATTGGCAGGGGCTGGAAGCTCATGACTGTGGGAGTCCTGTGTGCTGGGACTGTGAAAACACTGTGGCTATGTGGGAGGGCGCAGGGTGTGGCTGGATGTTTGGGTAGTCACTGTGGGCAGCTCCACATACTTGGGGCTCCCTGATTCCCTGGCGACAGTCATTGTTGTGGGATCTGTGCTCACATAGAGGGCTGCACATATCCTTTGTTTGGTTCTTGTGGCAGTGTGAATGAATATTGCACCCACTAGGGCTAGCAACCAAGCACTGGTCTCCGTGAAGGAGAGGAGGTGAGCATGAGACTATGCCAACAGAGCAGATTAACCCTCCCCTCTGATTAAAAAAAAAAAAAAAAGAAGAGACTTACCATGCCCAATTTGGGTGTCATCTGGGACACTCTCCTCACCCTGGAGCACTGAACAGAGCTCCCTGGCCACACCCAGCACACACCTCAGTATTCACTGAAAGAGCAGACACTCCACTCACCCACAGAGGGGAAGTCCGAAGATAAAAGCCATCACAGGACAGGAAAAAGTATCTCCACCAATGCCCAAAAATAAATGCAGAAACTCAAGAAACAAGAATATGGAAGATAAAATGATGCCTCCAAAGGAACACAACACTTCAACAAAAGAATGTGAAAATGAAGAGATTGAAGAAATGCTGGAAACAGCATTCAAAAAATTGATTGTAGGATTACTTAGAAGTGATCAGAAGCAAATCCATGAATTAAAGAAATCCACACATGACATGGATGAACATTTTTCTCATGAAAATTGAGATTTTAAAGAGAAATCAAAATCAAATATTGGAAATGAAGAATTCAATAGACCAAATAAAAAATGCAGTGGAAAGCCTTAACAACAGACTGTGAGGCAGAAGACAAAATATCTGAGTTAAAATACACATCACTGGAGATTTTATAGTCAGAGCAAAAGAAAGTAGAAGAAGAAACTAGAAAACAGTGTTGGAAATCTCTGGGATACTACCAAATGACCCAACATACAGATCTTAGGAGTTCCTGAAGGTGTTGAAAAGAGAATGGGTTAAGAGGCCTTTTTAGTGAAATAATTACAGAAAACTCCCCTATTTTGGAGAAAGAAAGGGATGTCCAAGTACAGGAAGCACATAGAACATGACCAGAAAAAACATTGTAGTCAAACTCTCCACAGTAAAACATTAATAAAAGATTCTAAAATGTGGCAAGGGAAATGTCATTGATTACTTTCAGAGGATCTCCAGTTAGACTCACAGCTGACTTTTCTCATCAGGAACCTACAGGCAAGGAGAGAATGGTGAGATATATTCCAAGTCTTAAGAGAGAAAACCGTCAACCCAGAATACTGTACTCTGCAAGGTTCTCATTTATGAATGAAGGTGAAATAACAAATAGAAATTGAAAGAATTTGTCACCACATGTCCAGCCTTCCAACAGTTGCTTAAGGATGTGCTACATACACAAACATGATCATCACTACCAAAGAAGGTGAAGGCAGAAAAATCTCCCAGTAAAAGCACAAAGAAAATCGGAAGTAAACAATGGGATATTTATGGGAAAACAGCAGGGAAATGGCACGTACTCTGATTTTCCTTCTGTAGTTCCTTAGATTTCAGAATCTCCCGTTACTGGGAATCTAGCCACATATTAAGGCGATCTGTTTCCACATATTAAGGCGATCTGTTTTTGAATCTTTTAAAAAAGAAGACAGTGATTATATTGGACCATTTTTCCCCTTCTCCTATTACGTACCATTTGTGTGATTACAGTGTTAAGTCTTAGTTCTTATGTCTTTGAGCAGAAGAGTGTACCAGTTATTTTAAGTGAATTTTTCCCTGTCTTTGAAGCTCAGTTCATAAGTGTGTTATTGCCACGAAAGAAAATACTTGGGTTTGTATTACTTGAATATTTGAAAACTGAAATTCATAAGATACAATATGGAATGAATTAGGTTTTTATTTCTGGGTAAAATTAGAAATGAGGGGCTGGCGCCGCGGCTCACTAGGCTAATCCTCCGCCTTGCAGTGCCGGCACACCGGGTTCTAGTCCCGGTCGGGGCGCCGGATTCTGTCCCGGTTGCCCCTCTTCCAGGCCAGCTCTCTGCTGTGGCCAGGGAGTGCAGTGGAGGATGGCCCAAGTCCTTGGGCCCTGTACCTGCATGGGAGACCAGGAGAAGTACCTGGCTCCTGCCATCGGATCAGTGCGGTGCGCCAGTCGCAGCACGCTGGCCGCGGCGGCCATTGGAGGGTGAACCAACAGCAAAGGAAGACCTTTCTCTCTGTCTCTCTCTCTCTCACTGTCCACTCTGCCTGTCAAAAAATAAATAAATAAATAAATTAGAAATGAAATAAAGATTTGAACTACTTAAAGGAAGAAAATAATGATAGTGCTTATAAGCACTGGGAACCCTTTTGTGTTTGAGGCAACCAACATTCAAGTGTCTACCAGATTTTTCTCCTGAAATCCTGCTCTTCTTTTCTGGGCTTCTTGCATTTACTCTTATTATTGATGTTGTAAAACAGCTGGGTTACAGTGTCATTATATCTGTGTTCATTACGAATCCCATAGCTTTTCTAGTTAGAAAAAAAAAGTCTCAAAAATAACCATAGTGTATTTTTTTGGTTAATATTTTATCCACTATTGATATTTTAGATACATTTGATCATTTTAATAAGGTGTCTATTTAAAATTTAAAACATCACATATTGTGTTAGAACTAGAGAAGAAGAGTAAGAAAAAAAACTAGCTTATTGAGACTGTAGATGTTCCATTAGTTAAATTTCAAAATTTTTAATAAAGGAACTTTCAGAGATAAGTTGAAACCCAACGGTATCAATTAAACTAGCTCCTGTGACATGGAAAGGAACCCTGGAAGCAGTGGAGGACATGTGAGGGCATTTACTTCCCATGGCTGCGGTTGTGGTGTGCTTGTACCTACATACAGGTAGTGGCACACTGACATTTTTGTTGCCCAATAATCTGGAGTAGTGTCCTGCGTTTGTCTGTACTAAAATAACTATAAATTAATGGACATTTTATGTCTGTACTATATTTGGCAGGTAAAGTTTCCATGATACAAAGTAGTTGGATTTTAAGGTTTACTATAATACGGAAGAAGACATGGCATTATTCCATTTTCTTAAATGATAGCTTGGTTATTGAGTTTCAGAAGAAAAAAAATACGAAATGAGTAATTGTCATTGCGTTAGCTGTAATGTTAAGCTGGCAAGTTGTAGCAGAGATCTTAAATCTGTGTTTCTCAAGTGTGAACCATAGTAGTCTAATGCTGCTTTGTACATACTGTAAGTGCTACAAATAGTCTCAGCACTGAACATGTATTGATACCTCTCAAATGAATGCAACCTTTGATACAGGTGTTCTGATAGGCCTCAGAAAGTATCTGAGTGTCTGCAAATTTGTTAATCTGCTTGGTAATGCAGATACTTCCTGTTCTTTTTTTTTTCATTGTTCCATATTTTCATGTTTAAACTTGAATTTTTAGATTTCTACTACTGTTAATTTAAGTACAATTTGCTCAACGGTTAAAATGGGTTTGCCAGTGAAGGAACTTAAAAATAGCCTCATTCATGCTTAAGTAAAGACTACATTTTGTGTTCTATGTTCATACACTTTTAATGATATGTATTTCTGTTTCAATATAAATGTTGATGTTTAAGCTTTGTTTCTGTTTAATAAAGCTTTTTACCATTGACTAAATGAAGGAATGTATCTTTTGGCCCATGCTGTGGCATAGTGGGTAAAGCTGTTGCCTGCAGTGCTGGCATCCTATATGGTTCGAGTCCTGGTTGCTCCACTTCTGATCCAGTTCTCTGCTATGGCCTGGGAAAGCAGTAAAAGATGACCCAAGTCCTTGGGTCCCTGCACCCACATGGGAGACCTGGAGGAGGCTCCTGGCTCCTGGCTTCAGATCAGCCCAGCTCCGGCTGTTGTGGCCATCAGGGAAGTAAAACAATGGATGGAAGACCACTCTCTCTCTCTCTCTCTCTGCCTGTCCTTCTTCTCTCTGTGTAACTCTACCTTTCAAATGAAATAAATACATCTTAAAAATATAAGGAATGTATTTTTGAAGAGATTTATATTCTATAAATAAAAATTGGTTGAAACAATAAAAATAAAAAAAGAAAAGATGACTGCCTACAGGATTCACTGGGTCCTGCAGGAGAGATACTGAAAGCAAAAGTTAACTTTGGGCAGAACCAGTGGGATAAACACCAAAGAGAAGTGGAGCTCAGTCAGTTCAGGTAAGCGTCAACCTATTGTAGAGAGAGGAGATCTGACTTCTCGCCTATCTTTCTGGAACATCAGTTCCAGTTTTCTGGGATGAGCCTGAGCCAAGTGCTGAAGTGTGGGAGATGCCTACTCTCCAACAGCTGAGTGGCACACTTGCTGTTGAAAGACTTAAGGGTGACACGTGCTTTTTGGCATTTCTGGTAAGGCTGAGAAGTTTGGAAGTAGGAGTACAAAGCAAACCCCTGAGTCAAAGCTGGTCATGGAAGGTGTGGAACCTGAATAACTAGTTGAAAAATAAAAATAGTGAGGTCTGAGCATAGCCAGGTAATGTGCTGTGTATTTTTCATAAATGATAATATTTAACCTTCACTGCACCTGTACTATGCCCGTTTTGTAGATGGGGAACAAGAGGGACAGCAAGTCAAGTAACTTGCCTATGGTCACACAGCTAGGAAATGGTGAATCTGAAACTCAAATACCAGCCTGGCACATACAAGGCTCCTAATGGGTTTGTCCTGGGTGAGATGCTGAAAATTTCAGAGTAGTCTAGAACACGGGGGATGCTGTCAGCATGAGGGGTCTGGAGTACACTGCAACACCCTGGAAAGAGTGGGGAGTCTGAGATCCGCACCCAGCACTCACAGGGTGAGAGCGGCTGTCCATGTCTCACCCTCCCAGATACTCGAGAGCTGTGACAGTGCTGTGGAAACTGTGCATTGTCTGTCAGGAGGCAGGAACTGAAAGGCCAGGGAAGACACTGGGCTTAGATTCCCAGCAGCAGAAGGAGGACGTTCTCTTTGGTTGACCTTGCCTCTGCTGTTCTGCCCACCCAGATCCTGAAGATCACGCCCTCCACAGAGTTCATGACCAACCCACTGCCCTCTATGGGGATGACTGGGAAGCCCAATGAGGAAGACCTCATTGCCTTTTGAAATGTTGTTTTTGTATTTGTTTAGTGCACATACTATGTATTTTTCATAAATGATAATATCCAGCTTATTCTTCATTTCTTGAAAGTCCTGGCTATATCAAATCCCTTTGAGATATTTTCTGATATCCTTTAGCCCCCAAGGAGGAGGCAACTGCGGTATTATGGAGATCTGCTCTTACATCCCAGTAAAATGCACATTCCCCATTTTTTTTTCTGTTTTGGAGATACCCATGATAGGATTTGAAGAGTCGCTAACTTCTAATGACACCAACATAAATATAGAGCATACGATCATAACAGGCATTGTCTTATTGCTGTTTTGCTACTTTAAAAAGAGGTTAACATAAGTTATTTTTTATTTTTTACTTTGATGATTTATTCATTCCTTTCACAAAGATTTATTGGGTGAGAACCAGGCTGTTTGCTAAGCATCACAAATACAGAAATAAAACTAAGTGTCCTAAATTTCAAACAAAAGATATGGCAAGGCTACATTTTCAGCTGGCAAGGTAATTTGCAATTAACAGGACCAAGTTTTGTTTTTAGTTTTCAGTTCCCTGTGCTCTACAGTTGCAAGAGGTAAGACTTTGTTTTTGTGTTGTCATAGAAAATTCCAAGTTTCAGTCCAGGTCATGAGCTTATAGTTTAGTCATTTAAGTTGGTCATTCTCTTTTCCTTAAGCTACTTGGTCCTTAAAGAATTTCACAAGACCTCAGATTCCTCATGTCCTTCAAATCATTTTCTGGTGGCAGAAAGTCAATTTCTGCATTGTCAAACCTTCAAAGGCACTTTTTGCCTGATGTCCACAGATAATGATCCAACTAGCACTCATCCCTGGCATGCCACAGGCTGTCAGTTATCTATTAGCGATGAGATTAATAGTTGTCTTGCATAACTACAGTGGCTCCTAGAGCTCAAGAGAAGGCTTGAGAACTAGGTGCAGAAAAGGGATAAGAACAGAGGTTGGGCAGCTTAGATAAACAGCATCTGTTTATAGTGCCAACATGGTTACCCCCCCCCCATCTTGGATTGTACCTATGCTGTCACCACGGGTACAAATCCTAAACCTTCCCTATTTCTTTGTGAGGAACATTCTCAAAAATTTCAGGCAGGAGGAGCTGACAAGCCAAAGCCAAGTCTGATAGTTAAGCCCTACTTTCCAAGTGACCAAGAGAACAAATGAATGGACTCTCTCAGGGCTCATACGCTGGATATTTTGTCAATATAGAAGGGAGCTCAGATGCAGCCAAGAAATGACAAATGTCTCCTATGTTAAGACAGGAATTAACATGACCTGCATGCATCTTAGCAGTTTGAATGACGGATTCTAGCAATGTGAAACTAGGTTGGGATTGAAAAGGAGTCTCTTAAGCCGGCGCCGTGGCTCACTAGGCTAATCCTCCGCCTTGCGGCGCCGGCACACCGGGTTCTAGTCCTGGTAGGGGTGCCGGATTCTGTCCCGGTTGCCCCTCTTCCAGGCCAGCTCTCTGCTGTGGCCAGGGAGTGCAGTGGAGGATGGCCCAGGTGCTTGGGCCCTGCACCCCATGGGAGACCAGGATAAGTACCTGGCTCCTGCCATCGGATCGGCGCGGTGCGCTGGCCGCAGCGCACTGGCCACAGCAGCCATTGGAGGGTAAACCAACGTCAAAGGAAGACCTTTCTCTCTGTCTCGTTATCTTACTGTCCACTCTGCCTGTCAAAAAAAAAAAAAAAAAAGAGAGAGAGAGACTATGGATATAGTCATTTTTGGTTCAAATCCTAGCTGAGCACTTTCCAGGTGAGTGATTATGAATGTTGGACTTGACCTTTCTATGTTTCAGCTGCCTCATCTGTGAGATGGGGCTAGTGATATCTGTCTTACAGAGTGGCTATGAGGTTGAAAGAGCACTTGTAGGTAAAGTCCTTTGAATAGTGCCCAACACTAGTAAGTGTTCAATAAATGTTAAATGTTATTGGTTCTGATCATTCCAATTCATCCACTGAGCTTGGGTCCTTCCCACTCAGCTGCTCCTGCCTAACATTATCGAGTCTGCAAGTCATGAAGAAACAGGGAAGGCTTAAGATTTGTACCTGTAGTGACAGTATAGCTTGGTCTCAACGATCAGAGTGGTCGCTAGCAGTTAGGGTCTATTGATTGTCCTGGCCATGATGGAGAACTAGGAAGCAGACCTGTACTGTGACTGATAGTCACTCCCAACAGGTAAGACAGTGCTTAGTTAAAGGCGGTGTTCCAGGGCATGTAGACCAGAAAGCAAGAAAACAATTTTTGCATATCTGAGACCATGTCTTCTGCATATTCTGCTTTTACATTCAGAAACTCTCAAATCACAGGTCATTTGCCCCAGGGGAATGCTATAGCATTATTAAATCTCTCTTCCAGCTCGAGCAAGTCAAACAGGTTTCTTATATAACAAAGGTTCTGGCATCTCACCCAGGGCTTGGCTCCCTGCCAGCCTCCCCATCCCCCAGAAAAAGGCACTGAAATATTTGGACACTTGGGTGTGACCCGAGCTTAGGGCATGGGTCAATGGGAAGGTCAGTATAGTGGGAGGCCAACTCAATCTGGGTTAGAGAGAGAGAGAGACCCTTCGTGTTTCCAGCTCCATCAGAGCACGGATAGAGGAGTCGCGAGTCTAGACCTTTTCGGATCCAGGGAAATCTACAGAACCTACACATCTACTGGAGTTTCCTGAAGGGCCTTCAGTTGTATATCAGTTCATAAAAGTTGGAGCTTCCAGAAGAGACTTTCCTGATGTGCACAACTGAGAGAAGTCACATGTAGCACTTTCACCTACAATGAGCAGCTTGGGTAACAGAGCTGGTCTAAATTTCCTAAAGGAAAGCAGAACCTAGAGCCAAGAAAGATAAAGACCAGCTTTCTGGCTTGAAAAGAAATATTCTTCCACGCCAGAATAATGCAAAAGCAAACTAAATATTTATCAAACTCATGGCACAAACATTCCATTCATTTTTCATGCTGAACTGCTGTGACAATCACAGGGCGCTCATATTTCACCCAGGACCTGGGTAGAAAGAACGAATCAGTTACATAATACATAGAACCTCTCTACTTTTCTGAGTCTTCTTACTAAGATGGAATGGGCCTTGAGATTGGATGACACTTCCATCCGGTGTAAGATCCAAAATTCCAGGTGTTATCTCTAGATACAAATACAAACTCTACAGGACAAATAAAAATTCCATTTTTCACAAGTTTGTTTTTGCAATTTTAGTGGAATGAGCCTTGTTACACAGGTAGATGTCTACCTTATTGAGAAGTGCTTCTTATATCCGGTATTATCCTTGGCATTTTGATAACACTATCTCTAATTCTCAAAACAAACCTGCAAGGTAGACTTTGATTCAGGGTGATTACTTTGGCAAGGAAGGAACGGTTGTGAGTGAGATGACTCAAAGCACCGACTCTAACTTTTTTCATTGTGCTATAATGATTTTTCCCTAAAGAAATGAGCTTGTCCTAGAGGGAGGGTATCTTCTGGCTTAGGTAATTCAGATCAGACTAAAATCTTCACCAGAAACTTGATCCAACTCTTAGCTGAATGCTTGGTATTTTTTTTAAAAGGTGGAATGGCCCTTCATTGAAGTGTAAAAGTTTCATGTTTTAATTTTTGGAGTATTTTGTTCTCTTGCAATTAATCAGAACCAGCCATGCTTGGAAGCACCTACAATGTGTGAGCAGGTCTTAGGCAATCACAGTTGACAGCAGTATCCAGTCCATGCAGGTCTTGCCCGGAAGGGCCTGGTTGGGAGGAGCTTCCTGGTGTGTCTGCTCCTTAAGGGTATTTCTTGCCACTGTACAATCTTACTGTTGCATCTTGTGCAAGAGCCAACTCCTCTACTGGTCAGCCCCCAACCCACCTTTTTCCCACACTGCTCTATCCACAGGCAAAATCCTGGAGGGAAGAATCAATACCTGGCTTATGTGTTTGTCTCCCATGCCACACTAGCCTGAGACTGGGTGGCAGCAGGGCCTTTATTGCTCCAGCAGGAGAATGTGAGGCTGAAATGTTAAGGCTGAAAGAGATAAGGCTACCAAATGATTCATCCTTCCTTGTTCTCAAGAAATGGATATTGTGATAGGTGATGTGAAACTATCAGAAAGAAAATCTAACCAGTGCTGGCATCTGGGGATAGAAGTTGGTGCCTGTGTGGTGAACACCACAGTGTGAACACTGGGCTACAGTCCTCAGGATGCTTCCTGCAAGAGGAGAAGCTTGGAGGATGGATAGGACCGGGGTGGGTAAGGAGGTGTGGTGGATGAGGGAAGAACACTTGGGCAGTGATGTCAGGGGGAAGGCATGCTGGGTGGAAGATGTGGCATATCTCCAAGCATCTCTGCTACCTTCTTCCTCCCTACGTGTCTCAGTGGCAGCCTCTGCATGTTTCCCATTGTATTTCCCTGTCGCTGTGCAGAAGCCCTAAGCTATGGTAGCAGGGCCTGAAGCAAGCCATGCTCCTATGATTAGGTCATCGTCTGTGAGAGGGCTGGTGTGCCGGGGCTGTGACTGTCCCAAATGCTTCTCAATCTTTTTCCCTTTAGGTGACACAGGAAGGTGATATCAGGCTGGGGTAGGAGAGTCTCCTTCCCCCAGATTGGCCAGGCTCTAGGTAAACCCAGGTAGGTTAGGTTCTTGGAAAAGCTTCTGTCCAGAGCAAGCCGTACTAAAGACAGAATATTCTTGCAGCTTTCAAAATGGCCGCTTCGTCCCTGGAACGCCTGGGGGTTTTGCTCTGATCTTCACCTGGAGACATTACTCACCATCAAAGGGAGGCGAGGGACTTCCTTTCCATCTCTAAACCTGCCTAATGCAGGTCTCTAGCAATGCCCGGATCACAGGTTAGTACCGGGACTGGTGATCCTGGAGGTGTCTGCTCCAGCTAATTGCAATTCCCTGTGTCCAACTCTCTTCCTGTGGCCAACCTGGGGAGCAGTGGTTGCCACGTGGCCCCAGTTCTCGGATGGATCTAAGACAAGTTGTTGCTCAGCTTTGTGGTTGTGAAAAGAACCAGAGTGATGACTTCCCAGCCCGCTAGGTGCTAGATTGGCCCACATGTGTTGAAAGCAGCATCTTTCCACAGTGTCCTGCAAAGCACAACCTCTAGGGAACATCAATGTCAAGAGCATCCAACAATGAAAGGGTCTTGTGTTCAGGTAGGTTTGAAACATGGTCAGTCTGCTCAGCAGGTCTCTTCAAGTGCCTCTGTTGTACTAACATGTATGAGAGTGTATATGTTTTTAGCTTGCATTATTTCCTCAGCTGATTTAACCATAAACGTCCAGCTATTTTTTTTTTTTTTGGAAAAAGAATTTCATAAAACCATCTTCCTCCGAATTTGGGGAATGCTGCTTCGTAATCTTTCTCAATACTTTCTCCTTGCTTGTGTTTGCTAGACCTTGGTGGGTACCAGTGATATCTCAGCCCTTTTTATGGTCATTCATCCCTCAGATATTTATTAGGTCTCTAGTAGGTGCTAGGCAGTGTGATAGCTCTGGTGGCCAGAGGGACACACAACATTTGAGACATACCTTCTGAGTTTAGAGTCTGGTATAGAAGGTGAGAAAGACAGGCATAGAAATAACCATCTTCAAAAAAAGATAATTTCTCTGAATATTTCTGCTATTTACTAAAGAGGAATCCAACTAAATCCAGAGTGCCAAAGCTGAAAACAAAAAATTCAACTTTTTTTTTAATGGATGCTGTTTACTTCCTGCATTTCACTCAAGTGCCAAATTGGCTTCTAGAGTGCAAATGTCTTGTGGAGCAGGTTTCTGGCAGTCCACACGACGTTGCCCGTGACCTTGTTTGTTGATCCATGCCCATTGCAACATCTCCTCGCTAGGGTTCACGGAGTCCTGGCGAGCAGCACCTTTAGGCAGAAGATGAAGGGCTGGGTGGATGTGCTCTAAAATGTGTGTTTTCAGCAGGTGTTAGTGCTTTGCAGAGGAGCCCAGGTCAGGTTGGGGGGCACCATTCACTCTTCTGCCTTTTGCCTGACTTCTGGGCACACCTGTCTAGCTAGAGGTCTCATCCTTCCCGCCTCTATACGAGACAGCAAAAGACAGGGCTGCTTTGCTCCAGGCACAAGCATCTAGAAGGAATCCAAAGCTGGCGATGAGTAACTGGCAAATCAGTGATGCGAGGAATGCAGACCCCTTTAGGCAGGCAGCTCTGGGCAATCCGGGAAGGTGGAGAAATGCTGTTCCAGTCTGTCCCTTGTTCGGCTCCTCCATTTAGAGGCTCCTAAGCAGGATGCTTTTGGCTTGTGCAGTTCATCTCTGAGAGCCACACTTTCAAAAGTCAGATATGCAAGGGGAGGAGGCCATGACTGTATGCTACAGCCTTAGCATGACTATAGGCAAACGGAAATTTCTGAGGGGAATCACAGATGAATCACATCACATCTGAGTCCTCAACTTCTTTGTAAAATGACAAGGTTGAGTTAAGGAAGCCCTAACACAGTTCCCCACTTTAGGGTTCATTACCCCTCCTGGAATTGAGACAATATGAAGGCATGGGTAACTCAGGGGATGAGGTGATGGCCTCACAGGTATGCAATAAGGTAGGGGTCTGGAATCAGTTTTTGTTTTCTGTAATGGAAGAGAAGAGGGAATATCAGGTTACATGGTGTGTGACCAAGGTTAAGTATTGTCTTGTGAAACATTTATCGTTTATTTTATGTATGCATATATGCTCCATATACATTGGATTAATTTAAGCACTTTAGAAAACAGAATCAATAGGAAGTGTGTGTGTTTGTGTGTGTGCATGTGTGTGTGTGTGTGTGTGAGAGAGAGAGAGAGAGAGAGAGAATGGTAGTAAGAGAATAAGGTAATAATATGTTCTCCACTGCTGTTTTCCCGTGACATTTTGGTGATGTGACTCAGACTGCAACTCCAGTGTGACTTGGATTCCTCTCAAGTTCGACTCCAGACAGCATTGGATCCACCACCGGCCCAGTGAGCATGCAGACCGCTGTCACTTTTTTTCAAGAGAGTCTTACTCTCCTTCATAGTAATTCTCTCTTCTTTTCAAAAACATCGGGTCCCTGTCAGCCAGTTAATAGTGATCAGCGCGGCTGCTGGCCTTGAGACTCGGGCTAGGCTTCCTGGTTAAGGCCAGATCAGTCTCCTGGAGCTGAGACTCTGTCCTAACCCCTCTTTTCTCCAGTGTGGATCAACCCTTTGCATGGGACTGCAAGAGGCCCTGGGACAACTGAAGGATCTGGCTGGGGCTACACTCCATTGCTTACGGCAGGTCTCTTGACCAGGCTACCAGACCCCGATAGCCAGAATAGTGTTGTGCTGTGAAACACCTCCCCTCCCTCTTGCATGGATCGGCCCTTCAAGTGGGACTGGAAGAAGGCCTTGAGACAACTGATGGATTCTGGCTGGGGCTACACCCTCGTGTTTCTGGGAGGTCTCTCGACCCAGGCACCAGACCCTGCTGGAAGGAATGGTGTTGGGCCAGGAAACACACTTTCCTGCAGGGAGAGAGTCCCCTGCCCTTTTGGACTGCTCACGAGCTGTAAGGCCAGAGGCTCCACTCTTCATGCTTCTAATCTCAGCTCTGGGAATGTTGGCTGGTCCAACTCATCTTCCTTTTGTGGAGACTGGCTCGACACGCGGGACTGGGTTTTCAGCCCATTAGTGTGTCGGCCGAAAACTGCATTCTGCTCTTCCTTCCTTGGAGGTTAATTTGTCAGTGAGACTGGGCGCAGCTTGGAGTGAGGCCCTGGGCTCCAAGCCTCAATGAGTTTTTCCTTTACCCCAGATCCCGACAAAATCTCTTTCTCTCTGCTCCTCTGAGTGCCTTCTGTGCCTCTCCAGGTCTCCTCAATTCCTACAAACTCAAATTACTGGTCCCATTAGTGGGTATTTCCTAGATATTTCAGTTGTCTGCTCTGGGTTAAAGTATAATTATCGTGTTTGCAGACAGGTAGCTTTTCAATCTAGACTCCCATTAAGTCCCCACATAACCTGAACTTGTGTAGATGAGTCTCCCTCTTTTTTTTTTTTTTTTAATAGAGCTAGACTGTGTGTGTGAGAGAGATAGAAAGAAAGGTCTTCCTTCCGTTGGTTCACCCCCCCTACATGGCTGCTACGGCCAGAGCTATGCTGATCCGAAGGCAGGAGCCAGGTGCTTCTTCCTGGCCTCCCATGTGGGTGCAGGGCCCAAGCACTTGGGCCATCCTCCACTGCCCTCCCGGGCCACAGCAGAGAGCTGCACTGGAAGAGGAGCAACCAGGACTAGAACCCCGCGCCTCTATGGGATGCCAGCACCGCAGGAGGAGGATTAACCAAGTGAGCCATGGCACCGGCCCCACGAGTCTCCTTCCTAAGTCTCCTCTTTTGGGTCACTTCTGTCTGGTCCTTTCTATGTAGCATAAACCTCAGAGGAGGTTTACTGGGGAGAATTTGATTTCCCCACTCTGCTTCTTTGTGACTTCACCTGCTTGGTCACCAACCTAGGTAGTAACCAGGAATGGCACTCTTCCACCAAACTCTAGCTTAAAACACCTCTGCTAAGGCTCTCTCCAAGAAGGTTTTGTTGAAATCAGGTCTATTAGGCAAGACTCAAGGTTAAGAGGCACAGAACAACTATTTTTCCTTATGTATAAGAACAAAGCAACAATATATATTTGACCAGGCAGAGGCCCAGTCTAGCACACCACTAGTAGGGGAACTGATCACTCCCTGCGTGTGCTATTCTGACAGATATATACCCCAAGCTACAGGCGTGGAAGGCTGAGCGAGAGTGAGTGATGCTGCTAACCCTACCCTTACCTTCCTCCCTTCTCTGTGGGCTTCAATGCAGTGAGAGAGTTTTGAGAGACGTCTCAAACTCAGGAGACCCAAGACCTGAAGTACACTTCTGTTTTTATGCTCTCATTCCAACCAGGAGACAAACCATCTACTTTATTTCTTTGACCCCTGAGCTTACGGAAAAATGGCTCATCTTCTGCACCACCATCTGGACTGGTTACAAGCTAGAGGGTGGAGAAGTCAGCCTAAGTGAGTGGTGAAAAGTGTCAGCCTTTCTGCTCTGACTCCCCATCTCGGAACCTTGTCTCCTAACTGGCCTCTTGCCTCCTCTATCCTGCATGTGTTCCACTATGCATTAAATTAATTTCCAGAGCATCACAGGGTCCTTGGGTCTATTTAGTGAGTCACCAGGGTTCTTCTGTTATCACTTGTGACTGTTGTTGAAGATTTTAATCCCAGAGGAGGAGATTTTTTTTTTATCAGGTGACCATTGCCCCCATAGTTGTAATTTTGCCCGGGGGTTTCCAGGCAAGAATCTATGCCTAATAACTTCAGATGCTATTGAATACACATGGATTAACACACATGATGACCTCTTGAGACACCTGCAGACCTGACTCCTCATCCCTGAAGCTGGTGTGACTGACAACCCCACGGTTAGACCCTTCCAGTATTAGCTTTTGGTTTTGGGGTGTAAGGTCACTGTCTCTTTGCAGGGCCTCCAACTTTTCTCTCTCTATTCTGCTTCTTCATGGGCTCTTATAGGAACTTCCTGGTAGGTCATTGCCCTTTATTCTGCCTCCTATCAGATTCTCCTCCTTAGGAATCTCTGGGAGGTGGGAGTGGGTGCCCATCTTCCCTGGTGGATGCCCTCTCCCATTAAAGCCAACATAATGGTGCACGATCGCCAGTGGTCATCTTGTCCCTGGCACGTTGGCCCCTGGCCCAAGTCACCCTTGGGACCTGTCTGGCAGCTGCCTGAACTTTCTGTTTCAGAGGCAGTCCCAAGCAGCTGACCGCTGACTGGGCATCGCTGGCCTAAGGTGTTTTTTCTCTGAATAAAAGGAAAACTAAACTCAAATTCAATTAGAACCTAAAATGATGTCTTTGGTAAATAACAATATCATGCATGAGAATTTGATTCAATTGTAACTGGACATTGGGCTTAAAGAAATTTCCCTATTTTGAATAGGAAGATCACTGCCTCTTTTTTTTTTTTTGGACAGGCAGAGTAGACAGTGAGAGAGAGACAGGGAGAAAGGTCTTCCTTTACCGTTGGTTCACCTTCTAATGGCCGCTGCGGCCAGCGCGCTGCGGCTGGCGCACCTCGCTGATCCGAAGCCAGGAGCCAGGTGCTTCTCCTGGTCTCCCATGCGGGTGCAGGGACCAAGCACTTGGGCCATCTTCCACTGCACTCCCGGGCCACAGCAGAGAGCTGGCCTGGAAGAGGGGCAACCGGGACAGAATCCGGCGCCCTGACCGGGACTAGAACCCGGTGTGCCAGCGCCACAAGGCAGAGGATTAGCCTAGTGAGCCGCGGTGCCGGCCAATCACTGCCTTTAAAAATATTGCTTTGTAACTTGCTGGAATTGTTTTGCAGTTTGTTTTACAGGTTTATGATGAAATAGCAATGGGTAATCAATGCTTGTTATGGTCCCCCATAAGGTGGATTTTGCAATCTCTGGTTTAATGTCACTGACTCATAGCTAGAGTTTTATAAAAGGGGTAGAATTTGATATAAATGTAACTTTGACCTTAATTCAGATAGAAGTATGACATAATAGCATCTTCAGTTATCTAGGTGTAATTGCTAAATGTAAATTGAGTAAAGAAAATGAGGTAAATGTAAACTTTGGTACTCTTAGCACCTTATATTCTGTGGAAAAACTCTTTGGGTTTGCTAGCATGTTTCATAAATTGTCTATGAAAATAGTTCAACATTGCCTGAAAGTAACTAAGGTTGAATTTTTTTTTTTGGACCGGCAGAGTGCACAGTGAGAGAGAGAGACAGAGAGAAAGGTCTTCCTTTTTTTGCCGTTGGTTCACCCTCCAATGGCCACCGCGGCCAGCATGCTGCGGCCGGCGCACCACGCCTATCCGAAGGCAGGAGCCAGGTGCTTATCCTGGTCTCCCATGGGGTGCAGGGCCCAAGCACTTGGGCCATCCTCCACTACACTCCCTGGCCACAGCAGAAAGCTGGCCTGGAAGAGGGGCAACTGGCACAGAATCCGGCACCCCGACCAGGACTAGAACCCGATGTGCCGGCGCCGCAAGGTGGAGGATTAGCCTAGTGAGCCGTGGCGCCGGCCTAAGGTTGAAATTTGATGTATTATCTTATTTAGAAAGTGTTGTCTTCTATTACTTATTTTCTTTGACATATAGAAAAAGAAAGAAAGAAAGAGAAAGGAAGAAAGAAAGAGAGAGAAAGAAAGAAAATTATCACAGGCAGGTGTAGTCTTATTTCCTTTCATTGTGTTACTACATGATGGAGCAAGACCTAGGGTTACCATCTTAGCCACTGCTAAAGGAGCCATTCTAAAAGGAAAAGTCAACTTGTTGAGCTGCTGAACTGACCTACCTTGGAACCATCCTAACTCTGGAGTTCTTGTTATGTGAAATAGTGCATTTTTCTTATTGTTTAGATCACTGTTCATTGGGTTTTCTGTTATTTGTAGATGCTAGCATCCTGGCCCAGTAATCAAGAGTGAGATATAGCAAATGATCACTTGTATACTAGAGGAAACAACCCATCTTTGGTATTGGGAGGCAAGGTATTGCATGCTGTTGGATAGGTAAAGCTCCAGGAGCATGTGTTGGGCAATGAATTACCTTTGGGAAGGTCTGCACTGATTAGAACCATAAAGGAATGCTCTTAGGATCACGCATCTGAACTGCTCTATTTTATTGAAAAGCTCAAAATAAGGGAGTCAAGAGTAAAAAGCTACTATAAGATGGTATTTCCCCAAATGCTTCATTGGCGCTAAGGAAAACGCACATGGTCTGAAATATCTGCAAACCTGGACGACACATGTGTGAGCTTAGGTAACAATGCAATAAAACACACAGAGTAGGGATACCATGATGACCCAAATGAACGTGCTTTTGCCATCACTTCTTTATGAGACTGTAAAAGAACTTCTTCACAAAACAACTCTGGATGGCAGAGAGCCCTCAGGTTCCCGCTGGCTGCCTCCAGAGACTTGTCACACAGCACAGGCCTCTTAGACATGAACCAACAACCTGGCTTGTGTCTGAAACACGCACTGCCGTCAGCTCCTTTGACAACTCCCAGAGGGATGGAAACCCTGTCGACACTTGGAAATGCACACGTTCTAATTCATTTGTCACGGCACAAATGTGTTGCCCGTGTGTCCTGACCCAAATCCTGACGTACTTCTTGGGATGAAAGAGACACATTTCTAAATCTGACAGAAAATATCAGCTTCTCAATAAGCAGCAAAAACAGGCTAACGTGGAGATCAAACACCTCTCACGATTCCTTTAAGGCAATCTGGGTATAGTCAAGGGCCTTCAGCCGATTTGCCTCAGAAGCACCTGAGAAAGACAAAGGCCGACTGTGACATCCAGAAGCCAGCCTGGCACTCCCAGTGGGGCCTGGCGTTCTTCTCTTGAACATGAACAATTTCACACAACTTCAACATCATGCAAGACCACTCTGTGACTATCATGGGTCAAAAGAGAATCAGGACCTTTTTTTTTTTTTTTAAATCAATGTCCGAACACAGATACAACACGAGCACTGTTCAAGCCACAAAACACCAAGCGACCCCTCCTTCTGTCTGGTAAGAGTAACCACTAATTGTGTGCCAGTGACAGCCCGAGTCTCATTCTAGTGCACAATCTCTATAGACAAGAGTTACTGACATATTGCATAAGTATCCTAGGGTTGCTGCAAAAATTTGCTGGCAACTGAGTGGCCGAGAACAACATTTATTCTCTCACAGTTTTGGAGGTCAGAGGTCCAAAATTAAGGTGTCACAGAACTGGTGCTATCTGGAGTCTCAGAAGGAGAACCTGTTTCATGCCTCTCTCCTAACATCTGGTGGCTGCTGCCAAGTCCTGCTGTTCCTTGCAGGTACATCACTCCACATTTGCCTCCATCTTTACACCATGTTCTCCTGTTTCTCCTCTTTATCTCTGTGTTTCTTCTTACAAGGATACTTGTCACTTGGTTTAGGACCCATCCAGTGAACCCAAGATGAATCTTGTTTTGAGATCCTACACTTAATTATAAGTATTCTTATTCCAAATAAGGTAACACTCGCAGGTACTGGGGGTTAGGACTTGGGCACGTCTTTTTGGCAGGCCACAATGCAATCCACTAGAGATCCCTAACCACAGAATTAGTCCAGCCTCCTGACAGAACCCAACCCACAGCACAGCCTCCCTTCCCTAAATGTTCTCCCAAATAGTTAGCACAAACTCCAATTGTACAATAAATCAGATTTCCTATCCTTGTATAGAGCCAGCCTACCATGATGGGTGAGATGTGGGAGAAATGAGAAACCAACACAATTTGTTTAACTCATGAAGGAGTGCTCCTGACAGTCTTGGGCTGGAGGACATGGGCACTCCTTAATAATTAACACCTTTGCAGGCCCTACTGTGTCAGACACATGTCGATGCTCAGGTGAAAATTCACTGAATCTTTGTAGCAATCTTATGAGTGAGTAAACATGAAGGCACCTTAAAAAGTTCATGGAAGAGTAAATTGAAATGTAAATTTGCTTTGATGCAAAACTACTTTGACATAGTTTTTTCATAACATGTATTTGCCATGAACTTTTTGAAGTTTCCTGGTACTATCAATCCCCATTGTACAGGCGGAAAACAGGCTTCCAAACTATTAGTGTCTAAGAAGGAAGATAAGAGGTGGAGTAAGATTGCTGCTAAGATGTGTGAGCAGTCATCTTCCCACAGAGATACCAATTTGAACAACTATTCATGTATAGGCCACTTCCCCAAGAAGCAAGGATGCCAGGTTGGAGACCACAGTGCCTGGTTTTAGTATAAAAATAGAAAAGATACAATGAAGAAGGCAGGAAGGAGAAGAGTTGATGCATTACCCCTCTCCTAGCTTCAAGCAGTGTAGTTCCATGCCTTCTCTTGGGGAGGAAGAGGAAATTAAGTCTAAACCTTAGACTTTAGCCAGTATTAGGCCTACTACTCTAAAACCCAGTTCTGGCAGCTCCTCCTGGCCCATGTACCCAGGCCAGTACCTGCAGATTTAGCTTTTGGACCCTTGTTAGCAAAATAACCAAGGGAGTGCCCCTCACTTCTCCCTCTACCTTCAGCAGACAAGGGAATAAGACTCCAAGTTCTGGGGTGTCAGGTGGGAAAATTGGTACAAGACCTTGCCTTGGAGTTCAACACCAGGCTTGCCATGGCAAGAGCCAGCACCAAATAAAGCCCAACACACTCTATCCCCAAGCCAGTGCTCACAGATAGAGCCTCTAGCAGTTTATTCTGGAAAATGCAACAACCATGGATTCAAGACAAACCAAGGATATGGTCACCCTCTGGTTCTAAAACAGGAACAACACACTAACAACAGATTTGTGGTAGTTCTTGTCTCAGGATGCCATCTAGTGCTGAAATAGCAGAACTATCCGCAGGCTAAGGGAAAAATAAGCAGACTGCTTTGAATTTCTTGAAGGCAGGCGCAAATAAAGCTAGATTATGGAGGTAGAAAAAATTCCTAGTCCATCAGTGTATAAATGATGTAGTATGCCAGTAAATATCAAGAACTTTTAGGGAACCATGACCTAACCAAATGAACAAAATAGGGTCTAAGGAACTGACCAGACAACAACTGATATATGCAAATTCTTGGGAGCACAATTTAAAATATCTGTTTTAATTAAACTCAGTGCTATTGAGGAAAACAGAGGAATGATTCATTACTTTAACAGAGAAACCTAACACAGAGATGTAAGTAACTTAACAATACCAAACAGAAATCCTTAAGCTGAAAAATACATAAAATGAAAAGTGCAACTGAAAGCATCCGCAGCAGAACAGATCAAGCAGAAAAAATAAGCAGCGAGCTTTAAGGCAGGGTATTTGAAAATACATTCAGGGGGAGAAAAAAGAAACAAGAATGAAGAAATACCCAGGAACTTTGGGACACATTAAAAGAGAAAATGTTCATGTTATCAGATGCAAGAGGACTTGATTAAGCCAAAGCAGTAAGAATATTAAAAGAGATAGTAACAGAGAATGTCCCAAACCTAGAGAAAGATACAACTATCCAAATGCTAGAGGGTCAGAGGTTCCCAACCATATTCAACTCAACCAAGTCTACCCTAAGACGCATTATAGACAAGTTTTCCAATATTAAAGATAAAGAAAAGATTCTTGAAGCCACAAGAGAACAGAAATAAGTAACATACTAAGTGCCCCAATTAGCATGTTTGCAGACTTCTCAGCAGAAATCTTACAGGCCAGCAGGAAGTGAGATGAGACTTTCACATTAGTGAGGGAAACAGCTTTCAACCAAAAATTCTAGCAAAGCTATTCTTATATATAATAAGAGATAATGACATTCCCAGACAACCAAAAGCTGATAGAATTTAGCATCATTAGACATGTCCTACAAGATATACTAAAGGGAGTTCTTCAAACTGAAGGAGAGAGACGCTGACAAATAAAAGGAAAATAACACAAGGCAGAAAATTCCCCGAATAGCAAGCCTGGAAGTAAACTCACACACCTATAACTACCAGATCTTTGACAAAGTTTCTGAAAACAGTACTGGAGAAAATAGAATCTTCGTAAAAAATGCTGCAGGAAAAATTGGATATATTCACACAGAAGAATGTAATTAGACCCCTATGTTTCACCAAAACCAAAAATAACTAAAAATGGATTAAAGACCCAAATGTAAGGCCTGAAACTATGAAACCAGTAGGAGAAAGGAGGAAATGTTGCAGAACATTGGAATGTATAGGAATTTTATGAATAGGATCCCAAAAGTACAAGAAACCAAGGAAAAACAAACAGCATTTCATCAAGCTAAAAGCTCTTGTATAACAAAGTAAATGATCAACAGGGTAAAGAGACAACCTGCAGAATGAAAGAAAATATTTTCAAATTATGTAGCTGATAAGGGGCTAATAACAAGAACGTATATAGGAATTCAAACACCTCAACAACAAAAACAAATCCAATTAGAAAAATGGGCAGTGGATCTAAACAGGCATTTCCCAAAGTAAGACTTGCAAATGATCAAAAAGCACATGAAGAAAATACTGAACAAATACTAGTCAAAAGAATACAAATAAAAACTGTATCGAGATATCCCCTCAATCCAGTGAGCATGGTTATTATCCAATAGACAAAAGATAACAAGAGCAGGTTAGGATGTAGAGAAAGGAAACTCTTCTATGCAGTTGGTGAGAAGGTAAATTAATACAGCCACTGTAGACAACACTGTAGAACTCTCTCAAAAAATCAAAAATAGAACTACTATATGACCCAGCAATACCATCACTGAGTTTATACTCAAAGGAAGTTAAATCAATCTTAAGTCAGTCTGTTAAACACAATCTGCACTCCGTGTTTATTCAGTTCTATTCACAATAACCAAGAAGTAGAAATAACCTAAATGTTCATTGACTGATGAATGGATAAAGAAAATGATACATATCCACTATGTTATGCTAATCAGCCATAACAAGGGATAAAATCTTGTTGTTTCCAATGATGTGGAGGTTATTATGTTAAGTGGAATTATCCAGACAGAAAAAGGCAAGTACTGCATGATGTCACTCATATGTGGCATATAAAAAATGATGGAGGGAGGATGGGGAAAGGCTGATTAATGAGTATTAATGAGTTATATGAAGATAGGAGAAACAAGTTATGGTGTTCTATTGCACAGTAGGGTGACTATAGATAACAATAATACACTATATATTTGAAGAATAATAGTAGTGTGTATTAGGGTTCTCAGGAGAAACAGAATAGTGTGTGTATATTTTTGTGTGTACATATTTACAAATATATAGATATGGATAGATTTTTATTTTTTTATTTTTTTTTTTCATTTTTTTTTTTTAATTTTTTATTTATTTTTTATTTATTTTTAACTTTTATATAATGAATATAAATTTCCAAAGTACGATTTATGGATTACAATGGCTTACCCCCCATACCGTCCCTCCCACCCACAACCCTCCCCTTTCCCACTCCCTCTCCCCTTCCATTCACATCAAGATTCATTTTCGATTATCTTAATATACAGAAGATCAGCTTAGTATACATTAAGTAAGGCTTTCAACAGTTTGCTCCCACACAGAAACATAAAGTGAAAAATAATAGATGATTTTTTTTAATGATGATGAAATCAGATCAGACCTATTGTCATGTTTAATCCCAGTGAGAGTCAAGTTGGGAGTTGATAGTTTCTTTTCTTTCTTTTTTTTTTTTTTTTTTTTTTTTTTTTTTTTTTTTTTTTTTTTACAGAGGATCAGTTTAGTATGCATTAAGTAAAGATTTCAACAGTTTGCACCCCCATAGAAACACAAAGTGAAATATATTATTTGAGTACTCATTATAGCATTAAATCTCAATGCACAGCACATTAAGGACAGAGATCCTACATGAGGAGTAAGTGCACAGTGACTCCTGTTGTTGACTTTACCAATTGACACTCCTGTCTATGGCATCAGTAATCTCCCTATGCTCCAGTCATGAGTTTCCAAGGCTATGGAAGCCCCTTGAGTTCTCCGACTCTTATCTTGTTTAGACAAGGTCATAGTCAGAGTGGAGGTTCTCTCCTCCCTTCAGAGAAAGGTACCTCCTTCTTTGAAGACCTGTTCTTTCCACTGAGATCTCACTCACAGAGATCTTTTGCCAGAGTGTCTTGGCTTTCCATGCCTGAAATACTCTCATGGGCTTTTCAGCCAGATCCGAGTGCCTTTAGGGCTGATTCCGAGGCCAGAGTGCTATTTAGGGCATCTGCCATTCTATGAGTCTGCTGAGTATCTCACTTCCCATGTTGGATCACTCTCCCCTTTATTTATTCTATCGGTTAGTGTTAGCAGGTACTAGACTTGCTTATGTGCTCCCTTTGACTCTTAGTCCTTTCATTATGATCAATTGCGAACTGAAATTGATCACTTGGACTAGTGAGATGGCATTGGTACATGCCACCTTGATGGGATTAAATTGGAATCCCCTGGTATGTTTCTAACTCTACCATTTGGGGCAAGTCAGCTTGAGCATGTCCCAAATTATATATCTCTTCCCTCTCTTATTCCTACTCTTATGTTTAACAGGGATCACAATTCAGTTAAATTTCAACACTTAAGAATAACTGTGTATTAATTACAGAATTAAATCAGTCATATTAAGTAGAACAGACAAAAAAACTACTAAGAGGGATAATGTATTAAGTTGTTCATTAACAGTCAGGGCTATGCTGATCAAGTCACCATTTCCCATAGTGTCCCTTTCACTTCAACAAGTTTCCTTTTTGGTGTTCAGTCAGTTGTCACCGATCAGGGAGAACATATGGTATTTGTCCCTTTGGGACTGGCTTATTTCACTCAGCATGATGTGTTCCAGATTCCTCCATTTTGTTGCAAATGACTGGATTTCGTTGTTTCTTACTGCAGTATAGTATTCTAAAGAGTACATATCCCATAATTTCTTTATCCAGTCTACCGTTGATGGGCATTTAGGTTGGTTCCAGGTCTTAGCTATTGTGAATTGTGCTGCAATAAACATTAGGCTGCAGACCGCTTTTTTGTTTGCCAATTTAAATTCCTTTGGGTAAATTCCAAGGAGTGGGATGGCTGGGTCGAACGGTAGGGTTATCTTCAGGTTTCTGAGGAATCTCCAGACTGATTTCCATAGTGGCTTGACCAGTTTGCATTCCCACCAACAGTGGGTTAGTGTCCCTTTTTCCCCACATCCTCGCCAGCATCTGTTGTTGGTAGATTTCTGAATGTGAGCCATTCTAACTGGGGTGAGGTGGAACCTCATTGTGGTTTTGATTTGCATTTCCCTGATTGCTAATGACCTTGAACATTTTTTCATGTGTCTGTTGGCCATTTGGATTTCCTCTTTTGAAAAATGTCTATTGAGGTCCTTGGCCCATCTCTTAAGTGGGTTGTTGGTTTTGTTTTTGTGGAGTTTCTTGATCTCTTTGTAGATTCTGGTTATTAACCCTTTATCTGTTGCATAGTTTGTAAATATTTTTTCCCATTCTGTCGGTTGTCTCTTCACTCTCCTGACTGTTTCTTTTGCAGTACAGAAACTTCTCAATTTGATGCAATCCCAATAGTTAATTTTGGCTTTGACTGCCTGTGCCTCCTGGGTCTTTTCCAGAAACTCTTTGCCTGTGCCAATATCTTGAAGGGTTTCTCCAATGTT
This sequence comes from Oryctolagus cuniculus, assembly GCF_964237555.1. Lineage (NCBI taxonomy): Eukaryota > Metazoa > Chordata > Mammalia > Lagomorpha > Leporidae > Oryctolagus > Oryctolagus cuniculus. The sequence continues at coordinate 137,920,366 of NC_091434.1, read as the reverse complement.
CTCTAGTAACTTGATGGTGTCAGGTCGTAGATTTAGGTCTTTAATCCATGTTGAGTGGATTTTTGTGTAAGGTGTAAGGTAGGGGTCTTGCTTCATGATTCTGCACGTGGAAATCCAATTTTCCCAGCACCATTTATTGAATAGACTGTCCTTGCTCAAGGAATTAGTTTTAGATCCTTGATCAAATATAAGTTGGCTGTAGATGTTTGGGTTGATTTCTGGTATTTCAATTCTGTTCCATTGGTCTATCCTTCTGTTTCTGTACCAGTACCATGCTGTTTTGATTACAACTGCCCTGTAGTATGTCCTGAAATCTGGTATTGTGATGCCTCCGGCTTTGTTTTTGTTGTACAAGATTGCTTTAGCTATTCGAGGTCTCTTGTGCCTCCATATAAATTTCAGCACCAATTTTTCCAGATCTGAGAAGAAGGTCTTCGGTATCTTGATTGGTATTGCATTGAATCTATAAATTGCTTTTGGGAGAATGGACATTTTGATGATATTGATTCTTCCAATCCATGAGCATGGAAGATTTTTCCATTTCTTGGTATCCTCTTCTATTTCTTTCTTTAAGGTTTTGTAATTTTCATCGTAGAGATCTTTAACGTCCTTGGTTAAGTTTATTCCAAGGTATTTGATTGTTTTTGTAGCTATTGTGAATGGGATTGATCTTAGAATTTCTTCCTCAGCCATGGCATTGTCTGTGTATACAAAGGCTGTTGATTTTTGTGCATTGATTTTATACCCTGCTACTTTGCCAAACTCTTCTATGAGTTCCAATAGTCTCTTGGTAGAGTTCTTTGGGTCCCCTAAATAAAGAATCATGTCATCTGCAAAGAGGGATAGTTTGAGTTCTTCCTTCCCAATTTGTATCCCTTTAATTTCTTTTTCTTGCCTAATAGCTCTGGCTAGAACCTCCAGAACTATATTGAATAGCAGTGGTGAGAGTGGACATCCCTGTCTGGTCCCAGATCTCAGTGGAAATGCTTCCAACTTTTCCCCATTCAATAGGATGTTGGCTGTGGGTTTTTCATAGATTGCTTTGATTGTATTGAGGAATGTTCCTTCCAAACCCAGTTTGCTTAGAGTTTTCATCATGAACGGGTGTTGTATTTTATCAAATGCTTTCTCGGCATCTATTGAGAGAATCATATGGTTTTTCTTCTGCAGTCTGTTAATGTGGTGTATCACATTGATTGTCTTGCGCACATTAAACCATCCCTGCATACCAGGGATAAATCCCACTTGGTCTGGGTGGATGATCTTTCTGATGTGTTGTTGCATTCTATTGGCGAGAATTTTATTGAGGATTTTTGCATCTATGTTCATCAGGGATATTGGTCTGTAATTCTCTTTTAGTGCTGCATCTTTTCCCGGCTTAGGAATTAAGGTGATGCTGGCTTCATAGAAAGAATTTGGGAGGATTCCCTCTTCTTCAATTGTTCTGAATAGTTTGAGAAGAATTGGAGTTAGTTCTTCTTTAAATGTCTGGTAGAATTCAGCAGTGAATCCATCTGGTCCTGGGCTTTTCTTTGTTGGGAGGGCCTTTATTACTGTTTCAATTTCTGTCTCAGTTATGGGTCTGTTTAGGTTTTCGATGTCTTCCTGGTTCAATTTAGGTAGGTTGCATGTGTCCAGGAATCTATCCATTTCTGATAGGTTTCCCTGTTTGCTGGCATACAAGTCCTTGTAGTAATTTCTGATGATTCTTTTTATTTCTGTGGTGTCTGTTGTTACATTTCCTTTTTCATCTCTGATTTTATTGATTTGGGTCTTTTCTCTTCTTTTTTTAGTTAGTTGGGCCAATGGGGTGTCAATTTTGTTTATTTTTTCAAAAAACCAGCTCCTCGTTTGGCTGATTTTTTGTAATGTTTTTCTTGATTCAATCCTGTTGATTTCTTCTCTGATTTTAATTATTTCTCTTCTCCTACTAGATTTGGGTCTGGTTTGCTGTAGGTTTTCTAGATCCTTGAGGTGAATAGAAAGCTCATCTATTTGGTGCCTTTCCAATTTCTTGATGTAGGCACCTATTGATATAAACTTTCCTCTTAACACTGCTTTTGCTGCGTCCCATAAGTTTTGGTATGTTGTGCTGTTATCCTCATTTACTTCCAGAAAGTTTTTGATTTCTCTTTTGATTTCTTCTATGACCCATTGTTCATTCAGGAGCATGTTGTTCAATCTCCATGTGTTTGCGTATGCTCTAGGGATTCCTGAGTTGTTCATTTCCAACTTCATTCCTTTATGGTCTGAGAAGCTGCATGGTATGATTCTAATTCTTTTGAATTTGCTGAGACTTGCTTTATGGCCTAGTATGTGGTCAATCCTAGAGAAGGTTCCATGTACTGCTGAGAAGAATGTATAATCTTTAGCTGTAGGATTGAAAGTTCTGTATATATCTGTTAGATCCATTTGGGCTATAGTGTCGTTTAAATCTACTGTATCCTTGTTGATCTTCTGTCCTATTGATCTGTCTATTTCTGAGAGTGGAGTATTGAAGTCCCCCAGTACTATTGTATTGGGGTCTAAGTCTCCCTTTAAGTCCGTTAACAAATCTTTTAGATAAACCGGTGCCCTGTAGTTAGGTGCATATACATTGATAATTGTTATATCTTCCTGTTGAATTGATCCCTTAATCATTATGTAGTGTCCCTCTTTGTCTCTCTTAATGGTTTTTGTGGTAAAGTTTATGGTGTCTGATATTAAGATGGCTACGCCTGCTCTTTTTTCATTTCTGTTGGCATGGTATATCTTTTTCCAGCCTTTCACTTTCAGTCTGTATGGATCTTTGTTGGAAAGATGTGTTTCTTGTAGGCAGCAAATAGATGGGTTTTGTTTTTTAACCCAATCAGCCAAACGGTGTCTTTTAACTGGACAGTTCAGGCCATTCACGTTCAATGTGACTAATGATAAGTGGTAACTTTGCCCTGCCATTTGCCAAAGATAAGTTCTAATATATGCTTTGAATTCCCTGTGATCTTTTGCTGTGAGCTTTCCTTCCTTGGTTTCCTTCCTTTACCTTCTTTCATATTGATGACCGTGTTTCTTTGTTTCTGTGTGTAACACATCTTTAAGCATCTTTTGCAGGGCTGGACGAGTGGCAACAAATTCTTTCAATTTCTGTTTGTTATGAAAAGTCTTTATTTCACCTTCATTCACAAATGATAGCTTTGCAGGATATAATATTCTGGGCTGGCAGTTGTTCTCTCTTAGTACCTGGGCTATATCTTGCCATTCCCTCCTAGCTTGTAGAGTTTCTGATGAGAAGTCAGCTGTGAGTCTGATTGGAGATCCTCTGAGAGTAATCTGACGTTTCTCTCTTGCACATTTTAGGATCTTTTCTTTATGTTTCACTGTGGAGAGTTTAATTACAACGTGCCGTGGTGAGGGTCTCTTTTGGTCGTGTTTATTAGGGGTTCTGTGAGCTTCCTGTACTAGGATTTCTCTGTCCTTCTCCAAACCTGGGAAATTTTCTGCTAATATCTCACTAAAAAGGCCTTCTAATCCTTTCTCCCTCTCCATGCCTTCAGGAACTCCTAGAACCCGAATGTTGGGTTTTTTAATAGTATCCTGAAGATTCCCGACAATATGTTTTAGATTCCTAATTTCCTCTTCCTTTCTTTGGTCTGACTGTATCCTTTCCTGTTCTCTGTCTTCTAAGTCCGATATTCTCTCTTCTGCTTCTCCCATTCTGTTTGTAAGGCTCTCTATTGTGTTTTTCATTTGATCTATTGAATTCTTCACTTCAGTCACTATCCCAGTTTCCTGTTGTACTAGTTGTTTCGTTTCATTTTGATTCCTCCTTAATATTTCATTTTCACGAGAGAGATTTTCTATCTTGTCCATTAAGGATTTCTGTAGTTCAAGAATTTGTTTTTGAGAACTTCTTAATGTTCTTATCAATTTTTTGAGATCTGCTTCTTGCATTTCTTCTATGTCATCATCCTCATAATCTTGAATTGGGGTGTCTTTTTCATTTGAGGGCTTCATGGTGACTTCCTTGTTTTTATTACCTTGGTTTTTGCGTTTGTTATTTGTCATATTGGAGATATTTGGTTTCTTCACTGTGGTGCTTTTTCTTGTTATACTATGACTCTAGATTAAGTGGACTATCTGTTTTTGATGGAGCCTTAGGGCTTGAGATGGGTGTGGCCTGAGAGCTCTGTTTGGTGTGCCAAAGGTGACACTCCCAGGTTAGGCGTGGTAAACCTCTCTCTCTCTCTCTCTCTCTCTCTCTCTTTTTTTTTTTTGATTCAACAGGGAAGTTATTCTGCACAGCTGAACAAAGTTGGAGGTAGTTAGCAGGCAAATGATATACCCACAGGAGCCAGAGATCAGAAGCTCTTTCCCAAGGACCACACAGGGAATCTGTTCGGCCCTTAGAGTGCGCTCAAATTCTCCTTCAGTCTCCCACTGGGTTGCCAAAGTTACGGAATTGTAGCGTCTCTGGAGAGTGCTCACGTGAATTCCGTGAGTTCTCTCCCCCACCGTCTCTTTTTTCACAGTCTCAGTTCAGTAGCACCATAAATTTACTAAGTCCTAATCTCCTGTTAATTCGCCCCACCCAGAGTCAGGTTTTACTGCTAGGCTCAGGGCCGGTGCAGACCTGAGGTCGCTCTGCTTGTGACGTATGTCCAAGATGGCGCCTGCTCTTTGTCTTGCTCGCCCTTGAGAGGTGAGCGGAGAGAGAGAAACCCGTGTCCATACCAGTCACCTTTTTTTCTTTTTTTTTTTTTCTTTTTTTTTTTTTTTTCCCTCTCTCTCTCTTCCAGTTAGCTTGGTGAAGTCCCCCCCGCCCCGGGGGTCGTTCCCTCTAGTCTCCTCTCTCCGCTTGCCTGCCGGTGTCTCGGGTTATTGAGGTTCGGCTCACCTCGCGTTCCAGCGCTGGTGTGTTGAGTCTGCCGCTGACGTCCCGAACTGTGGGCTCCCACGCTCTCCACGCAGGTCTGCTCCCCTTCCAGCGCCGATGTGTGGACTCGGAGCCCTGGACTTCCCAAGTCTCCCCGCTGTTGCACTCCCCTTCGAGCACTTGCGCGCAGCTCCGTCCCTCGGCTCGGCTTCCGCCATGGATAGATTTTTAAATATTTATTTTTTTATTTCAAAATCAGAGTTACAGAGAGAGAAGGAGAGAAAGAGAGAAAGAGGTCTTTCATCCACTGATTTACTCCCCAGATGGCTGCAATAACCAGGGCTGGGCCAGGCCAAAGCCAGGAGCTTCATCTGGGTCTCCCATGTGGGTAGCAGGGGCCCCAGTTCTTGGGCCATCTTCTACTGCTTTCTCCAGGCCATTAGCAGGCAGCTGGATTGGAAGTACAGCAGCTGGGATATGAATTGGCACCCATATGGAGTGCTGTTGTCATGGGATGTGGCTTTATCCACTATGCCACAATGCTGCCCCAGATATAGATTTATTGTAAATAATCTGTACATGTGATTATAGTATCTAGCAAGTCTCAAGATCTGCAAGGTGAGTTTGCAAGCTGGAGACCCAGGAGAGCTAATGGTTTTGTTCCATTTTGGGTATGAAGAACTGAGAACCAGAAGAGCCAACAGTATAATTCCAGTCTGAAGTCTGGTAGGCTTGAGACTTGGGGACACCTGGTGTTTCAGCTAAAATCTGAAGGCAAGAATGCAATCTGGCAGAAAGAGCAAATTCTCCCAGAATCAGCCCTTTCCTACTAGAAAGGTTTTCCATGGACTCCACCACCCACATGAGGGAGGTGGTCTGCTTCACTCAGTTCACCAATTTAAATGTTAATGGAATCCAAAAACACTAACATGCTCACCCAGGAAAATATTTGATCAAGCACTTGCATCCTATGGCTCAGTCACAGTCACACTAACACATACAATTAAACACCACAGTATTTTCCCCAAGATCCCATGGCTGGTAGTTGGTGGAACCAGATTTCAAATTTGGGATGTTTGACTTTCAAGTCTGAATGGCTCTAGGTTGGTGAGCAGGTGCACAATGTGAGGTTTCTTCTGTGGGGTATACCTGGGTTGTGGTCAGGCTTATACTACTTTCTGGGTCTCTCTAGTTCAGACTTCAGCTCTTCCACTGGTCTCCACTCAACTCCTGGGAAGCCATGTGTGGAGTCTTCTGGAGTCTTCCCTCTGGAGAGACACTCAGGCTGCCCTCATCTGCCTTAGTCCTAGGGCCAAGGCTGAGATTCAAAAATGCATTGTCATCTTACTAAGGACTGACTGGCAGTGGTTATCATGAGATGCTGCCCCACCAGAGCTGCACAAACACGAAAAGTTCTTTGCATAATGGGAAATCTGCAGGCTTATCCTGAGGCTGGGTGTCGGTCACCATACTCGGGCACACCTAGTCCTCTCCAGGGTTCAGGGACATAGGCTAACTCAGCACCCCAGAGAGCAGAGCAGGAAGACCCATTGCCCTAAACCCAGCACATTACCTCCTGTACATGTGGGAGAGGTTTCTTTATCTACATATTTATTTAACTAAAAGGCAATGAGAGAGCAATAGAGAGAGTGAGTAAGCAAGTGAGCACTCCCATCTACTGGTTTACTCCCCAAATGCATGCAACAGCCAGGACAGAGCCAGTCAAAGCTGAGAGACAGAAACTCAATCCAGGCCTCCCATGTGGGTGGCAGGGGTCCAAGTACTTGGGCTATCACCTGCTGCCTCCCAGAGTGTACATTAGCAGGAAGCTGGAATCAGAAGCAGAGCTTGAACTGGAACAAGCACTCTAATATATGTGGGTATCCCAAGCAGGGCTGTAACCCATGATCCAAACACCTGTCCCCAGAAAATATTTAAATGTCCCTAAAGAAAATTCCTTTTTCCAGAAAACCTTCAGTTCCGTGGATGTAATCAAATTCAGAATGAGTGGGTAGCCTTTGGCTTGAGAAGGTACCCTCTTTAATGCCCCTACGGTACCTAGAGGCTCTGCCAAGCACCTTTATTACTCAGCCATCTTCTCCTTTTTCAAAGGCTATACTGTGAGCTCTTTAAGGGCAGGACCATATTTCACTCATCCTTGTGCTCCAAGTGGCCAGTATAGGGCCAGGAGCTTAGCAATCATTTAGGAACCACTTTCTAAGTGATAAAACCTATGGGATTTCCCTTTGAACTTTCACCATATTACCTTTACCCAAAAGCCTTGGTTCAGAGATTCCAAGATGGCTGAATAGGGAAAAGACGTATTGCTTTAGAAGAGGGGAAAATAGCAGAAAGAAAGAAAAAAAGTAGAGGAAGTGCATTCCCAGGGAGAGTTGGATAGAGATCTGCAGTGGAGATTCTACAGAAGCAAGAGAGATGCTCTGGATCAGCATGGAAGGCATCAACTGGCGGCATCGCACATGACTCCTGAAACCCAGAGCTGGAGGACACACCAGCTCTGGAGAGTGAAGTGAGAGCAGACTATGGCAGCCTGTGCCACTGGTGATACTGCCAGAGAGAGAGTTTGGTAGAGCACACCATCTCTGAGTCAGGCCTGGAGCCTTAACAGGGGGAGGGTATCCACCTAATCCAGCAAAAGAAGAGCAGTTTCTTTCTCCTCATCCCCCAGTAAGGGCACCAGGCAAGTGGTGGAGAGAAGGCACCATTTTGACACCAGTAGTGGTTGGGGTGGCCATTATGCATGTGTGTGACCAGGGGATTTTGTCAGAGGGAAAAAAGTCTGCATTTCCCACTGATTTGGGCTGGGAGGATTGACAGGATGCTGGGCACACACATAGGACTATGAGGTGCCCCCAGCCTCTCAACATATCCCAGGCTCCAGGGCTTAAACTGCCAAACTGGAGCACGTACAGGCAGCTGGCTCTGGGAATGTCTCTGCTCCCTCCACGGACAGGACAGCCTAGTGGGGCGGAGTAGATCCTGTGGGAACCTTGCATGCTGTGACTGTGGGAACTCTGTGAATACATGATAGGGCCTAGGGTGGAGCTGGATTTCTGAGCAATAGCACTAGAAGCTCAGAGCTCCCGGACGGCCTGGAGTGGTCATTGTACAGGGTTCCTTGCCCACCCTGATGACTGCACAGATCCTTTGAGCAGTTCATGTGGCAGATCAGGTAAATGTTGCACCTACTATGGGTTAACCCCTGGCATTGATCACCTTGGAAGAGAGGAGGTGGGTGTGATTATGCCAACAGACATGATCATACCCTCTTCTCTGCTGACTATAGAGGAGATCTACCATGCCCAATTTGGGTGTCAACCTGGATACTTGCCTCATCTTGGAACACTGACCAGAGCCCCTCATCAACACACAGCACATGCCTCTGGGCATTCACTGCAAGAGCAGACATACCACTAAATGACAGAGGCATAGTTCAAGCTAAAAACCATCAGAGAAGAAAACCAACAGGTATTCCATGAACACCTAAAAATAAAGGCAAAGATTCAAGAAGCAAGATTAAGGAAGACAGCACAACTCTACCAAAGGAATGCAACAAAACTTCAATATTAGAATGTGAAGATGAAGAGATTGATGAAATGCTTGAAAAGGAATTCAAAAGAATGATTATGGGATTACACAGAAGCAATAAGAAGCAAATTCTTGAGTTAAATAAATCCATACATGACATGGATAAAAAATTTTCCCATGAGACTAAGATTTTGAGGAGAAATCAAACTGAAATATGAGAAATGAAGAATTCAATATATCAAATGAAAAATATAGTGGACAGCCTTAACAACAAACATGGTAGGGCAGAAGAAAGAATACATGAGCTGGAAGACAAATCTTTGGAAACAGACAAAAAAAAACCTGAAGAAATTTAAAAAATTAAAAACAATGATCAAGATCTATGGGATACTATCAAAAGATCCAACATAAGGGTCTAAGGAGTTCCTGAAGGTGTGGAAAGAGATTGAATGACAAAGCCAATTTAGTGAAATAATCACAGAAAACTTCCCTAACTTCTGGAAAGAAATGGGTGTTCAAATACACCAAGTCACATAGAACTCCTAACAGACATGACAAGAAAAGATCTTCACCATGACACATAGTAGTCAAATTTTCAACAGTAACACATAAAGAAAAGATTCTAAAATGTGTATGAGATAAACACCAGATTACTTTCAGAGGATCTCCAATTAGACTCACAGCTGATTTCTCACAAGAAATCCTACAGGCTAGGAGAGAATGAAGAGACATATTCCATGTCTTAAAAGAAAAAAAAAAACCTGTCAACCCAGAATACTGTACCATGAAAAGCTTTCACTTATTAATGAAGGTGAAATAAAGGCTTACCATAACAAACAGAAATTGAAAGAATTTGTCACTGCTTGTCCAGCCTTACAAATGATGCATAAGGATATACCACACAGAGAAGCACAGAAAGGTAGTCATCATTATGACAGAATGTGAAGGCAGAAAACCTCCCAGTAAAAGTACAAAGAAAATAAGGAAAAATGGCAGGGCTATATTGTTACTTATCAATAATAACCTTGATTTAAATGGTCTAAATTCTCCATTAAAGATACAGACTGGCTGAATGGATTAAAAAAACAAGACCCATCTATTTGCTCCCTACAACAAACACACCTCATCAACAAAGATACATGCAGACTGAAAGGGAAAGGAGGGAAAAAATATATTCCAAGCTAATGGAAAGTTTCTAAGATCAACCTCAATCACAGTAGCTCCAAAAAAGAATTAAATACCTTGGAATAAATTTAATCAAGGAAGTGATAGATCCCTATGACAAAATTATAAAACAATAAGAAATGCAAGAAGACACAAAAATGGAAAGATTTTCCATGTTCATGGATTAGAAGAATTAATATAATCAAAATGCCCATTCTACTGAAAGAAATTTACAGATTCAGTGTGATCTCAATCAAAATACTGATGGCATTCTTCTCAGATATAGAAAAACAATGTTCAAATTTATATGGAAACACAAAGACCCTGAATATCTAAAGCAATCTTACACAAAACAAAGCTGGAGCCATCACAATACCAGGGCAGAAATAATCAAAAAAGCCTGGTACTGGAACAAAAACAGATGTACAGACCAATGGAACAGAATAGAAACACTACAAGTAAGTACATGCATCTACAACCAACTAACCTTTGAAAAAGGAGCTAAAATCAAACCCTAGTGAACAGACAACAAATGGTGCTGGGAAAATTGGAGTTCTGTGTATAGAAGCCTGAAACAAGACCCCTACCTTACGCCTTATACAAAAATCAGCTAAAAATAGATCAAGGATCTAAATCTATGACCCAATACCATCAAGTTGTTAGCAAACATTGGGGGAAACTCTGCAAAACATTAGCATAGGCAAAGACTTCTTGGAAAAGACCCCAGAAGTATAAGCAATCAAAGCAAATATAGACAAATGGGATTACATCAAGCTGAGAAGCTTTGACACTGCAAAGGAAACATTCAACAAAGTGAAGAGGCAACTGACAGAGTGGGATAAAATATTTGCAAATTATGCAACCAGGGCTAGTGTTGTGGTGTAGTAAGCTAAGCCTCCATCTGCAGCACTGGCATCCCATATGGGCATAGGTTCAAGTCTTGGCTGCTCCACTTCCCATCCAGCTCCCTGCTAATGGCCTAGGAAAGCATTGGGAGTTGGTCCCAGTGCTTGGGACCCTGAACCCACATGGGATACCCAGAAGAAGCTCCAGAATCCTGACTTCAGATCGGCCCAGCTCTGGCCATTGCAGCCATTTAGGGAGTGAAAAAGTGGATGGAAGACCTCTCTCTCTGCCTTTCCCTCTCTGTGTCTGTAACTCTGCCTCTTAAATAAATAAATAAATAAATCTTTAAAAACTATGTAACTGATAAAGAATTAATATTCAGAATCTATAAATGGCTCAAGAAACTCAACAACAATAAAACAAACAATCCAATCAAGAAATGGGCAAAGGACTTGAACAGGCATGTTTCAAAAGAAGAAATTCAAATGGCCATCAGACACATAAAAAATGCTCAGGATCACTAGCCATCAGTGAAATGTAGATCAAAACCACAATGAGGTTTCACCTC